>NC_135541.1:12667176-13267176 GCF_045843805.1 Urocitellus parryii
TCTTAAAACTATGTTGATTTTACTCTAAACATTATAATTTTGTATATTATTTTCTCCTGAGGATCTGGAGAACTCATGGGAGTCTTAGGACAGGTTGTGCAATCTTCATTCAAAACTATGAAATCAGAAACTTTTTCAGACCCAATATAAGGCTCAAAAAGTTTTGGATTTTGGGGCATTTCAGTTTCCAGACCAGGACTCCTCAAAACTTTCAAACTGAAAACAATTCTAGCCTCAAGCTCAGATAAGAGATACTCAACCTATATTAGATTTATAATGAAAAAAGGAAGAAAGGAAGGAAGGAAACATTAAAAGGAATGTGAAAGAGGTTGATAACATGATAGGTAACTTTTATTTATTGCATATGCTACATTTCTAGGCTGACCCTTCCTTAGTTTATTTCTTTTGCAGGGGTGGACAGAAATTGAACCCAGGAGTGCTTAACCACTGAGCCACATCCCAAGCTATTTACATTTTCTACTTTGAGACATAGTCTTGCGAACATGCTGAGGGTGGCCTTGAACTTATGATCAGTGGGATTACAGGCATGTGCCACTGTACTGATGACAGGTAACTGTTTAATAATGAGGTATTTTACTAGCTCTGTAATTAAAATTGAAATCAACTTTAATAAAAGATACCTTATAGGCAAATTTAATATTGCTTCCCTTTACTAGATAATTTCTTTTTATGTTTTCATTAATCAGATAAGTACCCAAGTAAATTATGAGTTTAATATGTTTTTTCAATATTTCCTGGGTCTTAAAAACAAAGAGTCCTTTCCTTCTTTTACTTAGATTTCTGGCCAGAGAAAACTTGTGACTTTATATCGACTTATGATTTTCCAATTTTATGATGATGTGAAAGAAATAGGCATTCGGGAAGAATTTACTCCAGATTTTGAATTTTGCTATTTTCCCAGGTTAGGGCAATACATGATACTATGTATCACAATGCTGGGCAGCTGGCAACAATGAACCTCAGCCAATTTATCACCATGGACACACAATAATAGTGCACCTAGCCTTTCACTAAGCTATGAGAGTGGGAAGTTAGATGTATGTGTCCAGAACATTTTGGATTTAAGTTATTTTTTGTCAGCTGGTGATTGAACCTAAGGTTTTGGGTCTACTTAGCAAGTGCACTACTGAGCTATATCCCCAGCCCAAGAATTTTGAATTTTTGATGAGTTAAATCCTGACAAATCCCTTTCCTGATATGCTTTATGGTAATTCTGGCAAATTTATATATATACTGGCTTTAATATATATGCACATCCATATATATGTAAATCTTTAAAACTAAAGAAGACTGGCTGGAGACAAAGCTCAGTGCTACAGCACTTCTCTATTGTCTAGCATGTGAGAGGTCCTGGGTTCAAGGCCAAAAAAGGGCAAGGTAAAGAAGCCTCTTATCAGCATTATAACTACAGAATATTTAAGAACCAGGGAGCCAACTCTTTGTAATTGAAACATCATGAAAGACTGTTTTATCTCCTTGTTGTCATAGGAGTTTTTCCTGGGTACCTAGCTCTTTGCTTTGGTACAGAAACATGAGAAATTTCATGTATTAATGGAATGAAACAGATGGTCACCAAAATTATCAAAACTT
This sequence comes from Urocitellus parryii, assembly GCF_045843805.1. NCBI lineage: Eukaryota > Metazoa > Chordata > Mammalia > Rodentia > Sciuridae > Urocitellus > Urocitellus parryii. Next base: position 12,668,788 of record NC_135541.1, read on the forward strand.
AGGATAAACTAAATTGGTGAAGTCCTATTACAGGAGGACAAGTCATTGTTGTATAAAGAATACATAAGGAATGGATTATTATCTGCCTGGCTCTATGAAAGACTTAAGCTGGCTCACTGGTGCACACCTAAAATCCCAATCTGGTTGCTAAGACAGGAAGCCTCAACAACTTAGTGAGACGATCTCAAAATAAAAAATAAAAAGGGCTGGGGATGTCTTTCAGTGGTTATGTTCCCCTGGTATCAAACAGTAACAACAACAACACTGTTGGGTATGGGGTGCATGCCTATAATCCCAGTGACTCAGGAAGCTGAGGCAGCAGGATGGCAAGTTTGCGGCCAGCCTTCACAATTTAGTGAAACCCTGTCTCAAAAAAAAAAGGGGAGGGGGGTGTGGGCAGGAGATGTAGGTCAGTAGTAGAGCACCCCTGAGTTCAACCACAGTACCAAGAAAGGAAGGGAGAGAGGGAGGAAGGAATCGATACCTTTAGTATGCAATTTCATAAGTGGAATACCTGTGATGGCTTACTGTAGTTTTGTAAATGTTTACTAAATATTAAAAACTGTTTGCCAGGCACAATAATGCACGACAATAATCCCAGTGATTCCAGAGGTCGAGGCAGGAAGAGTACGAATTTGAAGCCAGTCTCAGCAATTCAGTGAGGCTCTAAGCAACTTACTAGGACCCTGTCTCAATATAAAAAATAAAAAGGATTATGGATATAGCTCAGTGGAAAAGTGCTCCTGGAGTCAATCCCCTGAACCAAAACCATACTGGGCATCAATCTGTTTTGTTTTTGCTTTTATACATTCGTGGGAAGGATTTTATGGGTCGGCAGATTGTCCTCCTAAAAATCTATTAACAAGAATGGAAAGGCCTGGGAGTGCTTGAACTGAGCAGACTAGCTGAGGAGCTGGTGCCAAGAGATCCTGAGTTAGCAGTCTTGCAGCTCTCCATTCTCCTGGATCACATGGCAACCTCCCCAATTCTAAAATATGAGATTAAACTGTCCAAAACCTCTGAAGTAACAAAAAAAAAAAAAAAAAAAAAGGAAAGGAAATGAAGACTTGTATTGATACTTCACTACTGGTGAGGGAAGGGCAAGGGCCCAAGTGCATTGTCACAGAATTGTACTAAACAGAATAGAATGTTCCATCAATGGAACCTTCAGAGAGTTCCCACCCTTAATGCTTTAATCTCTTTCTCATTCATTCCTGAGGTTTTGTCTACATTTTTATTTTGCTTTATCTTTGCACAGCTTTCTGATCCTACAGGCTCGAACTAAATCATCTGGACTAACTCATGCTGAAGAGATTTGTCCCTCAAACTGGTTTCAATAGGTTGTGGATTCTATTCTGTCACCACCTCCAACTTTTTAAAAGAATTCTTAATGGGAATCTAAAAAAATATCAAATAGGAAACTGGTGCAGCATGAAGAAGAAAACCAGGTAAGATAAGGCTGTTTTACAATGAAGCTGTAATTGAACTGGCGAAGAATCACGATGGCAATACGGTATGTGAGAATAGTGGGTGACTGAGATGCCCACAAAAGAAACACTTGGAGGCTAAGTCCATCAGTGATTTTTCCAGGATATTTTCAGGGTGCGGTATTTGAAATGTTTGTTTGGTAATTATGCTTCCAGTTATGTGTTAAAAAAATAGGCTTCTGCTCTACGACTATTTCACAAGAAGCTTAAATAGTGTAAGACAGTGCTCAAGTCCAGCCCTTGAAGTATGATAAACAAGAAGTCTAGATTTAAAATAGACATACATAACAAATCAAAGACAGACATATATAACACAAGTGAAAATGTTTCCATTCTGGCATTAACAGTAAAACATCATCAGAACAAGAGTCAAATCCTGGTTTATTTTATTGATAGTCTCAATAGAGAATAGTGTGATATTTTTCTATGCTTTTTCCTGTTTTCTATTTCATTTAATTCCTACGTTAATTATTTCATTTGGGTTAAACTTGTTCTTTTAGCTTCAGTAGATAGAAGATCAGGTCAACAATATAAATTTCTTTCTTTTTTCTAATATAGGCAGTTTAGTGGTATAAACTTCCATCTAAATATTGTTGTAGTAGTATGGTAGGCAAAAATAAAATAAAAATAGAACACCAAAAATATCCATGCATTAAACCCTGACCCATAAATATTAACTTCACATGGCAAAAGTACCACTAATGTAATAAAATTAAGGATCATGGGATAGGAAGGGCATTATCATGAATTAACTCAGTGGATCCAATGAAATCAAAAGTGAAAGGAAGAGGCAAGAGACTAAGAGTGAGATTTGAAAATTCTCTCCTGTTGGCTTTGAAGGTAGAGGAAGGACCCCAGCTGAGGAACTCAGGAAGACTGTAAAAATGGAAAGGTAAGGAACAGATTCTCAATAGTGCTTCCAGAGGAAAGAGACCTTGATTTTTGAGAACTTGATTTCTGCCCAGTGAAACTTACTTTGTGCTTCTGACCTCCAAAACTGAAAGAACAAATTGTTACATCACTAAGTTTAAGATGATTTGTCACAACAGTAAATATATGGAATGTTCCACAAATTTTGCTGGTGGGTTTTCATTTGCATTCAGTTCAAAATAGTTGACAGGTGCCCTTTTGACTTTGAGTTATGAAGAGTATGAGGTTAGTTTCCATATATATGGAGGATTTCCAGGGATATTTTTCTCAACTTCTAATTTAACTGCACCTGGCCAGAGAACATACCGGCTTTCCACTTGAATCCTTTCAGACTCATTAGAATTTGTTTTATGCACCATGGTGTATGATCTATCTTGTTAAATTTGCCATAGTGTACTTGCTATTTCAGTGTTTACTAAAACGTCAATTAGATGAGGTAGGCTGATTACACTCTTCAAGTCCTCCATGTAAGTTTTTTGTTTACTAGTTCCATCAACTTTTGTATTTTCCATTATGTCAATTCCTATCTCTGCTTTTTGAATATATGAAATATAGTTACAACACTTCGTCATTCTGCTAATTTTACCAAGTACCTCATGTCAGTTTCAATTGATTTTTTTCTTCATTATGAATTATATTTTTCTCATGTTTTCACTGGTGAATTCTACCAAATATGTAAGGAAAAAACAGTATCTATTCCTTTGAGGACAGCAGTACCCAGGTATATAAATGATGATTATGAGAATTACACAGGCCAATGGTCCTCATGAGGGCAGATGAATATCAGTTATCAACTGCATAAATAAATCTTGTAGCTAACATCCAATGTAATGATGAAAGATGTGTTTTCTCCTCGAGACAGGAACAAAACAGGAATGTTTACTTTCAACACTTCATTTGTCACTGATATAGAGGTTCTAGCTAGTGCAATTAATTAGAAAAAAGAAAAAGCTCATCTAGTTATACAGGAAGTGAAACTATCTTTGTTCACATAAAACATAATCTATGTAGAAAAATCCAAGGAAATCTCTACAAAAAGGTGAATAAAACTAGTATAAAGTGAACTCTGTCCCAGGTGTGGTGGCGCACGCCTATAATCTCAGCAGCTCAGGAGACTGAGGCAGGAGGATTTCGAGTTCAAAGCCAGCCTCAGCAAAAGCAAGACTAAAGTGAGACACTAAGCAACTCAGTGAGACCCTGTCTCTAAATAAAATACAAAATAGGGCTGGGGATGTGGCTTCAGTGGTCCTGATTTCAATCCCTGGTACTCACCCCTGGCCCCCCAAAAAAGTGAACTTTGCAGGACACAAGACAAAAACTACTATACATGGCATTTCCACATAGTACTGATGAACAAAAATAAATAAAAACATACATTCATAAGAGCATCAAAAGAATTTAACAAAAGACCTTATTATTATACGAGGTACTTCTAGAGAATTAAAGAATTAAATAAATATCATTGGTGAGAAGACTTAATATTGTAATATGTTAATTCTGTCTGTAGAACCAGTGTAAAACAATTAAATGCCAACAGATTTTTGGGCAGAAAATAAAAAAACTGATTCAAAAATTATTTGGGGGTGGGGGGGGGAAGAACCCAGAACAGCCAAGACAATTCTGAAAAATAGGAATGTAATTGGAGAACTTAATACTATCTGATTTCAGACTTACATCATAAGAATGTGGTATTGTCATTAAAATAGACAACTAGATCAAGGGGGGAAAATGAGCAAATTCAGAAATAGGTCCGCATATGTATAGGAAAGGATAGAAAAAAATTCACCAGCAAAAGCATAGCCCCAAATTTTTATACACTGTTGGTGGGAATATAAGATGGCACAGGTACTATGGAACATTAACTGAGATTTCTGAAAAAATTAAATATATGCCTACATATATAATAAAATTATATGTAATGTATATATGTAACCAAGGTATTTCACCCATAGATATTTACCAAAACAAATGACATCATACATCCATACAGTACTTGCACATAGGTGTTTCCAGAAACTTTATTTATAATGGTCCAAACTTGAAACAACCAATTTATCTATACTGAAGAAATAGCAGCAAATCTACACTCAGCAATTCTTTTTGAAAGGGTTACTAATTACCCAATCAACAGGGATAAATTTCTGAGTGAAAGAAGTCACATAAAAGAGTTTATATTTTCATTTATATGACATTCTAAAAAATGCAATCCAGTCTACAGTGACAAACAGCTGATCAGTGCTTGCCTGAGAATAGAATTAAGGATAAACAGGCAAGGAGAAAATCTGGAAGTAATAAATCTTATCTTGATGATAGAGGCAGTTTACATAAAGTATATAAAATATCAAAACTAGGGGCTGGGGTTGTGGCTCAGTGGCAGAGCGCTTGCCTAGCATATGTGAGGCACTGGGTTCGATTCTCAGCACCACATATAATAAATAAATTTTTTAAAAAAAGGTCCATCAACAACTAATAAACTATTTTTTAAAAAAGAAATAATATAAATATCAAAACTAGTAAAATGCTTTAAATATGTGTATGTTAATCTAATGTCAATTACATCTCAGTGAAGGTGTTAATTAAAACCTAAGCATAGTCATGTACCTAATTATGCACTGACCACAAAATGGTAGTGTTTCTATGAATACTGAGCACCTTAAAAAGGGTTTAAAGTTACATGTATAGTATTTTTCCGTTTATGAAATCAAATATCTTTAAATCCAAGCAGTGGGATACCAAGGAGTATTTTTTCTCCCTCCCTCCCTTACTTCAGTTGCCTTTATTTTAAAATTTTCTATTATTATTTTGCAGTGCAGGGCCTAGGGCCTTGAACTTGCTAGTTAATTGCTATACCAGGTAGCTACATTTCCAACCTCTTCTTCTTGTTTTAACTGGAGCAAACAAATATAATTTCTTTCTCCAAATCAGCCAATGTTCCTTGTCTAAGGTGAATCTTGCCCCAGCAGGTTAACAATCTTAAGTATAGTGTTTATGGTTCATATAAATAATCACAACCAAATATACAAGTTTATTTATTAGTATTCTGCAAAAGGCTTTCAATTAAATTTATTAAGAAAATCCCTGGATCATTATACAAATTTATGTCATAAAGAAGCCCAATATTCTATAGTATGTATGCACCATTCCTTTTGAAAGAGACTATATGTTTTGCTTTTTTTCATATGCACTGTCCATATGTATGTGTTTACAAACACACATACACACCGTATCCAATGTTAACTTTTATTTCCAAAATAAGTGAACACATACTCTTTCTCTTTCTATATATGTATTTATTAATAGAAATGGTCAGACTTAGTTCCACAAAAGTAGAAATAAGACAGGTATGGAGGAACACACCTGTAATCCTTTCTGAGGCAGGAGGATAGCAAGTTCAAGGCTAACATCAGCAACTTAGGGAGGCCCTAAGAAACATAGCAAGACCCTGGGATGTAGGGTCATTGGTCAAGCACCTCAGGGTTCAAGCAAGCATACCAAAAAAAAAAAAAAAAAAAAGAAGGTATAGAGGTAATTTACATTCTATCAAAAATACATGAGTGTTGGATTTCCTCCATTCTCCAAGGTAACAGACATTCTAATATTTGCTAAACTAATAGCTAAAAAATGGTATTTTTACATTCACTAATAAGAGTGAGCATCATTTCAAATTTTTATTGGCTATTTGGACTTTTGTTTTTGTTTTCTTTTCAACCAGTAAGTATTATCCATAGGTAAATTAACCTTGTATACATCATAGGTCTTTTGATTGTTTTTCTGCCAAGTCAAAATTTAAAATTTTATTATGACTTTATATGAAATTGTCTTTCATGTAAATGTGCCATCTTTGAAAACACAACCAACAGAAAAAGAATTGTGAAATTTAATTAAGCTGAAATTAAGGAGGAGTCTTCTCTTTCCTTCTCTATATATCATAAAGCAAATGGGTGCAGGGGAGACACAGTACCTTAAAAGGAGACAGGTGCAGTGGCTCACACCTGTAATCCCAGAAACTTGGGAAGCTGAAGCAGGATCTGATTTGATGAGGCCCTGTCTCACAAAGGAAAAAAAAAGTCTAGCATCCAGTATTTCTGCTCAGCAGGTAAGCTGCTCTAAATAGGTGCTGTAGTTAGTCCTATATACATAAATTTCATCTTAATAGACAAATAAAGTTGGTAAATAGAACATATAGCTGATAAAATATGTAACTGTTAAAATGTTTTTTTGAAAATAGCCTGTTTCTCAACAGAGACTGTATGACTAATTCAAACAGTTTAATTATTTTATACAACAGATGTATTCAGAAAAATTTACACGTAATTTATTTCTGAATGAATTTTAAAATGCTAAGAATCTATTATGTAATCTAAGCACTCATAGGAAAAATTAATCCATATGAAATCCTAAATGCAATGCTTCAGATTTATAAAGAGAAAATAATCTGCTAATTTTTCCACTTCTCAAGTACCTATTTTGAAAAGGCAAAGGCCAAGAAAAGCTAAGAAAATTTTGATACAGAATTTTAATACTAGAGAAATTGAGGTGAATAAGTTGTTGCTGCAAGGTCAGAAAAAGAAAACAGAAGCAGCTCCATGGAAACTATCCTGCTGGGTAGACTAGTGAAGTAATATACCAGTTCAAGAGCAGGCTTCCTTACATAAGCTGGTCTCAGTCCCTGATCACACCCAAACAACAGCCGTTGGTTCCAAACCATGATTCTTAGGTCCATGGATGATTCAACAGGATTGCCATGTCAGACATCTGCAACGGGGATGGGCACACCAGTCCTTCAACTAATCCAGGAAATGAATTGTCGATTTCATAGTCAAAAATGCTTAGCAGAAAGAGTACTGCAGGATCCAAGTTTTTGTCATCAGAGTCCAATTTCTGTTTTCCTTAAGTTTTTACTCTAAAAGCCCCAACTTGGCCAGATGTTTGGGCTATGCTCTAGAATGGGATGGACACTGGAAGAAAATATGCACTACTCTGTGCTCCTCTCTTCATGCTTTAACAGGTTGGAGTGTTTTCGTCTAGCTATTTGCTAGTTTTTGTTTTTTTCTTTTTCCTTCCCCATTCCCTTCAGATATCCCTGAGATCTCATACTACCACAGTCATTCTTCTATCTTTATTTTCTTGTTTTCACTATTTGTTCTTCAAACTTTTCTCACAGTAGCAAAGGATGACAACTTATCACAATTTCAGTGGCTTTACTCACCATTATGCTCAAATTCCGTGTACCATTTTTGTATGTTCTGATACAAACACAATCCTTAAGTCTCTCAGCCATTTTCCTATCTATCATCATCTCCTACTGTTTCTGTTTGATACTGGACAAATACCTCTTAGAATATCAAGACTTCTATTTTGTTTCAAATAATGATTTTATTTAACTCTCATCTAAGTGCCTCTTCAAATCCAAAGATTCTGAAATGAATTCTTTTACATGAAAATGAAATCACTGGACTATTAGCCTCATAATCTGTCTCTGTAAGACTTACACTTTTGATCAATATCAGGTCCATTTACTGCTCTATGGAGGTACAAATAAACACCAATCTTTAATGTACTCTGTTACTCTACACAAAGATTCAAATTAAAAATATAATATTTGAGCTCAGTGGAGAGGGTGCATACCTGTAATCCCAGGCCGAGGCAGAAAGATCTCAAGTTCAAAGCCAGCCTTAGCAATTTAGGTAGGCCCTAAACAACTTAGCAAGACCCTGTCTCAAAATAAAAAGTAAAAAAAATTGGAGATGTGGCTCAGTGGTTAAATCCCCTTGGAGTCAATCCCCAGTACCAAAAATAATAAAAAATGTGTGTGTGTGTGTGTGTGTGTGTGTGTGTATAATTATATGAGTTTGAGCCCTTTGAGAATAAAGATTGTGTATTATTGGTGATCGATATATATCCAGCATCTGACACAGTGCCTAGTCCATAATTGATGCTCACTAAAAATCTGTTGAAGAATACATGGCCTACAAATAAAATTAAATCCAGGGGTAATGATTCTTTATAACACTGGTTAAATTTCTGTTAGGTAGGTTACACATTGTCCTTATTTCAGATCTTTACCACAGAGAGCTTTCCCATCTGGAGAGAGTAAAGAATGGAGTTGGAATGAAAACGATGATGTAACTTCAAAACGCTTGTATTTATTTCTAACAATACTCTCTTTTCAATTCTACCTTATTCCTGCACTTCTTCCTCTGATTCTACCTTCTTTTTTTATATTGGTTGTCAGTTTTTATTTTGTTATTTTGCATCTTAGACTGGAAGAATAGCAAGAAGAATGTAGTTCATCTGTTATCCTGATGACATAGTATGTCGAAGTCATTAGGAAGATGAAATAGGAAAGTGACTCCAAGTAGGTGGTTTGTTCCAAAAAAGCTTAGCAGAGAACAATACATTATGTAATTCCCAGTGATAAATAACACGACTCTAATAAGACCTTCAGCATATACTCTAGGCCTTTGTATTATATTTTACTTCTCTTTCTGCGGCCTCTTAGGCATTTCTACATTTTAGTAAACTCTCTATTGCCTCTTTTATAATCATCAGAATAGATTGAAACTTAATTCAAGGTAAATCTAGTTCAGGGGCAAAAATGTCAATCACTATTACACTTATAATTTAATTAGAGAAGAGACTACAATACAAGTAGTTACCTGTCTACTCAATGCTTTTCATCTCTGAATAAAGTTCACAGCACAGAACCTTGAATATGTAAACCTGGCTGGGGAAACAAAACAAACAAAACAATCTCCTATTTGAACATCAGTGAGTCTACACTGCCAATGGTATTCAAAGGGCAGAGCTTCCCATAACTTTAAAAAAATGGAATCACTACAAATAATAAAGCACACCCTAACAGAAGGAAGAGCTCCCTCATCTTTTCACCTTATCCATCCCAATATTTACACATTTGTCTGTGTAAAACCACTGCCTTTCTGGTGCAAAGAGATTTTGCTTCGATTATGACTGTGGTCCAGAAGTCAGAAGACGGTATGTCACACAGTGGGTAAAATTAATGTTGCCAGAACAAATGAAATTAAGCAACTTAGTTCCTGATTTCCTAATAAAACTTGTAAAGCAAGGATTTATTACGCATCCTTGGTGCATTATAAAATCCCATAGTTAGCTGGATGTGGTGGTTTACACCTGTAATCCCAGAGGCTGAGGCAGGAGGATTTTAAGTTCAAAGCCAGCCTCAGCAAAAGTGAGGTGCTAAGCAATTCAGTGAGACCCTGACTCTAAATACAAAATAGGGCTGGGGATGTGGTTCAGTAGTCGAGTGCCCCTAAATTAATCCCCGGTTACCCTCATCCCCCTAAAAAAAAATTCCACAGTTAGGCTGTCCCTATTTCTTCATTTCTCATGACAGTTCCTAATTTCAATATTATTTCTAAATGTGTCCCAAAATATGCAGTAGAGTAGGCAATCGAAAAAATATTCCAAGTTATTATTCATTTACAAATAAATAAAGGGGCGGAGCACATAATTATTAGTACATACAGGGTTCCAGGTTCAATCCCTAGTATCTACATAGATATATATCCATCCACATGTTTAATTTTCAAGAATTCCTAGAGTCTATTATTGAAATCCAAGTAAGTAAATGTCTGTATCTACTTATTTCGACTTCAGTTGCTCAAATGGTTTTTGAATGGGAAAGTAATTATAAATCCAACCAAGTAGAATTTAACTCTTCTTTTATGAAAAATTGAAGTGAACAAATGGTACCAAGAAATTATAAAAAATATGAGGAATAATTCCATTCTTTCTATTTGTATCACTTTAGAATAATAGGATGTAAAAATAAGGTACTGCAAATCTTGAAGAATATTAGGAATTCAAACACTTTAATATTTGACAATTCATATAGTTTTCCCCAATATGACCAGATAAACTGATTAATATATTTCAAATGCCAATCAAATCTTGTTTGAATTCCATGTTAAAAATAATAATTAAGGGGCTGGGATTGCAGCTCAGTGAGAGAGCGCTCGCTTCGCATGTGGAGGGCACTGGGTTCAGTCCTCAGCACAACATAAAAATAAAATCAGGGCTGGGGCTGGGGCTCAGCGGTAGAGCGCTCACCTGGCACATATGAGGCACTGGGTTCGATCCTTAGCACCATATGAAAATAAATAAAAATATATTATGTCCAACTACAACTAAAAAATAATAATTAAAATTATAGCAGCTCTAGAACCCAATACATATCTAATGGATAAAAGACAACTATTAACTTCATGTTAAAAAAGCCATAATAGTTTTTAAATAATATTGGTTCACCAAATACTGAATGTAACCATGTAAATAATACTATTTTTGATTTTCAGGTGTTCTTTTTATGCCGGAGATTGAACCATGGGGTTCATGCATGCTATCATTGTATCACTGAGCTACATGTATACTTCCTGTATTTCTACTTTATTTTTTTTTTATTGTTGGTCATTCAAAACATTACATAGTTCTTAATTCATCATATTTCACTGTTTGATTCAAGTGGGTTATGAACTCCCAATTTTACCCCGTATACAGATTGCTGTATCACATCAGTTACCCTTCCATTGATTGACATATTACCTTTCTAGTGTCTGATGTATTCTGCTGTCTGTCCTATTCTCTACTATCCCCCCTCCCCTCCCCTCTACTTTATAAACAATGTATTAGGTCTCAAGAAACCTCAGAGATGACATGTAGGGAATATGGAAATCAGTAGAAATCGGTGGAAGGAGGTATTAACTAATAACGAATGGCCCACAGATCTGTATTTTAAATATCTGATTCCAGTTGGTTCTTGCAGAATGAATTTGAAGGTTGGCAAAGCTGGGGCCAGGGAAATGAGAGGCACCCATGCAGAAGTACAAGGCTAGGCAATGGAACAAAGTCAACAGACATGAAATAAAATCAGGGATCCTTGGGAAAGAAGCAAAAGGAACTCAAGAAAGAGGTCCATCAGCCTAGTTTAATTAATTCAGAGCCACAAACAGAGACAAAAGATTTGTTTAAGGGATCCATTGATTAGTTTAGTGTTGGATATGCTGAACTGACTAGTCTGATATTTCCAAGTGAAGATACTTGGCAGAAAATTGGAAATAATAGGACTGAAGTGGAGAAAAAACTTTGGAAATCTTTGGTATCTATTAGGAGACATAATCTAGCCCTAGAGTGGATGAAATCATCTAAAAAAAATGTAGAAAAAGAATACAACATGATCCAAATATAAGAGGATTTTTTTTGGGGGGGAACTGTGTAATTATATGATTTTATGTGTTTGTAAAAACTCAGAATGAAATGCTAATGAGAGTGAATTTTACTGCATGTAAATTATGCCCAATGAACCTAAATTAAAAAAAAAAGTGATAATGTGAAATGATAAAAAAGGTAAGAAAAGTTTGTCCAGTGGTAATGCTGCTGAAGGAAATTAAGTGGCATAATGGGATCCTAAGTCAGATTTTATTAGCCAAATAGTTGAGTAGTTTATTGTAGAAGAAATGACAGACTATTTTTAGAAGTGTGAATGAGAGGAGGAAAATTAAGCTTACATGGTAGCTAAGGGATATATGGATTGAGGGAGTGTTTTGGGCATGAGAGATACTCCATGTGTTTACAAAGAATAAGAAATCTGTGGAGGGGCACTGAATATATGTAAGACTGCCAGGGACAACTAGTAGAGCTTGAAAAAGATCTGGATGTAGATGAGAGCAGTAGTGCCACTCTCAGCCACTCAGGAGGCTGAGGCAGGAGGATGTAGAGTTCAAAGCCAGCAATGTAGCAAGGCCGTAGGCAACTGAGTGAGACCCTGTCACAAAATAAAAAAAGAAACAGCACTGGGATGTAGCTCAGTGTTAAAGTGCCTCTGGGTTCAATCCCCAGTATCCAAAAAACAAACAAACAAAGTAGATGTAGGCAGATTGGTAAGTAAGGGAAGAAGGTTGAAAAATGCAAACATAGGGTCCTCAATGTTCTGAACTAAGGAGGCAAGGTCATGTGCTATAGGAGAGGAAGGATAGGCAGAGAACAAGATTTCACAACATGAAATCCATAAGAGAAAGGGCTGGAGAGAAAGTGTCAATGTTTAGTGGTACTTACAACACTTAAAGCCTATTTCACAGCACACTACTCAACATAAGTGTTCTAACTCCTGGAGATTAAGAATAGAGGTAAGGGTATAGCACTGATTCAGAGAAAGTTTTGCTAAGCAGGTTTCCCCAAAGGCAAAAAGGACTGAAAAATTAGAGATTATAAAACAGGTAGCTCTGCTCAAATCTCACCTCCTATTGAGGCCCTCGACAAAATAAACATATAATGGAAGCTCAGTCACCACTTGTAGTTGGAAATAGGTGGGCTTTCACATCTCCCTCTAAATCATGGTCAACATATATACAGATGTATTGTTGACAAATCCTAAAAAAATTAAAGGGAGCTGGGGTTGTGGCTCAGCGGTAGAGCGCTCACCTAGCAAGTGCAAGGCCCTGGGTTGCATCCTCAGCAGCAAAAATAAAAATAGTACGTACAACTAAAAAAATAAATACTAAAAAAAAAAAAATTTAAAGAATTTTGAATCAATGGAGAAACCGTGTCTGAAAAAAAAAGAATGAGACAAAGAAAAGGTTATGATTCTCCTGTGAGTCTGAGAAAGTGATTTAACATTCCTTGCCTTATTTTGATCATCAGTATAACAAAAAACAATTATATTCTAGGAATAACTGATCAATTAAAATAATAATGCTTGAGATGCCTGAGAAAGTTTCTATAAATATCAACTAATAGGATAACTTCATCATGATTACAACTAAATTACCAAGTATTTAATATGAAAATAGAACATGGAGAAAAAAATATATATTACAGAAAATGCACTTGGGGCATTTGTCTGCATTAGCAGGGAGAATTGCTTTTTAAAGGTGTGGCAACAATCCTCAAAGCTGTGTGTACAAGGACAGGTTTTCCAGGAGTAGTTCAAGTCAAGCAGGTCAAGTACAGTGGTCCCTCATAGTGAAGGAGGGTTATACTGAGCCTGGGGGAAAGGGAGCTAAATTCTAAACAAACTACTTTAGGACATATATGTTACTTAATATCCAGTGCAAGTACCTGAACTACTATTGGGCTGTTCGTGGCTCAGTGGCGAAGGGCTTGCCTAGCAGGCATGAGGTATTTGGTTTGATTCTCAACACCACATAAAAATTAACAAAATAAAGGAATTCTGTCCATTTAAAACTACAAAATTAAAACTACAAAAAAAAAAAAGTGGAGAGAGAGATCTCAAATGAAGAGGCAAAGGGAAACCGTGCAAGATGCTGGGCACAGGGGCTCCTTTTGCATTACCTGAAGGACAGAATCTGACCCATCAACAGTGTTTTCCAGGAAATAGCTATGACTGTGCTATGAAGAATAAAAAGAAAATAAGAATGGTATGGTGGAAATGTACTTTATAGGCATCTTTGAAGGAAACAGTTTTCAAATTAGGTGGGGAAAACCTTATCTCAAAGGATCACTCAGAATCAAGTCCCTGTAAAAGGGAGTTAAGAATCATTGCTTTAAGGATTGCTCTGCTGGTTTTGGCAGGTGACAGGAAAGGAGCAATGTGTAAGAAGTCCTGTTACTCAGGTTCCAGGATTTATGTCTGTAGAGAAACGTGAAGTCAAGGGATAAGGATGCACAGTGTGTTAAGATCACTGGAAGACACTCAAATCACTGGTGGTCTACTTTTGGCCTCAGCAACTAAAATTTCCAAAGACATTTCAAATGCTGCTTAGAATGTGTAAATTGAGGAAAGGTTAGAATACATTTCAAAATTCCCTAATCCAGTTGATCAAGATTTTTAAAATAAGATTTTTTTTCACACTAATGCAACACTTTTACTCTAGTTTTATGCTGTTTTCTTTAAAAGTATTTTCAATACTCTCATAGTTGTGAATAAAGCAAGCAATCTTAATTTTTTTCACCTGAATTAAAATATGCTCCATTTATACTTAAGAACTCAAAAGAGAGCACAGCAACTTGATTGGGTATATGAACTGGTACTTTACTAACATCTTCCTAAAACATTCAACCATATCTTCATTTGAGAAATAAATCTCTTGTCCTGTGACCTACAGAATCTGGAAAACCTCCTCCACTCTTAGCTGAGCTTGTGAGAATATAAGGTGAACTTTTGGAAGGCAATCAAGTGGAGAAGGTCAGTTGCTCTGCTGGGCTACATGTCTAGGGGTGTGGGGCATTGTGCCAAAGAATTGACATTCCAACACCCATATGGGGAGAGAGGACTGTTTCAGCTAGGAGGAGAGGACTGTTGAAACCCTGAAACATCAGCACCTGTGTCACACTATGTGGATTATAAATGCAGGTTTAGGATAATAAACCAGACTGAATTCCAACTAATAGTGTCCTAAATACTTACAGCAGATAAAGTAAATACAAAACTACTTTGGAAGAACTTGTCCTTAATCTCTATTCAGGAACATTTACCTGTGCTCATAAGATAAATTATATACAAAGAAAGAATACACTATGAACAAGATCGAAAAAACCAAAATAAATTAAAAAATTGGAAAACCCCCTTTGCCTAAAGAATTTCAAATACTGATTTTTATAACAGATAGAATGCCTGAAATTCTACAAAATGAATTTCCAGATAAATTAAAACTGTTTTTCCATAAAAACACTCTCTTTCTTTTCTTCCCCATGAAGAACAAAAATCATGACAAAGATTCCCGAGACTTCAAGAAACCCCTCAACAGATTTTTGCACTAAATTCTTAAAATGACCAAATATTATAAGTTTATGTCTAAAGTTTGTCCAATCTCTGAGGCTTGTCACAAGCATAGTGAACACATACACACAAACACACAATTCTCATTTCATAAAGAGCCATTCTTCTTCAATCCCTAAGCATCCAAACCCACTGCACTTTAATCTGCTCAGGAATAACTGCAAGAAAATGTATCCAGCAAAGGAGAAAAGACCTCATGTCTGACATCACACACATACACAGTAGTTAATATAGAGATACTATGTAGTATAGTAAAATGTATACATATATAAAATATATAAATATATACATATATTTATATATGCATACATAAATATATAATACAAGCACTTTTATGTATGTATACATAATATACTATTACACTAATATTCTATTATACTATACTATACTACACAGTATCTAACAGTACGCAGATACTACACAGTATCTCTGTACTGTGTATAGTGTTATTTATGTGTAATACCCATTAAAAGCAAGTGCTTTCTGAAGCCACCTTTGAAGCAATTCATTTTTAGGCAGAAACTAGTCTGAAAAGCTGGCACCCAAAATTTATCCTGACTTGGTGCACTGGCACATACCTATAGACCTAAACTATTTGGGAGGCTGTGGCAGGATGATCACTTGAGTCCAGGAGTTTCAGACCCACCCTGGGCAACAAAGCAAGAAGCTTTCTCAAATGAAAAACAAACAAGACACACACACACACACAAACTATTGATGTCC
The DNA here is from genome assembly GCF_045843805.1 of Urocitellus parryii. Classification (NCBI taxonomy): domain Eukaryota; kingdom Metazoa; phylum Chordata; class Mammalia; order Rodentia; family Sciuridae; genus Urocitellus; species Urocitellus parryii. The sequence continues at coordinate 12,684,703 of NC_135541.1, forward strand.
AAAAAAACCTAGTTACGTAAGTGCAAACAAGCCAGGCACATTGGTGCACACCAGTAATCCCAGCAATTTGGGAGGCTGAGGCAAGCCTCAGCAATTTAGTAAGGCCTTAAGCAATGGAGTCAGATCCTGTCTCAAAATAAAAAGAGCTGAGTATGTAGGTCAGTGGTAAAGCACCCCAGGTTCAATCTCTAATACCAAGAGAAAAAGGTGGGGGAAGCTATAGTTGCAAGGGTTTTTGATACTAATTGACAATTGGTTCTAAAGACATTTAAACAAAAAGGGAAATTACAGAACTACTAATTACCATGTCAAGAGACTTACCTCCTATCACCACCAATTTCTACCTCATTGCTAGTCATACAAAACACAGCTCTTTTTATTCTTTAGTTACTAATTCCAAGGATATTTTCATTTCAAACAAATGTGTAATAGCAAGGACAGAAGGAGAGTACTCCACTCTTATCATCCTTGGGCATTGTCTAGTATCAGGCCACCTGCCTGATAAATTACTTCAAGGAAAATGAAAGTGAAAAAGTGAAAAAGTGCGGGAGGACTATTTAGGTGCAAGGCCTTGGTTCACATCTAGTTCACTATGCTTAACTAGATATTCTATAGTTCAAGGGGACCAACGCCTCCACGGACAATGATAAGGAAACTACCTAAAGAATTGAGCTGGGCAGGAGAACCACATCTTAAGAGTAGGGATCAGACTTTCGGTTTGTCAAGTCTGCCTACCAATTCCACAGTTAAAAACAAATACTGAGGACATTTGTGATCAAATCTAATGCATATCCAAGATCAACCGAAGGAAATGAAAACATTTGTCAACATGCCCCATTTTGCTTAAGCAAAGTAAATGCCATATACACAGAGCAAATTATATAGCACATGACTACGCTGAAAAAGATGGGCTGTACAGACTTGTTAAAAGTCAAATCCCCAATATACTTAGGGGTGGGGGGGTTGACTTATCAGGTAATAAGCATCAGATAAATCAAAAGTTTAATTTTTAAAAATTGAAAAAAATTTAAACCTAGTGGCCAGAATCCTAAGATTCTAGGTGATGCTACATTAAAAGGAAAGTGGAATTGGGAAGAATATACAACTTTGAATGTGTAAATTACGTAAAAATTTATAAAAAAATAAATAAAACTTTAAAAAGTAGGGGGTGCTGGGGTTATGGCTCAGCAGTAGAACGCTTGCCTCTCACATGCAAGGCCCTGGGTTCGATCCTCAGCACCACATAAAAATAAATAAATAAAATAAAGTCAATTGTGTCCAACTACAAAAAAAAAAAAAAAAGAAAAAAGAAAAAGAAAAAAAGTCAAAAAAAGAAAAAGTGGGAGAACACCACATTTATCTGCAATTTACTCAGCGCACGTTCATTTTCCAAATGTAGCTGTAAAGCTTTGAGGTTGTCATTGTTGTTTCCTAAACCTAAGATTTAAAGAGGTCATACACAGAAGACTTCCTTTAACTTAGGGGTTTATTGGTAAGAAGCATCAGGAACTACCAATGCTGGTTTTATTGATTTTTAGCACCTAAGCAAAAAAAAAAAAAATTAACCACTGAGGAAATAATTCATATTAATCAACTATAGAAAAATTTTTAAAAAATGACCCAATGTGTACTGAGACATATACCTTGGAGGCATTTAGTATATTTGGAAATTCTCATTTGCATTTTTAGACAATGAAGTAACTCTTTTGCAGGCTGTACTAAAACACAAACACACCACTGAAGAAACCAGACTAGGAATTTCAGCATTCATTCGATGTTTCTGGAAGTCAAGGAAAGCAGCCAATTAAAAAATAACTCAAACACTGCCTCTTCTTCATGTTCAGCAAGCATAAGATTGTTAATGGTAGAACAGCTTACCTGGGGTAGGACTCTTTCTTGAATTTAAGTTCTGAGAATCTGTATTCTCTTCTGTTTGCCCATCTGCTTCTACCTCTACTTTGTTTTGAATTTCTTTTGAATCTTCACTAGGACAAGTTCTTACACTTTCTTCCTCTTCGAAGACTTTCTGTACTGCAGTGGGAGCACTTTGAGTAGTCACAGTAGAGGCAGCAGCAGGAACAATGACTGGAAGTGGAGGGGGAGAAGCTGGAGGAGTTGGAGGAGCTGGAGAAAAGGAAGGAACTGTGGAAGGGGTGATGGGAGCTGAAATACACTCCACTTTCATTTCTTCTGGGGGATTTTCCAGAATCTCCAATTCAAGAGTCAATGGCAATACTTCCTGTTTTACTATTTCCACAATGCTTTCTGTGGCTGGTAATTTTTCACTAATTCCATTCATCTCATTAATTAGGTTAGCACTAGAAATCAGTGGCATATCATTAGATGCTACACTACAGGGTTTCTTGCATATATTACTGTCAATTTCATCTGTTGGTGAAGGGTCTGATGTTTCTGTGCAGGATATAGGGCTGGGTGTGGGAACTGTATCTTCTTTTGAGGAAGAGAGTTCACATCTGTCATCTAAAGAAGTGGTGAATATTGGTTGGCTACCAAGAGCAGCGGAAGTGGGGGAAGCAACTGTACTTTGAGCAACTGACGAAACGGTGGTAGGTGATGGAGGCAGAGGATGCTCTGGTATGGATTCTATGGTGGTAGCCTCAGCTGTCTGGCCTGCATGTTCTTTCTTCTCCCCACTAAGGACTAGCCTAAGGACTGGGGAAGGAGACTTTAACACTGGATCTGGTTTTGGCTTCTCTTCTGGAGAAGAAAAAAAAAAAACAATAAAAAGTTTTAATAACAATTCTTGGACCAAAGACTACACTGTATTGCCTTAGACAATTTTTTTCCATCTCATCACAAATCATCTGGTACCTCAAAAACACTGTCATTTTTTTTTCTAGTTACACCCACTATTACATGGTCTCCAATACATATAAAGTTTATTTTGGAGTAAGAGACGGAATCAACTCACCAAATAAAATTGTGTCAAGAGTACAATGGAAAAGCTCACGAAGAATGAAGCTAAACCATACTGTAAGGTAGGTAGATCTGCATCTCTACCATATCTTGCTCCCTGTGGAAAACTTTTCCACCAAGTTTACACTATAGTGGAAATGTAGCACAAGTCAAATAATCAGAAATTAAATTATACAGACTGATGTTTCCATATATTTAACCATTTGGAGGAATCTTTACTTTAAAAAAACTTTGGGGCTGGGGTGGTGGCTCAGTGATAGAATGCTTGCCTAGCATATGTGAGGTGCTGGGTTCGATTCTCAGCACCACATATAAATAAACAAAAGGTCCATTAACAACTTAAAAATAGTAAAAAATAAAAGATATGACTTGGATAATAAATAATGTTTTAAGACAAACCACTGATCAGTTTCATATCAGTGAAACTGATCATCAGTGAAATTAAGTATGCACAAAAAAAGTTTAGAAATTAACTGTCATTTCTCCCAAATTAAATAACCAGAAATAGGTATAAAAATGGAAATGCACCTTGTGTCTTTATGTGTAAAATAAATCGTCAGGGAGAAAACAGAGTTAATGCTCAGATAAATATAACCAAAAAGAACAATGACTAAACATGTCTGTAATATTTTGGAATAATATATAAAATATGAACAGAATAATATCCAGGAAAAAAGAGAAACTGTAACAATAACAGTATCAGAGAATAAAAGTGATGCTAATTAACAAAATTTCCAGGTAAATGATACGAGATTCATCCCTGAAAGGATGAAAATAAATGAGATTTAGACTGATGTTAAGCCTTGTGCTTTTGAAGCACTGTAAGAAGCTCCAATGAAAAGAAAAGACAATTTAAACTGGAAGAAATTTTCTCCTCTATAATTCATGCATCAGTCTTTACAATAAATTGTAGTTAAGTCTGTGAAAAACAATATGTTGTTAATCAGATAAACAGATGGTAAATACTACCAGTAAGCTGTTAAAGGTTAACTCAATAATTTCCACTACACTTTATAGTCTCCAAATTCACATCAATTTATGGATATAGAAGCAAAGGCTTTTAAATTGGACTTTGCCTATTTATAGTAGTGGTGAAATAAGATCAATAGGGTCTCACAGCCAAATTCCTCTGAATAAGTTGTCAGGCAAAGAGACAATAGTTTTCAGAATATGTATGTGTGTGTGTGTGTGTGTATATATATATATATATATATATATATATATATATAAAATATATATTCCATCCAGAATGTATGTATGTGTGTGTGTGTATATATATATATATATATATATATATATATATATATATCCATCCATCCCATATGTATAGAAATTACTTCTCTCTCTATATATTTTTTTTGTACAGGGGATTGAACTCAGGTGCACTCACCCCACTGAGCCACATCCCCAGCCCTATTTTGTATTTTAGAGACAGGGTCTTCCGAGTTGCTCAGTATCTCACCATTGCTGAGGATGACTTTGAACTCGTGATCCTCCTATCTCAGCCTCCCTAGCCACTGGGATTACAGGAGTACGCCACCATGCCTGGCTTGTTTTAGGAATTTATAACTCAAGAAAGCAGGTAACATAGGGCTGGGGTTGTGGCAGAGCGCTGGTATGGCAGGTATGAGGCACTGGGTTCGATGCTCAGCACCACATAAAAATAATAAATAAAATAAAGGTATTGTGTCCATCTATATCTCTAAAAAAGTATTTTAAAAAAAGCCAGTAGGTAACACATGTTATTTCCACCCATTCTTAGAATGAAGTTAGAAACCATTAGAAAGCATGCTCAATTACTTTCTTCTCCCTATTCTTTCTGAGAATCAGTTCCCAATTTTGGCTATGTTAGGGCTAAAATCCAACTAAGCAGGAAAGACTTTGATATCCAGTTTGGGGCACAAGATTTCCCTTGAAGTTTTCCATTTTTATTCCAAAAGGCATGGTATTTACTTCAACAAACATTTGTCACTTCGTTTTCAAGGTCAATCAGGGAAAGACCTTACTTAGTATGATTCCTACATCAATCCTACATCAATAATAATGGTGTTAATTTACTAAACACTTTTCATGTGCTAGGCATGTCCTCACAACTCTGTGAGGTATGCCTTCATCCTATTCTACAAGAAAGTGAGATGCATAAGTGATCTCAATCAAGACCAATTAGCTAGTACCCAATGGAGCCAGGATTTAAACAATGATTTCTCTAATTAGGGTGAGAGTAACAGCAGCCCAATCTTGCAAGGGGAAACAATTCATCTTTTGTAAAATAGTAAATTACACAAAGACAGGTTGAATGTATAAATCAATCTGTGTTTTTCTTTGATTTACTCTTCCCTCCAACTCTTGTTTTTTGCTTTTTAAAAAAAGTCTGAAGCATCTTAGTTTTTATCTATACATAAAGACAGTAAGGCATTAATAAATGTAAAAAAAAAAAATTTACTAATAATGCCTACTTTAGTTTCCCAGAAGTAGAATATTTTCAATCTCAAAGACTTGTTTAAAAGTGAGTGATGAAATAGTTCTAAATGTTTTACTTTTGAATGCTAAGGGCAATGTAATTAAGAAAAAAGAGACTATTAAGTAAGAGGGAGGAAAATAGTCATACACAAACCTTGCTTCTGGTCACTAGCTGCAGTGACAGGGGTGCTGGCAGCAAGATGAGCGTTGTCCACAGTCCCATAAACCACAGGGCTGTGCTCAGGGACTTGGCTGGGCAGCTGCTGGGATTTGAAGTACAAAAAAGGGTGATAATGAGCATGCGAACATAAAAACTAGCAACATGGGACCCAAGCAAATGGGGAAGATAGAGCAGGAGGTCACAAAATTATTAAAAAAAAAAAAAAAAAGTGAGAAAAAAACATAGGTCAATTTATAATAAATTCAAAAAGTACATGGGAAGACAGGGAAGGGAAGGAAAGAGGCAGCAGGAAAGGGGGAAGGAAAAAAGATGATTACTATTAATCACACTAAGAGAAGACAACACAACAATTATTAGTACATTTCATTTTCTAGTGTTCCTTCTAAGGACAAGCTGACTTTTCAACCTAATAAAAGATGACACATTTGAGAAGTAATTTACAATCCTCCCAGTCAAAGACCAAAAGGATTTGGCCAATTTCACTTAAAAAATTACCTAGTAAAGTAGTTCATCTTTCAAAAGCAGGACAAATGAAAATATGAAGGGTTTAAAAACACTCAGTTGTCAATGGAAGAGTAGAGATTTCTGTTCATTTATGTCCTTGTGATCAAACAGACGAAATGCAACTTAGAAAACCATCTATATGCATTTCACTTTCTAGGTATCTTTTCAGAATCAGAAAGCCAAGTAAAATATGTGGCTTTTCAGAATCATGAGGAATCTCTCATATTGACTTGGCCATTGTACTGGAATGAAAGATGCCTATTAAAATCCAAGCAAGTAGGTTGAGAAAATTACAGCCATTATGCAACTTAGAGGGAACAGAACTACACAAGAAGGGACAATGCATCACATTCCAACCAGATATTTCGGGATTTCAGGGTTATACAAAAGCCACAAAACAAAGTAGTGTCTCTCCTCGGAGATCTAAGGTCAATATTTTCGTAATTTAATCTACATTGAATTCAACTGGCGATATCAGAGCAGAGCTTCCTGCCCAATTCTGTATTGATTTTTGTAGGGGTGGAATGAGATAGGGAGATGAAGACGTGAAGAGTCTGGTTAGATTAGGGCCAGTTTTAAAAAAAATGAGGATTAGTAAAATATTAAAAGACTTAAAACGGTAATATAAATGAAATATACACGATGATAGGTACCACTGAGGTAACACTGCTTTTTCAGAATGTACAACATGTAATTCATATTTGACTATGAATGTGAACTGAATAGAATTGCAGATAAAGAGGAAAATGCTATAATTTTGTCTATTCATTAGACATTAAAAGTGCTCACATTCCATAATTACTACGAAATGAAGACTACTAAGAGTATTCCATGTATATAAAAATGAACAGTTATTTCTTTTATTTTGAATCCTGGAGAAATAAATAAATATATAGTACTGTGAGGATCACTATACCCTGAATCCTTAATTTCAAGAGGTAAAAAACCTGTACTATTTTAAATAAAGAATTAGGAAGGCTTCATAGCTAAAAATAAAAACATGATTCTACTGGCTGAAAACAGATCTGAAAGTTCATGTTACTTAGCAGTTAATTAACAGTTATCCACATTTCCCAAGACAGAAAGATTTGTGAACTGCGTTAATGACCTAAAAGAAGAAGAAAATATTAACTACTCCACAGTTGCCTGGGAACTTAAAAACCAAAATGAAAGTCAACAAAATGACATCCATAGATCAGATGAAATGTTAAAGACAATAAAATGCTACTTATACCTATAAATTTGTTTAGATCCAAGGACTTTTCAATGTAAAATCCCTTCAATCATATAAAAGAGACAACTACACAGACATTTTTAAATTAGCAAAGTCCTTGGAAGGATTTATGTACAATAAAGAGTGATAAGAAAGGACTGAGATAATGTGTTGGTTAAAAAAAAGTTCCAAATCCAGGAATATCCTGGGGAAGTACTATTCAAGTATCCTCAATTATAAAATGAAAAGAAACTGAAGATCCTACATTTTTTCAATTTTTTACAACTTTGACATTCTCTAGACCTCTGACAGTACCAAAACTGACAACATATTAACATACAATTTTTTAAACAACCTTATTCTGGATTAATTTTAATTTAGTATAATCTCAAATTTTAGTTAACCCTCAAATCTCACCTATTCTATTTTTTTGTGTTGCTGGGGATTGAACCCAGGTCCTTGTATATGCAAGGCAAGCACACTACCAACTGAACTATATTCCCATCCCATCACCTCTGATCTCTTAATGAAGTTACTCAACTATAAACAGTCCTTATATATCCAAACCATAGATAATCAACTATTTTATTTAATTAATAATTCATAAAAATCAGGAAACACCTTAATACTATAACTGAAAACATCACAAACAACGGTATAAGCATTTTCACTGACATAAAGAAATTAAACTACATTATTGAGAATACAATTAAATTCAATTAAATTCACTACAGTTGGGAATTAATATTTGTAAAAATCATTCCTAATGGGCAATCAGTATCAAAAAAAAAATTCAACTCCTAACAATATCTAAGAAATGAACTTCCTTTATAAATTCTAGCTGAGAGACAATTTTAATGAAGATTTATATATTAAAGCACTGGTCTAAAGTGGGGCCCAGATACTGGAGGAATTAATTACTTTTTTAAAAAACAGAATGTTTACCTACTAGGTAAAATACCAATGACATTTGCAACTGTTACTTAAATACTTCGTACGATTTCAAGTTAATTCTTCTTTACATAGCAGCATACTGTTTCTGCAAAAATGAGTCACCATCCAATGCTTTCTACTTTCACTGTGTATACGATAGGATATTTAAGTACACACTCAGCAATTATGGAGGTGACATATCTGTTTTTGTACTGTCCACAAAATAAGCAGCTTTTACATTTTTTAATGTTGGGGTTGTGAGAAAGAGGAGACAATGTCTTGACACATGAAAATTATGTAAAGTCAAATTTCAGTGTCCATAAATATCATTTTGTCAAAATACACTTGCTTATTTATTTAGATATTATGAATGGCTACTTTTGGGCTATAATGACAAAGGAGTACAGATGAAAGGGATAATATAGTTAGAATGCTTAAAAATTTTACTATCTGGCATATGACAGAAAACATGTGCAGACCTATATTATGAGTTTGCACAAGACTAAAAATAGTTACAAAATTAAAAAAGCTGATGTAGGGCTGGAGTTGTGGCTCAGTGGCAAAGTGCTTGCCTAGCATGTGTGAGGCACTGGGTTCGATTCTCAGCATCAAAAATAAATAAATAAATAAAGGTACATCAACATCTAAAAAAAATTCTTAAAAAAAGCTGATGTGATTTATTGCCAGTTGAAGAGGCTACTTCAATGTTTCATATTCTATAATTAAAGGTATGAAAGCATAATTTATTTTTCCAAGTTCTATTAGTAACTTTAACATAATCCTTGTATGAAACATCTCATGTATTTAATGTCTATAAACCCAGAGCATAAACAAGTATAAAGTGTATATGAGCAAAAAGCAAGTACAGCATCCACTGAAGATCAAAACCCTATTACCAAGGAAAAAAGGACCAAAACATGCTTCTCTCATAAGTGGCAGAGAATCACCCACATTGAATCATTACAAAGGGGGTGCATGTGGTACAGGTGTTTCCTCCTTGTATTTTCCATGTGTAAGAATATGTGGTAATCTATACTGTGTATGGGAATACACTGAGAATCTACTGGTGACTTGGACAAAATTTTTAGCTTCATGGACCAAAGGAAACGATTAACAGAGCTAACATATAATCTGGGGCCTGACTTTGTATATGTATGTGGAAGACTTTTTTTTGTTGGGGGTGCTGTTTAGGATTATATGTGGTACACAAGCACCATACAACTGAGCTACATCCACAGGTATTTTTAATTTTCATTTTGGGAAAGGGGCTCGCTTTAAACTGTTTCCCTCAGCCTCCCCAGTAGCTAGGATTACCTGTCTGCAACATTTAGCATGAGTTAAAGAGTCAATATGGATTCAGCCATGGGATAGGCATGTGGTAAAAAGTGTAGGAGGATGCATTTCAGGCAGAGGAAACAGCCAAAGGAAGAGTATTATGTGATCAACCAAGTTTTATGAGAAGGTGAGAATAATACCAGAAGGACCAGTGAGCCTGGTATAAAATGAGGCAGCAGGGGTCAGAACAGATAGGGTCTTATACGTCACACCAAGGATTTCAGTCTTTTATTTCCACAGCAATAGTAAGGCAGGCATAGGTTATTTATTTCCAGGAATTGAACCCAGGTATGCTCAACTTCTAAGCCACATGTCCAGCCCCTTTTTGATATTTTATTTAGAGACAGGGTCTTGCTGAGTTGCTTAGGGCCTTGCTAAGGTGCTGACGCTGGCTTTGAACTTGCAATCCTCCTGCCTTAGCTGCTGGAATTACAGGCATGCACCTGGCCAGGTACAGGTTTTAAGGCAGCAATGTGACATAATATGAATTATGTTTTTAAAAGTTAATTCTAATTACTCATGGAGGATGAACTGGAGGGAGGTAGATAGTTCCAAGAATACAATTTATAAGGTTAGCAAAGCAGCCCAAGAGAACTAATTTTGGTGGTAATGGGTAAATGTGAAAAAAATTGATTTAAACACAGGAGGTAAACTAACAGGAGTTCATAACTGATTAACAATGATGAGCAGAGGAGTAAAAAGAAAGTAAAAAGAAAGACATTAGGTTTCTAGTTTCTGAGAAACCTAGTGTGTTAGTCACTGAGACATGGAACACTGGAGGTGACATGGAACACTGGAGGTGACACTGGGGTCAAGGGGTAGGGGGAAGAAAGACCATGAATTCAAACATATGGAAATTCGTGTGAATCCACCTGAGTGTGGAGATCAGATTGAAAACTGGGTATGAAACTTGAAGCTCCAAAATATTATTATACCTAGCAATATATGAAATGATATTAATATATATTTGTGTGTGTGAGGGCCTTGTGCATGCAAGGCAAGCATTCTACCAACTGGGCTATATCCCCAGGCCTGATGAATACTTTAATAGGTGGGTAATAAAAATGAACACAGCAGTAATGTTAACAGTAACAATGAGTAAACAAGAAATATTATGCCGGGGTCATAGGATGTAAGAATTGGAATAGAAACAACAAAGATTAGTTCTTTATTTTTACACTTTTCCAAGAAACTACCAGCTATATTAGAAAATCTTGAGTGACATGAACTCACTATCTCCAATGGTCGAGTTCATGTCAAGTTTAGAGAATTTTAAATATTTTAAGTTTAAGTGTTTTCACCTATTGATCTTAATTCTTAGCTACGAAATGAAAATCTTGTCCTCTCCATAGAAAAGTGTTTCACACACGTTAAAATGATGTTAACAAGTATCATACATTAAGCTCAGAGCGAAACAAGATATAGTGTTTCTTGTATATGTGAAGCAAAATGTTCTAAAGATGGAGACAGGTGACAAATGCGAAAATAAGCACACCAAGTGTCAGGCAGAGGCTAATGTTATGAATAAAATTAAAGTAGGGTAAAGAACACACAGAGGAGTCTGGGGGTGTCATTATAGAGTGTCAAAGACTGTCTTCCAGAGGAAGTAGAGTCAGGTTTGCATTCCACATGGAAGAACAGTAACAGCAAAAGTCCTACAGCAGAAGTAAGCTGGGGAAAGTAGGCCAGGAGTTCAATAGCAATGCAATGTGGAGAAGGTGGATGAGAGGGTATAGAGATGTAGCCAACGTTACATATGACCTTGTACAGATCTTCAAAACTGTATGAGTATGAACGCTTGTATGTTTGAATGAACAATGGAGAAATGCTGGATGATTTTCAATAGGAAGGAATGGGATCTAATCTGTATTTTAAAAAAAGGCAGCAGAATACAACAGACACTAGGTATGGCAATATGTAAATCAATGGAAGTGTAACTGATGTGATTCTGCAATCTGTATACGGGGTAAAAATGGGAGTTCATAACCCACTTGAATCAAAGTGTGAAATATGATATATCAAGAACTATGTAATGTTTTGAACAACCAACAATAAAAATAAATAAATAAATAAATGAATTAAAAAAAAAAAAAAAAAAGATCACTCATTCTGGCTGTAAAGAATGGATGCAGAGGAGATGATTAGAAAGTTCCTGTGGTTTAGTGAGGAGGCCAAAGTGGCTTAGGCTACAATAGTAGCAGTGAGTAGGTGAGAATAAGCTGCTCGAACTTGCTGAAGCAATGCATGTGGGGTGTGAGAGAAAGATGATTTAAAGAGGACTCCTAGGCGCAGTGGTGCTTGCCTGTAATTCAAACAATTCAGAGGCTAAGGCAGGAGGATTGCCAAGTTCAAGGTCACATTCAGCAACTTACGGAGACCCTTAGCAACTGACCAAGACTCTGTCACAAAATCAAAAAAGGCAGAGGGTGCAGCTCAGTAGTAAAGCTTCCGAGTTCATGCCCCAGTATTCCCCCCACCAAAAAAATAAGACTGTAGCAACTAGGGTAGATTATAGTATAATTTACCAAAAACAGGAAAACAAGGTAAGTATACCAAACACCTGAAAAATCAGTTTCTAACACAGCGGTGGCAAACTCAAATTCCTTTATACACGAACAGATTAACTAACCATATGAAGCAAAAGAGAATAACAGGATAACATAACAAACTACAGAATGTTTGCTCAGGCTTAAAGCATTGATGAAATGTTTTCCTTTAAACACTGACTTGACAAAACAACACATATTCCTCTGCAACAAGGAAAAGGTACCATGGTATCAGGAAGATTAAAAAGCTTTGAGTTAAACTGGAGGATATTAAGAAAATTATTTCAAAGTGCCTAAGGGGAAGGGGGGAAAATAAACAAAAACCATAGAAGCAAGAATAACATCCATGAGGGGTTAGAGCTGTGGCTCAGCAGACCGATCACCTACCATGTGCCAGGCGCTGGGTTCGATTCTCAGCAGTACACACAAAATAAATAAATAATAAAGGTACTGTGTCCAAATACAACTAAAAATTAAAAAAAAAATTTAAAAAAATAAATGCATGGATTCATTAAACATATTATAATCCATGCATTAAACATATTATACGTATTATAAACTATAGGATTGGCTATGGTTTGAGTTTTCCTCAGGATTTCATGTGTTGAAATTTAAACCCCAAGGTGAGTTATTAAGAGGGCAGAAACTTTTTTAGAAACTTTTTTGGATTATGCTAAGCATAGGTGGGATCTTTGGGAGGCAGTTAGGAGGAGATGAGAACACCAGCATGAAGCTCCAGTGACTGAGTCCTGGTGGCCATATGAGAAGAGGGACATAGACACACACACACACATTCCCTGTCTCTTGCCTTGTGATGCATTTTATCACACCTCAGGTCTCTGTCTAGGAGACCAGATGCAGCCCCTCCTCATCGGGACCTGCAGAATCAAGCCAACATAAACCTCTCTTCAGGTCACCCTGTCCTGTCTGTGTTGTTGGTAGCAGAAAAAAGAATAATATAGTATTTAAGACAATACAGTAAATGATTAAAATCACATCTCAAAATAAAGAGACAATGACAAACTATTCAATAAATATTGAAATAAGAAAAAAGCCATTTGTACAACCCATACTTCATGGTTATATACCAAAATTAGTTTTGTATCAATCAAATATAAATGTGAATGTAAAATAATCGAAACTTTCATCTAGGATGGGAAAGTCTTTCAAACTATAAATCTCCAAACATGAATAAGTATGGAAATTTGTGAATGAAAACATTTTAAAAACTTCTGTGACAGGGGCTAGGGATGTGGCTCAAGCGGTAGCGCGCTCGCCTGGCATGCATGCGGCCTGGGTTCGATCCTCAGCACCACATACCAACAAAGATGTTGTGTCCGCCGAGAACTAAGAAATAAATATTAAAAAATTAAAAAAAAAAAAAAAAACTTCTGTGACAGAAGGTACTATTAACAAAGTTAAAACACAATTATTAAATAAGAAAAATGTTAACATATTGCTGAGTTTTGAATGTGTTCAGTAAAATTCACAGTTGCAAACTTAATTCCCAGTGCAACAGTGTTCAGAGGTGGGGCCTAATAAGAGGTAACTACAGCATGAGGTTCTGCTCTCAGGAATAGATTTTTGATATTGCAGGAATAGATTCATTGTAAAAGTGAGTTAGGCTCTTTCTTATTCCCTTTTTTTCTCACCCTCCTGTCTTCTTCCATGGCATGATACAGCATGAAGGCCTTATCCAGAGGCTAATGTCATGTCCTTGGACTTTCCAACCTCCAGAAGCATGGGTGAAAAAAATTTCTATTGTTTATAAATTTCCCAGTCTATGATATTGCTATAGTGGCAAAACAACAGACAACTCACATATGTCAAAAAAAAATTTCTTTAACATATAGAGTGCAGATAAACATAAAATACCTAAAAAAAAAGTGTACCAAAGACATAGATACCTTCATATACACACAAAAATAACCAGGGACACCAAAAACAATAAGTAAATATCAGAGAAGCAAAACTAGACAAAGAAGTATTCTTTTATACTAATGTTACAAGATTAACCAATACATATTTAGATGGTAAGAAATACAATAACCAAAACATAGGTACACAACATTTTTCACCACAACACTGTTAATATTAGTGACAAACAAGAAACAATATGAAGTCCTATGAATCTAACTATGGTACATCCAAAGTATTGGCGGATGACCATTAAAAATTATACTTTCTTACATGTACAGGTGTTAGGAGCCACAGCAAAAATATTGATACAGACACCTTTGGATTTTATTGACTGCCAGCCAGCAATTCACATTCATATGGTATTTGGACTCATGCTGTCCAGCTGGGCCCATTTTCAGGACTCAGGTTACTCATGTCACTCTTGTAATGGGAGAGTTCCCATTGGTTGGAAAAGGATGGTAGGAGGGTGTTCCGGGGGAAGTGGAAACCCCCCCGGCTCAGGTAGACACACACGTGTGGACCCACTTGTTAGGGGACGCACATGGCCTCTCTCTAAATAAAACTTTGTCTCAGTTTGACTGGCTTGTGTTTTTGTGCCCAACCGGGCTGTAAGATTGCAAGCCGGCGTGCACTGATAGCTCAGCAGGGGATCGCTCAGCAGGGGTGCCACAGGCAGTGATCGGCGAGCGGCAGGAACGGGGCTCAGCCAGCTCGCTCGACCCGGGTCCGGGCAGCCTGCGGCATTTTGGTGGCCCTGTACTGGGAACGCCCAAAACTTAAAGGTGAGTAATATCGCTCGCCCCTAAGGAAAGGCGACAGAATGGGTATTTCTGTTTTGATTTATTCTGCTCTTATTTCAGGCTCTCTAGCCTTACAATTTTTCCAGGCAAGTTGGGATAAATGGCTGACTCAAGGTTTGAAGTTATTCGGCCCTGAGAGAGAGAAAATTGACATAATCATTTTCCTCCTCTCCGTTTCTGTTTCATTCTGTTTTGGCTTTCTTCTATCCTATCTTATTGGGTTACGTTACCTTTATAGTAGATTAGAATCTAGTAAAAAACAAACCGAAAAACTGTTAAGTAAATTGTTAGAGGTCCAAGCCATGGCAGAAAACATATTAGGTCAAGCAAAACAAAAGGTCTCTCAAGCTAGTCAGATAGAAGAAAATTTGAACAAGGCAAGCTCAGGGAAAAAACGGTTGTCAGATAGGGAGGCTGCTACTAACTCCGTTCCACCACCAGAGGGCATAGTTCAACCAACAGCTTTACCTGCCTCCATAGATGATGAACGGAATCCTGAGGCGGGACCCCAAAAACTAGCATGCCCTGTAGTTGAGCAGGGAGAAGAAAAAGAACGAGTTTACCGTGCCTTAGATTTCAAAATAATAAAGCAATTAAAGGAAGCTGTAGCAGCCTACGGCCCGGCCGCTCCCTTCACAGTCAGTATGGTCGAATCTATTACCGGCTGGAACTTAACACCAGCAGATTGGGCTAACGTGTGTAATTCTGTGCTAAATAGAGGACAGTATTTATTATGGAAAATTGCCAATGAGGAATTTTGCAAGGAGACAGCTAGGCGAAATGCAGAAGCAGGTTACCCTGAACGAGACCTCAAAATGTTACTGGGAAAAGAGGAATTTCAAGAACAGATGCAACAGCTCAGATATGATCCTGGCGTATACGCTCAGATCGCTATAAATGCAATTAAGGCATGGAAAACTTTAAAGGGACAAGGGGATTTTCAAGGTCAACTATCTAAGATAATACAAGGAGTTAATGAGCCCTACGCTGACTTTGTAGCTAGACTTATTGAAGCAGCCTCTGAGACATTTGAAAATACAGAACAGGCAATGCCATTTATAAAACAGCTGGCTTACGATCAAGCAAATCGTTGCTGCAAAGAGGTCATTAGACCGTGGAAACAGGAAGATTTAAACACATATATTAAATTATGTAGAGACATTAATGAACAAGGACAAGTCATGGCAGCTGAAGTAAAACAGGCTTTAAGTGCCAAGCCAAAAACATGCTATAATTGCAATCAAGAAGGGCATTTTAAAAGAAATTGCCCCATAGGAGGAGGGTTTAACAAAGCTAGGTATCAAAAGAGTAGAATCCCGGGTATTTGCCCACGATGCCATAGAGGGAGACATTGGGCTAATGAATGCCATTCTCAAACCACCATAGAGGGTATTCCGTTATCAAAAAATGGACAAAGACCAAGTGTCTACCCACGATATCGTGGAGAAAGGCATCAGGCCCCGTTGTCAAAAAACGAATTGGAGGGCCCAATGCCCCGGGGCCCAAAACCACAAATATACGGGGCAATGGAGGAACCCAGCAGCACCATCAAGGTGGTGCCCAGGACGCATTATCCATCAGATCCCTCATCAGACAGACTAGAGGGAGCGCAGGGTTGGACATCTGTGCCTCTGCCAGAGCAGTATTAACTCCAGAGATGGGAGTTCAAATCATTCCCACAGGAGTAAAAGGACCTCTTCCCCAGGGAACAGTAGGCTTATTATTAGGACGCAGTTCTTCTACACTTAAAGGACTTATGATAAGTCCTGGGGTAATTGATCCCGATTATGAGGGTGAAATAAAAATCATAGCTAGTTCTCCAAGAGGTATATCAGTAATTTCATCAGGAGATAGAATAGCACAGTTATTAATAATACCAAGCCTACATGATAAATTTTCCAGTTGTAATGTAGAAAGAGGTTCCAAGGGATTAGGCTCCACAGGTGTAGATTGGGCTATGCTATCTTTAAATTTAGATTCTCGCCCTATGCTAAAATTAAATATTCAAGGGCATGATTTTAATGGACTGCTGGACACAGGCGCTGACCTCAGCATCATATCTCGCCAGGAATGGCCTAAGCATTGGCCATTACAGCAAGCGACCCAAACGCTTAGAGGCCTAGGAGTGGCAACTAATCCCCATAGAAGTGCAATGGTATTAGATTGGAGGGATCCTGAAGGATGTGAAGGAACTATACAGCCCTATGTATTGGACCATCTCCCCATAAATTTATGGGGACGAGACGTCCTAGATCAATTAGGATTGACATTAACAAATAACGTCAATCCTAACGCGCCCACTACTAGGGCAAAACAAGGCTTTAGAAAAGAAAAGAGATTAAAAGATCAAGAACAAGATATAACAGCACCAATTCAAGTAGATCAAGAGATAGATAAACATGGATTGGGTTTTCAAAAAGGGCCACTGAGACAATCAAAATTACTTGGAAATCAGAAAGACCAGTGTGGGTTCCTCAGTGGCCCCTAACTAAAGAAAAGATACAAGTAGCCCATGATCTGGTCAAACAGCAATTAGCGGAAGGACATATACAACCTTCCGTATCTCCCCATAATACTCCCATTTTTGTTATTAAAAAGAAATCTGGTAAATGGAGATTATTACAAGATTTAAGAGCCATTAATAATGAGATGGTTATTATGGGACCTGCTCAATCAGGGATTCCCCAACTGTCTGCTTTACCAAAAACGTGGCATGTTCTAGCTATAGATATTAAAGATTGTTTCTTCTCAATTCCAATTCACCCCGAGGATAGTCCACATTTTGCATTTACTATCCCTGCACTGAATCATGAAGGTCCTGATCAGAGATATGAATGGAAAGTACTCCCTCAAGGGATGGCTAACAGCCCAACTTTGTGCCAAATTTATGTTGATAAAGCAATCCAGCCACTTAGAATTCAAAACCCTGAACTACAGATATTTCACTATATGGATGATGTGTTAATGGCACATAAAGATAAAAACACATTGCTAGAATGTTATGCCACGCTTACAAACTTATTAAAAAATTATAATCTAGAAATAGCAATAGATAAAGTACAATTAAATCTTCCAATTAATTATTTAGGAGTTCTATTATCCTCAACCATGGTCCGTCCACCAAAAATTCAAATACGAGTAGATCAACTCAAATCACTTAATGACTTTCAAAAGTTATTGGGAGATATAAATTGGATAAGGCCTTATCTAGGCATACCAACAGGAGAATTAGGACCTTTATTTGATATTTTAAAAGGTCCATCAGATCCAAATTCACCCCGCATGTTAACGCCTGAAGCTAGAAAGACATTAAAAATCATTGAAACATATATGGAAAATATGCATTTGGATAGAATTGATATAAGTTTGCCTTTATTATTTATTGTATTACCGACAAAAAATATTCCTACAGGGGTATTTTGGCAAGAAGGTCCATTATTATGGATACATTTATCTTATTCTCCTAATACTATTCTTACTAGATATCCTGAAGCTGTAGGGCAATTAATACTCAAAGGAATAAAAGCAGCAAAAGGAGTGTTTGGGATTTCTCCCAATAAAATTATTACTCCATATACTATGGATCAAATTGATGAGTTAGCTAATGAGTTAAATACTTGGGCAATAATCATGTGTAAATCTAGTGTTGCATTTGATAATCACTTGCCATCTAATCCTTTGTTGTCCTTTTGGTCTAAGCATCCTGTAGTTTTTCCAAAAATGACAAGAAAAACCCCTATCATAAATGCTCCAAATATATTCACTGATGGGTCAAATAATGGTACAGCAGCAGTAGTTACTCCTGATCAAACTTTTACATTTTTAGTACCCAAACAATCAGCTCAAAAGGTAGAGCTCAATGCAGTATTGCAAGCTTTTATGATGTTCAAAGATTCTACATTTAATTTATTTTCTGATAGTCAGTATGTAGTTAATGCTATCGTATCTCTTGAAGATGCTGGTAGGATTTCTCCTTCCTCTACTGTTTTCTCTTTGTTTTCTGCTATACAGAGTCTAATCTGGGATAGAAAGGATCCATTCTTTATAGGACATATCAGAGCACATACAGGATTGCCTGGAGCCCTTAGTTTGGGTAATGAACTAGCAGATAAATCTACACATGACATACATATTTTCTCCACAATAGAAGAAGCTATAAATTTTCATAAAAGGTTCCATGTCAATGCTAATACTTTACAAAAACGTTTTAAAATAACTAAAGAACAAGCCAGACATATAATAAAACAATGTCAAAATTGTGTGACATTTTTGCCACAAGTTAATCTTGGAGTCAATCCTAGAGGACTGATACCTAACCATATTTGGCAGATGGACGTCACACACTTGCCAGAATTTGGAAAATTAAAATATTTACATGTTACAGTTGATACTTCTTCTGGATTTTTGATGGGCTCCCTTCATCCCGGAGAAAAAACTAAAGATGTTATAGCTCATTGCTTACAAAATTTTGCCACTGTGGGTGTTCCTAAACAATTAAAAACCGATAACGGTCCTGGTTACATCTCCAAGTCTTTTAAACAATTTTGCTCATCATTTGGCATTACTCATATAACAGGAATCCCATACAACCCACAGGGACAAGGCATAGTTGAAAGAGCTCATCAAACTATAAAAATGTACTTATTAAAGCAAAGGGAGGGAATTAGTAAGGGGTATATATCCCCCAAAGATAAACTTAAAATAACCCTTTTTACTCTAAACTTTCTAAATTTGGATTCATCAGGACTTAGTGCTGCGGAAAGACATATGTATCCGAAAAATGTACATAAGCCTAAGGTACTTTGGAAAGATATTCTAACAGGACAATGGAAAGGTCCGGACCCAGTAATAGTCTGGAGTCGGGGCTCCGTCTGTGTTTTTCCACAGGAGGAACAGCAACCAATTTGGATTCCAGAGAGATTAACTAAAACAATTTCTACAGAAAAAGAAGATGATTTGACTCAAATCCATAACAGCTGATATCCAGAGTTCCAGCCTGGCTATTCTTGCATCTGCGACAGTGATTTACCACGGTGCCTTTTTCAATATCTATTTTATTATTTGCATTTTTCCCACATCATAAAGTTTTATTTTATTTTATTTTATTTTACCTTATTTTTTTAAGCTCATACAAACCTAGGTTAGTGTTTTTCTGATCAGTTTTATTTTTTTGACTGTGTTTTATTTATTTATTTTTTTTTTTTTTAACTGTAAAGTTTTTAAACATTGCAATGGAGATTTCACCTAGCTATAGCTACAAGGCCTTTATTTACTATTGTCTTATATGTTCTATGTTATGTATGCTGTTTTGTGTTGTATGTCTGTATGTGTGTATGTCCATATTTCATTTATAAGGAGCGCTCATGTATATATAGATACAAGTATTCAAAAAAAAAAAAAAAATTTAGTCACGTGACTTATATGGTTTAATTTACTTTAGGTAAACAGCTGTTATTAAATTTTGTTTTTAAAGGTGGTTAACAGATATGTTTGTTTACTTTCACCTTTCCTTTTCATTATATTTCATAATTCTGTTCAGGATAATGTCTCTTTAGCAACATGGCCATAATTCCCATCTCCATCCCAGTGCCGGTGAAGACTAAGACCAAACTACAACTTTTATGATAGCTATCACTATAAACTATATAAATTGATACATCAATCAAAATAACTCAATAAGACTGCTCAATCAAGGACTTAATTTACTTTGGGAGGAAATGGACATATTGATAGACTCCTCCAATTTGAACTGCTCAATCAAAGACTTAATTTACCTTGGGAGGAAATGGACATATTGATAGACTCCTCCACTTTGAACTGCTTACACAACTTGCCTGGACTATGTATCACCTGTATGCATTGTGCTCTATTTGTTGATACAGCGAACTGGTAGTGCTAAATATCTTAGCCGATGTGTCACCAGTGTTTCCAAAGGAGCCGTCAATTGGCTTGGTGTCGTGGCAATTCTGCGTCTTTCTCCCTTCTGCTAGTGATGGTCTGATTTTGGGGGCCAACAGAGGTGAGGCAAGAACCTCACCCCCCCACTGGCACCAAGGTTAAATTTGGGGGCCAACAGAGGTGAGGCAAGAACCTCACCCCCCCACTGGTGCATAGGCCTATTACACAGGTATGGCTATATACTGGACCGGTAGTCAGTGACGGGTATGATTCGGTTACAGTGGTATCAACCTAAGCCAGGAGACTGACGCTATAAGGTCAGTTTTCCCATGACGGGTAAGAACCATATGTGAATTGGACATACCTAACAGGCACGGTCCCTAGCCACATTTGCCTGTTGTTTATTTAAACAGTAGGGGGCAGATGTTAGGAGCCACAGCAAAAATATTGATACAGACACCTTTGGATTTTATTGACTGCCAGCCAGCAATTCACATTCATATGGTATTTGGACTCATGCTGTCCAGCTGGGCCCATTTTCAGGACTCAGGTTACTCATGTCACTCTTGTAATGGGAGAGTTCCCATTGGTTGGAAAAGGATGGTAGGAGGGTGTTCCGGGGGAAGTGGAAACCCCCCCGGCTCAGGTAGACACACACGTGTGGACCCACTTGTTAGGGGACGCACATGGCCTCTCTCTAAATAAAACTTTGTCTCAGTTTGACTGGCTTGTGTTTTTGTGCCCAACCGGGCTGTAAGATTGCAAGCCGGCGTGCACTGATAGCTCAGCAGGGGATCGCTCAGCAGGGGTGCCACAGGCAGTGATCGGCGAGCGGCAGGAACGGGGCTCAGCCAGCTCGCTCGACCCGGGTCCGGGCAGCCTGCGGCATACAGGTCTGGAAAAACAAAATTGTAATACACCTATAGTGAAACATGAATATTTATGAATAATCTCTGAAAAAATGCTGAGTGTGAAATAGCTCTATGAACTCCAATAAATAATATGCACTGAAAGAAGCCTGGGAGAAAATTCACCCCCAAATTAACAAAGATTAATGCTCAGTAATAGAATTTAGAGTAGCAAATTCCTTCTTTACTATCAACTTTACTGTTCTTTTCAAGGAAAATATCATTTGTACACACATAAAAAATGAAGTTTTCATTTTGAAAAACATTTTAAATAATAGACGAAAGACTGAACCAGAGAGTCCTATGATTCCTTATAAGACTTTTTGTAATCCCTGACAACTGCGAACACCATAGTTGCTGAAGGATGAGTCTCCAGGATCACTTCTTCATATCTGATTGAAAGTGGGCAGTGAAAATAGGCACTGTCACACAGACAACAATGGATTCTGACATGGAGCATCAAAGTGAAGTCAGACCACAGTAAAAGTAAAGACTATTATATAATTTGAGGAATTATGTGAAAACATAGTTTACTTAAGAGGGAAGACATAAATTTTAGTTTGATTAATGTTCTCAAAGAGAGTTTTTATTGGGATACCCAAAAAACTTAAAATGTACTTGTACCAACTCTGACTTCCAAAAATGAATATTAATAAGGAATCTCAAAAGTCAAATTCAGATTTTCCAATTCCTTTCGGAAATTCTTACTGGAGAATCTTAATAAAACCCTAAGGAAAACAGACCTGGTGAAATAAACAACCCTGTTCCACAACTCTAAGTTGGAAACACTAACTGACTGTACGATTCGGGTTAAACTACAGTTTAACAACCTAAAGGCTCTGTTCACTATGATATCACAGTTAAAAACACCAAGAGAATTCACCCCACTTTTGATTCTATTAACTTTATAAGGTTTTCATGTTAATGAAAAGTACATTTTTAAGTCAAGGAAGGTTATAAATGCTCAACTATTAAAAATGAAGTGTTGGGCTGGGGTTGTGGCTCAGTGGTAGAGCACTTGCCTGGCATGTGTGAGGCATTGGGTTCGATCCTCAGCACCACATAAAAATAAATAAATAAAGATATTGTATCCATATAAAACTAAAAAAAAATTTTTTAAAAATGAAGTGTGATTTAATAAAATAACCATTATCTTATTGCAGTCAACACTAAAAACTATACCTCTATATTTCAGGGAAGAGAATGGTATTAATTCACCAGTGCTTATAACTGAGATAACAAAATGGTACTTTAAAACTTAAGACTAAACTTATATTACATTACGTTCGACTTCTGTATGCAGGAACTCACCTCCTTACTGTACATATGAACTTATAACATGAATATTATTTACCAGTGCTTTCAACCTACCTTTAAGAAACTAATATTGCTAAAGCATGAAATGAACTGATTAAGAAATGGTCAGAGTTTGAGATATCCAGATATCAAGTGTAAGACTAAATAACCTACTGACAAGACAGGCTATCTATATCTCCTGAGATATTAAAGCAATCAATAGTTTCCTAACTTGTATCTGCTCAAGACCCCTTCCGAACTTATAACTTTGTTTTACAATAAGAAAAATTCTAAAACACCAAGCCAAAAAACAAAGAAAAACACAAACTGAAAAAGAAAGATGAGAAAGACAAAGGAACATAAGAAAATGAAAGATGTCGACTTAATTAAAAAAAAAATTTAATGACCTTGATATACCACTCGTTCCTAACAGTCTAAAGACTATCAGGCAGCTGCACACTTCTTAGTACAGGAATACTCCTTAGACCTTGTTGCCTTCAGCAACAGCTAAGGGATTTGTTGCTGGAAAAAAGTAACAATTTTTCCCCCTTTCTTCCATTTTGAGATAAAAAGAAATTATAAGTTTATTCAGCAAAATCTTTCATTTTTCATTTCATTATGAAAAAATAGGGGCTTAAGGGTTTAATATTCTTATCACAGGTCATAAATCTAAGTGACAGAGACCAACATCTAGTACTCTACCTCTCTCCATGATATCTACCAGAGAACACCTAAATCTATGCATTAGGATCATCTGTAAGGGTCCATGTATACACACATGCAGATTTTATACACAGATGATATATAAAAATCTCGAAGGGCAGTTTCAAATTCCATTCATTACTTCTTAGGAAAAAATCAGCAGCAGCAAAAAATGTGTTTCTCCTCCCCATTTTCCTCATATAAACCCAATGCAGTTTGCCAATGAACCCTTAGCTTTTGTCATGAACGTCTTTAAAATATATTAAAGTTATATTAAAGTGAAACCCAGTGTCAATCTTTGGGGCTTTGCCTAAATAAAACTTGCCCCATGATATAGGTTGCTTCTCATCTCACTGATTGAAAACCCAACACATTGCACAGCTGTTGACCATGATAAAACCTACTGGTTAACACCAGGGTAAATCAGTTTCACTTTCAAGGCTGTTTTCTTTAGATTAGCCAAACCACAACCACATGGGAAGCCTAAGAGAGAACACCCACAGAGCTTAATAAAGGCATGGCCCACAGATCTTTATTTCTTCTTCTACTCCCTTCTCCTCACCTGCTGGTTGAGCTCCTTGATGCCTCTAGGCTTCCCATTGACCTCCTGACAAGATCAATAACCTCCAAGGGATAAAAATACTCCACCCCCACGCCCCCACACTTTTCCCTTTTTTTTTTTTTGGTGGTGCTAGGGATCCATATATTTTGGTTTAATTTCCTTGTTGTGCCTTCTTGACCAACATATTCAAACCTAACTTGCCCCTGGTCAAAGCTCTCCTACAGAGTGGCCTATATAGATTTACAGCCACTCTTAAAAGATGTCAAGACCAAATTAGAAAATATCACAACAGCTTAAGAGCTTGCCAAAATCAAACTCAGTGCGTCCTTCAACAAATATCCCTTGTGCACTCTACATTGTGTTTTATTATAAATCCAGGCATTGAAGCTTAAGAGCTGCCTCTGTCTCTTCTCTCTCCCTTACACCCTTTGTACTATTTCATCCATTGATGGGTCTCTGTGATCTGACACTATTGAGTCTGTGCTGTTAATTCTGTCCCTTGAAGAGTCTAGAACTAACTCAGTGATACGGAGGCACCCTGTAAGCCCTTCGGAACTTTTTAGAACTAAGTTCGGATGCAGAGGGCTGTCCCTTCAGCAGTGATGTGGTTCAGGAGCTGTTTGGAATTGCGCTGAAATTAAAACCCCTGACGCTAAATCTGTTTGATTTTCTTTGGCTGGCATTGTGCTATCTGTTAATGGAATTAGTTGCCAAAATAAATAAAACATAAAACTTACAGCATTTTTGTTAAAGATATGGAAAGATTTCTAGCTTCTTTTGAAACACTGGATCAATAGTTTTATAAAATGTAACAATCAGGCAGGAATAACTATTTTCCTTAACCATGTTTGCCCTCTCTCACCATGTACCCCACTTTCTATTATTTTTCCAGAAAATGATGTCATTATCAGTTATCTTCATGCTTGCACTGTTGTTGTGTTAGGAAAAAGATATATTTTGATATATTTCTAGTACACATCTGTTAAAAAGTTATTCCCTCCTTACATGAATTTTATGCACTTGAAAGGACAATGGATTTACAAAGTGTGGATTTAAATGCAAATCACCTACTAACCTTAAGTTTTATAGATAATACTACAATTCTCAAAGAGAATTACCAACATCACTATTATTGACTAAGGACATTTCTCAGCCCAAAGTGTATATTTAATATACTTTTATGATTACTAAGACACATCAGCTCATGTTTAGGTCCACAGTCCTTGGAGAAAGATAGAAAGTAAAGTCATTACTGCAGCTAAGGACAGAGAAATGATCAAAATAGGATAGGCTTAAGAGGTTGAAAGATAAAAAGGAAAACAAACCCATACCTCCTAAGAAATCTAAATGCAAAAAGATAAATACATGTTTAAGATAAGAATTTAAATACAAATCAACATAGGGTGTCAACTATACTTCTTGACAGTATATTTTAATTAATATTTGACAATAAAGACTGATCGCAAATTTTTGTCATAGAATACCCTCACCTAATAGAGCACCTAAGTAAATAATTTCAGTTTGGAAATTCTGTCTGTCTCATGCTTACATCCAGGGAAGAGACTACATATAAGACCTTCTTAGTTAATCAGACTTCAGAGCAGTTGCTGAGGGGAAAATAGGGAATGGTACAGAGCAATCATTAATATGACCTTACAAATCACATATCTAGACAGCCACTTTTGTACTCATCTGGATAATGGAATAACAGAGGATTAAATTGTAGGACAATTCAAATTCATAAAATTTTCAAGGGACTCTTAAGACATCTATTTGTGAGCTCAATATTTAAGAATATTTTTAAACTTATACTACTAAAATCAAGACAACAGTTTGTTATTTGAAAATATCTTATATTGGAGAATCTGTATCATTTGTTTATAATATAATCAGGCTCGAAGGAATCTCCTCATCCAGCCATAAAAGGGAAGCAGGTAGTTCCCTACTCCTTAATAACTTTGCTTTTGTTTTTATATTCCGGGCTCAAATGTTAGAGAATTTCAAAGATTTGAAAAACACTGAACTCTGAATCATTTATCACAATTTAAGGTGACGCACTAATGAAATTAAAAACTTTCTCAGATTTGGGGAATTCCATTCTGTATTGCAAATTTACAATGTACTAAATTCCAACTCCTCCTACAATGTCTTGATTTCTAAAAATAAGAAAGCAAATTCTTAGGAGACCACATTCACCAAGATTGTGCCTGACAGAATTTACAAATAACCCTTGTAAATAATTAAAGACAACACTTTCCATTTGAGAAACTGATTTATGTATTCTTCAAAGGTGAGAAGTACATCTGTTATACATCCAAATATGCTCTGAATGACACAGGCAAACTTTCGTTTGTAAGCAACACTGGTAAAAATGTTTAAATTCTCAACCTTAATGTTACATAGTGCAACATTTAATTCCTCAGGTTCCATACGGAAAACATAAAATACTCATTTAATGATGAGATTTCCATAGGAATGCAGCTCCTTTTGGTATCATAATTCATTAGGAATAGTGGCAGCAGCTGTGCTCTGAATGTGAAGACAATACATAGAAATATTACCAATAAAATCTGGAGTTGTAACAATTTGCAAAGAGAAATAATATGTCTATTTAAATACCATTTAGATATTCGAGGCTATGAGACAACTGATGGAAATGGAAAGCACAGAAAGTAGCTATAGATAAAAGAAGAGTTCAGTAGCATTTAATGAACAAATCAACACCATTGTCCATCACGGCTCACTCTGCCTTACCTGAGGAGGAGTGGGTGTGGAAGTGGGTCTCCCTATAGGTGGAGTAGGATTTCTGCTTCCACCTCCAGACATAATCTCTTCGGTTATGTCTTTACCTCCCTGGTTTGGATCTCGAATTCTTATCTACAAGAGTAATAAAATGGCAAAGGAAGAGATGGGTGTCTACTTAGCAGATTTACAGGCATATGAGTTAAAGGTATAAACTGAAAAACCTATCAACCTTCAAGTTCATAATCACCACATCTGAAATTAGACCATTACCTCTGAGAAGAACTAATTAAAATAATAAGCCATAATGGAACCTACTTGGCTGAATTTCTAGATCAAAACTGCAAAATATTTACACTTGTTTAACAAAACAGTCATATTAATTTTATTTACAGAGTTCACAAAACAGTTTTTACATTTAGAAGTTACTAGGCAAAATAAAGTTTTAAATAACCTAAATGATTCTCTAACACATCCTGCAATATAGGAATAGAAATTTGCCCAATACTTTGTAAGTAAGCTCACTGAAGTATTATTTTTCCCAGAGAAGAGACCAAAATGTCAAAAAGGCAAATCAAGAACAGAATAGTTTAAAAAAACTATCCTACATCTTTGCAATTAAATATCAGTAAAAAAAAGAACCTACCATACTGATATGGAATAATCATCAAGATGTACTTTTTTTGTTTAAGAAAATGCTAATCACAGAACAGTGAGTGGTCTCATTTTAATTTTTTAAGGCCCCTATGTTTATAGATGTCAGTGGAGAAGGTGCTTTATCAAAGTCAGAACAGGTCCTGGCAATCCATCCTGGTATGAAGGGCCCCCTCTGCTGTTCGTGACCTGTATAGCTTAATTCAGGTAAAGTTTCTTGGATGATTTCTCAGAATTCACTAACAAAATCATCTGGATATGAAATTTAGAGGGGAGTGACTCTTCAATTAAAATTTATACATTGGCTAATTTTTCAGGTATAGAAACTTGTTTCTACTATAGTTTTAATATTGCTTCATTTATTCTAGTTTATTTAATAATAACATCTATTATTACTGATTTCCATTTTCATTATCACTTTATTCATTTTTCTGCATTATGAAATTATTGTTTAAGTCCAAATTGTAGCATGCTGATTCATCATTTCCAAAGCATAGTTTCTTGACTCTACAAGAAACTATACAATTTCTTGTAGAGTCAAGAAACTACACTGGTGTGTCCTGTTTATAATGACATGAACACGCACAAGTAATTTGGTCCTAATAATAAAGTATCACATTTTAAACCTCATTCAGTTTTATTAAAGTGCTTCAAAAGTATTGCTGTAACATTATTTCTATCTACTTTATTCTGTATGAATGTGGGAGTGTCTTTTGATTATAAATGTAATCCATTTTATAAAAGATCACAAGCCTCTCTTTTACAAAAATACTCTGCAATTTGAATTTTATGTTTCTATACTCTATACTCTACTATACTTAAATCTCTCGGGCATAACTTATTAGATAAAGTCTCAGTCTTTTGTTTTTAAAATTTAAAAAACTTCGAAATGCTGATTTGTTCTTTTAAATCTATTTCACAAAAGGGATGTTTTTGTTGTTTTTTTAATATTTTGGCTCCTTTTATTTTTTCTATTAGTTAGCAGGGAGCTAATTAGGATTGAAGATGGTCAGTATATAAGAACTGAGCTAATATTCCTCCCACTGAATGAGAACTTAGCACACTAAATCATCAGTTCTAAGGCTGTCATATAGCCCAGTGAATGGTGAAAGCTGATATCAAGCAAACGCTAAGTACAACTTCTCAATAACAAGCCAATAAAAATCCTCCAGGTAGAATTAAATGGTGAGGCTATCAGGGAAGAAACAACAACCAAAAGAACACTTATGTAAACTGAGATGAATAAGAATTTAGTAAAATTATTTGATATGTGAATAATGTGCCTTTTTAAAATAAAAAATTAATAAAGATATCTTACAGTTTTTTTCTCTCTCTTGGCTGGAGGGGGCTGTTGCTGTGTAGGCACTATGATAGGTGCTGACTGATAAACTGGCTGACTTGGATAAAAAGGCGTTCCTAAAGAAATTGAAAAAAATAAAAGCATTCAGTTATTTTGTCAAACACATTGTAAGACCATCAATGACACTGTGTCACTAGAGAATCCCTTTTAAAAAGTAAATAAACATCATCTACTCAACATTCTGAGTAATTTCTTCCCACAAGCTCTCCTCCAGTTACTAAAGTGGTCAAGAAATTACTCCAAAAATAGGCAACTTCTTGAACATTCATAAACATCTAATATGAAAACAACTACACACAGTAGAACTCCCCTGTGGATTGACAGCAGGGTTACCTTTCTAAAACATAAACTGAGCTATAGTGCTGCTTTTAAAACATCATATTCTGCCAGTCCACTACCTGCAATAGTGACTCCTAAATAAAAGTGAGTCTGTGTGGGGGCTTGGTCGGGGAAAAGGGGGAGTATCCTAATCATCTGGGGAGAAGAGGATGGTGAGATTCTTACTGATGGAGCACCAGGCCACAGGGAGTCATGATATGTCCTAAAGTTTGTGGGGAGGGGAATGAACAAGTGGCCTAAAGACAGTGGCCAAACTCCAGGTTCTCACTTATGGAACCCGCTGCCCTAGTTCTAACGTATTCCTACTACATCCTTGGAGTACACCAATCTCAACCAAATTGAACAAAATCAATCTCCTTCACTTTGTTCATGCCTTTGACTATACTCCTGCTGCTGCAGGAGTGCCTGAAAATACCTTCCATCCCTGGTACTCCCAATGAACCTTTTCACATTCAAAACTTAAATGTAATTACTATCAAACTAAGTGCTTAGGAGTGAAGATAAACTGCATATTTTGAAAGTAGAGTATGAAGATATGATGAAGAGATGGATGCTGGTGTGAGAGGAAGACGACTTAGGAAAAACTATGAAAGTGTTTTGCCTAAGCAAGTGAAAGAACAGAGAGATTATTCATGGAAATGAGGAAAAATAAGGGAAATAAATCAAGAGTTCAATTTTGAGCAAGTTTGAGATGTTTATTAAACCTTCAAATGGAGATACCAAATAAGCAAAAAAAGACACAAATCTACAGTATACCCTTTTAATAATTGCTAGAATACAGATAACATAAACCACAAGATTAGATAGTTTATGAAATTAGTATACTTTTTTTTTTTTAAAGCAGCAGCAGGAGCAGCCAAAAGTTGAAATCTTTGTTAGGGGAGAAAACAAGGAGGAAAATCAGCAAAGGAAATGGAAAGGCAGTGGTTGAAATGAAGAAAACCATACAAGAATGAAGAAGTGTACAACTGTATCAAAAGGTCCTGAAAGTGCAACTCAAGATTTGTTAAAAGTAGAAATCACTGGTTATCCCTAAAAAGGTGTTTGGGTAGAGAGGTGACAGGGTAGAGGTAGGTCTGATGTGGGCAGAGTCAATAAGTAAAAATGACAAAAGAAAATGAAGTCAGTGAGGATAGATAACTGTTTTTCTTGAAAGCTTTCTTGTGGAAGGTAAATGGCTAAAAGGGGCTATTGCTAAAGAACAATAAGGCATCCAAAAGAAACAAATTTAATATTGGCATAAAAAACATATCATCTGTTAACGGGTGACAATGTGGGGAAAAGAGGAATAGCATAGTGACAGCTTTAAGTGGGTATAGGATGGAATCTAACATGTGCATAAAAGGATGGGTCTACTGTAGGAGCAAGGATATGAAAAAGAAAATAAATGTGCATGAAGGTTCAGGTAAAGGTACAGGAAAAAAACCTGTGTTACTAACAAACAATACTGTTGGCCTTATTATCACTGTCATTTATATGATCAACATCCTCACCACCATCATAACATCTTGAAGTGAAAATTTCTTGGAAGCAGTAAGATTTGCAGTATCAAGACCTTAAAGATATGAATCAGGTTTAGAGAATCGTATTTAGAAAAGAGGTAGGTATAGGGCAAGACTAGAGTTTCAGTTAAGTTCAATGCAAACTTACAAAGAAAAACAACAAAAAACCCCAAATAGACATCTTCTACCAGCAAGTAAATTATACTCACAGTAGAGCTTTAATAATTTTATAGTCCCCTATTACATCATTAGCTACGAAATTCAGAAAACTAACCCCTAAAATTGGTTTCAAATGCAGCTAGACAAGCAACATAATCTGCCCACCTTCCCATATTTTTCAAGCTAAGTAAAATAAGATGTCAAAGGTGAACTCTCTTTAAAATAAATAAACAAACAAACAAACAAACAGATATAGCATTCTTCTAATGAAGCATTTTTGAGTCAACACAATTGGCAAGAAGGCTGGTATATCACATGCTGCAGAATAAATCTGACAGAAATGGGTGTTTTTTTCAATACAGTGTGGTTAAACTCAATCAAGTAAAAGATGAAATCTTTTTCTCAAATGTGGGCACCAGCAGAAGAAATCTACCCTACCAAACAACAGGAACACTGAAATATACTTTTTGTTATATTAAAAATGTGACACGTACAAAACCTGGATTTGATCCCCAGTTACATTAAAACACACACACACAGAATAATTTTTGCATACCATTTATCAGATAAGAAAGTTATTTATTATCTCTGTACCTCTGGTTTCCTATGCATGGAATGAAGTAGGTTTGGTTAGATCAGTCTTTCAACTATAGTCTGAGGGCCAAACCCATCCTACCACCATTTATTTTCTGAATAAAGCTGAATTGGGGCCAAGCATGGGGGCACATGCATATAATAATTCCATGGGCTTGGGAGGCTGAAGCAGGAGAATTGTGAGTTCAAAGCCAGCCTCAGACACACGGCAAGATGCTATCTTTAAATTTAAAAAGTGCAATGTGGCTCCAGTGGTTAAGTGCCCCTGGGTTCAATCCCTGGAACCAAAAAAAAACAAAAAACAAAAAACAAAAAACCCAAGTATTGAAAGACATTCCTACAAAGTAGTTTACCTACTGTGAATGTTTTTTGTTTGTTTGTTTGTTTGTTTTTCGTTTTTTTTTTTTTTTTTTTTTTAATTTTGTGTGTTGCTAGGCATGAAAAACCCAGGGCCTTATGCATGCTAGGCAAGTGCTCTAACACTAAGCTACATTCCCACCCCTTTTCATTTCACTTTGAGACAGAATAACACTGAATAGTCCAGGTTACTTGATCTTGCAATCCTTACGCTTCAGGGCTCCCAAATAGCTGGTACAGGCAGGCACTACCAAAGCACCTGGCAGCCAAGGCTGCTTTTACATTATAAGGACAGAGTTTGAATAGTTGCAATAGGTACCATACAGCCTGCAAAGCCTGAGATATTTAATATCCAGTCCCTTACAGAAAAACTGCTGACCTACATCAGTGGCTCATAAACCCCAACTTATCTAAAAGGTATAAATGATGTGTGGCAAAATTTATATAATAATAACCATGGGAATTTTACTCAGCAATAAAAGAGAATAAAATCATGGCATTTGCAGGTAAATGGGTGGCAATGGAGAGGATAATAAATACTAAGCAAACATAGCCAATCCCAAAAAAACAAATGCCGAATGTTTAATCTGATATAAGGAGGTTGACTCACAGTGGGATAGGGAAGGGGAGCATGGGAGGAATTGATGAATTCTAGATAGGGCAGAGGTGTGAGCGGGAAAGGAAGGGGGCAGGGGATTAGCAAGGATGGTGAAATGTGACAGACATCATCATCCAAAGTACATATGTGAAGACACGAATTGGTGTCAACATACTTTATATACAACCAGAGATGTGAAAATTGTGCTGTATACATGTAATAAGAATTGTAATGCATTCTGCTGTCATTTATTTAAAAAAATACAAAAATAATAACCATGAAATACACATAAATATTCTTATAGGTTTCCCAAGTTCAATTTTTATAAAGAACTATGCCTATTTTTAAATTATTTTAGTCCACCAGTCCTGGTGGCAAATACCTGTAATCCCAACTACTCAATGGTTCCACAAAAAGCATTACTTAAGGCCCAAAAATGCCATATAGGTCAGCAGTGTGGCTTGGCTATGATCAGGTATTCATGCTAATCTAGGGAGATTGCAAGTTCAAGCATAACCAGGCAACTAAACCAGATATCGTCTCAAAATGAAAAATGAAAAAGTGGCTGGGTATGTATTTCTGTGGTAGAACTGCTTGCCTCGTACTGCAACCCCAGGTACTGCAAAAAAAAAAGAAAAAAATTTCAGTACTACTCTTTTGTTGTTAAAATACCTTTCTTATATTAAAATAATACTAACAGTAAATGGCAATTTTCTGTAAAGATCTTATTGACAAAAATAAAAATGTAAAAGTCCTTGGTGTATCCTCATTTATTTCATTTTTTATTCATTATACATGCCTATAGTATTAAAAGGTCTAGAACTACTAGTGTAACCAATGGTTAAGTTTCTTCTCATTGGTAAAACGAAAGCATAAATATGAAACAAAGGTATGGTAAGATCTAGAAAGACAGGGAAATATCTTTTTCTTTTTTTTAATATTTTCTTTTTAGCAGTCATTGGACATATAATTGGACATATAATATAAAATTTATGTGGTGTGGAGAATCAAACCCAGTGCCTCACACATGCTAGGCAAGTGCTCCACCAATGAGCTACAACCCTAGCCCACGGGAAATATTTTAACATCTGCATTCCATAAAATACCTATTCATGATGTTTTACACATTATAGGCCTTCTAAAAACATCTGGAACTTTGAATTTTCTTCATAAATGAAGATGAACATAGTGGTTCAATGTCTAGGTTGACACGAAAACCCCAAAAGAGTTCAGGAAAAGATGGCAGAGAGGAGGAAATCATATAAAACTAGAAGAAAGTGAAATATACTGGTCTGAAGCAAGAGTGAATAGAAACTGTAACTATGCTTAATTCTCGATCTTTCTCCCCCCCTCCTTTTTTTTGTTCCCCCTTTACCAACATTATTGCAATGACTACCCATTAACCATCCCACCCTCTTTTGCCCATGAATCTAAATTTGCCATCTTTGGGCCAAAATCCCATAGGATTGATCTAAAAATAATGTCATGTCTCCATTAGGTATTTGTATGACACAAGAGGAGAGGCCTCAAAGTGTTTAAGAAACACCAACAAGAGAAAAACTGAAAAGTTTATATCGAGTAAATACTATTATTAGTTCATTTTCTTTGAAACTATACAAACACTCCAGGAATTATAATGAACTAGGAGAATTTCTGGATCATGATTAAAGAGATTGATGAAGACAAAAATACTTGAGAATCATTATTCAAGAGTTCAACTACAGGGGCTGGGGATGTGGCTCAAGCCGTAGCACGCTCGCCTGGCATGCCTGCGGCCCAGGTTCGATCCTCAGCACCACATACCAACAAAGATGTTGTGTCCGCCGAGAACTAAAAATAAATAAATAAATAAATAAATATTAAAAAAAAAAAGAGTTCAACTACATATGGAAATAAAATGGTAGCATGCTAGAGTGGAATATAAAGCTAAAAATGGAAAGGAAGGGGCTGGGGATAGAGTTCAGTTAGTAGTATGCTTGCCTCACTCACATGCACAAGGCCCTGGGTTCAATCCCCAGCATTAAATACCCCCCCCCCAAAAGAAACAACCAGCAAAAAAAAAAAAAACACCTCTGCAAAGAAGACCATCTAATTCATAAACTCAAGCAGCACAGTAAGAAGGAACAAGTCTCAGGATCTGTTCCTAATAGGTTTTGCCAGTGGATGGTTTTCTGTCTCAGAACAGGACACAAACTCTGATCCTATTCCCACATCCATTTTGAATCCATGCCAACAGAAGAGGTAAATGATGAAAACAATGACCTAGGAGTAGAAAGAGGAGAAAAGGTTCCAAAAACAGGGAATAGGAAGTGGAACATTCACGGCTTCTGGACCGTGAAGACCAGAACAGCTGTCCCCAGATGTTACAGCTGAGGGACTTATAACTGATGGAAACAACTGCACCAGACCCTCTCATTATGATACAAAGATTTTTACTACTGCCTAATGTGAAATCTGAAACGGCTACCCAAATTGTGAAAATAATCTATACTTCTAACTGTAAAGGATTAAATAAATTATGACTCATTCCAAAAGCAAAATCCTATATGTAATGAAATGTTTATGAATATTCTGTGAGCAGGAGGGATTGATAAACCTCCAGAAAGTTTTAGAATATTATGAACAGTTCTATGTACACTTGAGATAAATGGAAAAATATAAATCAAACCATGAAATGTTGCTTCTTTAGGGGATGGGAATGAAAAGAAACTGGCTATTTCAGCTTTATATATTTTCTATAATGTCAATTTTTGTCATTAACAATTTTCATAATAAAATAAACTTTTCTTGTCTTTTTTTTTGGGGGGGTGTGCTTGGGGTTGAACCCAGGAATTTTGCCCAGCCCTTTTTTTATTTTTTCAGACAAGGTCTCGTGTAGGACAACACACTTGGCTGAAATAAAGTAATTTAAGATCAGAGTGTTTAAATCCAGAGAATAAATTACCCATTAGATGGTAGTTGGACTTGCAAAAGAATTTACTGGGGAAAACAGAATTCTTATTAAACAGAACAGACATCAATAATGCCTGAGCAATAAGTGAACCTTAACACAGTTCATTTTCATTAAAATGATCATTTCTAACAGAAATAAAGCAAGCCAAAATATGGTATAACATTGTATAGTCAAATCTACAAATGATTTCATGACTAGTAAACTCATCCATAGTTTATACACTGCAGTCATTTATAAAAAGCAATAGAGAGGGCAGTTAGAAACTTGTAGTAAAAATTTGACCCATGTTGTTTTCCGAGTCCACAGGTGATTTACATAATCTATGAGTAAACAGAAACCTTTTAAAAATGATTTTATAATTATAAGAAATAATTATACTCTCTTTGTAACATGGTACTAAAAGAGAAATATTGTTTAATACTAGTATGTTTATTCTAAGAAGCTCATCTTAGGGGCTGGGGTTGTGGCTCGGTGATAGAATGTTCACCTATCATGCTTGAGGCACTGAGTTTGATCCTCAGCACCACATGAATATAAAAAAAAGATATTGTGCCCACTTAAATCGAAAAAATAAGTATTAAAAGAAAGAAGCTCATCTTACAATTTTCCTATTTTAAAAATAATTAAAAAGATAGCCAATGTTATACTTACAAATTACTTTCATTTAAATTTTCAGAATAAGGATCAATATACTGTATGAAAACAGTGACTTATAGCTCAATTCAAGGGATACATAAGGAATACTTGAACAGTACCAGCAATATTTTATCTCAAAAACTGGGATAGATGCAGTGGCACATGCGTGTAATCCCAGTGGCTCAGGAGGATGAGACAGGAAGGAGGATCACAAGTTCAAAGCCAGCCTCAGCAACATTAAGGCGCTAAGCAACTCAGTGAGACCCTGTCTCCCCAGGTACTGCCCGCCCCCCCAAACCAACTGGGTATTGGATGTGTTATTTTTAAAATTTATATACATGGGGCTGGAGATGTATCTCAGAGAAAAACACTTACTTTTAGCATATGCATGGCTCTGGGTTTGATCCCCAGCAAAAAACAAAAACCCCCCAAAACAAACAAAAAACTCACATATTTGAAATAGATGCTGTTCTGAAAATATCAAATAAACATATATTCAAGGCATTTAACGAGGTTTAACATACATATTTGAAATGGCAATTTCAAAAGGCAACATTAATATTGGCCAAGGTACCTACCTTCTCTAAAAGAAGCAAAGTCAGGTATACATGGTTGCTTTGCTGATTTCACCTCAAAACTAAAAAAAAAAAAAAAAAAAAAACAAAAAAAAAAAACCTTCCCTGGGCTACTCTAATATAAATCAATTTTATGAAAAGGTTCTTAACTAAGCTATTAAATCTCAATGTAAGGAAACTGGCTAATGGACAGATTACTATATTAGGCCAGTTAAAATTTTAAGGTCTGCTTTGCTGGTATTGGGAGTTTGGGGGAGACCAATGCTTATTTAATTTTTAAGCTTAATTTTTCTGGTATCCACTGATTATATCCCTAATAATACTGTAGAATTAAATTAAGTGTCAAATACAATAAAAATTTATTGGAAATATAAGTACTTCTTAATACATCTTGGTTCAGTATTGGCTTAAATGTCATATATAAGTGTGGCATTAAAAACACCTTTAATTTTTCAAAGCATTTTTACTTGAACTAATCCTCAAACCTTCCCATGGCACAGATTATATCACAATTTTGCAGATAAATAATCATAAGTTCACTGAGTTATCCTCAGTCCTCCCACATACACTCTCCAAGTGCCTACTAATCACTGTTTCAGGAGCTGGGGATATAGCAGTAAATAAAACAAACTAAAATTCCTGCCTTTGTGGATATTACATCCCAGTGGGAAAGACAGACATTACTAAACTCTCTCAGATACAGGGTGGAGGTAAATACCTGAAGAAAAATAAATCAAAGGGCAATAATTATATTTATGCCATCATAGCAGATATCACAACTGACACATGGGCTCATTCAACCAGAACTACCAACTCCTTCAGAAGGTGTCATGAACTAAATATACTCCTATAATACTCTTTCCTTGTAAGCCACTCTCTCTCTCAAAAAAAAAAGTAGCTTTCAAGACAGAAGTTTGCAAGATTTTATTTCCAAATTCTTCCCACAAGTAAGCTTCAATGCCTAAACTAACCTTTGAAATAACAAATTGAACACAACAAACTAGCAGAAGTTGTTTGATTTTTTTTTCCTACTTACCATAAGCATTAGGGAAGTCCCCAGGTCCTGGTCCAGGATAAAAGGGACCCGGTCCCGGTGGCTGAACTGGATATTGTTGTGGAGGCCCAACATAAGGGGGGCCACTATGACGGTACTAGAAGAGAAAAAGTATAGCATAAGTTTATGCATAATATGAAGGTAGCTTACTATGGAAAAACCAAGTAATATGTGTGTGTGTGTGTGTGTAATCATTTAAAAGAGGCGAAGATATGGGTGGTTATACACACACAATCAAAATGTTTGCTTCCCATCCAGATGCAAGCAAAATGAAAGTAAAACTAATCAGCAAATCAACACAGGCAACCATCAGCTCAATACAAAATAACTTCTGGCTGTTAACTTTTAGTTCCAATAAATGACATCACAAGAACAAAATAACTACTAAGTCTATAGAACAGTCTGGTTGTGGGAAACAGAAAAGGTAAGAGCTACATGTCTCCATCATCTTAGGAATTTTTGAGTAAATACACACATATACACACAAATTTTTTTGGTAAGAAGATATTCAATTATCTTATTGTAATTTTATGGGAAGTGACCAAATGGCTAGATCTTCATAGCCAATGAGAAAATTTACACATTACCAAAAAATCAATGGTATCAACCACCCTCCCTGCTAGCCTCTGATGAGAATCTGGGTTAATTCCCACTTTATCGATGGCCTAGCTGGGCCTGAGTGATACTTTACCTGTGGTATGCAGTACTGAGGCCCCTGGGGTACTGGGTACGGCATAGGCAGATGGTTAACCATCATGATGTGCTGATTGGTCTGGTACACTGCAGTGGGTGTCTGTGCACCAGGACGAATGGAAGGACTGCTGTTTGGGATGGTGGCTCGAGGAGGCTGAATTTGAGGCCTCTGGAAAAACTGGGAGGGGGAGAAAGAATTTTTTTTTAATTAAGGGGAATATGTATGTTTTACTATCTTGAGTTTTCTCCTTTTTCCACTAATAATAATCTGATGGACTCCAATTCGAAATATAATATACATGAAAAGAGAATAGACTGCCTAATGAATGGGTTCACAAAATATACTTCATATATTAAGTAAAGTTCTGATCAGTGTCTTCACATTTGAAAACAATGGGGTAATCTCAACTTTAAAGCCTCAGCTGTTTGAAAATGAATGTCCTGGACCATATTATTAATTTTTAAATGCAATATAAAAACATAATGTAATTTTAAAATAAATATATTCAAAGAGTATCTGATGTTTCTCTAAAACTTTTCTGATGTATAACTGTTGCTCTTTCATAATAGGTGGCTCATAATCAACTCGTTAAAAATTAAAAGTAGTTCCCCTCAAAATTACCACCCAAGTTTTATAAAATGTTTTAAGAAGTCTCTCTGAATAATAAAATTTTTCTCAAGTGTTCTCCCTCTTGTATTTGGAATCAAATTGAGGCCCTCATACAAGGTAGGCAAATGCTCTAACTCAGAGCTGCATTCCCAGCCCTGAATGTAAAAATTTCATCCCAGTTCATTCAAGGAAAATTAAAATGATCTATATGTTGTCACGTGCCGAACTAAGCGTTCTTTTTGAAAAAGGTGACAAAATGCCATCCTAACCTGAACTCAATTTTGCTTTCTAGAACAGTTTGCAATCAAAGTAGAAAATCTAGACAGGCCTGGAATGGTCTAGAATGAGCAGAACTCCAATCTCTCAAACAGCAACCACTACCTATAATTATTTATGGTTCTCACTGCAAGCCTAAAAGCCGTGAAACTGTAGACCAATAACATATTTCCAACATGAATGCATTTATTTATCAGCAAACAACCAATCTCATTATAATAATAATAATAATAATAATAATAATAATAATAGGACAGAGAAATAAAGAGGCCATGCAGAACCAGTAGTTTGTTACCTGAATGGGTCTGAATCCTCCCTTCAATTATGAAGCAAGAAAGCAGCAGGAAACAGAAAGAAAGCCAATGGAAAAGCTTACAGATCAGTAGGAAGGGGTAGACACAGCATGCAGCTCAAAAAAATCTTTCTATTTAGTAATCATAGGAGAAGAAAGAAGTCTAGAAAAATCGAAATGACAATTTTCCACTTGAGAATTCAAACACATGTGGAATCAAAGCTTCAATCACATTTAATTGAAAATAAGTAAATCCAGTAACAACAACAATAACAAATTAAAGTTTTATCATCCTAAAAAAACGATTGTTGCTTGGTAGCACAAGAACAGTTGGAACTACTGATTCCTATTTAGGCTCATAGATGGCCATTATATGATTTGGCCATTATTATTATATTTAGCTTTACTATGATTTACTCTTCATCTTAAATAGAGATAAGATTTAACAATAAAAGTGTCATTTGTTATTTAGGAGTCTGTAAATGTCCTAAGAAATAACTAAAAATTTCAATTTACGTCAGACTCTGCATGATAGAAACTTGCTCTTTTCAACTAATCAATCAGACATCTAATAGGCCAGATCTAAAATGGAGAGCTATAAAAATAATTTTTAAATGCTGTCTGGAGCCAAGATCCCCTGAATTGTTTCATAATTCCAGACATGAGTGTTATAACTGGTTCAAATAAAGCCAAACTTTGGCATCTGGGCCCACTCAGGACTTACTCTGTCGTATTCTTAAGCATTGAGATACTCCAAAAGTATAAGCAACTGGTCATCTTGTGCTGAGGTGGGAAAATTGTAATCTAGTGCCCAAGGCTCATCCCCATTCAACCTTCATACCTCCAGGCAAATAAAGCCCCTAAGAGGTTAAGTCAGAAAAGCAAGAGAAAGATAAACAGGAGAATGAAGTGAATGGGGGAACCCAATGGGGAAGGCCACAAAGCAGCTGATAGAGATGCAAAGAAAGCACAAGAGGCAGAGTTGATATCCCAGGAACCTGGGACAGGCCCAAACTATAGAACCAACTCCTAGTTATCTCCACTGACACACTGCAGTGACAGGCACAACAATTTTTGTTGTCTTCAAATAGGAACACTGAAGGAGTAAACTTCCCATTGCTGGACTGAAGTTTCAAAAACTACATAGCAGATGCAATCTATTATATATAAATGTATGTGAGTTGTTAACACTTTTCCCAGATGAACTTAAGCATTTTGATAATACAGCTAATATATCAGGACCACAAAAATGTTACAGGCTTCAAGGAGAGGAAAGTCATCCATCTGCTCAAATTATTGACTATTACTAGACATCAAGGACAGTGGATAAAAAGAGTCATACTGAGTTCCTTTTCCATCAACTCTTAGGGGACCGCCAAAACAAGAAAACAATCAAAAAGGTGATAGATAGTCTACTTTGGTTATATTACCACCAAATTTTGTTAAGGCACTCACATAATTGCCTAAAAAGACATGGCACTTTGGGGTGGCAAAGGAGAAGGGAAGAAACTTACACATTCACTTACATAGAGTAAGAAAAATAGATAAGGGCAAAATTTTCCCATAATTTTAACATTAAAGGAAGACTTTTCTTAAAAACTACTATTTTCATATTACTCTAATGGAATTCGTAACTAGAATAACCTAGGTTACATCTTATTCAGGGGGAGTTTAGAGTAGTATTTCCTTCAGTGACTGAAACAAAAAGTATTTCTAATGATACTCCTAATATTAACATACAGATAAGCCAACAAAACACAAAATTTGTAGTTATACTGACATACAATAATGTTCATACACTAAGATTTCAGCTTTGAAGCTAGGTAGAAATGTATATAGGCTCTTAAAATAACAACAGTGACACTTTATATGGTACTTACTACCTACCAGGCAACATCCCAAGCAACATCCTCAGGACAAATCTCAAAGGCAAGCACTACTATTAACACCCCATTAGATATGTGGAAATTGAGGGATATGGAGATTAAATTACTTGCTGAAGGTCAATTCCCATCTACAATTTAAACAGTCATGTTCCAGGTATGTACTTTAGGTTGCCCATGCTAGGGAAGTGCTCCCTCACTGAGCTATACCTCTAGCCTCTAGGTGTGTACTTTTAACTATTATACAAGCTACCTTCTCATGACCTTGAACAACAACATACTTCAAACAAGTGTGGTCATCAGTATCCGAATTGCATTTCACTATGAAATAGAGCTGTGAGATTTTAATATGTATAGGTCTAGAAAAGCTGTACCAGCTAGAAATTCAAAGAAATTTTTTAAAAAAGTGGATTCTTATTTCTGTGCCTCTAACTATCCAATGACAAATGAAGAATTAGATTTAGTAGTAGGACAAAAAAAAAAAAATCAGATTCTCAGATGGATGGGCATTGACAATAAACCCAGGTTATTAAAAGGAATATATATTAGAAGGGATTTTCCCCAACTGCTTACAATCCTTCTGAATTCCTTTTCTTCTTGGAGGAGTAAAGAATCATTTTAAGAGTCAAACACTCCTGGTTGGAAGGACAGCATATGACATTTAGTATTATCATCTACCTAAAGCTACAAAGTCTTTTCACAACATGCCATTGGCAACCCAAGTCACAGCTCTATTTCATAGTGAAATGCTTTCTTTCTACTGGCTCCAAACTTTTCCGTCTGTATCATCTGCCCACCCACTCCATGTGCATCCCTAAAACCACAGTGAAGTCAGATGTTTCTCCATAAGTGACACATCTCCACATTACCCCAAGACTGTCACCACTGTAGACATTCACTCCACTATTTTTTTCCCAAGCCAATCACCTCCTTCTCACCACCTGTCAACATGGACTCTGAACTTCCTGGCCAGCTTGCTCTGTCCTCTTAATTTGGTCCCATTAATCAAAAGTCTCACAAAATAGATAACCAGACATAATATTCAGGTGAGGTCTGCCTCACTCAAAATATATCTGCTAGACTGGAGACAAAGCTCAGTTGTGGAGCACTTTTCTAGCATAAGAGACCTTTGATTCAGTCCCTAAAACCAAAAATAGACAAGAGGAATGGAGAGGAGGGAATGGAAGGGGGATAAGAGGGGGAAGAGAAACTATTTGTTGCTGAGTGGGCAACATTTTCTCAAAGTACTACCACATGTGATTCATTAATGAAACCAAGAATCACAGAAACGCTTTTGTCAATTACATTTTGCCACTGACTAGTACTGAATTAGAATAATTTAAACCCTTAAATCTTCTTTATAAATAATTTGTCAATAAGCTATGCTCTTCACTTCTGTGCTCTTTGTTTGGTTTTGAAGCTCATATAGGGATTCTTGCTATTTGTTCCTTTGAAGCATTTATCTGGCAAATTTAACCAATCAGTTCAGATTGTACAGATTTTTTTAGATAACATCTTGATCATGCAATACCAAACTACATGACCATTAGAACAGAGAAGAGAGAACCATGCACAAGAAAAGAATCATCTGTTCAAGTACTTAAGTTCCTTGTCTTTTAATGGTTTACCATATTGCCAGAGTAGAATGGCAGAGCAGAATAACAATACTCATTTGATATATAATTGGGGGCAGATCCAAAGAGCTAGGATACACTTAAAAAAGAGGCTGAAGGTGGAATATTCATGATTGTGTATTTTTCCAGAAACATTCCAAAAGCCAGCGAGAAAAATGTTTCCTCTTGTACAATTCTTCTAGAGATGCAATAATTTACCACTCTAGCCAAAGCTTCCTGGCCAATAATAATAGTATAAATGCTTTTTAGAAGTTGCTAATAATTATGATGCATTATTTTGCATGACATTGCTCACTGAAAGCATCAAAAACAAACACATCTCTAACAAATTATATAATCAGAAATTCTTTGAAAATCTCTACTCATTTTTAGCATCCAGAAAAATCCCATTCAATCACAACAGTTCTTCCTACACGAGGAGGGGAAATCTGAGTACTTATTATTTTGGAAAGCAATAAACATACCAAAACTATGTTTCCTGACATCCCTATCTTTATTCAGTAATATAAGTCAGGGTACTGGAAGGATAAGCAGTAAGATCTTCAATTAAGACTTTTTTTTTCGGTGAATATATTTTCAAAGTCTAAAATGCTGTTGAAGGACAGGCTAAGATTCTCTGACAAGTTACAAAAGGACAAGCAGTAAAAAGTCCACATAGTGGGACATCACTCAGGTATCAACCGGATTCATAATCTACTAAGAAAGTTCAGTCTAAATTTTTTTTTTTTTGTATTTCCCTGTCTACATGTGGTCGATATTATATAATTTAGGTTTCACCAAGAATCAGAAGATGAAAGGCCAAGAGTGGAGCTCTCCAGTATGGTAGTCACTAGCCATATTTCATGAAATAAAATTTAAAATTCAGGTTTTTATCTGCATTACCCACACTTCCAGTGCTCAATAATCACATATGGCCAGTAGCTACAGTACGGAACAGTGCAGATTCAGAACATTTCCATCATCAAAGAAAACTGTACTATCCAATGCTGCCCTGGAATATTAGGTCAGGTAAGGAAAAACTAAGAATTCTATCAAGAACAAGGGGTATTCAGTCAGATCCCTAAGAAAACAGTTGGGAAGTGAGCATCCTAGTGGAAGACTTCATTCATAGATCAAATATGTTTGGGAAAAGAAAAAGGCAAGCCAACTGGCTGCTAAAGGAGCAGACCTGGCTGTTATATGGCAGGCCAGGCACTTTAATTCCCAAACACCAACAAAAAATAGGGGTTATATTACATAATTTCTATCACTTATGAGCATATTGTACCCATTTTGTAATTACAAAAGCCGAAGCATGAGGATCAACTCCTGATAGGCATTTTCTCCATTCTTCATGCTCCCCACTCTATAATTCCATGTGAACAAGACCCCAGATCCAAATGCCTATCACTATCCTTCATAAAGCTCTGAGTTTTGGACACAAGATTGTTTAGATGCTTGATCTGTTATCCTATTCACATTCACATGCCAGGTCTGACCCTAGAGGCAAACCAGAAGCCTTCACTTGTGGTTTATTTCACTTTCAAAACTCAGTGAAACTACCTAAAGCAATACAAATATGTCTCAACCTACACATACAACAGCACCATTGGTCAGTAGAGAAATCTTTAGGGATTATATTGAAAAAATAACATAAGTGAATTATTCTTGGGGAGTTGTTTCTGTTTTGTTTCTTCCCCCAAAACGAAACAAACTACAATAGGAAGAAAATGCAGTTTCAATGCTTGTCACCATGTACTATATTACTTGGTGGCACATACTGTCAAGGTTTTTGAAGTTTGTTGTTTGTTTATGCATAGTATTTAGCATTTACAAACACTGCAAGATGTAAAAT
Organism: Urocitellus parryii; assembly: GCF_045843805.1. Classification (NCBI taxonomy): domain Eukaryota; kingdom Metazoa; phylum Chordata; class Mammalia; order Rodentia; family Sciuridae; genus Urocitellus; species Urocitellus parryii. Next base: position 12,729,643 of record NC_135541.1, read on the forward strand.
TATTTGATTCCATGAATATTTCTAAATACTAATTCCCTGGTTTTTCTCATAATGAAAAGAAGACTAAGTCATGGTATGCAACCAACCACCTGATCTCTACTGTGAAACCCGAAAGTAAAATAAGGATAGGTACATACATAACTTTAAACCACAATTACACAGATTTCAAAGACCAAACACTTGAAATAAACAAGTCAGAATCTAAAAAATCATATCAATGGCTTGTTTGGGGGTTTTTGTTTTTGGTGCTGGGGATTGAACCCAGGGCCTTGTGAATGCAAGGCAAGCACTTCACCAACTGAGCTATATCGCCAGGCCCCAACGGCTTGTTTTAATTCTGAATGTATTTTCTGTTCTTTCAGTCTCTAATTACCTTGTGATTTTCAGTGTAAAAAAAAAAAAAAAAAAAGGAAACATACTTTTAAAAGCTAAGAGTGTTTTACAAATAAAATGACTCAACAATTTTTATTTTACCTTTGAAGAAAACTACAATTCCAAAAGCTCTTCAGGTAATAAAATACAAAAAAGCCAAAAACAAAAACACCACAACAAAAAAGAAAGAAAATATTTAATAATTTAAAGTATCCCTGCCACAAACTGATGGTACCAGGAAGAAGTAACCAACATAATTCTAAATGCAGCATGGTATTCCTAGTTTGCAGGGAAGCCAACAGAACTACAGGCCGGGCAGGCATCGTGGTACACACCTGTAATCCCAGGAACTCAGGAGGCTGAGGCAGGAGGATCACAAGTTCAAGGCTAGCCTCAGCAATTTGGCAAGGACCTAAGAAACTCAGTGTAACCCTGTCTCAAAATAAAAAATAAAAAGGGGCTAGGTATGTGGCTCAGTGGTTGAGCACAGCTAAAGATCAACCTGAGTCATATTACTCATGAAAAATCTTGCCCCACATAGATTTCTCAAAGTCTTCCTGGATTGTTGGAATGAAGGAAGGATAAACTGATATCAGATGCCTTTAATAACTCAGGAAAAAAAGTGAAGAAAACAAATTTCTCAGTCAACTATTTATAAATGCTTATAACATCCTGATTTAAAGACCACTGCTACTGAATACAAGCAGAGAAACAGAACTTAAAAACTAATAAGAACTTAAAACTAATAATCTATAAGAACCTGGCTACTCTTATAAGAAGGTGGGCATGGGTTATTTTGTAATATGGTACTAGTTTCAAAACCTACCCAGCATTCCATCAGTCTATTGCAAGACAATCTACAAAAAGAAATGAAGCCAAGGGTAATGTTAATTCCGTTTACTAATGCTCTGCCTTAAGAGAAAGAGAGGTATACAAAGTGAACATGTAAAAAAACAGAAACTAAACTGTGCCTTATATCAAGGAGCTTAGAGGGCCGGGGCTGAGACTCAGTGGTAGCGCACTTGCCTGGTGTGTGTGAGGCACTGGGTTTGATTCTCAGCACCACGGATAAATAAATAAATAAATAAAGAGCTATCAATAACTTAAAAAAAAAAAAAAGGCAGCTCAGAAAACTTTTCTAATTCCTTTTCACCACTTAATTCGCAAATTACATGTTTCTTTGACTCTGGTTCTTGAATGCAGATTTCCCAGGTTTCTCTTTTAGGAGAATCTGGCTTGACAGGGAATGAAATTTCAACCTTGCATATGTGGCCTGGACTAAATTGCATAAAAAAATTATAATATCTTTGGTGGGGGTTGTGGCTCAGTGGCAGAGAGCTCACCTAGCAAGTTTGAGGCCCTGGGATTTATCCTCAGCACCACATAAAAATAAATAAGTAAAATAAAGGTACTGTGTCCAACCACAAATAAAAAACGAAAGTTATAATATCACCTTTTTACCTAAGGGCCTATCTTTTTCAGTACTAGTAGTAACCCTTATGTCCTGGATTCTCACTCTGCTAATCATTTTACTTGCATTATGTCACTGATTCTTTTTTTATTATTATTATTTTTTTAAGTTGTTGACAGACCTTTATTTTGTTTATTTATATGTGGTGCTGAGAATCGAACCCAGTGCCTCACATATGCCAGGAAAAGTGTGCTACTGCTGAGTCACAGCCCAAGCCTTCACTGATTCTTTATATTAATCTTGAGATGGTATTACTATCTCCATTTTACTGATAAGAAAACTGAAGCTGTGTATTACCTGAGGGGAAACACTCAGATAATAATAAGGAATCATTAGGAAGCTGAGGCATTAGCATTAGGATCTCAAGCTTCAGGCCAGCCTCAGGAAATTGGCAAGACCCTATCCTCAAAATAAAAAGGGGTAGGGATGTAGCTCAGTGGTAAAGTACCTCTAAGATTAATTCCCAGTGCTGAGAAGATTAAAAACAGTCAAACCTAGGTCTGTCTACCTGATAGCAAGTCCAAATCCGCACCCCCTTGTTTTGCGGCAGGTGGAGGTGAGAGAGATGTGCAGGTACTGGGAATTGAACCCAGGTACCCATGACCACTGAGTCATATCCCCAACACTTTCTTTAAATTGTGAGACAGGGTCTTGCTATGTAGCTTAGGGGATCACTAGATTGCGAAGGCTGGCTTTGAATTTAAGACCCTCCTGTCTCAGCTTCTTGAGTTGCTGGGATTACAAGTGAGCCATGCCTGGGTCAAAGTCCAAACTCTTAAAGCACTTTATAATACTATTTTTTTTAAGTTATAAATGGACACAATACCTTTATTTTATTTATTTTTACGTGGTACTAAGGACTGAATCCAGTGTCTCACACATGCTAGGCGAGTGCTCTACCACTGAGTCACAATCCCAGCCCCTACAATACTATCTTTTAGGGCTAAAAACTACCCGAGATTTATTTCTTTTTGAAATCCAAACAGACATCCGATTCATTTAAAATTAAGTTTCCTACAAAGTACTTTTAACACTTCAAGATGTGAAAGGTCATTATGTTATCCAAATTGGAAGCACGACATTTTAAGAAACTGATTCTTGTACTGAAGGCCTTCAATTAAACAGTATCCATTTAGTCAGTAATAAAAGTTCTAAATATGACACCACTGGGAAATACTGGTAATATTTCCCTTATTTTTTTTTTGACAGTACTATGTTGCATAAAAATAATTACTTAAACCAGCTATCACTTACTGACTGCTTACTTTGTATGGATACCTTACGTGTATATAATCTCTAAAAGAAGGTGTTATCCCTGTTTTATCCATATTTTACATATGAGGAAACAGGCTCAGAAAGACTTGCTTAAAACAACTGGTTACACAATAGAGCTGGTAATACGAACCTTGATCTATCAGAGTCTAACCTAAACTTCTCCCAGGACACCGGGAGAAGATGTTTCAGAACACTCCCAAGTAGGAAGAAGGTGTGCATGAAAGTCTTTGTTCTCCCAAAATGCTAAGTTTTGATAAATAACACAGTACTGGCATGCACATTTTTAAAATTTTGATTCCTATAATAAATTCATTTTAATAAACCAGTAGGCAAAAATATTAAAAATAAATGAGGCATCTATTTTCTATGTATGCTAAGAATAAAGATAATTTACACAGCAATTCAATGTATGTTGTTGTTAATGTCATTAGGTCTAAGTTAGTAATTGATATTAATAGTGGTTTTAGAAATACTAAAGCTATTTTATACACATCAAAACAAATTACATCAGAATGTTAACAGAAAACCCTTAGAATGTTGCCTGCTCCATTCAGTTAAATTTCAACAATATAGAGATCAACAAAGTTTGTGAAGTCTTAATATATCTAAATTTTTCAAAGTTGTCTAATTTCAAATCAATCTTTTTTAGAAAGAAAAAAAAAGATCAGAGTATTAAAAAAAATTTGCTGTGAACAGAAGCAAAGGGGTACATTAATAACAAAATGCAAAGGAATTAGTAAAGGACAATAAGGACTGAACTACATCCGATAGAAACTACTCTGGAAAGAGTAATTTCGGTGATTCCCTGGGTGGCAGCATTCTAAGAGTCAGCAGCTACTGAAGCTCCCGCCTATTAGTTAAGGGTGATAGTGAAGGGGCAAGGGTACAGTACCTGATGATGGGCAGGTCGAGGCCCCGCTGCAAACTGAGAAAAGGAGGGAAAACAAACACAAAAGGAAAGGCACAAAGAGTCAGAAACACAACAACAAAAACCAAAATGTCACACAATATGCCAAAAGAAAAAACCCACAAGAAAAAAAAAAAAACAAAAACATAGAACAGTCAAAGCTTTGCTGCAGGACAGTGACAGACAGGTACTAAGATTCAACAGGTTAACAACACTACCAAGATAGTTTGTCATTTATCAGCTAGAAGAAAAACAGCTAAGCTGTTAGATACCTAGAGTACTCTCTAATAGGAATACTTCAAATAAACAAATAAATAAATAAAGCCTAAATCAGGCAGATGAAAGTTTTAGACACTGAGTGATTATATTAAGACAAACATGAAAATCAAGTATGCTATATGTAACTGATACAGCCAGATGACATGAGAAATGAGTTTACATTACAAGAAATAGCCAAGAGATCATAATAATGTCTGGCAGGAAATAAATGTAACAGGACTAATAGCAAATTTTCTTAAAGTAAATGAGGGATCTTATACATGAATTTGAAGTTTCTGTATTTTCCTCTTATTTCTTGAGGTTAAAGGATAAAGGTTTATGAAAAATACATTTTTTAAATGTACTTAACTGTTAAATTTAATACCAGGCATGTCAAAGCAAATAGCTGGTAAAGAACATCAGTGTCTTACATGATTAATCAAAATGGTACTATTTATAGGCTTGAGAAGGAAAAAAGAAAAAAAAAGAATTTAAAAAGTCAAATCTCATTCTTATTTGTTGAGAACAGCAAACACTATACTTATGTACCTACTGCTATTTGTTATGAGAATAAAAGGAAAAGGAAACCTAATTCCTCAGCTAAATCATACAGTGCTTCAAAGTCAATAACATATATTCCAAAGCTTCCTTCGACTCAGAATGGAAGAAAAACTCCTCATTCATGAAAATTTCTATTGCCAAACCTCTAAAATCAAACAATTCAACAGAGCAAACTTTGGCTTCCATTATTTCAATTAAAAAGGACCGAAAAAAAATACAGGGGCATATACAGCTATATATTATATAGTACTAATACATTAGGTAGGATGATGTTAATTAATCACCCCCCTTTAATAATGAAAATATTTAGAAAGTAAATGTTTTCAGTGTAAACCACACAGGGTTTTTATTTAATACCTTTAAAGTATTAATACCTTCATACTTCCTATGAAGAACATTCCATGAATTTATTATCACAGATGAATTAGACTGAAGATTAAGAAACAATCCTTCATGCTCAGAATTTAAATCATGTGCAACAGAATCTTGCAAGAGTTTCAGAATTGTTTTCCCAACTAACACTGTGTCACACACACAAAAATGTAAACAAATTGCATTGGACCACATGGCCAAAATGTCAGATAACCCGGAAGACAATTCTGTCAAGAATTAACCTTAAAAACAAAAATATCAACTATTGTTTTAAGTAATGAAAGACTCCCTAATGATTTATAGTGTAGGGGTGTGTTAGGTGGGCCATAATAATTGGCTAAACACTATAATCAGTTTTTCAGAATAGTGGTCACAGCAGCAGTTATGGTTATTGGGGAAAATATTCTCTTCAAAGAAATTGATGTCTTTTAATTTTCCAATTACGAGAACAAAATAGATCATATCTCTGTTATGGACATTAAGTTTCAAGAATAAGCAATACCACCCATGTGATATGAAAGTAGGGGGTGGGAGTAAGATGTTTCTTCACAGAAGAATTTTCAAGAAAATGGGAGAGAAGGGCCATGTAAAAGAGTAACCTGAGTACAGCAGTACCTGTCTTATCACTGTTCCACAGAAAGGCCCCGTTTCCAAAGCTCTAATATAATAGTTGAAACTTTACATATTTGGAATGCTCCATTCAGTAGAGAACTTTCCATGAACAAAGAGGACTACCTTATAAAATTATACATATATTAAAAAAAAAAAGAAAGAAAGAAAAGAAAACCACAACTTAAGGTAGTGGGAAAGTACCCTGAGATAGTACCCTAGTCTATTTTGCACTAGTCACCATTGGCTATTGAATTTTTCATTTGGAATGACAATAGTCTTAATGCTGAGGGTAACTGTAAGCAACAGAACAAACTGTAGTCGCTGCTGGCTCTAATTAAAAAGAGAAAATTTCTTTTTTTCTTTTTTCTTTTTTTAAGAGGGGTCTTTAAGATGGTGAGGATTGTAGATATAAAGGAAAGCAGCTTTATGTGAACTTGGAATCGATGTTAATGCCACCCACCCATCCACTCACGCACTCACCCTTCTATGCATACTTGGTTTACCCAATGTGACATTGATATAACTTTAGTGTTTGGCACCACAAAATATAAAAATAACCAATGGTTACAGGTTATTACAAAAGCCAAACTGTTCTCTCTTTTCCCAATTTCAAGATATCAATAGCTTCACTATTTTTAACAGACTATTAAAAAAAAAACTGCTTTAAGAGTTCCAAAACAATAAGAAAATGAAATAGATAGGTAGCTTATTAGTATTTTTTTAATAAGACGTCCCACATTATGAACTTAACTAAGATACTAAGTTTCAAATAGAAATAAAGGCACAAAGATAATCTGACAGAAAAGTGAGGGCATTTGAAGCCACCTGATTGCAAAGTCAGCTGCCCACTGAAGAACAGAAAAGCCTAAACTGTGTAATTGCCAATGGCCTATTAATGCAGAAATAGAATGGAGTAAGCCTCAGCTGCTCTACAAAGCCATGGGAAGTGCCCTTCCTTAGTGCAACACCTTACCTCTCCTCTCCTTCCCAGTTAGGACAGCTGTGGGATGAATGAGACTAGACTATGGCAACTTGGGATGTAAACAGAAAATGCAGTACTGCCAAATTTCATACCCCAACTTCACCCTCCCAGCACCAACATAAACAAAATAAAGAATATCAAACCCAAAACAATAAGCAAGAATAGTCCAGGTTTTGCTAGTCTTGCACTTGTTTTGGGGCATGTAATGGAATGTTATATGTGTGGTTTTTAGTAATGGGGGTGGTAATGGTCACTAGCAGAGCAGATGGCAAAAAACTGCATAAAGGATAGTCTCTGAAGAGTTTATGACCACAGAAAAATGGCTGACAACTATAGGTAATTTCCCCCTTGATATTCAATTATCAAATGGAAAGGGGGGATTAAAGAAGCCTTGAAATTTATCTTTTAAATTCAAATTTATCTGAAAAGAATATCCCACTTCAAGTTCAAAATAAAGAAAAACCTAAACCCCAAATTATTCCTAACTAATTCCCAATAGAGAAGACCCACCCAATTTGTTATTCTTTTCCCAGCTATGCCTGGCAAAAACTGCCATGCTAAGTTAGACTTTCAGAGAGGAAGCAATCAATGCGTTTGTGTTCATCAGCCAATAAGTGGATGTGGTCAAAAATTATGAGTGCCAGAGGCACCACTGCCTGCAAGAAGTACAGTTTGTTATATTGCTTACAATGCAGTATTTTATCCAGCCTCTTCCAGCCAAGGACCTGTAAACGGGAGTCTGTTCCAAAACCTTCCTCCTCTTCCAGTTGTCTGTGCAATGTATTGGCACTGTTCTGCTGGGCTGTCAAAAAAACTGGTTTAGAGATGCAGCTCTTCAGTCAGGTTTTGCGCCAATTCTAACCATGTAAATTTAATTCTTTTATTTTCCAATAATTAGAAAAAGGGGGAAGGGTAAGAGGTCCATAGAACTCTTTGCAATCAGAGCTTACCATAATGTTCCATGCTTAATGATTAAAACCAGGGCCTATCTAAATTGATTTGATGAGACCTCAGGCCCGCTCCAAGTAGTCAAGTGTCCACATCCCCAAACCACTCTCAGAACAAAACTTGCACCAGACATTGTGTTGACCATTTCAGCAAAAAAAAAAAAAAAAAGAAAGAAAAAAGAAAGAAAGAAAAAAAGAAAAGAAAGAAAAAGAGACAGAAAGAGAAAGAGAGAGAGACACACAAGCAAACAGGCAACTAGGACAAAAGTCCCTCCTCCTTGGAATGGTTCTTCCACCCAGTGGGGAAAACCAGGATCTAAGACCAGGTATTGGAAAAGAGGGCCACAGGGAAAAGACAGGAAGAGGGTAAGAAAGAGATTACATTTTGGTGCAGTCTATGCTGTCCTAATTCTTTGACCAAGTCTTTGGTACATTTCAACAATTTGGATTCATGCATAAAACCAAATGAATAGGAGCTAATGCAATGAAGTATTCCTGTATTCCAGGCAAAAAAGCAGTGGTGGGGAACAAAAAGAAGATTTTCTGTATTCAGAAGAATACACAGAGCTGAGGTACAAAGAGGGATGTGAGATACAATGAAAGCTGTTACAGAAACACCTTCTAGCCAAAGCTCATCATGCAGGGCAGGAAACGATGTTCTAAGGGATGGACAGCTGAAGCCACTGTATACTTTCGTGAGACAGAAGGATGAACCTTGAGTAAATTCTCAATATTTGCAGTACTTGTTGCAATCCAGGTGAAGTATAAACAAAGAGGATGATAGCATTTGCATTTGTATGACAATTTATTTACCATTTGAAGAAATGAATACACCCCTGGTGTATGTCATGCACATGTCCACACTGTAAAATGATTAGAACTGATCCAGTGACAATGAGTCAGAAGTCTTATTTCCCGAACCACCAGAATTTAAGACTACTTAGCAAAATTCAGTTTACTTTAAAAAAAATCATTATGCTTTACTCTTCTGGATTTTGAACAGTACAGCACTCACATTAACAGCTGAAATGAAGTACACCTGAATGCAACCAGACTTTAAAGAATCATCACAGACAAGCAAAAATGATCTAAAAGCTCCACCTCTTTTTTTCATAATAAATTCAAATTATTCCTAAGATTAGGTCTGAAAATGCAATGCTAACCAATAACACTAATAATAATAATAATAAATCAACTATGAAACAAATGTCCAAAATCCAGTAAAAATACTTGCCAAATGAACCCAGGCTACTACACAGACAAACTAAGGTGGAAAATATTATTTGGAACAAGCTTTTGTTTACTTACCGGAGAACGGGTTTGAGGTTGTGAATTCATTGTCTGAGGGGCTTGAGGGTATACCAACGTGGTTGGACCTGCATTCTGTCCAGAGGGATAAGGGGTCTGTCAAAGAATGGCAAGAACAATATCATATTTTGAAAAAATATGGCATGGCATCTCAAATTCAAGATTGTAAAAAAAGTTAATGAAAATGGTTATTAATGTGGTTTACAATTCTATTTTTTAAATTTTAACTTATTACAATATGCAGCAACTAAGGATCAGCACAGCATTTTTTTTTTTTTACAAATTACTGTAAATCTCCATAATAAGGATTCAACAGCAACCCAAAGATGAGGCACAATTATTTGAAACTCTGAGTGGAAGGAAAACCCACTGTAAATGCATCAATTTCTGAAATGGAAAGTCCAAGTCACAAACAGAACCCAACTCAATTGTGGTTAACTCATTACCATTGTGATGTGCTTTCCAAATTGCCCAAAGGCAGCCCTTATGGAAGACGTCTCATAACCACAACAAGTAGCGCACACAGTTAACTGGTCTCTTGCCAAAGCCTACACCTTAATCCTTCTACATGATCCCATAAAAACCAAAGGGTAAGAACTTTATAAGAGCCTAAATTAAGTGATCATACCCATATTAACTTCCATAGGTTTTTTTGAAAATAAGACATAAAGGCTAAAAACTGTGAGAATGAATTTAAAAAAGAAAAGATTTACAACATGTTTAAAGTGAAATTCGAAGAAGCTCAGGAAACATAGAACCAATTCAATTCAGACTGTAATTACAGCTACTTAATGCTGTGATTGGTTTGGGCATGAATTGTTTTTTCCCTATGAATGTAAAACGGAACACCACCTAACCTCACAAAGCAGTTGCTAAGATTAAATGAGATTAATGAGATAAATCATTATGCAGTTATATTTACTTGCCACAATTACCAGTTCTATAAATGAGGAAATCAAAGACTAGAAAATTTAAGTGTCTTACACTATATAACTATATAAAGGACACATCTGGAAAGTAGCAACTTTGCTTCAATGAATAAATGAATTATCTATAACTTCTGGCCCCTGTTTACCATTTAACAGAAGTTCAACTAGGCTCACCAATTTTAAAGTAAATGTTTGAAAAGATTCATCATGTCTTTCAAATAATGAAAACAAAACTGAAAGTTTCATAACAGACACAGAGGATATCTGGCAACCTATAATAGGATATCTATTATTATAGTTCCCTCTAAAGATAACACTAAGATTCAATATGAGCTTGATTTAATTTCTTACCAAAGTTCTATTACAACTGTTCACAAACTGGAAAACATGGCAGTAAGTATCTCATTTCTATTAAATACTTGATAACTGGATCAAACATAAACCCCAAAAAAATTATTCAGGTTTGTTTTTCACCAAGATTGCTTTTACTACATATCATGGTCAAATGCTGAAAATCTTGACTATTCACCTTAGGAGAAAATGTGGTATATGGCCAGATTTAGATCAGAACAGTACTTCTTCAAATTCTACAAAAGCATCTGGATATAACTTTAAAATGTTAATTTTATTCTTCATTAAATTGAAGAAAATCATCAAATATCCAGAAACTAATTTCTTTGTGATGAATCTCCTTGATTTTAGGATATCTAGATACCTTCTTAAGATTCAATTGCTATGTGAAGTATAAGCTTTTAGTTGTCAAAATATTATAACACTAAAATATACAACTTGTGAAAACAGTAAAAATATTATTTCTTTCTATACTTCAAAAGTAAAGTGAGCTCTTACAGAGACCAAAGAAAAGTAACCCACTGTTTTTCATAGAACATGTTAAAAACATGCATAATGATATTTGACCTCATTAAAATTTGAGTAATATTATCAACACTGGAAACAAAAACTGCAACAGATAATCAAAGGAAAAAGAAGTACACGGATTAGCATTCAGATACAAACTTCTTTTTTTCTGTAATAACACGCACCCCTAACCACAGAGTGATGTCCTATCAAGATTGCTCCCAATGCGCCCGCCTTCTATAGACTATATCACTGCTCCCAAATGATTACTAATAAAGCAAAGAATTGCATTTTACTGTAGCTTGGGCATTCTATTCTAAAACAATGTAAAAAAAAAATCCTAAAACCCCAAATACATTTTATCTTATATTTACACTGCATATATGACAAGAACTAGCTTAGACACTGCATACAATTGTATCTAAATGCAAAGAATCATGTCTAATGGAGCCATACATACAAGCAACATTAACAATATGGGGTACTTAACACTAGCATTTAATAAACAAATTTTACCTACCGCTTACTCAGTTCTCTCTCTGACCACTTGTCGATTCTTTATGGCTGCCTTTAGAAATTTCTTAGGAATGTGTATGATTTTTATCTATTGTTGCTGCAAGCAGTGCACTTGGTAAAAGATGCCTCTGTCATCTTTTATCTATCCTTTGTATTTAATGGCATGATTAATCAAGTTCACTGGTAAACTTATTCTATAATACTTTCCTTAATTTATTAGTATGCCTTGTTGAAAAATAATGCAAAAGCTGAGCACAGTGATGCATGCCTATAATCCCAACAAAGCAGGTGGCAGAGGGAAGGAGGAGGACTACAAGTTTGAGGACAGCCTGGGCAACTTAGTAAGACCCTGTATCAAAATAAAAAACAGAAAGGGCCTGGGGTTAGGGCTCAGTGGTAGAGGGAATGGGTTCAATCTTCAGCACCACATAAATAAATAAGTAGTAGTGTCCCTCTACTACTTAAAAAAAAAAAAAAAAAAAAAAAACAGAAAGGGCTGGGATACAGCTCAGTGTCTACAGCACCAGTACGGGGAGGAAATACAACAGTAAAAACAGAACTAGCCAGTATATAAACTAATAAATTGTCAACAAAATACCAGTGAAGACAAGCAAATCACAACAGTCCTTATGAAACACTCTTTTTGTAGGGTAAGAACTTAATGACCTTTAAATTCATAACAACTATTTTAAGAACACTCCTTTGGGCAAATTAACCAAAAACAGAAATTTGAGGGTGAATTCCACTGCAAGACAAAATAAGCTAATAATTCCACATATTAATTAGTTCAAAATATAGATGTGTTAAAAAAATAAACATTTGACAATGTACTAAACCGTACAAAAAACATTGCAACAGAAAAGATAGCTTACTATGACTCAGGAACTTTTCAAAGCTGAAACATCATTTCCCTTAATATTAAGGATCTTTTATTTGTTTGTTTTATAGTGTTGGGGGTAGAACCCAGGGCCTCACACATACTAGAAAGGCACTCACCCCTGAGGTACACCCCCAGCCCCTTTTTTTATTTTAAGACAGATTCTCGATGAGGGTCTCACTCAATTGCCAAGGCTGGCCTTGAACTTGTGTTCTTCCTGCCTGACTTTAAAAGCTATTGGAATTATGGGTGTGTACCACTGTATCCAGCCTGCTTTAAGACAATTTTTTTAAAAAAATATTTTTTAGTTGTAGATGGACACTATGCATTTATTTATTTATTTTTATGTGGTGCTGAGGATTGAACCCAGGGCCTCACATGTGCTATGCAAGCACTCTACCACTGAGCCACATTCCCAGCCCTTAAGATTCTTTCTTTAAATAAACACTGTCATAAAGAATAAATTCTTTAAGTAAACACTGCCATAGTGGGCATATGTGTGAATATGCCCAGATGGGCTGCCAGGTTTTCAAAGAACCATTAGGTTAACAGTTACTCAATTTTTGATTCTATAATTCGTTTTCTAGGAACTCACTCTATGGAAACTTCATAATGTGCGCTCTAAAAAATGTAGAAACATTCTAATTGCCATATATAGGACAGGTGAAATTAGGCTATGCCTAACTAATGAGAGAATACAGCATAATCTTAAAAGAATGAGGTAAATGTACATATACTAGCATGAGAAGATGTGTTACATTATTACATTAAGTGACAAGAGAAAATTGTATAATCTTTAATCCTTATGTACAAAAGAACCCTTGTTTTCTTTTAAAGAAAATAGGTACATCAAGAAAGTCAACTCATAAATCATAATGAAATATCAATAATATTTACTGAAATCTAACACAAAGAAAACACCATACTGTGGGTTTTGAGCATAAGTGAGGACTGAGATATGAATGTTTTATTTTCTGAGAATTTTAATCATCAATAAAGAGATGAATATAGGTATAAGAAGCATTTATCCAGCAAGAGAAGGCAGTCCTTGCAGTCACTGAAAAAGAAATAATTTAATGGTGGGCTGGGTACAGTTACAGCTCATTGGGTGCTTTCCTAGCATACGTGAGGCACTAGGTTCAATCCTCAGCACCACATACAAATAAATAAAATAAAGGTATTGTATTCACCTACAAATAACAGTATTTTAAAAAATAATAATTTGGGGCTGGGGTTATGGCTCAGTGGTAGAGTGTTTGCCTAGTACAGTGGGTTCAATCCTCAGCACCTCATAAAAATGAAGTAAAGATATTGTGTTTGCTACAACTAAAAATAAATAAATAGATAAATAAATAAATAAATATGATAATAATAATAATAATTTGGGACTGGGGTTGTGGCTCTGTAGCAGAGCGCTTTCCCAGCACATGTGAGGCACTGGGTTCAATACTCATCAGCACCACATAAAACAAATAAAATAAAGGCATTGTGTCCATCTACAACTACAAAAAAATATTAATTTTCGATTCTATAATTTGTTTATAGAATTATAGAATCTATAAAAAGATTATACCATTAACTAATAATAATTTAATGGTATGGAATGAATCTGAGACAAAATGTTAAAACAAACCCACATATTACAGAGAATATATTACAGACATTTCAAATCAATCAACAGAACATAAGAAAATTAATAAAATATGTCAGGAAAACTAGATCACCATTTAGGGAAACATGACTCATTATTTTTAAAAATCCAGATTGATTATAAAGTTGGAATGTAAAATTTGAAAATGCACAGGGTACTACATTTAAATTTGTTTCTATCACCCTAGAGCCTGGAATAATTTTTAAATTAAAAAGAATAAAGAGTTATGACAAAATTAAATTAAATTAAAAATCCTTAACTTGCTTAAAAATTCTTTATAAGGGTAGGACTATATATAGCTCAGAGCACTTGCCTATGGTTCGATCCTCAATACCACATAAAAATAAATAAAGATATTGTGTCCATCTACAACTAAAATTTTTTTAAATTTTCTTTACAATTATGCATATGTATATAAATGCACACATATATGCTAATTCATTCTTATTAGTAATAAATATCGGACACATAAATGTTATCAGAGAAACAATCACACTATACTGAAGTCTAGACCAACTCTTTGACTATGCTGTTACATGTTTGCAGGTACCTTCAGTCTCTTCACAACTATCGTCTACCCAATCAACACAGAAAATAATTTCTAAAATGATTACAAATGTTCTATATGTACACTCTCTAAAATGGTAGCTATAAATCACAGTCACTTGAAATATGACCAATGCAACTGACAAAATGAATTTGATTTTATTTAATGAATTTTACTCAAATAAAAATTTTTATTTTGGTAGAAAACACAATTTATAATCAACCTTTTTAAAAAAATATTTATTTTTTATTTGCAGTTGGACATAATGCCTCTATTTTTAATTTATTTACTTTTATGTGGTGCTGAGGATCGAACCCAGGGCCTTGTGAGTGCTCTACCACTGAGCCACTCAAAATGGTATAATCAACCATTTTGAGGGTAGAGTAGTGTTAACTGTATACAGTTCACAAGAGACCAAGAACTTCTTCATGTTACAAAACAAACTGATTACATTTAATAACCATACAATTTAAATTTTATTTATATATACTTTAATCATTTCGAGTTTAAATAGTCACATATGGCCAGGTTTAGAATTCTGCTACTAATAAAAGTTTTACTCTTCTGATGCCTATAATTTATCACTACAAACTTCTGCAACTCTACATTTAGAGAAGTGCAGTAATATCTAACAAACAGGAGTATAACATGAAACACTGTAGAGAGAATCACATACCTTATGAAACTATAAGCATGAGTCTTGTTTTCCCCAACTAAATAAGACTAAATAAGCCACTCATTTTCAAAGTGTGCATCACAGCCCTGGGCATGTATGTCAACCTATCAGAGAATTTGAGGGTTAGAATACTTTATAATATTAATACTAAGATGTTATCTGCCTGTGATGACATTTGCACAAATGACAGGCAAATAAGGTGCTAGTACCTTAGTAAAAATCAAGGCAAAGGTAGTCTTTGTATTCTTCACCACCAACACTATCACCTTACATTCTTATTTTTTACAAGAGGAAGGGAAAAAACCGCAGTATTTAAGAATGTCACAACAGTAACTTACTAGTTTTTATTTTGATAATTATACATATGGACTTTGGGAGTATCCATACACTCTTTATCTACTTGCACTAACAGCAATTTTACATTAGTATATAATGACAGCCAGAAAAATCACATTGATACAATCCATTAACTTAGGTTTTTCTAGTCATCAATATCTGTGCATTTAGTCCTATGCAATTTTTAGCAAATGCATAGATTCTTGTAATCACTATTACAAATACAGAGAAGTTCCTTCACAGGATCCATGATACTACTCTGCCCTATTAAAGGTGACACCATACCCACAGACAATCAACTGATTTTCTGACTCTATAATTTGCTCATTTAAAAATGATATATCAGTAGAATCAAATGCCATGCAAACAACTGTTCGATATGCTGAGTGAAAAAATGAGAAGACACGAAACAATTCTACAGCACAGAGGTAAGAGGGTTTCACCAAGTAAAAGCACTTATACAAACATTTGAGTTACAAGGCAAACTAAATGCTTTTTCAAAACAACAAACTTTACCTTTACCTAACAAACTATTGTTTATGTAGACTTTGGTATGTGGCAGATATTTTCTTATAAATGAACAAAGCAACCTGCTATTTCAAGAAAAATTGAAAGTAATTACCAATGTTAAAATTCAAATTTTCAAGTGAAAATTAACTTTTGGAAATGTATGTCTGCCACCACGAGCTTGACCATACTTCCTTATAAAGACTTTTAAAATGATAATGTAATTATTTTTATATTGCATACTATAAAAATGGTTATTTTATATTGTATAACATAAAAGTTTTTAGTAGGGAAGATATGATTAATTTAGGGAAGTGATATTTCCAAATGACCAATATATAATGTCACAAAAATCAT
Organism: Urocitellus parryii; assembly: GCF_045843805.1. NCBI lineage: Eukaryota > Metazoa > Chordata > Mammalia > Rodentia > Sciuridae > Urocitellus > Urocitellus parryii. The sequence continues at coordinate 12,745,962 of NC_135541.1, forward strand.
AGATAATAATCCATTCAAATGCTTCAACAGATACAATATACTGTGTATCAGGCAGAATATATCTGAGATTCCAAATAATTTTTGTTAAGGCAGATATTAAAAAGATCTACAATATTGTAAGCAATGCCACTCTTCCTATCATTTTATTTGATTTGGATAGATATTATTTCCATGAGAATGTTAACCTAATATGTTGTTTAATTTTTATTTTAAACAAAATAAGTGTGCAAAATTTCTTCAGTTTTAACTTCTGTAGTAAATATTAACAGATATAACACACTAAAAATACTGAAAACTCCGAAGTTTTGGGGTTTGGTTTGGTTTTGGTTTGGTTTTTGTTAGGGGAACTGAACCCAGGAAATAAACATAGTAGGCATGCGCTCTATCATTTTTAAAAGTATGGAGGGAGGCTGGGGTTGTGGCTCAGTGGCAGAGGACTCGCTTAACACATGTGAGGCACTGGGTTTGATCCTCAGCACCACATAAAAATAAATAAATAAAGGTATCGTGTCTGACTACAACTTAAAAAAAATATATGGAGGGACCCTACAAAGCATACAGCTGAAACACTGGCTTCTAATTATACTAGAACTGAAAGTGTTCCTCCTTTGCCTCTGGCTATTAAAATAGGAAAAGTTCACTCTGTATACCTATACTTAAATTTTTGTTAGAAAGAGAGAGACTTTCTCATGCCTGATGACTGCAGGACAGTTTGTTTTCACTCTCCAAAATTTCCACAGGTGTAGCACATCATTTTATTATGATCCCAGTAATAATTTTCCATCTACACTGTAACTTCATAAAATTTACAATTTATCTGCGCTCTACATAACTAAATTATAAAGACAAGTCAGGAGGAATCTACTCAATTCCCAGCTCTTCCCTTATGACAGAAGGAAAGAAGTAGAACCTGTTTGCAACATTCAGGCCTGTCTAGGGGCTGCCCACAGGACTGATTTGGAGTGCTGATGGGAACAGAGGCATAGTTTTGATATTAGCAGGGGAGGTTAACTGAAAGGTAAACTGGCTCCAAGACACTGGAAAGCAACAGGAAGGGTAGAAGAAATGGGCACGAACCTAGGTTGCTGCCTAAAAGAACACTCAAAGGGTAAGCATTACATTTAAAAGCACCCACATATACCAAGGGAGGTTGGGGGAAGTATACTCATAGGCATGAAGACATACACAAAGAAAACATCTACGACCTTAACTCCAGGTTGATGACTGCCAATCTGCCCCAGCACAGAGACAGACCATAAAGACTGAAAGAGGTGGCTCTTTCTTCAGGTATGTAATTTCTAATAAAAGGCCATAAGGCCTAAAACTTAAGAGGGCAACATGGCCCATCCAAAGGAACAAAATCTCCAGAACCCCTAAGGATACAGACTTGAATTATTTGACAAAGACTTCGAAAATAAAGGTAAATAAAGAAATAATAAATAAATAAAAGATACATCAGGGCTGGGGCTATAGCTCAGTTGGTAGAGTGCTTGCCTTGCATGCGCGAGGCCCTGGGTTCAAATCCCAGCACCAAAAAAAAAAAAAAAAAATACGAACAGAAAATTAAATGAAATCAGGAAAAAATATAAACAAAATGAGACTACTGTCACAGGAGAAGAGATGTCTCTGGAAAAAGGTTCAAAAGTTCCCAGGAGAGGGAACTCAACTCAGGGCCCACGGGGTTCTTGGCAAACGTGATGGAAAAGAATTTCGGCATGAGCCAGACAGAGGTTTATTTAAGAAGGCAGATATACATTCAAGAGAGAATGTAGGCTGTCTTGAGATTGAGAAGCAGTCTTGACTTGGGCTGGGGGTCCAATGTTTATAGAGGGTCCAATGTTGTCAGGGGCTGGACTAGAGGTGGATCCAGGCTGGAGCTGCACCGTTTTACGCCAATTTTCCTGAGGTGGTTTATTTCCCTCAATATACAAGGGTGGGGGACAAGGTCTACCACAATGTTTTCTTTATATCAATGAATGGCTTGAAGGGTGTTTCCCTTAAGATTCCCCATTTCTCTCTCCTTATCCTAAATCCCTATCTCACTATCAGAAAAGAGCTATAAAAAAAGAAAAATTCTAGTAATGGCATGGTGGCACACACCTGTAATCCCAGAAGCTAGGGGGGATCACAAATTCAAAGCCATCCTCAGCAATGGTGAGGCCCTAAGCAAGTCAGGGAGACCATGTCTCTAAAAAAAAAAAAAAAAAAAAAAAAAAAAAAGAAAGAAAGAAAAATTCTAAAATTGAAAAATATAGTAAATAAATTGGGAAAAATTATTAGAGAGGTTCAAATGCTGGATCAAGTAAACAAAAGAAAATATCATCACCCTTTAAAACAAGATTACTAAAAACAATCAAGTCAAAGAAGAAAATAGAAAATAAAGTGAAGTGAACAGAGCCTCTGGGACTTATGGTATACCATCAAGTGAACCAATACTCACATTACAAAAGAAGAAAGAGAAAAGGGATCAGAAAAGTGGCTTAACACTTCCCAAATCTGAATAAAGATGGGTAACAAAAGCAAGAAGTTCAATTACTTGGAATGTAAAACAGAGACTGAAAGACAGATAAAGAATCTTCTAAGGAGCAAGGTAGGTGAAATCATCAATAAGATTATCAGCAGACAGATTTAAAAGATAAAAGCACGTGTTTGACTGCACAAATGGTGTGACCCTACTTTGTATACAACCAGAGAAGTGAAAATTTGTGCTCCATTTGTATACAATGAATAGATGAGCATTGTGGTCATGTATAACTGATTAGAACAAATGAAAAAAAAAGATAAAAGCATTAAGAAGTATATATCTACTAGGAGCAGTCACATCCCCCATAACCCCAGAGACTCTGAAGGTTGATGCATCAGGATCCCAAGTGTGAGACCAGCCTCAGCAACTTAGCAAGACTGTCTCAAAATAAAAAAATAAAAGGAGATGGGGATGTAGTTCAGTGGTTAAGAGCCCCTGAGTTCAATCCCTGGAACAAAAACAAAAAAACAAAACAAACAAACAAACAAACAAAAAAACCCACACACACATATCAATGTTAATGGATACACAATAAATATAATTATGTATCTATGATAATCTAATGTTAATGGATACACACACACACACACACACACACACACACACACACAAAGGTGTAGTTTGTAATACCAACAGCATAAAGAAAAGGGGACCAAAGTATAAAGGAGAAGTCTTTGGCAAGCAATTTAAGTTATCACTGGTATTTTATACATAATTCCCATGATAATCACAAATAAAATATCTATAAAATATACATAAAAGGAAATGAAAAGAGAATCAAAATATGACACTACAAAAACTCAAATAAACAAAACGGAAGGATATGGGGAGAAATGATCAGCATCATTCATCGAAGTCAAAAGGCAGAAGCAACCTAAAGGTCTACTGACACACAAATTATGTCTACACACAAAAAATATTCGGCCTTAAAAGAAATGAAATTCTGACAGCACACTACACCACATGGATGAATATTGAAGACATTATGCTGAGTGAAATAAGCCAGTTACAGAAAAACAAATACTGCTTGATTCCATTTACTTAATATTGAACTAAAAAATGTTCAAAGGGCTGGGGTGTGGCTTGGAGGTGGAGTGCTTGTTTAGCATGTGAAATGCCCTTTGATCCATAGTACCAAAAGAAAAACAACATAAGCTCATTTTGGTAAATTTTATGTTGTATGTATTTTACAATTAAAAATATGTCTAAAATTAAAATAGCATTATCACAAAAGTCTAATAAATAAAACAAACAAGTTTGTTCCAACTGCACTTATCCATTTAACTGGATGTTGGATTAATACATACTTTTACACATATACATGTGTATACTTGCTAGTACCTTCTTGAATTTTAAGCAGTATATGATAAAAAAAGAGCTGGCTAACCCCTGACAACTTGATAAGCAACAATATAACACATGGATCTCAAAACTGGCAAGCAGCTACAGAAAAACCACTCAGTACAGATTATAATCAACACTTAGTAGTCTGCATAGAACATTTAAGGGAAAAACGTTTTCTTTTATTACTAAGAGTCAAAAGGACCTAAAAATAATTCATATTTTCCCATCTCACAAATTAAGAGATATTGCTTTTAAAAACTACATAATCATCAAGAAAAACTATGAATAATTTAAGAAAACAGGAAGTAATTATTCTGTCACAGAGGGAAAACACTGTGTTTGATTGACAACCAGGAGGTTCAATGAGATGTCTGCTGTTGCAACTACAACAAGACAGGAATTGGGGAACTACTTCCTCTTTCCCCAAATCACAACTTACCCCTGTGGATTAGCAAAGTTCATTTGAAACCATTTTCTTATTTTTCTTCGGAAAGGTAATCTTAATAGAAAAATACAAATCTGCTATCTGTCTACTATGAAAAGGCAGATACAGGACCCATATTAGTGGCTCAATTTTTGGAATGCCTTTCAAATGATGGCTAAATTGGGTCCCACTTAGGTAAAATGAATCAGAAGATATGCATGTCAATATTACATTCTAGGGTAACACAAAATTCCTAATGACTATAAAAACTGCTGGAATTTAAATCTCATCAAATATTCTAACAATGTAATACTGAAAAATCCTCTCATTTGATTAGCATTTTAAGGAAAGATGGAATAAAACAAATTAAAACAGTGCAAGCTTGTAATGCAAGGTCTTTTAATCAACCATAAACTAATACATATTACTTACTTTATACATAACATCTAGGACTATACATAATATAACTCAATAAACTACTACAATTATTCAATATTCCCACTTCAATAGGCATTACTGTAAATAGAATGCTGGCTTTTCTTTCTTTGAAATAAATCTAGTTTCCCTTTATCTTTTAGAAAACAATCCGAGACTTGGTACGTACAGTGTATATCCTGAACCTCAAAAGAGCGAAAACACGAAATGCATTCTGCTGTCATGTATAAGTAATTAAATAAATTTAAAAATAAAAGTAATCAAACAAAAGAGGGAGAACATGTAAATGCCAAAAATAATAAATCATAAACGTTGCTTCCCAAATGAACAGATTGATTATTTTGTGTGCCCAGCATTCCACTGCTCTTTCCTTCTGAGTCAAGCATATAAATAAGTACACAGCATAATAATGACCATGTTTTGATACACTGAAGACTCAATTACAGTACATGGTGGCACTGACCTTCAGTACAATATGAGTAAACAAAAATCAAAATATTACTACATAATTTAACATAAAATTTAAAAACTATAATACTAATATTTCCATTTTTAAAAGTATTTAACCACACAAAAATGAGTTCCTATATAAAAATTTCAGAACATAAATACTTCAATGATGGCCCATGTGTCTAAAATACATGCTAAAATGAAATGGTGCTGAATTATTTTCTGGATAATTAGAAGACTATCTTTTTTCCCTAGTTTATAGTTAAATATCAAAATTTCACCTTTACATTAAAAGCAGCAAAATGGTACTGACTGATAATATAGCAAAAGTTATTTGTAAGAGAAAGCACTTAATGATGGGTCTCCATTTTGATTTTTCTACATTGTGATGCTAAATATAGTAAGAAAAACAAACAAAATACCCCACAAGTTATATTTAGATCATCACTGTGCTGGTTAAATAAACATTTTGCCTGCTGTGTAATGTGACTCCATGTACTTACTCTGCCAAGAATAAACAGAACACACAAACTCAATCACATGAGATAGGTTCACAGAACAGCTGAGTCACCTACCCATAGCAGGCTCTTCACTTCCTGTTCCCCATAACTCAGTGGAAATTTCTGTCTTACCACAACCCTTGGCCATTCCCACCAATAAGTTGCAGTTTCCTGAAAACTTTCCCTGGGTAACAGCAACCAATTCATGATAAAGCTTAATTAGGCATCACATAATTCTACCCCCATCTCTATCCACCTTGACCAATACACCAAGTTCCTGACATTACAAAAACAAAGGCAAGCAAAAACAAGAGGCAAATTAGGGCTGGCATATCTCATCTCAATTATGATGCATCTACTTTAGAGAAAACAGCCTCTTCAGTTCAGGTGGAGGTGGATCCAGTATCACTTCACTGTCCATATAGCTTGTCCGATTTGGACATGACCAATATATCCCCTAGGTTTTCATTCTAAAGCATCCCTGAACAGCAAGATAAATCTTCTAGACTTTTAATACAACTACTAAGGACTCAAAGCAAAATTGCTTTATATTTTTTTTTAACTTAGAAGATGCTAAATCCATACCATTGAAAAGGACAAGATTCCTGTGAATAGGAATTTACAATGTACCAAACAACTAAGAAAAAATACAAAGTGTTATAAGGAGTATGAATAATATGTCAAGATGTGCATGGGAGCTGGGCACAGTAATGCATGCCTGTAATCCCAGAGGCTCAGGAGTCTAGACAAAAGGATCATGAGTTCAAAGCCAGCCTCAGCAAAAGCAAGTTGCTAGTAAGCAACTCAGTGAAATATAACAAAGGACTGGGGATGTGGTTCAGGGGTCAAGTGCCCCTGAGTTCAATTCCTCCTACCAGCCCCTAAAAAACTAGAGTTGAGAGATGTTTATATTCTTTTTTTCTTGTACCAATGCTTTGACAACTGGTACATTTTATACATGCAGTATATCTCAATTTATACTACCTGTTTCAAGTACAAAAAAGCCTCAGGTGGCTTTTGTGGCTACCACATTGAATAGTACAGAACTAGACTTTGCCTCTATGGGTTGCTAGACATGCTGTTACTCTGAAGAGGTAAAGAAGAGGGAAAGGAGCTGGGGTTGTGGCTCAGCAGGGCTCTTATGTCAGGGCACGAGAAGCCCTGGGTTTGATTCTCAGCACCACATAAAAAAGAAATAAAATAAAGGTATTTTAAAAATTTTTAATTAAAAAAAAGAAGAAGAGGAGGGAGAAACAAGGATGATACAGGAGCCCACGTGCAATGGCTAGATGAGACAACAATGAATGCTAGAAGTCCACCTGATAGATGGAGGAAAAGAGTAAAATGCAGAAATTGTGAGCCATGGACTGATGGTAGCAAAGTATATTCTTAGCATGCATAAAATCAAGGTCAATACCCAATACCAAAAAAAAGAAAAGAGAAGAGGTGGGGGGGGGGTAGTCAGACCTCAAATTCTCAAAGAATGTTGAGATCTTTCCAGGAAAATTAAAGATGATGGCAACAAGGACAACTATATATGTATGCACTTCCTTCCTCTCCAGGAAGGGCCAGGAAAATGGTGAGCGTGCATTTCAAGATACAAAGACTGTTAAAGAAAACTAAGAATATCCACTTGGAAGAAGTTATAGGAAGCTAATGTTATTGAAATTTCCATAGAGTAAGTAGATAGAGGAAAGGAGAGAAAGTTTAAGAAAAAAATGGGCTTCCCAGAAGACCCACTAATGGGATATTAGCAGAGACAGATTCAATAAGCAAATGGCAGAACCAAGTTTCCTAATTCCCAAGTTTGTTCTTAAGCTTAGAATACAGAATTACATAAACTTAGGCATATTCAAAATTCTCAGAGAAATAAATGATTTAAGTACACAGTTGATAGTTTATAAGGAAAATAAATATGTAGTTTAAAATTTGAGGGGCAGCCCTTTTCATATAAACCCATTGGTGCCTACCACACAGTATGTACTCTACAAGTTATTTGACACCCAAATAACTGTAGAAGGATTGGGTTTCTAACACCTTGTTACTTGTTGTCTTAATAGTAAAACCTGACAAAAAGGAAGGAAACATTCTAACAGCTTAAAATAGGTTTTGGGGGTTTTATTTGATTTGTTTTGTTTTGTTTTGGGGTACAAGGGATTCAGGGGCACTTAACCACTGAACCACATCCCCAGCCCTTTTTTGTATTTTATTTAGAGACAGGGACTCACTAAGTTGCTTAGGGCCTTGATAGATGACTGAGGCTGGCTTTGAACCCTAAGCCACTGGGATCACATGCATATACCACTGTGCCCAGCTTAAAATAGGTTTTAATAGACATCAAAACACATGACTCCTATTTACCACAACAAATCTACGAGGTTTCTTATTTGTTACTTCCAACTTTTCTACTATAACCAATAGCATTATGAATGCAGTACACGTTTCCCTTAAGAGCCAAATTGTTATAAATTATCATAAATAAATATCCAAGAAAATTATAGGCAGGAAAGATGTAAAATAACACCTCTTCTTTAGACAAATTCTCATTCGTATTATTACTAGTTAATCTTTGGCAGAATTTCTCATGCCTAATGACATGACTTATCTAATAAATCAAAAATACCTACATTATAAATCAAAATCTAATTCTAAACATGTTTCTTATGGATAATTTGGAATAAATCTCAATCAACCCTCAGCTGAAACAAAGTACAATCAATCTAGCCAAATACATCCTCTCCCCCATTCTAATTTTTTTTTTATACCAGGAATACTTAACCACTAAGCCACACTCCCAGCCCCTTTTGGCATTTTTTATTTAGAAACAGGGTCTTGCTGTCTTGCTCTGCGCCTCACTAAATTGCTTAGGGTGTCTCTGAACTCACAATCCTCCTGCCTTGGCCTCCAGAGCTGCTGGGATTGCAGGTATACGACACTGTGCCTGGCCCATTCTAATCCTGAAGAAGAATTGTTACTTGATTTGATTTAGTAAAAAATGTTTCAGCTGTTTAGATCAAGATATCATTTTAGGTATTGTTTACAAACTTCCTCATCTTAAATTCTATTTACAAGAGTTACTAACAAAAAGCAACACCAGTGGATCAAATATTACCCATAATTTCCTTTGCCCAGATGCTACAATGCTAATGAACAAAAGGTAAAAAAGGAATGAAAATGTGATAGAGAAAAAAGAACAAAAGGCCATATGTAACATCTCAGACCTGTATACATAAACCAGGAAGTAATGACCTATTTTTAGCACTTAAACTCTTTTACAAGTCCGTCATAACAAAACGAAGACTGCTTCTCAAAAAAGCAAATAACACATATGCTTATCAGCCAGAACTTTTATTTTTTCATGTGCATTACTGTTTGCCTGAGAGTTCATGCTGCAGAATGATTTTTGGAATAATTAATGTTAATTTCACTGTGTTTCTAAATGAGAACAAGATAATTTCCATGACTTTCTGAGTGATGGTTGTGGAATTTCTAAACAACTCTATATATCAGCTTCGCTGAAGTATATAAGCTTTTTTTTTTTTTTTAAACGAGGGGTGGAAACAACATTATGGAAGAAATAAATCACACAGAATAAAAATAGCGAGAATCAAGCTAATAAAAGCTTTTAACAATACATTTAATGATACTAATGCTTACTAATCAGGCCTGGTTTTCAGTTTGATTAAAGTATCATGAACTTGTTAGAGCCCAGAAAAAGTTCTAGAATCAAGATAATAAAACATAATAAAATACCAGACAAACAATTTATTCCATAAAATTAACTGCAACCTTTCTACTCGCTCCCAGGGCCAGGCATGCTACGCAAGTGCTCTACCACTGAAACACCCCCAGTCACTTCCAAACTTAAAAATAAATAAAATAAATACACAAAAGGTACTGTAACAAAGGCAATACCACAAACATTTATTGAGCATACAGCATTGTCAGGGCCTTCGCATCTGTTCTTTGGTTTCATTTTCACATCACTCTTGGGTGCACATATTGTTATTTCCATTTAACAAATGATATCTTACCCACGATATCACAATTATCAAAAGGTAGAACTGGGATTCACACCCCAGTTTCTCTTTTTTTTAAATGAAGCTTCTCTTTCTGTAGGTAAATGCTTACTTATGTGTTATACTAAATACATTAAGTATTTATACTTTATACTAAAGTATTTATACATCAGTATTTATACTATTGTACTAAATACATAAATATTTATCCTTTATACTAAAGCAAACAAAGAATTCCTTTGCAGAGTCTATAGTTTGGATAGGAAGAAAGAGCTCCTTGCCACAGAGAGAATGGAAAGACTATATGGTCAATTCTTTTTAGTTAGATAATAGGAGGGAAATCTTTTGGGGACTTTATCATAGTTTAAATGCTGAAAAGTACCCAAGGTCTCTTCAAAAATGCTCCAGTAGAGAGGTTATTCATTTCTGAATGGAATCTCTTTTCACCATAAGGGACAGTACTACTAGAACATTAGAAGGGCTATATTTAAAATGCTATCTACCACAAATAATACTCTTACTTAATTGGGGCTTTTGCAAATTTTTAAATGAATGTTTTAGGCAACTCAACAACTCTTTAAGTCATAATATGTGTTTTATTCCACAGTAAGGCCATTCAATTATTTACTGTAACCTCAAAAACATATTTAATGAGCAGGACTACACAAATTGAGGTACACTCTAAAATCATTCATTACCCACTTCAACAACTGTATTTCGCATACTACTCTATCAACTACTCTATCAACCCAGCTCTAAAAAATATTTATCATTAAAACAATTCTAGGGCTGGGGTTGTGGCTCAGCAGTAGAGCGCTCGCCTAGCAAGTGATCCCCAGCACCCCATAAAAATAAATAAATAAAGGTATTGTGTCCAACTACAATGAAAAAATAAATATTAAAAAAACAGTTCTAGAATAAGACAATTTTGAAAAGTAAACTGATTTCACATCACACTCTTTAAGTTGAAATACTAATAACTGAGTATGCACACACACAAAGATGATTTCTCTCTTTCTTCAAATACCTTAACATGTATAATCAGTCCTACAGAGGCAGTGTTTATTTTTCTTTTCTTTTCTTTTTTTTTCTTCTGTACCAGGGATTGAACTCAGGGGCACTCAACCACTAAGCCACATTCCCAGCCCTATTTTGTATTTTACTTAGAGACAGGATCTCACTGAATTGCTTAGCACCTCACTTCTGCTGAGGCTGGCTTTGAACTCATAATCCTCCTGATTCAGCCTCCCTAGCCACTGGAAGAGACAGTACTTTTTATACCTAATCACCAAATAAATAAATGCTTACTTATATATTATATTCTGGGAATATTCAAACCATAAATGAGGTCACCTGCTTTAAAAAAAAAAGTCATCAATTCTTTATTCATTATAATACTGAACTGGTTTAAAAGACTTTAGACCTGCCATATTATCCTGACAAAAGACTTGTCCAGCTTAGGAACTCAATCTTTGAGTCATAACAACAGAATAACTATAATATCTATTAAAGAATCTCATACCCTTCCTCAGAAAAAGTCCTCTAAAGTTTTAAAACAGAATATTTGTTTCTAGCTTATACATGGAAAATAAATTTATACTGAACTGTATAAATTTTTTAACAGCACTACTCAAGAAGAGTTCTGTTAAGTAAAATAAAATACGCATACTACATCAACCAAAAAGTAGTAATTTTAGGAAATTGCAGCTATAGTTAATTTTCATTCATTAAAAGATTTAGAGGCTTACTATGGGGTCAGGCACTACTAGTCATATGGGGGGGGAAGCTTTGCTACTTTTAAAAGAAATCTGAAGACGTATATTATCTGTTGTGTTTTTTTTTTTTAAGGAAAAAAGAAAAAAAGATATTAGTTGCTTGTAGCTACCAAACAGAAATGGCTTCTCAATCACCAGAGTTATTTTTTTCTGAATTAAGAAATGTCCCAATTGTTAAGTTCTTGTGTACTGGTTCGAATGCTCAGGGGAACTGGACCACAGAGACACATCCCCAGCCCTACTTTTGGTACTTTATTTAGAGACAAAGTCTCAATAAATTGCTCAGCGTCTCACTTTTGCTGAGGCTAACTTTCAACTCCAGTTCCTCCTACCTGAGCCTTTTGAGCAGCTGGGATTACAGGCGTGCACCACCACACTCAGATACAAGAGCCCTTTTTGCTTCTTTCACTGAAAACCCTTGAGCAAAAGGGCCTAGGAAGTCTCCTTTAGGCAGTGGGTATACTTACTGTCACAGGGTGCAGGGGCGCACACCTGTAATCCCAGTGCTCAGAAGTTGAGTCAGCAGGATCCTGAGTTCAAAGTAAAACTCAGCAAGGTGCTAAGCAACTTAGCAAAACCCTATCTCTAAATAGAATATAAAAAGGGGGAATGGTTCAGTGGTTATGCAACCCTGGGTTCAGTCTGTAGTACCAAAAAAAAAAAAAAATGGTGCTGCCATACTGCTTTGTTCTTAACCCCAAATGCCCATGAGAACCGCCTAGGTCTCATACCCAGCAATTAAATGAGAACTATGGAAAACAGAACTTAAGCATCAGATGATTCTAGGGGGGAAACAGGACTTTGAATCACAGATCTCTCTCATTTCTGAGCAGAGAAACACTGGATTACACATAAAACCAATTCTGTGCTCCTAACAACTAACATTTAAATAACAGGATGGTATTCACAATACAAATATGTCTGGCAGGCTACTCATGTTCCCACAATAGTTACTGTATTATTCAAAGCTTACCTTTTCCTACACAGTAAAAGTTCAGTTCCCCCAAGTCTATAAATAAAAGCAACATAAGCCAATAAAGGAAATGCTGTGGTTTACTGCATTCCCAGATAGCAAAGGTATATAATAATCTCTGCACTGCTGATTGTTTTGCTGCTAAATGTGACACTTTCTGTTCCTTACACTGAGAGACACCACTCTCACCTCTACTACTGTCTAAATCTCTCCATAGCCTCAAGGACCACCTTTATTTAGTTGGTAGTTTCTTATCATTTGTAATGTCCCCAGCCAGAGTTCTCATTCCTTTCAAGTGCCACACAAGACACAACACACCACCTCCTCCCTCCACTAATTTCTTAAATTCCCAATTCAAGTGTACACCGAAGAATCAGAAGTTTGAACGCTGTGAGAATGAATTTTTATAAGGCCCCAATTTTGCGCAATTATGTTTCCCAAAGTGGTTTCAGAATGATTGTTAATAAAATTAAAACCTAACATTTCAAAACACCATGTTCTAACTGGTACTTGTATTTTCAAAAGGATTTATAAAGACCTAGTTTATCTTAAAAGAGTCTAAAATAAAATACTATGGTGAATTATAAGAACACAAGGAAGAGTCAACGGTTGGTGACTAGAGACCTAGAACTGGTCCCTTAACAAGGAACATGAAGCAATTTCAACCACCTCAATCTACAAAATGGGGAAAGTTGTATTTATGTCATGCAACTATTATAAATGACTTAAAATACCATGAAGTGAGAAATGCTCTAAGAATAACCTTTAATGTTATCTACCACAAACATATCATCCTTAAATATGGCAATCTGATAAGATACAGAATAAACACTGGATCACACTCTGTTACCATTCAAGTTATAGTACAGGGAAGAGCAGCTTTTAGTTATAATTATTTCTAAATATTTTCAGCCAGATCCTTCTACCAAGCTCCCTTATCTGAGGGATGTGGTATGTTTTAGGGGAACCTGTCCTTCGATCCAAAAAGCAAGAGATCTCCTTTATGAGCCTGTTATGCTTAATATCTTCTACTATAAAACTATCTTTTTTAAAATCCTAGAGGGATGGCCACTCTTTAAGAAATCTGTTTTTCTTAAGGCTTTTAGAGTAACTGCATCTAAGCAGAAGACAAGGACAAAGATTTGGTCAAGGATGCCTTCTGAATGCAATCAGCCTTCTGACGTTTTCATTTTATACAAATGTTTATAATCCCTCTGTTACTTTAGTGACTGTGGGGTGGTGGGCGAGGGTTGTTGTTTTACCCTCTCTGGTTACATGTTTTTTGATAAATTAATGTTGAAGTTATTAAGACAATCACTCTTAAAAAGCAAAGAGGTCCTTGATATACTTTACCTTTGTCTGCTGGCCTGTCTCCAATGACTTTTTGCTACTTCCCTCCATTCTTTTTTTTTAATATTTATTTTTCAGTTTGCGGTGGACACAACATCTTTATTTTATTTTTATGTGGTGCTGAGGATCCAACCCAGCACCCCGCGCACGCCAGGCCAGCGCATTACCTCTTTAGCCACATCCCCAGCCCTTCCCTCCCTTCTTAACTATTGCCAAATGATTGTATAAATGAATGAGCTGGCTTTTTAGTCAAGCTTCTTTGTCCAGCTCCTTCTGTGAACCTTCATACACCCTCTGAACCTTTAGCACACCTTAGAACTTTTCACTAACTTCCTGAACATGGCAGCTGGACATTCTCAAAGAAATTGCTACTGGCCGCTCTTGCTCACATGTTGAATTCTATAATGTGTTCTCTTGGTAACTCAAAACATTTTTCTCTAAATCTGCTACTGCTTTAGAAGAAAGAAGAAAATCTCCATATACATAAATATTGAAAAAGTAAAAACTGAAATCAATTTCTACACTGTGTTCCATGCAAAGAACTAACTGTGATTGCTTTGGGCAAACACATTCCCCTGATTCCTTAAGAACAAAAATCAAAACCCAGTACTCTGAAAATCTATATACAAGTTTAGAAGAGAGGCACACACCATGCCACAAATAAAACTGGTAATTATCTGAGATTTAACAGAAGATCCAAGAAAATAACAAAGTAGACATTCCACACTGAAGAAAAACCTAGAATTCTACCCATGGGAATCACAATTTCTTTTGATCCCAGGATTTACAAATGAAAGGAAATTTACTTTCCAAGTAGAACATTTAGAAGCTTTCACACATTGACATGGAACTTCATTTTAATCCTGTGGTACAAGATTCTTTTTTTAATTGAAATGAACTTTAGGGCAAGCTCATCAAACCTCAAAGGAGAATACATTTTAAAGTTTTCGTTTCCAAAAACCAACAAAAACCAAAGGACAAAAATGATGTGTTCTTCTTACATCTAGTCATTCAGAAAAGATTTTTGAGTTACCTATTTACTGAAGAACATTCCTGGTTATTAATGGTACCTATGTCAAAGTACTTAATTCCACCTGTAAGCAATGATTCCTTCTTCATCTAATTAGGGGGGAAATGTGGTGCCCTTTCTGATATACACATCTTAAAATAATTCCTATCAAAACGTGAACAACAAATTTTGCAAAAATTGAAAACCCATCTAAATATTCATATGGAATTGCAAGGGACACCAAAGAGCCAAACAATCTTAAAAATGCAAGAAAATATTGAAAGTCTCACTTTGATTTCAAACTTTCCTGTCAGTTAAGTACCTCTAATTCAAAAATCTGAAGTCCAAAATACTCCTGGTATAAATGTGACATATATATACATATGGCAGGGAGGGTCATCCCTGGTTCCTGGCTCATAGCCTTTATTATTTCCTAAGTGACTAGAAAAATGTTTGGATACTTTGAGGCCCAGAAAGCAAAGAGTCTCTTTCTTGTCTTCTGCCCCCTTTCACATGTACCTTTTTCTCCCCAGGACAAACTATAGAAACTAGAATTTTTCTTACACAAGGCTGATCAGGGAAACCCTTAAGCCTCTTCTCTCCTTCCCCATCCTCCTGGCGGCTGCTGACTGACCTACCTTGTCTCACAGAAAATTAAGACCCTCATAATAGAAAAGGATTCTGCCCCATAAGGAGGAAGGAATACAAAAGAACCCAGACAGGCCTCGATATGGGATTCTCCATCTTCTAGGATTCTCATCCGGTCTATCAGCATTAAATTATGTGTGTGTGTGTGTGTGTGTGTGTGTGTGTGTGTGTGTGTGTGTGTGTTTGAAGGGTTAAGGATACCTTACACGGACCTTGGACCTACATTCCCAGCCCTTTTTTGTTGTTTTGGGGCAGGGTTTGACCAAGTCACCCAGGATGGGCGCAAACTCACAATCCTCTCATCTTGATCTCCTGAGTAGCTAGAATTACCAGCACTCAGCACATCATATCCTTTTCATCCAATCACATTTCAGCACATATGCAGTTATTCCTGTGTAATGAAGTCTCCATAAAACACAAAACAGCATGGTTCAGAGAACTTCTGGACAGTCAAACATGTGAAGGCTTTCAGGAAGGTGAATGAGAACTCATACTTGAATCAGAAGGGTGGTTCACCCCAACTAGATGGGGATAGAATTTGGAGACCCATCCACACCTTGCCTTGTGTATCTCTTCATCTGGCTACTTGTTTGTGTCTTTAAAATATCCTTTACAATAAAACTGGCAAATCTAAATAGAATGTCTCGCTTAGTTCTGTAAGCCTCTCTATCAAATTATCAGACCTTAAGACGGGGTTCTAGGAACCCCAATTTATTGTCAGGTTCAGGATTCACAAGCTTTAGACTGGAACTGCAGTGGGATCAGCTCAGCAACTATGCCCTCAATCTAAGATATCTGAGGCTCCTCCACATAAATAAATGACTGAACTGACCTGAAGTAGAGGTAACCAGTTGGTGTCTACAACAGAACTGAACTGCATGCCTGGAGGATGGGGGGAAAACACCTACACAGCGTCAGAAGTAATCTTTGTTGTTAGAGTATATATAGTAGAAGAAATCAAGTCTGAACTTGTTTTTTTCTATCCAGATCCAAAATCCAAAACGTGGACTCAAGAGTATTTCAGAGTTCAGATTTTCAGATTAGGCATTCTCAACCAGTAAATACTCCAAAATATTCCAAAATCCAAAAACTCAGTACTCTACACCATGTTCCAGGCAAAAACTCCAAAATCTGAAACAATTTTGGTTCTGAATATTTCAGATAAGGGATATTCAATCCGTGCAAAGCTATGGCAATCAAATCAGGACAGCAGTAGCATTAATACAACATACAGGCTACTAGGAAAAGAACAGAAAGCCCAGAAATAAACTTTGCAGATATGATCAAATGATTTTCAACAAGATTACTTAGTAGGGAAGGGACACTCTTTAACAAATAGTGCTGGAAAACTGGGTGTGTGTACACTTTCAGGAATAATGAGACTGGGTCCTCACCTTACACCTTACACAAACATAAAAATTAACGCAACAATGAAACACAAAATGTGTATCTAAAAAGAAAACATAATAATAATAATAAGTAGTAAATAAATATGAATCATAGACCTAAAAATAAGATTTATACCAAAGTATAAAACTTCTGGGGCTGGGGATGTTGCTCAGTGGTAGAGTGCCTGTCTAGCATGTGTGAGGCACTGGGTTCAATCCTCAACACCACACATAAATAAAATAAAATTAAAAAGGCATTGTGTTCATCTACAACAACAACAACAATAAAAAAGTATAAAACTTCTAGAGGTGGGCTGGGGATGTGGCTCAAGTGGTAGCGCGCTCGCCTGGCATGCGTGCAGCCCGGGTTCGATCCTCAGCACCACATACAAACAAAGATGTTGTGTCTGCCGAAAACTAAAAAATAAATAAATATTTAAAAATTCTCTCCCTCCCTCCCTCCCCCCCCCTCAAAAAAAAAAAAAAAAACTTCTAGAGGTGAACATCAAGAAAGTTCTCAATGGTTTCTTATCAATGTTATGAATAAAATCATAAACAAAAGAAAAAACAAGAGAAATCACACTTCATCAAAATCAAAAACCTGTGCAAAAAAACTTAAAAACAGATACAAGGCAAAATGGTAAAAAATACTTGTAAATTATATAACTTGTAAGAAACTGCAATCCATAATGTATAAAGAACTCCTAAAACTCAACAAAAATAAATAAATAAATATAAATCTTTCAGGTTTTTAAAAAATAGGCAAAGGGCTTCCTCCATGCCCACATACTACTGACTAAAAATAGGGGTGCTCTGCTACAACATTAGCCCTTCATTTTTTTGAGACAGAGCCCTGCTAAATTGCTGAGGCTGGCTTCAAATGTGCAATCCACCTGCCCCAGGCTCAAGATTCTCTGGGATTATAGGCCTGTGCCACTGCAATGGGCACTAAAGGGCTTTGATAAACATATTTCCAAAAACAAATGGTCAATACCTTCTGAAAAGATGCTCTAGATCAGTCATCATTTGTGATATCCCTATCACTCCCACCCTCCCACAGGCATATAAAATTTTCGACACCATCAACAAGTTAGTTATATAAATAACACAGGGCATTAGCTGGTCAGTTCAAAGCTGAAGATATTTTCAGGGTAGTTAACCAAATTAATAAAAATCTTGACTGCTTATATTAAAACATATCACTGTGGCATTTATAGCTAGTATCTTCCATGAAAACTCTCAGAATAAGAAGCAAGCATGAAACCGGGCACAGTGGTGCACACCTATAATCTCAGCGGCTGAGGAGGAGGCTGAGATAAGAGGATCTCAAGTTCAGAGCCAGCCTCAACAATGGCGGAGTGCTAAACAACTCAGTGAGATCCTGTCTCTAAATAAAAAACAAAATGGGTTTGGGATGTGGCTCAATAATCAAGTTTCCCTGGTACCTCCCCCCCCCCAAAAAAAAAGAAGCTAGCATGAGTATACCTGAGAAAAAATTTATAATCCTGACTTTAGAGTGAAATAGTTCTCCATTCAAATCACTGGATTAATCATTTACAATTTTTCTTTTCTCTGAAGACACCTATAGGTTACATACACATTTTTGTCTTAGTAAATTAGTAGTTTCGCGCAAATTTCATATTAAAATACTATCTAGCATTTGTGAGGCCCTATGTTTACTGCCCAGGACTGCAAAAATAGAAAGAAAAAACAAATGCTGTTTGCCATTCATTCATTTCTAAAGATTGCATATCTTCAGTTTTAATTTAATCATATTTCTAAATAAATTTTTCTTCTTTTGTTGTTAAGCTATTACAAATATATTCAGAAAAAAATATAAATATGATCAGAATTTAACATTTTCCTCTGTAGTCCAAAAAGTGATCAAATTTTGCAAAAGTCCATGAGTATCTAGGGGAAAATAGCATTGTCATAGTTGAACGAGAAACGCCACTAAAACACGTCTTTTAAATTATCCAGTCATTTATATTTTATCATAAAATTTATCCATATAATTTTAAAGATTTCCTAAACATGATGTTCAAATATCTTCAATTATTTTAAAGTTCTTCATATAATTTTTAATGTCTCTATTAGTGCATTATACTTATACATTAACAGTGAGGTTCACTTTGAAAAATATGGAACAGTTCACAAATTTGTGTGAAGCTCTTGCACAATGGTTATGCCAATCTCTATGCTTTTCCAATTTTAGTACGTGTGTTATGGAAGCAAGCACCTTCACATTTTAAAAATTTGTTCATCATGCTGGGCACAATGGTGCACGCCTGTAATCCCAGCAGCTCAGGAGGCTTAGACAGGAGATTGCGAGTCCAAATACAGCCTCGGCAAAATCGAGTTACTAAGCAACTCAGTGAGACCCTGTCTCTAAATAAAATATAAAAATGGGCTTGGGAGGTGACTCAGTAATTAAGTGCCCCGGAGTTCAATCCCCAATACCAAAAAAAAAAAAAAAAAAAAAAAAAAGTTTGTTCATCATGATGTTTAAATGATACCAATCATTTAAACATTATGATGAACAATCTATATCTTAGTTGAATGTGTACAAAATTTCTATTTCTCATATATCTGTATCCTTCGTGTGTGTGTGTGTGTGTGTGTGTGTGTGTATGAGTTTACTGTGTCATTTATATTAGGGGATAGCAAACTATAGTCCTTTGTACATATTTTTGTAAGGCTAGCTAAGAAAGGTGTTTGCACATTTAAGGAAACTACAAAACCCAAAATATTTGTTATCTGACCCTTTACAGAGAAAAAGTTTGCAGATATGCCAGAGGTTGACAACTTTCTTCTGTAAAGGTCTCAACACTAAATATTGACCTTGCATTCTACATTGACCTCTACAGGTGGCTTATACCTACTTTCATTTTATTTTTATTCATTTTATTCATTCCTGTGAATGCTTTTGTTTCCACCTTTCTGTGTCATGTTTAAATGCATATACCTAGATTTTACTTTATGAGCAGTCTGAGTAACTATTTAAATGGGGAATTAAATTTTGTCATTATTACTGCTACCAACATGTTTCAGTCCTGCTGTCTAATCACATTTTCTCTGTATTTCCCCTTTCCTGGCTTGTAAAAAAAAAATTCACTGGGATTTTCTGATTCCTATCAGCTAAGGAAGTTACATATCCTATTACAATTATTTGCCCAATTACTTCACTACTCTCAGCTGTCCCCCATCTGCCAGGTGGGAGGGTGCTCTAACCCTATGTCAGTATGGTGCCACACACCAGTTCCATTAGGACCCCACAATCCATGCCTCTCACACCCATTGAGAAATGGCAGCAGCAAAGTGCCAGCCTCATCTCAGTGTCTTGCCTGCTGAGTTTCTGGTGTCAGGGACCAGCCTACAGTGACTCCATTAACAGAGGTCAGAAAAAGAGTCCTAAAGCCTACCCTGCAAACTCCTAGGTTAGGGCAACACCACATTTCTTTTTTTCACTACCTCAGCTCTATGACTGTCACCTGCTTCCTACAGGAATTAATTTCTAGATTACTTCAGCATCTCCTATATAAAATCATTTGGTGTGTATTAAAAATTCATGTACCAACAACCCCCCGCAATTTGAAATAGTGTAATTTACTTTTTTTTTTTTGACAAAATTTTGACAACTGCTGGCCACGACTGCCTGCTCAAATAATTGGGTTGTCATGTTATCTGTAATAAACAGACCAAAATTGAAAAATTAACTGTAAAAGACGATGTGCAATTTTATAGGTAATAAAGAGTTATAAGAATTGGATTAGCCAGGATCAATGGTGCAGGCATATAATCCCAGCGGCTCGGTAGTTTGAGGCAAGAGAACTGCGAATTTGAAGCCAGCCTCAGCAAAAGCCTAGTGCTAAGCAAATCCAGTGAAACCCTATCTCTAAATAAAATAAAAAATATGTTAGTTGAGTGCCCCTGAATTTAATCTCTGGTACCAAAATAAGATAATTGGATTAATAAAGTCTTTGCTACTATGGCATACTGTCTAAAATTAAGAATCACTGAGCCTGGCCTGGTGGCACTAAGGAGGCTAAGGCCGGAGAATCACAAGTTCAAAGCCAGCCTCAGCCACTTAGTGAGGCCCTAAGAAACTCAGTGAGACCCTGTCTCTAATAAAATATAAAAAAGGGCTGGGATGTGGCTCTGTGGTTAGGCAGCTTTCAGTTCAATCCCCATTATTTAAAAAAATAAAAAGTCACTGGCATTAGCAGGGCACAGTACAGCAAGCCTAGAATCCTAGTAACTAAGGAAGCTAAGGCAGAAGGTTTGCAAATTCAGGACCATCTTCAACAACTTAGTGAAAAAAAAATTTAAAACAGAAAATTTTAAATTAAAGGGGAGGGGGGGTCAGTGGTTAAGCCCATCTGGGTTCAATCCCTGCTACCCAGACACACAAAATAACCACCAACAGTGAATAGAAAAGACATTTAAGGAAGAAAAAAAAAAAAAAAACAGGAAACAAATTTATGCATTAAGACAAGTTTGTTAGTTTGTAAAATAAACTGTTAACAGTCTCACAATAGTCACCTCTACCTCTCTAGTATTCATTCTTTACAGTTAACTGATTCCACTTGCTCTAAATGCAACTAAACCTCTCCACTATTCATTGACGGAATTTAAAAGTACCATGCAAGATGATTTGTGTTCTCTGCTTTTCATTTAATGCTGATTCATGGAAATTGATAATTTTTAGTTCTATAAAGAAAGATAACTTTTAAAATACCATATCTGTAGTTAGGAAGGTAGTGTAAACCTTTCATCTTATTCTTATAAAACAAATATATATGAGATCGAACCCAGTGCCTCTCACACATGCTGGGCAAGTGTTCTCCACTGAGCCACAACCCCAGCCCTAAAACAAACAAAACAAATAATTCTCTATTTTCAAAGTCCTGCTTTTCATTATGATCCATGAACCGTTTAAACTGTTAAACTTAGGAACACTGAGTTTTCCACAAAACTTTCCATTTTGTCAAGTATGACAATTTAAGGGAATTTAAAAAAAAAAAAAAGCCTTCCTTACCCTATTACCCTATTATGTTAAAAAACTGTAAGGAGACAGATGATGTCCTGGCATTCAGAAAACCTTAGTGCTTTGGGCCACACACTTGGGTTAAATCACAATTTGAAATAGTAAAGAATTTCAAATGGAAAAAACTCTTTCCCCTATATGCCAATTATCAGTTGCTAGCCTTTCAGCTCAAAATTCACCCTTTTTGCCAGTGGTGTGAAAATGGATCTGTGCTCTATAAATATTTTGACATTTCGACTGACACAATGTCAAACTTTTTGTCAGTAGAGGGCATTGTAGCAATATTGCAAGAAGAGTGGGTTTTGCTTCTTGGTTTCCATGGCCTTAGCAATAGGCTCCTGCAGCCCAGATAGCATCTCCAAAATTTAGCTTCTCCTATGATCAGCTCCCATTCAGTGCTAGGCTTCTGTTGCCTTGCACAGCAGGCAGTGGTCTCCAGCAGCCAAAAGCCATTCCTAGTACTCTCTGGCAGGTCTGCAGCAGAGAGCCTCTTTTAAGAAACCTCCCTGCAAACAGTTTTCCCTCAGCACCATAGAGGGAAGAATTCTGGTGAGTTCCAGTAAGTTTTACTGACTTGAAATGACACCAATGCTACTTAGAAAGACCCGCCATGCCCCTTCCTAAGAGTCCAGACTTTAGTTTAAGAGGAACAGTCTTGACCCTAACACTATCTAACATAAAGGGAAAAAAGGTACAAGACAATGTATACTGTGTTTGCCATTGTTATCTTGACCAAATTCCAATTTTGAGTAAGGAAGAAGACAAAATAAACCTATGCAGCAAGTCTAGGTCACAACACAAACAGCTCAACCAACTGGCACTCATGATCCAGAAATGTTATCTGAATTATCTTTGGCAGACATGCTATAAAAGCCTTGGTCCAGCATACACTGCAGTAGCTCCTTGCTACAGATTATTAGTGGTAAAGAAGGAAGCTTTCCAAATCTTCACTACAGGGCAAATTTTGAGGAATTTCCAAAGGAAGGACCAACAGCTTTGATACCAGCATTAAAAAGGAATTGTCACCTTAGCTCTAATAGAAGCAGCTACTCCATACATCTACTATTCTTGGATTCTTGAGATTTCTTTCCTTTTAGTCAATCCATCACTATTCCAAACCCCAATTTGATTTAATAATTCCTTATGTTGCACTTTTTGTATTCAACTTAATTACAATTATTTAAGAGGTTTACCTTTCCTGATGAGACTAAGGCCTAATACACTTTAATTACAGGTCGGGTGCCTCCACTCAGTGATACAGAAACCAACACAAGAGCCTTATACAAGAGCCTTATTTAAACAACTAAGAATTCCTTTGGTTTTGCTTTCAATATTTAAAACTCACAATTATACTAGACTGATATGGGCTGAATTTAAGCATAGTACTAATAAGTCCATGACAAATTAATTCATATATTACTTAAAAGAGTTAGACCAGGGCCTGGGGTTGTGGCTCAGCAATAGAGTGCTCACTTAGCATGTGTAAGGCACTGGGTTTGATCCTCAGCACAACATAATAATAAATAAATAAAATAAAGATATTGTGTCCAACTACAACTAAGGAAAAAATTTCAAAAAAAAAGAGCTAGACCAGTCATGGTCTGACAGTTGGAATTCCTTTTCTAAACATGCTGTAATATAAACCTCATTACTTTCGGCGCCTAACTTAAAATCATCAGTTTTATAATCGTTTTAAGTAATTTCAATTGTCTCCTACTATTTCACAGATCTAAAAGTCCTAAAATATTATAGCGAAAATTAAAAATGACACAAAAATAATTTTTAATATTAAAAATAGCCACTCTTACATGTAATACTGACAATCTCAAACAGAACAAGTCAAGGTTATTGGCTTGTCTCTCTCCACGTTCCAACAGGATACTTCATAACCAGAGAGGTCTTAATCACAAGGAAACCCAAATAGGCATGTGATGGAGGGATGGTAAGAAAAAGAGTGTCTTGAGAAAACCTTAAAATGAAAAAGAACCAGAGACATAGCTTCTTCAACCAGTTGCTGAATGTCTGAACAAAAACTTAAGCCTATTAAATTCAAATTATCTACCTGCAAAATCAAAAACCAAACCAACATACAAAAACTCCCATTAAAGTTACTCAAGGGAAAAAGCAGAGGGGGGAAAAAAATTCCAGGTAGGAAAAACTTGAGGTAGGAAGACTACAGCAGAAAGGAAACCCATGTCTGTAAAGATATTTTCAATGAACTTTAGAATCACATTCTTAATTTGTTAAACAATAAAAAAAGAATACTAAATATCAATGGCAGTTTTCAATCACTCCAAACTAAAATAAATATTTGAAACTAAATGGGAGGTTATGTCTAAAGATACTAAAGACCCAACAGAAATTACTCTAAAAATATTTTATAATGCTACTTTAAAGTCTGTTCTAAGGTCTGCTTTAGAACAGAAATGCTGGTTTTACCTGGAAAAAAAAAAAAATTTCCCCCCCCCAAAACTGTTTTTCTTACTTGAGAGAGTCCAGGGGACGATGCATGTCCCGGGGGCGTTGCCGCAAGATTTGGATGCCCCTTGTTTATTTCATGTGCTGAATAAGGGGAAGGGGTTGGGGGTCCCGGCTGTCTTGCTACTTGTGTTACCTGTAAAGAAATCAAAATTTAGTAAGAAAATTATATTAGTAACCCAATCCTAATAAATACAGATAAAATAGTTAACTCATCTTTAAAAACTGGGTTTTCCACTCAAAAGTTACACTAAAATAAGTACCAAACTGAATAAAGGCTTAAATTTTCAAAAATGAAAAATTTAAATTCTAAGAAAAAATACACATGAATATTTCCATAAATTTGATACAAGATTCCTGAAGTATGATATCAAAACCTAACGTTTAATAAGGAAAAATAAGTGAAAGAATTCACACAGCCGTTTTGGAAAAGGAACAAAAAAGAAATAAATGGCTACAGTGAAGGAGAGGATTATAAAAAGAGCACAAGGAGATTTTTGGAGGTCACAAAACTTTTTTTATCTTGACTAGTAAGAATTACATGATTATATGTTCCTTAAAATTCACAGGGGGAAAAAAAGGGTGAATTTTACTCTATAGAAATAATACCTCAATAAAACTGAACCTAAAAGGGGGCAAGTTATTACAAAATACAATTTCATTTTTTAATTTAAAAAAGTCTATCTAAAAATACATATACATGTACATACGTAGACATGTTTCTTCATGCATGTTTGCCTACATGTGTGCTCACAGATATACAAATACATACATACAATATTTAAAAGCTCTATAAGGAGAAAATATAAAAATCTTAAAGCATTACATGTATCTCTTTTCCCATTTATATTTTCTAATGTAATGCAATGAAGTTGAACTTATATAACAACAACACAAAAAAATTAGCATGCTTTTATGTACTCAGAATTATGTTTTCTCCATTTCTTGCTGGCAATAAATTGTCCATGAGACCATGACCATGATCAATAAGAAACTACTTCACTAGGGTCACTCCCAGAGTATAGCAATCAATTTTACCAGGCACTTCTCCCTGACAGCAACCTAGATTAACAATGACATTTTGGCAAACCTCCATGAATGTTAGGCAACTTTATACTCTTCAAACATGAAAAAAATCTTTTCTCCATGAAACGTTTTTTTTCATGACCAGTGCTGGAGATTGAACTGGGCCTCACACATGCTCAGCAAACTGTTTACTACTGAGTACATCCATAGCCCTTTTTATTTTATTTTGAAACATAGTCTCACCAAATTGCCAGGGCTGGCCTCAAACTAGTGGACCTCCTGCCTCTGCCATTGGAGTAGACAGAATTACAGACATGTACCACCTCACACTACCTAGAGTATGGTTCTTATTTTGATGGGCCACGAACCCTGTGGCAATATAGCAGAAAATACAGATATGTTTTTATAATCATGTGGGTTTTTTTTTGGGGGGGGTGGTATTGAACTCAGGGGCACTCAACCACTGGGCCACATCCCCAGCCCTGTTTTTTTGTATTTTATTTAGAGACAGGGTCTCACTGAGTTGCTTAGTGTCTCGCTTTTACTGAGGCTGGCTTTGAACTCAAGGTCCTCCTGCCTCAGCCTCCTGAGGCACTGGGATTACAGGTGTGGGCCACTGCGCCTGGCATAATCATGTTTTTAAATGTATAAAATAAAAAATACACAATCATGTTTCTTAATGTGTGAAGTTAAAAAAAGAGAGATAAGAAAAACTAATTATAAACAATCCTCAATTTGCAATGGTTCCACATTCAAATTTTTACTTTATAACAGCTCAAAAGCATGCCTATACAACTATTATGTTTTTCACTTTCTGTGTAGTCAATAATGTTCACTTTCTGTGTATTCAATCATGTTTGTTTTTTTTTTTTTTTTGGGGGGGGGGCCACTGGGTTTGATCCTATTCAAGGTGCAAATTCCAAATTAGAATTTTGTTTTACATGGTTTTACAGAATTGCAGGCTAATGTAAGTACATTCAAGGAAGGCTGTGCTAAGTCATGATGTTCAGTACATTAGGTTATTTAAAGCATTTTCATCTTAAATATTTACAAACTTGTGATGGGTTTGGGAAATATGATCCCATCATAAATCAAGAAGCAGCTGCAGTGATATAAAAATATTAAGACCAATTCATACTGTAGTAATGTATATTCTTTAGTCTTATATCACTGCAACTGTTGTTTGCATTCAAAATTCAAAGAATGCTAAAATTCAATTAGATATTTCTTCCATCTCAATTCTTAGATCTTCTAAATTCTACCCAAGAGTTCAAAACTCTGTCCAGGAAGAAAAGCAAAGTGGTCTCCAAATGACATTAGATTTTCCCAGAATTTCCTCAGTCAGAAGCTCTATAGAAGTCTAGTTGTTGGTAATCAATCCCTACAATCCCTTATATATCTTGAAACAAAAACACACTTTTAGGTTCAGGTACCTGACCCCAAAGCTAAAACGAACTCCTATAAAACTAGCTAGAATCCAGAGCCACAATTGATGCTAACATCTGTGAGCAAAGATTAAGACTTTTTTTAAGTTATAAATTATTTTTTTGAATTTTTAGTTAAACATGACAGCAGAATGTATTTTGACACAGTATTTATACATGGAGTATAACTTCCCATTTTTGTGGTACTATATGATGTGGAGTTACACTGGTCATGTAATTCATATATGAACATGGGAAAGTTAGGTCTGCTTCATTCTACTGTCTTTCCCATTCCGATCTTCCTCTTCCCCCCACCCAGCTCTGTCCAATCCAGTGAACCTCCCCTTCTCCCCTTCCTCCCCTCAATGTGAGTCAGCATCCACATATCAGAGAGACTATTCAGCCTTTGGATTTTGGGGATTCGCTTATTTCACTTAGTATGATAGTCTCCAGTTCCATCCATTTACAGGCAAAGGCCATAAATTCATTCTTCCTTATGGCTGATAATATTCCACTGTGTGTATGTACCATATTTTCCTTATCCATTCACGTGGTAAAGGGTACCTAGGTTGGTTCTACAGCTTAGCAATTGTGAACTGAACTGCTATAAACACTGATGTGGCCATGTCACGACAGTATGTGGCTTTTAAGTCCTTTGGGTATATACCAAGCAGTGGGATAACTGGGTCAAATGGTGGTTCCATTCCAAGTTTTCTAAGGAATCTCCCCATTACTTTCCACAGTGGTTGTACCAATTTGCAGTCCCACTAGCAATGAATGAGTATACCTTTTTCCTCACTTCTGACAACATTTATTGTTACTTGTATTTTTGGATAACTTCCATTGTGACTGGAAATGAAATCTCAGTTACTTTTAATATGCATTTCAAAGATTATGATTTATAATTGTCAATCTACTTTGTTCCTTGCTTCTTAATAATTTTGATTATCATTTTATTGGAAAACTTTGCTATTAAATTTGAGTGAACATTATTTTCTAAGAGCACAAGATTTACCATATATTACAACATTTATAAAGCTCATCAAAGGAAAAAATTGGATTGCTAATTAAACATCTACTTTAGAAAACTATCTGGAAATGAACACTAATAAGCAAATTTCTCACCAACTAAGCTTATAAATATGTATTCTTACCATGTATTTTTAGAACAAGTCATTTTGATATTCCAGTAATGTAAAACATCAATATTATATTACATAAAAGGTAAAATATTTAGACACTGGTATAAAAATACATAATAATAAAGTGGACATAAAAGGAAAACAAAGAAGTCAGCTATATAAAATCCATGTTAGATCAATTCTCCAATTTTACACTGAAAAAACAACAAATGATCAAATCTGCCCAGGACAAGAAGTCATAATATAGAAAACTTTTTTAAATGCCACTGATTTAAAATAAGCAAACATTAAATCAGTAAAGTGCATGTCAATTAAACTAGCAAAAGTAAAAAAGAAGAAAAAACAGCTCATGTATTATTGGCAAGGATCTAAGCAAATGGAATATACATAGGATACTATGAATAGGTTTACTATGTCCCCAGAACTATAGGGCAATGAGTCATAACTGTCTCAAAGCTATATTCCCCCCCTCATTATTCCATTTTGAGGTATGTGCACTAAGGAAATAATCTCAACTTAAATTAGGAAATTGAAATTAGGAACTTAAAGATACATCCAACAATACTATGAAGGAACAAAAAAAAGTTAGAAATGGTAAGCAATCAGGAAATGAAGCTATATCATTGAACAAAAAACATTAAATATGTAAATTGATACCAACTAAAATAAATATATAAAGTAATCAAGAATAAACAAGAAAAAGACACTAGTTAAATCCGTTAAGAGGCACCTTTATATAATGACAAAAACTAAGAAAACGATTACTGATAAAATTCAGTATTTGTCAGTTTCTTTTTCTGAAAATTACTTCAGATGCTTTTCTAGGGGGAGAATGGGATAAAGATACTGAGAATGAACCCAGAGGTGAGGTCTCACTTTGCTAAGGGATCTAGTTAAATTATTGAAGCTGGCCTTGAAGTTAACAATCCTCCTGCTGAGGCCTCCAGAGTTGCCGGGATTACAAGTTAGTGCCTCAAAGCCCTCCTTGAGAATCCTTTCTTAAAGTATTATATAGCTCCATGAAATGCAAATGTCTATAGGGGGTGGTGGCACAAGCCTGTAATCTCAATGACCCTGGAGACTAGGGCAAGAGGAAGACAAATTCAAGACACGATACTTAGCAAGACTCTGCCGCAAAATAAATTTTTTTTTTTTTTAAAGAGAGAGTGAGAGAGGGGAGAGAGAGACAGAGAGAGAGAATTTTTAATATTTATTTTTTAGTTCTGGGCGGACACAACATCCCTGCTGGTACGCGGTGCTGAGGATCGAACCTGGGCCGCACGCACGCCAGGCGAGCGCGCTACCGCTTGAGCCACATCCCCAGCCCAAAATAAAATATTTTTAAAAGGGGACTCAGGATGGGTCTCAGTGGTTAAGTACTCCTGGGAACAAAAAATAAAATGTCTAGCTGGGGATGTGACTGAGTGATAGAGATACTGCATAGTATGTATGAGGCCCTTGGTTCTATCCCGAGCGACAGACAGGCAGACAGACAAGAGACAGATGTGTGTATGTCTAAGCGAAAGAGAAAATGTACTTTGTCAAAACCAAAAGTACTACTTGACTAAGGATTTCAATTATGAGACAGGAAGCAGAGGAATAGGTTCTGGCAACTACCTAACCACCTTCAAAGTTTAAGAAAAATTATCTTCTATAAAATATTAATCCTAATCAAAATCATCAACCATTTTTCAAAATGTATATTATATTTACATTTAAAAGATAATATGACCAAGATATATTTTTATTCACTATAGATAATATCCTTGCACTGGCAATAATGTGGAGCCTCCAGAATTCTCATTCACATGCTTCTGGAAATACAAATTGGTTCGACCATTTTAGGAAACAATTTGGCATTAGCTACTAAATTTAAAAATAGAATTACCTATGATCCAGCTATCTTGCCTCAGCCTCCAGAGCCACTGGGATTACAGGAGTGACCCATCACACCTAGCTCATTTTATTAACTAGAGGGTGAATCTTTTTTTTTTTTTCATTAGAGGGTGAGAATACAGCTTCTGCTTTAAAACTATTAAGTTCAGATTGTAAGTTTTGTGCGGTTTTATGCATAACCCATCTGCCTCCAAAAAAAGATTAAAGACAAAAACAAGCAATCTACTTAATATCTGAAATAAAATATTGGTTACATTGTTACTAGTTACACTATTATTCAACAGAGTAGAAAGAATCTCAGAAAAGAAACACTGATGCAAGAAAACCTCTGAAATTTTTATTTAGTGAAAACTTCAGCATGCTAGTGAAATTTCATTCTAGGCTGCTACCTAAAGACAGTCTCCCATGATATCAATGATATTTAATTGTTGTTGACCAATATAAATTGAAGATCCTTTTGAAATATTTAAGGTAAATCCTAAAGATCGTGCAACCTAAGGTGAGTCGTTAGGTGTATTCATCTAGCACTAACTTATTTCTAATTCCATCAAGTATCCCGGCCAATTAAGAATTATCAATCATATACTACAATATTCAAATAGTAATAGTTCCCTAAACATGATCGTTCTTTCTTGACTACAGAGCCATGGAAATAAATACCATGCAGGAAATATGGAGGAAAGTGGCCAGGGGTAAACAACAGGAATTAGGACACATGGAGAACTGGAAAAATGGCTATCCATCTCTGCTTTCCCTAGTGAGCAGTGTGATCCTCAGCTGCAATACAATGCTGTCATACAGTAATTCCAGATAAATAGGGACACGATCTTCCAAATTTTCCAAAAAAAAAAAAAAAACAACAATGGATTTTTTGGGTATTTTATCTTCATACCGGGAAATTGAACCTGGGGGTGCTTAACAGTGCCATATTACCAGCCCATTTTATATTTTATCTTGAGACAGGGGCTGTCTAAATTCTTTAGGGCCTCACTAAAATTGTTGAGGCTGGCCTCCTATTTACAAACCTCCTTCCTGAGCCTCCCAAGTCACTGGAATTACAGGCAGGCAACACCATGTCCAGCCAAATATAAATTTCCTACAAATATTCATGTATAGACTTATGACTGAATTATACACAAATATGAACTGATTGAACATAAATTATTGTTATTACACACAAACCAATGTTTCAATTTGTATTTTACATTATTTGGTAGTGGGGATTTGTGGGAGACCAACCTTGCACCTGACTTGGGTCACACTCCCCAGCTGGGTGCTGAGGCACTCAGTCGCAGAGATGTGGCAGAGCTTTCCCCACCGTTCTTGGGTTCGAGGATCTTGGGTTTGAGGATCAGTGTCTGGTACATGGGTGTGTCTTGCTACAGCCCCATGGATAAAGCTATGCTCACCTGTTGCTTTGTAATATAGCCCCTTGTCCTGTTTAGGATAGAATCTTCCATGGAAAAGTGCCTTGTGTGTGTCCCCTTGTCTTACTGTGCCCTTGGGTGTGGCCTACCCAGGTGTCAGTCAACCTGCTGACAGTGGACATCATGAAGATACTCAGCCCCCTGAAACCTGACCCCTTGCCTCATTTAAATAACTTCTCAATGAAAGGGGTGAGCATGTGCTCTCACTCTCTTTCTGGGGACTCTTAAGGTCAGAGGACCCTTAAGGTCACAGCAACCCCAAACAAAAAGGTATTTGTGTCTCTTGTGTGGTTATTTCATGCAGCCCAGTTAGCCCAGTTTATCTGGAGTGACCCCTGAGCCTTTTAGTCACGAGAACAGAAACCCGGCAGGGATTGAACCCAGGGGTGGTAAACACTGAGCTACATCCCCAGACCTTTTTGAAATTTTTATTTTGAGACAGAGTATCTCTAAATTGTTTGTTTGTTTTAATATTTTTTTTAGTTGTTAATGGACTTTTATTTTATTTATTCATATGTGGTGCTGAGAATCGAACCCAGTGCCTCACGCATTCTAGGCAAGTGCTCTACCACTGAGCCACAACCCCAGCCCCACTATAAATTGTTTAGGTACTAGTTATTTTACTGAGGCTGATCTTGAACTTGCTATCCTCTTGCCTCAACCTCCAGTGTTGCAGGAATTACAGTCATGTACTACCGTACCTGTCACAGTGTTTTATCACCTATTCATTATATATATATAACAAAAAAAAAAAAAAGTACTTAAGCCAGGAGCAGTGGGACACAGCTGTAATCCCAGCAACTAGGGAGGCTGAGGCAGGAAGATCACAAATTCAATACCAGCCTCAGCAATTTAGCAAAGCCCTATGCAACTTAGCGAAACCCTTTCTCAAAATATGTTTCAGTGGTTAAGCATCCCTGGGTTCAAGCCCTAAGTACCTGCCACCCCCCCCCAAAAAAAAAGTACTTGAGAAAAACAGTAATTAAATCTTTACTAAAATGATAAACTCCAGGATCCTATCAAGTAAAATGATTTTTTTCTTATCAATAAATGGCTCATGTAAAAGTAAAAAGCACATGGTTTATGTCCAAGAAGTCATTGCTTATTTTTTTTTCCTCAAAGTGAAGTTTATTTAGTGAGGTCATCTAAAAACATCCCAACAGCTGCAACACCCACATGGAAATGACCAAATTCATTTGGGGAAGACTGGAAAGATCCCAAAGTTTTTACTTGGCTAATTTCAACTGTGAGAAAGAGAAAGTTCAGTGGTCCATTTTCAGAATATGATATTTAGCCTTAAGTGTAGCCATTTTAACTATAGCCCTTCGCTCCCCCAACTTTAAAATTAGCCAATCCCGAATACTGTAACCTCGAGCTGCTGCTGTCATAAGCAAGGGGAACTGCTGTGCTAGGAATAGAAACAGGAGGACTGTCCACCCTCCTGGTAGAAGTCAAGGTGCCTTGCCCATGTACTTCCAGGCCACGTTTGATTCCTGCAGCACCCAGTGTCTGAAACTCAACATTTCATGCTGATCAAGCAGTAGAATGGGTTTTCACTCTCATTAGATTTTCATAACTTCCTAATTCCTCCTTGAGCTAATTTATTTCTCAAAATCTATAAATACCGAAAAATAAACAAAATCTGTTTACTCAACTACAAGGAACACTACAATAGCTAAAAGGACATTTAATTTAGTATTATTACATTTTTCGCATTCTCTTGAACACTATCATCACTATTCTGAAGTCATCTGCCAGAAAAGAAAGAAAATGCCTCCCTCCTTTTCCTACTCTTAGCTATGCTTATTAGGTTCAATTTCATGAAATTCCAGATAGTCAAGTATTTTTTGATCTTTAAAAAAAAAAAAAAAGAAAAATTCATGTGATTCAAATAATAAATTAATATTCAAGCAAACAGATGCCATGCAAGTTCTATTATGGACTCGGCACCAGATTCAATCATATGGGCTGCTTTTCTTTTCATATTTAGTAACTAGCCAATAGTAACTAGAAATACATTAAGTGTTTTTTCATTTGTTAATGTAACTGGCCTTACTCATTAACAAAAGTGAAGAAAAAACCTGCCCTCCAAAACTGGGTAGCTATAAAAAAGGTAACAAAGAGTATACCATAAGTGAATCCTTGGGGATGAGACAAGGAACTGCTATAAACAATTCTAAGATGGCTCTCAATGTTCCCTAAGTAACACACCCAGAATAATTTCCCTGAAGAGTGAATATGATGATGGGATATCACTCTGGTGCCTAGGAAATTAACCATTTCTCTTTGAAGTAATTAAGAGATATTATCTGGGTGGGCCTGAATTTATCAGATGAACTCTCCAAAGACAGACTGGGTCATCACAGACAACATTCTCCTCTAGACCTCTAAGACTAGGCAGAATGCTGTACTGTAAAAGGTCCACACTCTAAGGATAGGAGGGCAGCCTCTAGAAGCTGAGAGCAACTTCTACCCAAGAGCCAGCAAGGCAGCAGGGGAGCTAAGTACTACAACCACAAAGAAATAAATTCTTCAATCAACCTTAGTGACTAAGAAAGTGAACCAAAGCCTAAAATAAGATTATAGCCCTTGCCAAATCTTCATTTCAGCCTAATGAGATTCTGAAGAGAAAATTCTGCTAAGCAGTGCCCAGACCCACAGAAATAATAATGTTTTAAACGGTTAAGTTTATGGAGATTTGGGGGTGCTTGCCACGGCTTCCAGGGCATGCTGCAGCGAGCGGGTATTGCTGTGTCTTAGCTTTCTGAGAATCTGTTTCCATGCTCCCAGGTACGATGAGCTTCCTAAAGAGTCAGGATGAGGGGCTTCGGCAACAGCAGCCAGATACAGAGGCTGTGCTGAACGGAAGGGCGCTCTTTACATCGCAGAGAGCCGCCTGTCTTGGTTAGATGGTTCTGGATTAGGATTCTCACTGGAATATCCCACCATTAGTTTACATGCGGTGTCCAGGGACCTAAATGCTTATCCTCGAGAGCATTTGTATGTTATGGTGAATGGCAAATTTGGAGAATAATCAAAAGAATCTCTTGCTGATGAAGAGGAGGAAGATAGTGATGATGATGTTGAACCTATTACTGAATTTTGATTTGTGCCTAGTGATAAATCAGCGTTGGAGGTGAGGTTCACTGCAATTTGTGAATGCTAGGCTTTGCATCCAGATCCTGAGGATGAAGACTCAGATGATTATGATGGAGAAGAATATGATGTGGAAGCACATGAACAAGGGCAGGGGGATATTCCTACATTTTATACCTATGAAGAAGGATTATCCCATTTAACAGCAGAAGGGCAAGCCACACTGGAGAGACTAGAAGGAATGCTTTCTCAGTTTGTGAGCAGCCAGTGTAACATGGCTGGGGTCCGCACGGAAGATTCAGTAAGAGATTATGAAGATGGCATGAAGATAGACACCACACCAACAGTTGCTGGACAGTTTGAGGATGCAGATGTTGATCTCTGAAAATAATTTATGTTGCTTAAAAGTTCTGCTTATAACTAGGAGAGAACTTGATGCCTCTTCCACTTTGGAGTAGGGTTGATGAAAGTCTTTCCTTCTCCAAAACTCAACATTTAAACCAGTTCTTTCTCAAGACAGACTATACTGAGACAGCAAGTTGTCACCAGCAGAAGGAACTACGAACTTTATTAAAGGTGAATTAATTCATCCAAGGGGGTACTTGTAGTTTATCATTTACTCCAAAACTTTGTGCTAAGTACCCTATGAGTAAGTCTATAATTCCTGCCTTTGCGGTATGAATCATCTGTACGGTAGCAGACCTGTGATAAACATGCTCAGGAGCTTGGAGTGTGGGAAGAAAAGGCAAATATCTCAGAGCAATCAGCCTTTGTTATTCTCCACAGAGTCAAGAGTCTTTTACTGATTTGGGGGCCAAATTAATTAATTCAGGCCTCTGTAGTAGCCTCTTGGGAAATATCCTAGCGACAGATCCTGCCACTGACAAAGAGTGTTTCTAGCTACCTTCTGCTCCTTCTGCCCTGTTTTACCAGTCTACCCTGTATAGCCTCTTAGGTTATATCATTTAATTTCCACCCTCTTAGGTTAGTTTTCTGTAACAGAACAGTGAACTGAAATGAAAGTCCTCCAAGTACTTCTAATGATAATTGTTTTGTCTTTGTAATAGCATAACAAATAAATCTACATTTTCTATAAAAAAGTTTATAGAGATTTATTAGATGGCAATAAAAAATTAATACACCATTGGGGGGAAAAGTGGCAAGTAAAAGACTCTGAAGTTTTTGTTTTTGAGACCCTGGGGT
Organism: Urocitellus parryii; assembly: GCF_045843805.1. Taxonomy (NCBI): domain Eukaryota; kingdom Metazoa; phylum Chordata; class Mammalia; order Rodentia; family Sciuridae; genus Urocitellus; species Urocitellus parryii. The sequence goes on from NC_135541.1 coordinate 12,781,540, forward strand.
GGAACCCAGGGCCTCAAATATGCTAAGCAACTCATCTACCAATGAGCTACAAAGCTAGACCATCCCTGAGGTCTTAATAAGGTCAAGGGATGGAAATCCACTTGACTCAATTTATTGCAGTGAAAGGGAAGTCAGTACTTCAGGAGGCTGAAAAGAGATGGCAGATTACTTAAGGGCTTCATAGACAAAGCAAAGACTTTGGAATTTCCCCCCACTGAATAAGAATCAAATGAAAATTTTAATCAGTAGCATGACTAGATCTGATATTTTCCAAGGATTATGTTGGTTAACTGAACAATCTAAGAATGGAAGCAGAGACGTGAGTTAAAAAGCCACAGAGATAACTTTAGCCATAACTTACGATGGCTTCAAACAGTAGTAATAAAGAGGATGAAAGTAAGTGCTCAGCAGCAGCACACTTGCCTAGCATATGTAAGGCACCGGGTTCAATTCTCAGCACCACATATAAATTAAAAAAAAAAAAAAAAGTCTACCAACAACGAAAAAAAATTAAAAAGGAAAAAAGTGCACTAATTTGGATTATAAGGATTTTAATTTGGAGGTAAAGCCAAGAGTAGTTGCTACCGTTTCATTGACAGGGTAAAACAGAAAGCAATAAGGACTGACGGCTAACACTTGGACTTTATTTACTGAGAACCAACTTTATGCCAGGCATTGCTCGAGGTTCATAGGATACAACAGGGACTTAAAGGCACATCCCTGTCTTTGTGGAGTTGGCATTCTAGCTGAGGAAAAGCATAACAGAAAAAACAAGTTATGTAGTACGTTTGAGAGTGACAGCTTAATGAAAATCAGGGACGGTTTTTATGAGCATGGCTTGAAATATTAATTTTCTAGATGGAAGATAGAGAGGGTGGCAGGCAGAAGAGATTTAAGAGGCCAGTACTCAAGAGTAGAGGTTTAAATGCTAATTAGATATCCAAATGGAAACAAAAAGTAGCCCATTCAATCTATGAATTTAAGCTTAAGGGGTCAAGGCTAGAGAAAGCAATCTAGAGGTAGGTTCATTATCAAAGTTCTAGATAGCATCTGATCTAAGTGCCATGACTAACAAATGAAAACATGAAAAAGTTTAAAATTATAAATGAGAGAGAAAAGGCAAACACCAGTACTGAAATCCATTTGGTCTATATTAACTGCTTACTCCAGGTTGTGCTCATATGCTTCCTCAAAGGGTTTCTTTCTCAAAGACTGACAGAGAATAAATCAGTAATGTCAGAAACTAAAATCAAAACCTCACAATTCCAAAAGACATGAGATGACTAAAAGATTATCAACACAGCTGGGATCATGAGTTCAAAACCAGGCTCAGCAAAAGCGAGGCACTAAGAAACTCAGTGACACCCTGTCTCTAAATAAAAATACAAAATAGGGCGGGGATGTGGCAAGGTGGTTGAGTGTCCGAGTTCAATCCCCAGTACCAAGAAGAAAAAAAAAGATCATCAACCAAATTTCAGCAGTTCCAAAATCAACACAGACTTCATATCATAGAGATATGACCAAAAGAAATATTTTTAGGCTAATGACTCTGTTGATGTTAGTACAGAATAAAAGCTAGGAGGAACACTGACTCCTCAGTCCACATGCCCTGCATCAGTCAATATTTAGTGTGCACCAATGCTCTATTAGGCACTATATTAAGCCTTAGAGTAACAAAGATAATGTCTTTGTCCTTGAGAGAAAGGAAGTCACAGGTGAATAAAGAAATAAACTATGTGATAAATCATATAGGATGTATATTTAAAGTACAGCAACAAGCCAGAAGGAAGTAAGTCTGAGAATCTGGAAAAGTTTGGTGGCATCTGAGATACAACTTGAGAACAGTTCAGTTCCGACCAAGAATTAAGGACAGAATCCTGAAAAGTAATGGCTGAGGAGAGAATAAAGTGAAAAACAAAGACTGGTTCAAGAGACTGTAGACAGGCTGTGGAAAAATCACATATTGCTTGTAAGAAAGCCATCTGATGGGGTGGGGTTGTGGTTCAGTGGTAGAGTGCTTGCCTAGCACATATGAGACCCTGGGTTTGATCCTCAGCACCACATTAAGTAAAATAAAGACACTGTGTCCACTTATAACTAAAACATAAATATTAAAAAAAAAAAAAAAAGAAAGAAAGCCATTGGAAGAAAACAAACAAAGCAGACCAACTGGTTGCCCACTGTGATGGACCAAGGAATGTAAGGTTTCTTTTGGGGATAATGAAAATGTCCTAAAAATAGCTGTGCTGTTGATTGTCTATACAACTATAAATACACTAAAATCTACTTAATTATACATTTATTTAAATGAGTAAAATGTATGTTTTTGTTCTGTACATTAATGGAGATTGAACACAAGAGCACTTAACCACTGAACTACACCCCCAGTTCTTTTTATTATTTTTATTTAAAGATGGGATATCACTAAGTTGCTGAGGCTGGCATCAAACTTGCCATCCTCCTGCCTCAGCCTCCAGAGTCACTGGGGTTACATGTGTGTACCACTGTACTCTGGCAGATATTTTAATTATATCTTAGCAAAGATAGGAGAGAGCTGTACACAGAGGCTAGAATTGGAGAAGCAAACTGGGTAGTAAGAAGATAGTTTTCATTAGTGTTTAAATTTGAAAAGACCAATTTCAAAAACAGTAATGACTTTAATCAAGAACATCAAAGGGCTGGGGCTGTAGCTCAGTTGTAAAGCACTTGCCTCACACATTGGCACTGGGTTTGAACCATGTAAAAAATAAAGAAAATTTTTTAAAAAAAGTATGTCAGAGAGGACTTATGATTTCTACCTGCAAATACATTACAACAGGAGAAAATATGGTGTAATTTACCAATAGATATTTCTACCCACAATGAAACATTATCGAAATTATATTTAAATATAATATGCATTGATAAGCATGGAGTACAAGTGTATGAATTTATACTGTATGTATACAAGATCAATAATTATTTCTAGAATATGAATGTGTTAATTAAGAATAAATAGGTGGGGGCTGGGGATGTGGCTCAAGCAGTAACACCCTCACCTGGCATGTGCAAGGCGCTGGGTTCGATCCTCAGCACCACAAAAAATAAAAATGAAAATGTTGTGTCTGCCGACAACTGAAAAATAAATATTAAAAAAAAAATTCTCTCTCTTAAAAAAAAAAAAAAAGAATAAATAGGTGGCTTGGTGTGGTGGTATATGTTAGAAACTTGGGAAGCTTAGGCAGAAGGATCCCCAAGTTCAAAGACAACCTCTGCAACTTAGCTAGATCTGGTTTCAAAAAATAGAAAGGGCTGTGGATGTAGCTTATTAATAAAGTTCACCTGAGTTCAATCAGGTGGGAGGACAGGGGTGTAAATGAGTTTTATCACTTGAAGTAACAAGCTCTCTAATTCCTCAAATCTGTTTTGTTGTTGATATGCCCTCAAAAACAAATTATCAGGACCAGGGATGTGACTCAGGGGTAGAGCACCTCTAGGTTCACTCACTAGTAATGCAAACAAACAAAAAAAAGTACAGTACATGTAAGAGCTGATCATGGACCCATTTCATCAGAAAACAAATTAAGTAAAAATATAACAAAAGGGGCTAGGAATATAGCTCAGTGGTAGAGTGTGCACAAGTCCTCAGGTTTAAATCCTAGCACCACCAAAAAAATTATAAAAATTATATAAGTGTGTACATATACACATATATATTCAAGCATATATATATATATATATATATATATATATACACACACACACACACACACACACACATATATACACACACACATATGCTAGTGACTAAAGGACTTACTGTGTAAAGAAATATCCTCTGATAAAGATTCTTTAAGGAAATGAACAAAATTTCTAAAAGGTACACTCATGTTCTTTACAACCAAATTTTCTGTACTCAGTCAGGTTCATCCAGTACATAGGAGAAAATCCCAAGAGACAAAATTGATATCATACTTAAAACTCTACATTTAGATTAAATAGAGAAATAGTGTTCCTCATGCTTAGTCAGCTTCATCTAGAGACTGCGTGGGTGTTCTGGAGGATCCCAAGGGAAAAGATGCATGGAGATTATCATTTTTCTTCAATATAAATTCTCTTTTACCAAAAAAAAAAAAACAAAAAACAAAAAACAAAAACATGATGGAGGGTGGGGGAGGAGTAAAGAGCGAAAAGGCAAGAGTTAAGGAGGAAACAGATTTTAGAAACAAAACAACTCTTTTCTAATTCACTTTAGAATGTGATTTTCATCAATTACCCAAACTCCATGTTCCAAAAGTTCACTTAATTAGTTGTTAAGGAGGAATAAAAATAACCTGACTGTGTTGGAAGGACATGGGCAAATAGAGGATTATTAGAAAGAAAAAAAGAAAAAAACTAAAATACCATCTGTCAAAGTAAAAGCCAATGGATAATGATAAATAAAAATAAAAAAAATAGGAGAAATCTCCTACTGCTTAGAGATAGAGTTAATAGAAGAGGAAATAAAAACAAAAATGCTTGAAAGTGGATGGGTGTAAACAACAGACCAGGAGGGGCTGGGGGTGTGGTTCAGTGGTAGAGGGATGCCTGGCATATGAGAGGCCCTGTCTTCAAATCTCAGCACCATATATAAATAAATAAAATAAGGTTCCATCAACTACTTAAAAAAAAATCATTCTTAAAAAAAAAAAGAATAGATGGGGACTTGTTTCTTTTCATCAGAAATCCTTTTATATTGTATGCTTTCATTGAAAGCATGTACATGCCATGTTCTGAACATTTTCATTAAACAGATGGGCAAATGCTAAAGCTATTTAAAGATAATCAAAAAGAAATTATCTAGATAATAAAGATCTATAGGCAAGCACATTCATCACAGCATTATGTATAAAAGCAAGAAGATAGAAATAACTCAAATATCCACCAACATATGACTAGTTATATAAATCATAGTATAAAAGGAACAGTTGCTTAAAAACATTTCTACCCTGAAAGTGGCTTTCTTCCCAATATAACCAAAAATCATAGAATGATGTAGTCCTGAATTTAATGACACACTCAAGGTCCGCTAAAATGATGTACAATTGTACACTGACACAGAACAATATAAATATGATGTGTTTAGGGCTAGGGTAGTAGCTCAGTGGTTCAGTGCTTGCCTCTGCATGCAGGAGGCACTGGGTTCAATCCTCAGCACCACATAAATAAACAAATAAAATAAAGATATTGTATCTATCTACAAATTAAAAATTTTTTAAAATAAATAAATAAATATGATGCATTAAGATAAAATGCAACATATAATCAGTATTTTAAGTATGAATTTTGTTAGGCTATGTGTGTGCAATTTATATGTCTACAAAAATATGAAACATGGAATAATTCAATCTAAAGAATAGGTGTTTCTCTAAAAAACAAGATAAAGGGTGCTTTTCATTATTTTACAATTTTTGGAATTATTTTTGTTACTTAATATTATTCAACCAGAAAAAAATTTAAAGCTATGAATCAGCCATTTGAATCTTATATTTTAATAGTAAAAACACATAACCCATTGGGAAAACAAATAACTACATCCCCAAAATATATATTTAGGAAAAAACATTTTTTACAATAAGAAGTTACTTATGGCATAAATTTAAGTAAAGCAAACAGGGTGAGAATTTTTAGTACTCTGATAGCTTTTATAGCAAAACTACTGCAAAGAACATGTCAAAAAGATGGCATGAGCCTTTCATTAGCAAGATCACAAACCAGTTTTTTCTGTCATACTTTTCTCTTGGTTTCTAACAAGCACAAATTAATTTTATAGTGAACAAACTATTAAACTTGGTGATTAGATTTCCAGATTAGCTTATAAAATCCTTCTTAAGCCAAAGATGGAGCTGAGGAAAACAGGCTGGTACTATAATCCTCTGGCGCTCCCAAAGCCACACAAAGCCACACAAAGCAGGCAGCACTGAGTCTCACTGTGTGTCTCCTTTCAGTCCTTAAGGACGAGAATAAGACATAATAAGTACTTATTACAGTACTTGCAGACAAGTGGCCACTCAGACATATAAGTATTATACTGTTATTAACTCAAGAAAATCTCACTATGATATCACTATGTGGGTGTAAAACTTACTAAGCTTATCAACTCAGGAATACCTCAGGTAGCCAGAGCTGCCTTATAGTACAGAAAAGAGGCCAAGATAGCAACCTGATTTTATTTCTTTCATTGTGAATGGTAGCCTAGAGAACTGAATTAAAATTCTAATGATCTTTCCCAGTTCAATAACAAAATCTTGATCAATTAAGGATAACTAAAGAAAAAACTGGAGAGTAGTAAGGATTATCAACCCTAACTAAGCCCAAACCACTAAGTAAAATTACCCATAACAAACAGTAATATTCTATATGACCAGAAGAAATTAATCTGCTACTTTTTTAAGGACTATTTCATAGGCTATCCATTGTCCCTGTAGATACAAGAGGAACATTTGAGAGCTTTGTGATGGGTGATGGCTTTTTAACAGAGCACATTCTCTTCTACATGTTCAAAATTCCATTGTCACAGAGTTGGAAGATTGTTGGTATATATTTAATAGCTGCAATGGTACTAGTCATTTCCCATCTTACAACTTAATTTCTTTAAAATATAGGGTCCACTGCTCTTCATTCAGCTACAATAAACCAGTTATGTGACTTATTCAAAGTAAGTGAATTCTTTTTCATTCCATGGTATTAGAACTCTGAGCCTAGGGCTGGAGATGTGGCTCAGCGGTAGCGCGCTTGCCTGGCATGCGTGCGGCCCGGGTTCGATCCTCAGCACCACATACCAACAATGATGTTGTGTCCGCGGAGAACTAAAAAATAAATATTAAAAGTTCTCTCTCTCTCTCTCTCTCTCTCTCTCCCCCCTCTCTCAAAAAAAAAAAAAAAAGAACTCTGAGCCTAGTATTCAAATATAAGAAAGCATAAATTCAGTTATCAAAACCACAATATATTTAATAGTCCAACTCACATAAGACATGTGATGTATGTCCCCAATCTGAGACTGAGTTACAGATCATCATTTTCCAAACAAAAACTTAAAAATAAGGAACACACCCAAGAAAATCAGTCTTAAGAGTCAAGAGAACTGGGTTTGAATTTTGGCTCCTGTACAAAGAAAGTATATAAGCAAAATATTTGAACTTAGTTTCTTCTGTAAAAGAGAAAACTAAAAGACTATCATGCAAATTTATTTAACACGTTAAAGCATGGTTTGCAATGCCTGCTCCATAAAAAGTCAAAAAATGGTAGCTATTTGGGGCTGGAGTTGTGGCTCACTGGTGGAGCGCTTTCCTAGCATGTGTGAGGCACTGGGTTTGATTCTCAGCACCACATAAAAAAAATAAAATATGTATCCATCCATAATTTTTTTCAAAAATAGTAGCTATTGTATTCAATCTTTTTACAAATATTTAAACTATTGATTTAAAATTCTAATATTACGCATATAACTAAAGAACAGTTTTGGATTGAAATAATTCCTCCTCTGGTTTTCATTTATGCAGATTGTATAGGATACAGTAAAGTCTCTGCTAATCCTAAAGCAGTGGTTCAAAAGATAGGTTCTGAGACCAGAGGCATCACCACCACCTGGGAACAGGTTTAAAGTGCAAATCCGTAGGCCTCTCTGACATCTGTTTTGCGTGAAGTCCCAGCAATATGTACATAGTTTCACACAGTATACCAGATAATGCTGACTACTAAAGTTTAACAAACGCTGACATTAACATAACAGTGACAGGTTTAGCAATCCTAGCATGTTGTGTCTGCATGCTTTAGTCCACTGAGTTAACCCAAAATAGCAGAAGGCAGACTACTGAACATGCATACTGCTAGCTGTATTATTGCTACAAGGGACACTGCGACTCAGGAGGCTAAGGCAGGAGGATCACAAGTTCAAAGCCAGCTCAGAAAACAATGCAAGATTCTGTCTCAAAAAGGTCAACAGGGGAGGCTGGAGAGGTAGCTCAAAGTATCTCAGATTCAATCCCCAGTACAAAAAAAAAAAAAAAAAAAAAAAATCAACCTGCAGTGCCATCGCTAGGGTAATAGCAAAACTTTGAAATCCCTGGGGGATTTAATCTTGTTAAATAAAGTTATTTTCATTGTATAATTATTTTAAATGGACATCAAAATAGTTATACAATATACTGTACACTAAATGTAATCTAAAGATTTTCATGATCACACAAATTCAGCAATATGAACATCAAATTTTATGGAAAAATATATTTAAGGTTTATGGAATGTCAATAAAGCTCTTAGTGCATATACTTTTCTGCATCCATATTTGCTGTATTGCAGTTAGGTACAACTTCCAGCCACTACCAACATTCCAATTTGAAGCTGTTGTTTAATTCCTGTTTATAACATCATGGTGGGCTTCAAAATTCAACAACCAATATTTTGCTATGTTCTAAATTTTCCAGTATTTATCAAACTTCACAAACATACGTATCTTTTTCACCTGCACATCTCTATTCATCCTTTGAAACTCTAGGCAAATCTCACTTTCCCTGAGATAAATTTCTCAACACCATGTCTCCTGACTGTGTTTCACAATGTTGCTCCACATGGAGAAGAACTGCAAGACATTCACCGCCTAAGCTTGCTCTAAAAAATAATTAGCAGTCCTGATAAAATGCATGATCAATTTCAGATAGACTGTAATGACTTTTCTTCCAAAAAGCACACCCATACACAAAACAGCCATCAGAATCTAGATACTTTTAGTCAAACATTTTAATATTAAGCCTCTTTCCTTTTCTTTTCCATAAATACCTTTTTATTTTACACAGAGTTTTTATTGGTGCATTACAGTTGTGCATATTGCCAGGATTTGTTGTACATATTTGAACACCCACACTATAAATACCTCTATCAATTAAAAAAAAAAAAAAAACTCTTTGGTCTTTCAAAGTCTCTTCCTTTGAACAATTTTGAGATACTTGACAAATGTTTTTAATTAATTTGTCTGAATTTTTTTAAGTTACTAAACAAATGTTTATTGAGCAAAGCAAAAAATTAAACTGCTCATTTATAAATCTTAAAAAAAAAATGACACAAAACCCAAAGGATCTTTGGGGTTTGTAACAGCTAAAGAAATTGAATACCTTTCTACTAAACTACCAACTAAATATCAATACATGATGTAGGGCAAATAAACCACCATGGAACAACAGTTAAAATGTACTACGAACAGAATTGGTAACCCTCACAATCACTTGTCCAGGCATCACTGGTGAACAGACGTGCATGATAAAATAAAAGGGAATTTTGTAAAGCAGTAAATATGCCTGTGTCTATCAAAGGTTACAGCTAAAAATGATCTCTCTGTTTATGCCACCAACTTAATGACAATAATAAATGTATGCCTCGAGGTAAAAATGATCTTCATTACTTTTTTCCTAAAATATTACAACTTTGTTTGTCACGAAATTAGTCCAATATCCTTTAACCAATTTTGGCTTAAACCAATCCATTATCAGTTTTGTTTATATGATACATGTAATAATTTATTAAATGAGTATGAATGTAATATTCTATAATGTAAAAAAATGTTTCCAAAATTCTCCAAAAGGAACTTGATTATTATTTCTCCTGTTTTCATCTGAAAAATTCAAAACCCATTAATAATTGACATTTCACAATAGCATATTCCTTTTTTTAATATTCATTTTTTAGATGTAGTTGGACATAATACCTTTGTTTCATGCTAGGCAAGCACTCTACACTGAGCCAACCCCAGTGTTACCATATTCCCTTTTTTATCTTCAAAGTTAATCCTTCTTTTGAAGGAGAAAAAAAATCAAATAAATACATACCAAATAACATTTTAATTAGATACCTGACTTAACATTTAAAGAGCAAATCTACATTGAATATTAACAAGGAATCCCAACTTTCATAAATGTCATTAATCAGCGTAAAAGATGAACAGAAACAAAATTCAAAATTCAGAAATTTTAATGAATGCTGTACAACCGAATTGCAGTTGAATGAATGATTTTCCCAAAGTTACTTCAAGGGGATGAAACTGCAGCTCGGTGATAGAGGGTTTACCTAGAATTTGCAAGGCCTTGGGTTCAATCCCCCAAAAATAAAACAATTGAAAAGTTCACAAGCCTGTAATCCAGGCAGCTCCGGACGCTGAGGCAGGAGGATTGGGAATTCAAAGCCAGCCTCAGCAAAAGCAAGGTGCTAAACAACCCAATGAGGTCATGTCTCTAAATAAAATACAAAAAAGGGCTGGGGATGTGACTCCGTAGTCAAGTGACCCTGAGTTCAATCCCTGGTACCCAAAGAAAAAAGAGAAAGAACAGTTATAAATACTATTCAAAAAAAAAAAACAAAACTCAAATACTTTTCAGATTACCACAACAGATAGGCGAACCTGTTCCTCAATAAGAAAAGTTCTTTTTTTGTTGGGGGGGGGGGGGGCGCAGAACCTGTGCTTGGGATCACACCCTAGGGCTTTGCACATTCTAGGCACAGCCACACTGAGTCATATCCAAGCCTCTTCCAAGTACTTCCGCCTAATGAGAATTCATGGGAACTCTACCAATAAATGTTATTTACAATTTATTTACAGATATTGGTTGCAATTTATATAGTCATTAATGTCACCTCCTTACTTTCCCACATCTACTTAAAATGATGCACCACCATCTTGCCTGGTAAATTGAGAACTCTTAAAAGACTTCAACAATCATAGTTTTCACTATTGTCTTCTCTTTTTCATCTGACACAAAATCCTGCAAATATATATCATCCAATAACCTATTACTGAATTATTTACCTCGATATCTTTAATAACTTTGCCACATCTCCAATGTTTTGGCTAAAGATTTAACACCAGACTCCATGAGGCCAAAGACTTTTTTGGTTGCTGTACATTTACAAGGACATAGAAAAGTATCTTCAAATACTTTTCAGATTACCACAACAGATAGGCAAACCTGTTATTCAATAAGAAAGAAAGGCATGCTAGAATAAAGATTGGGTCTAATTAACAAGATTTTTTTACTAAGAAAAAAACAAATAGCAGCAAGCAACAGCATCTGAACTCCATAAAAATATTTAAAAGTGCTGAGTGAGAGGTTTACCTGAAGAGGGTAAGAATGAGATTTATTTTATTTATTTATTTATTTTTAATTTTCTAAAGAAATAAAAAGGAAAACCAGAAATAAGGAAATGATGTAAATATAATCTTAGATACATTAAAAACTTTTTGAAAATTCAATCCAAAATGAATTTAATACAAGGCTTAGATGTGACTATCATAATGGAAGTTTGATAACAATAATACAGGAAACACAATGGAAAAATTGAAGGTTACAATTTATTACTGCTAATGTAATATTATTTGGGGCCTTAGGGAATATTTCAAGGCCACTGTGAATCTACTGATTTAATCAGGACAGAATTACTACTGATCCACATATCAGATCACTAGCACTAAAGGTGAGGAGGAAAAATAACTGTAAAGCTTACTTTTGATTTTTAATTGCTAAAATAATATGTAAATATACTTATTATTATTAAAAGGGGGAGTCAAAGTAGTAATTCCACTTCATTCTATTCCTAATGGATAATACTGTTAATAGTCTGAAAGCAGGTAAACTGGCACATGCCAGCAACTCCCACTCCAGGTCAAGTCCGAGGCAGGAGGGTGGAAGGAGCAAGACCAATTTAGGCAACTTAGCAAGACCCTAATTCAAAATAAAAAACAAAAAGGGGTAGGGATGGGGGCTGGTAGAGCACTGAGAACCACACAAAAATAAATAAATAAATAAATAAATAAATAAAATGAAGGTACTGTGTCCATCTATGACTAAAAATACTTTTTAAAAAGGGGGAAAACTAGGGATGTAGCTACAGTTAATATAAACGAGAAAAATAGTTTGATTTACTGGGGACACCGATACACACCTGTAATCCTAGTTAACTCAGGACTGAAATGGAAAAATCATAAATTCTAGGCCACCTTCAGCAACTTACTAAGGCTTTGTCTCAAAATAAAAAATTAAAAGGACAACAGATGTAGCTCAGTGGTATAGTGTTCCTGGATCTAACACCCTTTACCCCCCGCCCTGTAAAATGATATATATTCTTTCAAATCTTTTTTATATTTACAAATAATTATTTCATAAATAAATGTGATACAATAATTACTCCATGACAATCATTTATGAACATATCAGAGATCAGTCCAAGTCATATATATACCTACCTACTTCATTCTTCTAACACCTCAATGTGATATAACTGCATTCTTTAACTTTTTTTTTTTTTTAGTATTGGGGATTAAACCTGAACCCAGGGGTGCTTAACCCTTGATTTACATACTCAGCACCTTTTATTTTTTTATTTTGACACAACAGTCTCACTAAGATGCTTGGGGACTCACTAAATTGCTGAGGCTAGCTTTCAACTTAGAGATCCTCCTGCCTCAGCCTCATGAGCCACTGGGACTACAGGCATGCACCACTACATGTGACTTAACCATCAATATTTAAAGGTGGACTTATTTAAAATTTTTTTAAATTACTGATAATTAGTTATACATGACAGTAGAATGCTTTTTTGGTTTTGTTTGTTTTGGGAGTTTTAGAGGGTTTTTTTGTTTGTTTTGATACCAGGGATTGAACTCAGGGGCACTTGACCACTGAGCCACATCCCCAGCCCTATTTCATATTTTATTTTGAGACAGCGTCTCACTAAGTTGCTTAGAGACTCACTTTTGCTGAGACTGGCTTTGAACTCCCAAACCTCCTGCCTCAGCCTCCTGAGCTGCTGGAATTACACTGCCTGCCTAATAGAATGCATTTTGACACATCATACATAAATGTTCATATAAGCTTTCATTCTTCTGGTTGTACATAATGTAGAAACACACCGGCTGTATATACATACACGCACATAGGGTAATAATGTCGATTCATTCTACTGTCCTTCTACCCCCATATCCCTTCCCCTATAAAGGTTGTCTCTTAAACAAAAAGAATTATATTTCCTACCACTGTTGAGAGCCAAACATAAAATAAAAACAAACATTAGTAACTTTTTACTAATTTTCAACAAAAATTCAAACATCTCAGAAACAAAATAATAATAATAATAATAATAATAGGGTGTGAAGATAAGAATGTAGCTCAGAGATAGCATGTTTGTCTCGGATACTTGAGACCTGGGTTCGATCTCCAGTATCACAAAAAAAAAAAAGTGAAAGAAGGAAGAGTCTAATCAATTCATTTTACTCTATTTCATTATATATTTCTTGAGAATTGGCATAATTTGGCAACCACTACAACCTCATCATACCTTGTACATATCAGGTTCTTAAGTTTAATTGCTTGATTTTTTTTTTTTTAAAGAGAGAGTGAGAGAGAGAGGGAGAGAGAGAGAATTTTTTAATATTTATTTTTTTAGTTATTGGCGGACACAACATCTTTGTTGGTATGTGGTGCTGAGGATCGAACCCGGGCTGCACGCATGCCAGGCGAGCGCGCTACCGCTTGAGCCACATCCCCAGCCCCTAATTGCTTGATTTTTTAAAATATTTTTTTAGTTGTAGGTAGACACAATACCTTTATTTTATTTATTTATTTTTATGTTGTACTGAGGATCAAACCCAGTGCCTCGCACATGCTAGGAGAGCACTTTACCGCTGAGCCACAACCCCAGCCCGCTTAATTTTTAATACCAATAAAATTCATGATTTAAAAAAATTGAGAATTCACTTTAGGTTGATTTAGTAGCCACAGTAAATTAATGATCTAAGGTAAGAAACATGCTAACCTCTTAAATCCACTAGAATCCTGACACTCCACCAAAGGTTCCGTAAATATTCACTACATCCTCTACTACCTTCTTGGTATACTAAATACTAAACTTGGTATTTAAAAAATACTTGGAGGGGCTGGTGATGTGGCTCAAGCGGTAGTACGCTCACCTGGCGTGCGTGTGGCCCGGGTTCAATCCTCAGCACCACATACAAACAACGATGTTGTGTCCACCGAAAACTAAAAAATAAAAATATTTTTTTAAATAAATAAATAATAAAAACCACTTGGAGGGCTGGGGCTTTAGCTCAGTGGTAGAGCGCTCACCTCGTATGTGTGAGGCACTGGGTTCGATCCTCAGCACCACATAAAAATAAAGATATTGTGTCCATCCTACAACTATAAATAAACAAACAAACAAATATTTAAAAACACTTGAAGCCATTTCCCAAATGTTACTTTCCCCTATGAACCAAAGATGAAGAGAGAAATAATTTCTGCAAATTATGTCATAATAAGATACAACTGGGGGCTGGGGATGTGGCTCAGCGGTAGCGCGCTCGCCTGGCGTGCATGCGGCCCGGGTTCGATCCTCAGCACCACATACCAACAAAGATGTTGTGTCCGCCGAGAACTAAAAAATAAATATTAAAAAATTCTCTTTCTCTCTCTCTCTCTCCTCTCTCACTCTCTCTTTAAAAAAAAAAATAATAATAAGATACAACTGGGATAAAACTTGGGTAATATGTTAAAATTATATTATTTCTAAAAAAATTCATGGAATTATTAACAGTAAATCTAGCAACATGGCAATGGTTTCATAAAAGGAAGGTTGCAAGTTTGAGACCAGCCTGAGCAACTTAGCAAGACCCTGTCTCAAAATTAAAAGTGAAAATGGCTGGGAGTTGGGGCTGGGGATGTGGCTCAAGCGGTAGCGCGCTCGCCTGGCATGTGTGCGGCCAGGGTTCGATCCTCAGCACCATTATACAAACAAAGATGTTGAATATTAAAAAAAAAAAAAAAAGAAAGAAAGAAAGAAATATAAGCCAGGTGAGGTGGTGTACACCTGTAATCTCAGCAACTGAAGAAGCTACAGCAGGGGGATGGCAAGTTCAAGTTCAGATTGAAAGACTTAGACCCTGCTTCAAAATAAAATTTTAAAAGGGCTGTATATAATTTATTAGTAGAGTGTCCCTGGATTAAATTTCTAGTACCAAAACAAAAAGTGTTAACAGAATTTAACAGATTGCAAATGATACAACAAGTCTTCCAACCCCTAATATTTTAATTTTCTGCAAATACTGTTTCACTTTAATAAAGTTAGATAACCTTATTTTGTAAGTATGTACAGTGATTGTGGAAGCAGCTGCTGTTAAATATCTAGGTGTTAATTTCATACTAGGTTCTACAAGTTTTAAATGAAATTATCTCATTTAGCCTTAGCCTTCATAATGACCTTTGGAGATGAATACTATTATCTCCATTTTACTAATGAGGAAAAAAAACTGAGGTGCAAAGAGGCTAAATGACTTGTCCCACAACACACACAGCCTGTGTGTGGAAGCACCAGGATTTGAATCCACTTGGTCTGATTACACAGTGAGTTGGCCGTTCTTAACATTCTGATCCGTATAAACCCATAAACTACAGTTTATCTGCTAATACAACATCAGAATATATCCTTAATTTAAATCTTATATCAGTTCCACATTAGAAACCCTTCAATGGCCCCATCGGTATATCAAAAATCCAAACACTGGGACAGAGGATAAAGCCAAGTAGTAGCAGAGCACGTACCTATGAGGCTTTAGGTTCAAATACCAATGCAGACAGATAAATAATTAGGTAGGGAGGTAGGTAAATAGATAGATAACCAACCAAATGTCTTCTGAGAACCTGCCAATACTGTTATGACCTAGACTTTGTCAGCCTCTAGAATTTATTTCTAAAGTGGCAGCTATATGCAACTGTTTAAATCAATATTATATAAAATACAAAATTTACAATTCAGTTTCTCCATCATACTAGTCTCCAGCGCTCACTAGACATGTGTCTTACTGGACAGCACTGCTGCCCACCTATTTAAAGAGCACTAAGCTCCAGACACCAGGTCTCTTCCCACTGGAAAGTCTAGGGGCCTCTGAGACACTTATTTGGAAAGTTTATGCTCTTCCTTCCTACCCATCAGCTCTTAGTTCAGGTATCACCTGAAGTGAGGTATCACCTGAACCTAAGATGCCGCCTTCTCTTGCCTGTTCACTTAAGTCAAAATAGAAATTACACAGCCAGGCTTGATGGCTCTCATTTATAAACCCTGATACTCCAGATGCTGAGGAAGAGAACTAGAGCAACTTAGAGAGATCCTATCTCAAAATAAAATTTTTTAAAAGGACTGTGGGTATAATTTAGCTGTACAGCACTTGACTAGCATGTCTAAGGGCCTGGGTTTTGTTCCCAGTGCTGACCAAAATATATATATATATATATATATATATATATATATATATATATATATATATATATATATATATATATATATTACTCATTAATTCTATGCCCTGTTTCTTACCTCATAAATACTTACTAAAATGTTGACTCTTTCTCACTTTCATGTAAATGTTATTCTATAACACCTAGAAGAATACCAGAGAGGGGATACAAGAGGTACTGACTGGATAATGAATATTAGTACCAATGAATTTTAATCATTTTGCCTAACAAGGAAAATCTAGTAGTGGCACTACTAACATTTGGGGCTGCTGAGAACTGGTCATATGCACATGTTTATTGGCATTAATGTCTTCTCAACCTACTAAATGCTATAAGCACTCCTCTATACCCTAAGTTAAACATGACAGCAATATCTAACATTAAGAAAATGTCAAAATGTGATTTTTTTATTTAAACTTTCAATACAAATATTTGGATTCCTGGGGATTGAGGTTGTGGCTCTCCACTGACAACATATACTGGTCTACTTAATGCTCACCTGTGACTTGGAAAAAGACCTAAAAGCATGATTCTCTAAACAGGTTACATATACCTATAGGATGACAGAACCAAAACTTTCTATGTAAAATATAAACTGGCTTAAGCATCATGAAATTTTACAATATTAAAGACTAATTTGTTTTCTGTTAAAGGAGAGAGAACATTAGAAACCTCTACATGGACTTCAACCATCTCCACCTGTCTCTTTCCCCTGTTGACCCTATTATCTGTATCCTCTCCTTGCAATAAACTGAAGAGGTGAGGGAAACCAAAAAAAAAAAAAAAAGAAGACTAATTTGTTTATTAAAGAATAATTTAAATAATTTACAAGGATATTTTTCATAATGAGTTAATATTGCAATCCTTCCAATCTCCCAGAATACAAACTTCTAATCCCTATGTTAAAATCATTATTTCATTAAGTTTATCTCCACAATTATATTAATAATAATAGTCAAAATCTAATTCTCTAAATAAAATACATTAATAAAAACTATACAACATGGCAAAATTACATAGTTCCCAATAAAAAAGGATGAAAATAAAAAAGTTAACAGTTACTATATTTCAAATTAGCTTATGCCTCTCCAATTTTTCCAATTTTCTATACCATTATGGATGCTGCTTTTACTAGACTTTTAAAAATATTTCCTTGATTCTTTTTTCTTTACATTGTAACTCACATGTAATGAAATAAGCTTCCTTCTCATCCCTGATAAATATCTCAAGGACAAATTTATATATACTAAGTTAAAATAAAGTAAATGCAAAATAACCAGGCGAAGTAAATGCAAAATAACAGACATTAAAAAAAAATCAAAATCTTTATGTACTTTAAAGACTTCCTTTTCAAGGAATTTAACCAACTCCATAAACGTGACCCATGGGTGCCATATGCCAAGGCAATAAAAGGTGA
The DNA here is from genome assembly GCF_045843805.1 of Urocitellus parryii. NCBI lineage: Eukaryota > Metazoa > Chordata > Mammalia > Rodentia > Sciuridae > Urocitellus > Urocitellus parryii. Next base: position 12,799,246 of record NC_135541.1, read on the forward strand.
GTTGAGGATTAGCCTTCATTGTATGACACAGCAATAATGCTAATAAACTAGACACTAGAGGAATAATGACCAATACATAATTCTGAGGCTGAGACAAGGGACACATAGGAATTCAAAGCACCCAGGCACATATTTTCTTTTTTTTTTTTTTTAATATTTATTTATTTATTTTTTAGTTTTCAGTGGACTCAACATCTTTGTTTGTATGTGGTGCTGAGGATCGAACCCGGGCCGCACGCTGCCAGGCGAGCGCGCTACCACTTGAGCCACATCCCCAGCCCACATATTTTCTTATCTAACGTGTTCAACACTGCAAAAGTGAAAAAAGAGACTTAATTTTTATTGCATATATGATAGTCACTATAAACAGCCAAAGTCCAACTGAAAAACTAACTGCAAAACTAAATCCAAGCAGGCATGGTGGGACACACCTGCAAATCCCAATTACTTGGAGTGCTGACGCACAAGGATCACCAAATCTGAAGGAAGCCCTGGCAATTTAGCAAGATCCTCAAAACTGGGCTGGGGCTGGGGCTAAGCAGTAGCAAATGGCATGTATGAGGCACTAGGTTCAATTCTCAGCACCCCATATAGATAAAAAAATAAATAAATAAATAAAAATAAAAGGTCTATAAACAACATCAAAAAGAAATTTTTTTGAGAGAGAATTTTTAATATTTATTTTTTAGTTTTCAGTGGACACAACATCTTTCTTTCTTTCTTTCTTTCTTTCTTTATTTATTTATTTATTTATTTATTTATTTATTTATTTTAATGTGGTGTTGAGGATCGAACCCAGTGCCCCGCTCATGCAGGCGAGCGCTACCGCTTGAGTCACATCCCCAGCCCAAAAGAAAATATTAAAAAAAAGAAAAGAAAAAAGATCCTCCCACCTCTCTTCCCTATTTAATGGTAATCTCCTCATGCTCTTCCCCCCTATCCCATTTTGAGTCATACATGTATGATGATGTGAGGGGGGGGGGGGGAACGTGTGTCACATTACATTGGGTAGAGAGAAGTGATGCGGGGGGTGGGGGAAGAGGGGATAGGAAGGGCAGCAGAATAAAATAGACACTTGTATTGCTGTATGTATATATACTGTAAAACCAATGTGATTCTGCAACCTGTACACTCAGAAAAATGAGAAATTATACCCCATTTGATTCAAATGTATGATATGTCAAGATCATTGTACTGGCATGTGTAACTAATAAAAAAATTTTTTTTAAAGAAAAATGAAAGTATATGACCACATAAATATTTGCTCACATATGTTCGCAACAAATTTATTTGTAATAGCCCAAAACAGGTAATAACCCAAATGTCCTTCAAAAGTTAACAAATAAAGTTGTAGCATCTTCACATAATAGAATATTACCCATCAACCTAAAGGGACAAATCATTAACCTAAGCACCAAGTGGATAAATATCAAAACTTGTGGAGTGAAAAAAAGTGAGTGCATCAGGTTGGGGTTGTGGCTTAGTGATAGAGCACTTGCCTAGCATGGGTTTGATTCTCGGCACTGAATAAAATAAAAGTCCATCAACAACTAAAAAAAAAAAAAAGTTTTTTAAAAAAAAGATCCTCAAAATTTAAAAAGTGGTGAGGATGTAACTCAGGGCAGAGCACTTGTCTGGTATGTGAGATGTCTCCACCCCAGGTTCAATCCCCAGTATCATTAAATTAACTAATTTGAAAAATTTAAGATTCAAATATTTCATGTAAATTGTGCACCAAGCACTGTCCTACCACTCGAAGAATTTTGATAATCTCCTCACCAAAATAGTAAATTTACAGAATTATATATGTCCTTATTTATGAGGAATCTTAATAACATACTTATTCTTTAAGCCAATAATCATATTTCTAAAAGTTATTTTTTAAAATCACCCAAAACACAGAAAATGCTTTAAATTCAAAGTTATTCCATAATAGCAAATACTGGAAACAATCTAATGCTTTAAGCCCTATGCTTCCACGTCACCACCACCTGCCCTCATCACAGTCACTCTCCATGGGGTAGCTCCAGTAACTTGGATCTGTTGCTCTTAATCCTCCACTGACTTTCCATCACAACTGGACTAAAATCGCAAACCTACATCATGGTCTACAGCACATACATGACCATGACCAACCCAACCTCTCCAATTCAGCACACTGGCACCCATGTATTCCCAAGACTAGAGTAGGCCCACTGCCATTTCTGGGCCTTCGATGTTCCTTCTCTTATAAATAATTTCTCTAGAAGTGTTCTAAGGTTTCTGCTTAAATGCCTTCTTTTCTTTTCAGAGTTTGGTTACTCGGGGGACGGGGACAGGGATTGAACCCAGGACCCTCAGACATGCCAGAGAAGCACTCTACCATTGAGCTACACCTCAAGTCATTTTTTTTTTAAGTTGTAGTTGGACACAATACCTTTATTTATTTATTTGTATGTGGTGCTGAAGATCGAACACAAGGCCTCACATGTGGTAGGAGAACACTCCATTGCTGTGCCACAACCCCAGCCCCTACACCTCAAGTCTGAAATGTTGTGTTTTATTTATTTGGGTGGGGGTAGTGCTGGGGAGTGAATCCATAACTGCGCTACCACTTAGCTACATTCCCAGCCCTATTTTGGGGGGAGGAAGGCAGGACAGGATTATAGGTGTGCACCACCATACCCAACTCTTAAATGTCTTTTCAAAGAGACTTTCCCTAGGAGCCATTGCTCGGTCATTTTCTATTCCTCTATCCTGCCTCATTTTTTATGACAGTAGCTCATACAAGTCAACAGTAGTGTTGGGGGAAGGGTGTCTGTTTATTACTGTCTATCTCACAAAAACAAAACTCCAGCACATTTTAAGTACACACAATAAAAGCTCTAGAAACATGACCAAAAGAGCATGACTAAATTCTTATAAAAATTGTAACCATTTAGTATTTAAGAAACAACACAGGATAAGCTAATATAAAGTCACCATAGAACATCTTACTCTGAGCCTATAGTACAGAAAAAAAGACATGAAACTACACCAAAAACAAGATGATTATAGTAGTTGTCTCTAAAAATCATTCAGGATTACGAGAATTTTTTCATTTTCTTTCTGTAACTTTTTATAATTTTAAAAATACTTCCAATAATGAAGGTATACTTTTATAGTATTAAAAATATATATTTTTTTAAGAAATATGTCTGACAAACATGATGCTTCCCTGTCCCAGTACTTTAAAGACTGCAACTGTTTTTAGATTCTAAAAGTGATTCATAGCTCAAACATATAAAAATCACTGCTCTATATTGTCACTTGAGATTATAATTACTTAAGGACTCATCACCCCTACCAGACTATAAGTTTGCTTATTAGCACATAATATTACATGGCATGTAGAACTGAAATATTTAGAAGTGTTTTTCAGGGCTGGGGCTAGGGTTCAGTGGAAGAGCGCTCGCCTAGCATGCATGAGGCACTGGATTCGATCCTCAGCACCACATAAATAAATAAAATAAAGGTATTATTGTCCACCTATAACTAAAATAATACATTTTTAAAAAATTAAAAGTGTTTTTCAGTACTATGTGTTTTACCATCTACTTACATCTCCAGCCCTTTTTTTAAAATTACGAGACAAGGTCTCACTATATTGCAGAAACTGGCCTCAAACCTGTGATCCTCCTGCCTCAGCCTCCCTATTAGCTGGGAATATGGTGGTACACTATCACACAAAGCTGGAATTTAAATATTGAAAATGATAGATTCAACTCTCGTAATCCCTTCAATTTCCTGAGATTCACTATAAAGCATTTAAAATGTGCTTCTAATTTTATTACCTTCATCCTCTTTTAAATATACCTTCACCTGTTAATCTGAATGAATCATTTGATATAAAAAAATTAAATTTCCTCCACTATTCGCTTTTCCAATCTTCCTGCATATTTTATATGCAACCAGGAAGGGGAAAGGTACAAGGGAAAAAAAAAAGTTAAAAAGAGCAAAAAAATGGGGCTGGGGTTGTGGCTCAGCAGTATAGCATTCACCTAGCACATGTGAGGCCCTGAGTTCAATCCTCAGTACCACATAAAAATAAATAAATAAAATAAGGTGTTTTATCCATTAAAAAAAAAAAGCAAAAAAGCCTGGCGTTGTAATCCCAGCAGCTCAGGAGCCTGAGGCAGGAGGATCGAAAGTTCAAAGCCAGCCTCAGCAAAAAGTGAGGTGCTGAGCAAATCATTGAGACCCTGTCTCTAAATGAAATACACAATAGGGCTGGGAATATGACTCAGTGGTGGAGTGCCCTTGAGTAGAATCCCTAGTACAAAAACAAACAAAAGAGCAAAAGAAAAATTATTTAAGAAAAAATTCAAAAATGGGGCTGGGGTTGTGGCTCCACAGTAGAGCATTGTCTAGCACATGTGAGGCACTGGGTTCAATCCTCAGCACCACATAGAAATAAATAAATAAAATAAAGATTAGAAAAATTCAAAAAAGTGTACAGAAAGAATCATAATACAAAGCAGAAGCTTAACATTTATGGAAAGAAAAAAAGGTGCAGGTGTACACTTCTTGGGCCTAAAAATCTTATTGTATCATATATATCTTGTTCTATTCAGAGTTTATTGAACCTTTCACATAACTCTTGTCATATATCAAACAACCATACACATCCTGTAATGCCAAGGGTTCCAGTGTGAAAACAGACATACAATAAGACAAACTTGAGACACTCACCGTGCTGTAGACTGCTGAGACAGTAGGAGTGAAGATTCGGTCCTCAAGAGGCTGTGGCACAGGTCCTCTAGGAATTCTAGAAAGGTGAGTTAAGGATAAGAGAACTCAAAAATGAACTGCACTAGCAGTAAGAGAAAAATCACCACCATAAAATTCTGCCAAAAGCCAAGCATTTTTTTACTCAATTAGTGCAGTCATATACTTTTTCCTCCACAGAAACTAGAAAATAAAGTAATTCAACTTTCCTAATGTGATTATTCCAATCTCTTCAAAAGTGGTTCCTATTATATACATTCCATGGAAACTCAAAACAAATACAATTATAAAACTTTTCCAAACTTTAAGTCCATGATAAGACTGCAACACCTAAACTTACTATGGAAAAAGACTAGAGAAGGATAACCAGAATATATTCAGGAAGATAACACTAACTCATCAAGTGAAAATTGCTGACAAGGGCCCGGTCTGTTCTGCTTACATCACAGGAATAGAACACACAATTCATTCCTTCTGGTTTTGCTTTTAATTTTAGCGGCAACTTTGCCCACAGCACTCCACCAAGTCCCCATTTTCAAAAACAGTCTCACAAACATTATATAGATTAAAATATTTTAGCACATCAACAGACCTTCTGTTTAAAGACAAAGGACTATCATTTTATTCAACTTCAAAACAAAAGACTATCATTTTATTCAACTTTAAAACTCTTCTGCCTGGTATGGTGATATTTTGGAATAGAAAATGCTTGTGAATTCCAGGCCTCTTCAACAATGACAACCAATCTGGTGGTCACAAGGCTGCACACCTGAAATCCCAGTGACTGACTCAGCATGCTGAGGCAGGAGAATTGCAAGTTCAAGGCCATACACAGCAACTTAATGAGACCCTATCTCAAAATAAAATTTACAAAAATAGTAGGAATGTAGTTCAGTGGGTTGAGTGCCTCCAGGTTCAATCTCTAGCATCACAAGAAAAAAAAAATTGACAAACAAAAGATCAATAACAATTACCCCTGGGTGATGGGCTAATATATTTGTTTTTCTAAACTGGATACAAATTATGTGTGTGGTTTAAATTTTTTTTTTTTTTTTTTTTTACAGAATGACAATAAATCCAATGGTGCCAACAAAACTGAGGCTAATTCTAAATGATTTTTAATCTCAAAAATAAGACTCTTAATGTCATAAATCCAAAATAAGATTCTTGTCCTTCAAATAAAATGCAGCCGGGGGCGGTGGTACTGAGACAGGATGATCAAGAGTTCAAAGCCAGCCTCAGCAAAATCGAGGTGCTAAGGCCCTCAGTGATACTCTGTCTCTAAATAAAATACAAAATAGGGTTGGGGATGTGACTCAGTAGTTAAGTACCCCTGAGTTCAATTCCTGGAAACTCCACCCTCCCAATAAAAATAAATACATTTATTTATGAATAAATTTTATAAATATTTGTAAATTCTATAAATATTTGTAAATAAATATAAATTTTTAAATAAATATAAACTGTATAAATTAATACATTTATTTATAAATATATTTATAAATAAATGTATCCATCCACAACTAAAAATTTTTCTTAAAAAACAGTTAATGCTTCTCACAGCATTTCCCTTTCTAATTCAGTAAGGTGGTTTGGAAGAAAAAGTAAAAGCTGCAAATAGTAATTTCTTCCCTTTTTTTTTTTTTTTTAATCTTAAGGAATGACCACAAGTTGCCAAAATCTGACAGAATTATTAGAAGTAAAATTCTTTATATCCAAATAGCCAAACCAGTTTACTGAGGTAAAAGAGGGGAACTAAACCAAAAAACCTACCCTTTAATTGTCAGAGACAATACCAGTCTCTAGACAGCATTTTAGACTACCAGCCTCAGACAATAATTTAACAACTGTCACCATCCCCCACAAAGAACTGGTTTAAAATGTTGCATTGAAAAGTGAGGAAGCTAAAACATTTCTCATAGAAACAGCCTCCTCCAAACAATGCCCCCCCCCCCCACACACACACACAAACACAAAATGTTCAAAGCACAAACCTAATAGGTTTTAGGACAAGTGTCCTTAATATAAGCTTGTTAGTTAGTTCTTCAGAATGAAGATTACCCCTCAGCTGAAATTAAACTTTCTTTGCATTAGACTTCTGCATTGTGGTCACATGACTGGTGGAAAATACAGTCATTCTTCTTCTACAGAACCAAACACTACTACATTATTGCTTTTTTCCCAGTGAGGACTAATCCTCACAATGGAGAATAACTTCTCAAGTAAGTTATCTTCTATGCCCAAGAGGCTGAGCTACTCCCCTTAACTGTACAAAGAAAAGGTTAGGACTCCTGGTGTCTATTAGTTGCTTTGTAAACTAAAATGATTACTATAATTACAAGCTTCCTGAGACAGTCTTTCATTTGGCCAACAATACAGTAACAAATAATCTTCCCCCTTGACTTCATTTATTTTGCTCCCTGTAAAATGACAAGAGAATATGGTGGAGTGATAAATTAGCTGTCTTAAAAGATCTTCTGTACAAAAAACTAATTAAAATAAAAACAATTAAAAGAGAAATGAAGAGAACAGTTTCAAGACTGATATGTGACTAACCAATTACACTGTCTGCATTGAACCACTTAATATTATGCCCTTAAGTAACCTGCCAAATTCAAAAGGCTAAATTACATATCCAGACCATGTCTCCTCATAGTCTGTAAGTATGCTCTTCCTATTATATCAACCAGTGCTAGGGCACAAAATTTAATAGCTAGATAGAAAAATATCACAAACTTTTCAAAATATGTTTGGCCCATCTAAAGATAAACTAAAGCCCAGTGCTGGCACACACCTGTAATCCTGGATGCTGAGACAGGAGGATGGCAAATTCCAAGCCAGCCTCAGCAACACCGAGGCCCTAAACAACTCAGTGAAAACCTGTATCTAAATAAAATACAAAAATAGGGCTGGGGATGCGGCACAATGATTAAGCGCCCCTTGGCTCAATCCCTGGTATAAAAAATTTTTAAAAAAAGATGAACTAAATTATTAGTCCGCTCCATAAAAGTGTCAAAGAAGCATCACTAAAAACTTTTGAAAAGTTCTGAATTCTTAGCTCAAACTCAATTATCTGTCCAATAGCAAATAGTCATTACTACAATCTATGCAGATAATGAGTTTAGCCAGAAAAACTTATTTTATGGGAGCATTTTTTTCCTTTAATTATAGTGTAGATAGTTGTACAACTTCATAAACATGCTAAAAAACAATGAACTCTTAAAAGTATGAATTACATGGAATGTAAACTTTATCTCTTCAGAAAAACCTAACTTGGATTGGAGTTGTGGCTCAGCGGTAGAGGGCTCATCTAGCACATGCGAGGCCCTGGGTTCGATCCTCAGCACCAAATAAAAATAAAATAAATAAAATAAAAGGCATTGTTTCAAAAAAAAATTAAAAACCCATTAACTTATAACAAGGATGTTTAGCCCACTACCTCACTTAAAAGGCCTACATAAATCAGTATGAGCTCAGCCCTACTAAACTTTTTCTCCTGAAAGAAATAACACAAGATGCAGACATGATGGTGTAGGCTTGTAATCCCACTTCAGCACTCAGCAACTTAGTAAGACCTTGAAATAAGAAAAGGCTGGAGAGGTAGCTCAGTGGTAAAGCATTCCTGAGTTCAATCCCCAGTACAGTTTAAAAAAAAAGGGGGGGGGGAGAAGGGAGAGGAGGACAGAGGAAGGAGGAAAGGTAAAGAAACCACAAACAGCAAATTCTACAGCAGACTTCCTCCTAATTCCCACTACCACTGAGCTTATTATCAATTCTAATCAAGCTCTGAATCTCCAGCATAAATCATTAGCTGCTTACTTCCCTTTGAACTTAAGATAATAAGCAAACAGCTTTTCATATTACCACTTACAATTCCAGTTTGACCAAAGAACAGTGTAACATGCTTGCACAATGCTCCAAAACATGTTGACCTTAGCTTTTTAAAAGCTATGACTAAAATACAGTAGTGGGCTGGGGATGCGGCTCAGTGGTAAAGTGCTTGTCTGGCATGCATAAAGCCCTGGGTTTGCTCCCCAGTACCAACAAAATAAAATGCAGTAGCATACCTATTCAAATTGTTGACTTACATACTTAGAAAATGCAATCAAAACCATTAGCAAGACTGCACAGATGGTATGAAGTAACTGAATAAAGCCTAACTCCAATAAAAAAGGCAAATTTCAAAAATAAGTAAAATGAAATGATTAAAGTACTCACTACATACACTCTAAATTAAATGCCAACCAAGCAAATAAAAAACTTAGATAATATCTGTTTAATCAAAGAAATCCAACAATCCATGAGATTACACAATGATATGTTTTTTATTTATACCATGAAAGAAGAAGGAGGTTAATAGCTTTGTAACCACAGATGTTTACTGAAACCTCATGAATGTAAACACTCTACAAGATGAACCTTCTTGATCCACGGCAATCACAACTGGCACTGGGCAGATTTTCTGGGGAGTGACAGTGACCAAGTTATATTGTCATATTGTGTGCATGTATGAATATGTAACAACAAACACCAACATTGTGTACAACTATAAAGCACCAATTTTTAAAAATGTGGAAAAAGGAAAAGAGGCAGATTTTCACAAATTAGAAACAAGAGTGAAAGTCAACATCATCTTACTTTCATTTGCTCAAACACTAATGTTCCATTTACAGCAACCAGATGAATGTTTCTAAATCTTGCCCAACTACCCTAAAACAAAAGCTACTATCCCGATGGTCATAGTTATCATTTCCACATGGAAAGAGAGCAAGAATACAAATACCATCACACAAATACTGCTCCACAAACAGGCAGCAATGTCAACAGATGAAAACAAATAATACAAAGGGCTTTTTCTATACTATTTCTTTTTTTCTTTTTCACATCAGTAACCTGCTTTATTAACACATAAACTGCACCACTGACTTGAACTTTGTAGCCAATTAACAACCCCAAAAATATCAACTGCTCAGGTACCCCCCCAAGAGACTCTTCCCCCTGCTGCAGAGAATAGTAGGGTGAGAGCAGAGGACTACTCCTCAAAGAAGACCATAGGGAACCCCTCTGCATCCTCTCCATGCTGTGGCTCCCCTTGCTCCTTGGACTCTCTTCCAATATCTTCCATGAGTTGCTCCAGGTCCAGGTCACTGGAAGCTTCATCTTCAGTGGGGATACTTTCAGCCTCCTTAGTCGGTGGTTCCTGGGGTCTAGGCTCTTCTTTTCCCTTCAAGGGACAGGCCATGTGATGAGCTGGTGGGGTCAGGCCCTTTGGCATCATTCTAACTTCTTTTTCCTAAGACAAGTTGGTTACTGAGGCCTTAGTTTGGGGAACTTGAAATTTTTTTTTAGGGCCTGGCTGGTACAGATCTTAATTCCTTGTCCTTCTTTCCTTCCCGTTATGGGTACAGGAGGCACTATGGATTCACTGCCCAGACGTCTTTTCACCATCTTCTTTTTCAGGGTCCTTTCTTGTCCATCTGCCATGCGTCTTGCCTTGGGCTTTTTTGAACGCGTTTTGGTCCAGGCAAAGTTGGGTCTCTCTTCTCTTCTTTCTCCTCCTCTATCTCTGATTCCTCCTCTTTTTTTTCCAAGTAGGACACTGAGCTGTTAGCCACAGAAAGAATTAGGTCTTTTCCATCCCCACTGCTGTCAGATCCACTGTAACAGCTCCAGAAACCAAATAAGTTGACCTGCTCCCCAATGTTGATCTGTTCTGCCTTCTGAGCCATCGTGATGGCTGCCACCAGTTTCTGGCTGTAGTCCTTATTCCTGTACTTTTTCACTCCTGCTAGCTCCAGGGACAGCTCCTGGAAATTCTTTAGCATTCAGACTGGGATTCAAGCACGAGGAACTATTTCTCAAAAAAATGTCACGTGGTATTTAGAAGGCAGAGAATCTAGATGAGAAGCGAAGAGAAAATACTCCCCCAGATCAGGATCAGATTCCACCATGCCTGACCACCAGGGGTAACCATTCTGTTTGGCCCAGATGATGGATCCTGGGACATAGGAGGCATAGGCCACATCACTCTCACGCCCTGTCCAGATCTCCTCAGAAATATCACAGCAATTATAATCCAAGTCTGTATTCTGGTCACAAGACCAATTATCTGGGAGAATTGAAGGGTCAATAGACCCACGCAGCCGCTTCCATTTCTCACAGTTTGGAGAGGAACACTGGACCCAAACTAAACATTGACCAAAACCACTCTCTTCCCCTTTTTTTTTTTTTTTCTTTTTTTTATTGGTTGTTCACAACATTACAAAGCTCATGACATATCATATTTCATACATTAGATTGAAGTGGGTTATGAACTCCCAATTTTACCCCAATCTTCCCCTTTTTGATGACCTGTGATCTGAGAATCACTCTGAATCATTTTCTCTGGTTGGTCTTTCTCTCTGCACTCATGCCCACCTTGAACTTTCTCCATTTTTTCATCCTGAGCTTCCCTCTTTCTTTTGCTTAAGGGAAGTCTATTAAATTTCTTCTCAGAGGGTGCAGGAACCAGCTGGGCCGATTTAGATGTTCTTATCTCTGGGACATCTTCTACAGAGGCTGAAGTCTCTGGAGTATGAGGTACCACTTTCCTCTCTCCAACAGCATTATCATTATCAGTAGCAGAAGCAATGCCTGGTTCTTTGCCTGACTGGGAATCGGTCTGAACACAGGAAGGCTCTGCAAAATTAAGACTAGATCCCATCTCCAAGCACTCCTGAAGGGACTTCTGAAGCACAATCTGGACAATCTCTTCAAATTCTGCATTGGTAAGACTTGATTTTCCCTTTTCCTTCTTCTGTGCTAGCTTGTCTTGAGCCTTTCCTTTTTTCTCCTGACCAACTCCTGGACCATCCTCTGTAGCTGCTTCTCCTCCTTTTCTAACCTGGCTTTTGGTGGGCTTGCCTTGGCTTCTGCCACTAGAGAACTGATCCCCAGGGTCTCTTCTCTGTGTGAGTTGGGACCACAAGGTATCATGCTATGCAATTTTTGTGTAGGTGGGGCAAAGGTTTTCTTTGATCGCTTTCCACATTCTTCTTTCTTCTGCAATGTTGTCATCATTCAGCTGAGAAACACAGCTTTCTTTGCCTCTTCTGGAAAAGACCTGAAAGCGATGAGCACAGCGTGCCACAGCCGTGACTCTTGTACGATTTCTTACTCAGGGTTTAGGCCAATATGGTAATATGGGGCAACTTAGCCTTCTCTACTTTCTCCTGGTTTCCACATAGTTTTGACAATGAACAAGGAAGTGAACTTGTATAATACATGAGAATAATGGAAGAATTGTTAGACTATACCCTATTTTTCACAAAGATACCAAAATAATTTGCCAAAAGAGGCACTTTTTAAAATACAGTTTTGGAAATCATGAGAGACCCTTTAATATTAGCACTGACCCAATGGGATAGCTCTTTGAAAATTTGAAGATTTCCAATTTAAACAAACCAGAATATTCTGAAGAAATTTTAAATATTCCAAGAAATTTTAAATGACCTTTAAAAAGGAAATGTACTAGTCAAAACTGAGAAAGAATCTACATATATTTTTAAAGTCTATAAGAATTCTGTGGTTAAGCAAGGAAGCTAATGCTAAGGGGTGGGTAAAATCACAAGTTCCAAGTCCAGTCTGAGCAAGTTAGCAAGGCCTGTCTCAAAATACAAAAAATACAGAGGGCTGGGAATGCAGCTCAGTGGTAAAGTATTTGTCTATCTTGCAAAAGACCCTGGATTCAATCCTCAACCTGACCAAAAAAAAGTTTACAGAAAAATCATCCAGATGAATTCAAGATGTTTAAAAAATATTTTAAAAGGTCCTAAATTACACTCTTTGGAATTTTCACATCTACTGAAGCTTGATTTAAAACTGACTAGTTATGGAAAGACAATTTAAAAATTACCTTTTCCAATCAGACATTGGGACACATGCCAGAAGATCCAGCTACTCTAGAGGCTGAGGCAAGAGGATAAACATTCAAGGTCAGCCTGGGCAACTCAGTAATAAGTCTGTCTCAAAAATACAAAGTGCTGGGGGATGTAACTCAGTGGTAGAGCACCCTAGGTTCAATCATAAATATCACAAAAAAAGTGGGGGGGAGGCGGGGGCAGGGTGAAGAATGGCAGAGTGGGGTGGTGCATGCCTGTAATTCTCAAGAGGCTCAGGAGACTAAGACAGGAGGATCGTGAGATCAAAGCCAGTCTCAGACCCTAAGCAACTCAGTGAGAAACCTGTCTCTAAATAAAATACAAAAAAGGGCAGGGGTCATGATTCAGTAGTTAAGTTCCCCTGGGTTCAATCCCTGGTACCAAAAAAAAAAAAAAAAAAAAAAAAAAACTGCTGTTGAATACCTAACTCACTAAACGAATAAAAATTAACTTTAAACAGATTAAAGACCTAAATGCAGAGGCTAAAACAATAAATTCTTTGAAGTAAACACAGATCTGCATTACCTGGGATTTGACAATTAGGTAGGATACCAAAAGTAGTAACAACCATAAATAAATAAATTAGAGAAATTGTTAATTTCAAAGGCTTGAACAGAAAATAAAGTCTATCACTTAAATATTTTCTAAGTTGAAGCAGAAATTGAAGCTTCCATTAAAGCCTATAAAGAGAGAGAGAGAGAGAGAGAGAGAGAGAGAGAGAGAGAGAGAGAGAGAGAGAGAAACTGTATTTCGCCAAAATTAAAAAATTTTTTATTTCATAAGACATCACCAGGGCTGGGAATGTGGCTCAAGTGGTAGCGTGTTTGCCTAGCATGCGTGAGGCACTGGGTTCAATTATCAGCACCACATAAAAATAAAAAAGATATTGTGTCCTCCTAAAACTAAAAAATAAAAAATTAAAAAAAAAAAAAAAGATATCACCAAGGCAGCTCAGTGGTTAAGCACCCCTGGGTTCAATCCCTGGTTAAAGAAAAAAAAAAAAAAGCCAACAATGAGCAGAGAAGAATTCAAAGGTTTCCAACACAGAGAAATGACAAATGTTTATGAAGATGCTAATTATCCTGATTTACTCATTATACCTGTACACATATTAAATTTTAAAAATGTACCCAATAAATATGTACAATTACAAAATGAAGAATCACAATTAATTCAATAGCTATAAAAATTACTCTGGAAAAAAATTACTGTGAATTCTTTTGGGGGTTTGGGGGGCAAATTTGGTAAATTGCTAAAGCTGGCTTTGAACTTGTGATCCTCCTGCTTCAGCCTCCCAAATCACTGGGATTCCTTCTGTGCTTATTTAATTTCATCATGCTGATTTTGATCCATTTCATTTTGAATCTAATCCTATGCTTAATTTTCCAATTTAAGATTCCCAGTAGTCTCTCCCATTTGAAATCCATGAAATAAACCCCATTTTGAGTACAGCTAACTGATCAGTTGCAAATTTCACCTAATCTGATTTATTATATTGACCCAAAAGATATCATTAATACTGGTTGAAATTAGATAATTTGTAGTTTATATACAAAGGGTGCTAGAGTAAGGTATACCCCTGCACATAACTGGTCAGAAAAAAATAAATTCAATACACTTGAGAGATTAGCCATCTGCTAAAGTTACAATTTGTAAGCAAAAAATATATATAAATAAAGCCATAAATTGCAAGTGAAAAAAACAGAATCTTGAGAAAATTGAGACAACAGAAAATGAAGCCCAATTAAACTAATAATTGAATTATAAGGCCTAAAAAGCAACGCAAGAATGTCACTAGTTGTACATGGTTATGCTGCCCAAAAACAACAAAAGGAAAATGATTTTAAGAATGAAGGCTTTTGACCAAGCTAATATTGAATAAGCCCCAAATAATACAGTCTCTTTCTCTCACAACTGAAAACTCCAGACATATAAAACAATATGCACGGGGACTCTGAAAAGTATACCAGATATGGATATTGTGGAACAAAGTCATATTGGCCAATGTCCAACAAGGGGAATGACTGCTGTATTTTTTTTTTTTTTTTGGTGGAGTGGGGGGGTGTTGATCTGGTTTTGTCCTCCTTTTTTCTATAGGCTTTGCCTTGCCTTGAATGTAGCCCCCAGTCAAGAAATTTTGTATGAGAAAAGCAACTGAAATGACTACAATTTGCCAGGCATAGTAGTACACATATATAATCCCAGCAATTCCAGAGGCTGAGGCAGGAGGATCACAGGTTCAAAGCCAGCCTCAACAATATTATGAAGGCCCTAAGCAATTTGGTGAGACACTGTCTCAAATAAAAATATAAAAAATGATGGTATGGGGCTGGGATTGTGGCTCAGTGGTAGAGTGCTCACCTAGAATGCGTGAGGCACTAGGTTCAATCCTCAGCACCACATAAAAATGAAATAAAGATATTGTATGTCCACGTACAACTAAATAATAAATACTTTTTTAAAAAAAATAACAAGATGTGTCTAAGTGGTTAAGGTCCCCTGGGTTCAATCCCTGATAACAAAGACAAAAAGCAAACAATCCACATTAAAAAGAAAGCAAAGGAGGATTCAGCAAAGCAAAGCACTCTGCACAGCAGTGGCCAATGCGGGAGGAACACCACTAGACTGGTGGGGGGTCCAAGGAACACATCACTATGTGGCTTTACACTATGTGGCCTCACACTATGTGGCCTTTACACTGCTGCTGATACATGGAGACAGGGTAACTGATCTGTCAGCCCTCCAGAAAGCAAGAGAACCAATTTTAAGACTACAAGAGCAGTTATACCCTATCCAACAAATTGGTAAAAATCTCTTCAGCATTTAAAAAAACAAAAAACACTATATTAAGGAATGTAGCAGTGCCTGGTAATATAATAACCCTCAATAAATGTTAGCTTCCAGTAGGATGTGAAGGCAAACACCTGTAATTCCACTGACATGGAGGCTGAATCAGATGCATCACAAGGTTCAAGCCAGTAAATAAGTAAATAGAAAAAATGACTTAGCAAGGCCCTGTCTCAAAAAATAAATAAATAAACAAACAGGGATATGGATGTAGTTTAGTGATAGAGCATCCCTGGGTTCATTAAAAAAAAAAAAAAAAAAGTTAGCTATCATGACTCCTGAGCCACTGAAATTATCTTAAAAATTTTACTTTTTAAAATGGCCTAGAATTTAAATTCACAGGTTTTGTTGGATAAGATATAAGTTCCAGGCCTCCAGAGCAGAGCACTTCAAAACACAGTCACACAGTTAATAGGTTTCTCAAATGTATAGTTTTGGTACAAAAACAAGTGATATCATAAGCACTGTCATGGCAATTCATACAAGTTACAATAATATTTTTTAAAGGAAGAGGAGCTAATTTCTATTTAACTAAGAAATTAGTTAACAATAGTTATGCTCAATTTTAATCAGTTATATACAGCTGTAGAAAGTTACTTGTGTCTCAGATTTAGGGCATCAATGTTCACTGTCACTCCTAAAGTAGGCAGGTGAGTAAAGAAGAGGTTAACATAATCCTTAAAGCTGGATAAAAAGGTCAATGATTGAGGGAGGTGGGAGGGAGCACTACCACAGCCAAACACCAAGTACCAAAAGCATGACATTCCTATCTTTAAAAAAAAAAACATCACAAAATATGAAAACAATTCTACTCCTAACTGTAAGTATAAAGACAAAGGCTCAGATATTCCTATTATTTAATCACATCGAACATCTTGTAAAGAGATGCACTCCTAAAGTAAATATAAGCATATGTTATTAAAGAAACCTCTTGCTAGACAAGGTGGCACACACCTGTAATCCCAGCAGATCAACAGGGTGAGGCAGGAGATCAGGAGTTCAAAGCCAGCCTCAGCAACTTAACAAGGCCCTAAGCAACACAGTGAGACCCTAACACAAACATAAAATTTAAAAAAAAATTAAAATGCAGATACCAAGAAAACGTCTCTTAACATATGTAAACACAAATAACTATTTCTACCATTGTCTATTTCTCTTTTTTTTTAAAGAGAGAGTGAGAGAGAATTTTTTAATATTTATTTTTTAGTTTTTGGCGGACACAACATCTTTGTACGTGGTGCTGAGGATTGAACCCAGGCCGCACGCATGCCAGGCGAGCTCGCTACCACTTGAGCCACATCCCTAGCCCCTACCATTGTCTATTTCACTGGCCACTATTAGAGTGGAGTAGGAGAGAAAGGCAGAATAGGGGCTCTCGGTTTTCTTATTCCATTACAATCTTCCAGTGTAGGAAACTGTAAAGTTTAGTAAAGTGAATACTTAATTGTATTAATAATTTCTAAAAACAAAGGCTTAAATAAACTACAACATATTAACATGTTAAAAAAAATTATCTTCTTTTATTAAACTACAAGATTTTTTATTGTCTTTTTTATTTGTTTCTTCCCTGGTCATGGGAGAGTTTATTTTTCCATTATTTTATCTTATGATGTTTCGTTTTTTTCCACAACAGATTTAAAGTGACTTAGAAAGGACATATAGAGTACTACAATGAAAGTAAATAATGGAAAAATAGCAGGCTATAAATTCTCACAATACAAATAATGAATATCAATTAGAATCTGAGCTTCCTGGTGACCAGAGTTAAAAGAGAAGTATCATTTACATAGTTTCCAGTATTTGATATAAGGAGAAGTGCGCTTGTGTATGTACCAGTTCCCATAATACTGTAACCTTAAAGATTAATACAACATTGAAACAAAAATTGTGTGGCCGATTTCAACACAAATTATAATAAATATTAAAGTAGAAACTTTAAAATGTAAAGTTACCAAAAAAATAATAACCCATCTTATTTTCATTTCTTAAAATGAATATTTGCTAATGAAGCAAATCAAATTCATATTCAAATCTCCTCGATTCTCCAGAGGGAGTCCTCACATCAAGATTTAGATGAATTCAGTAGACTGTCTTTTTTCTTATAGTACTGGGCATTGGACCCGGAGCTTTTTGTTTTGTCTGTGGTTTGTATTTTGTTTTGGGCACCGGGGATTGAACCCAGAGAGACTTTACCACTGAGCCACATTCCCAGCCCTTTTTTGTATTTTATTTAGGAACAGGGTGTCACTGAATTGCTCTGTTGCTAAGGCGGCTTTGACTCCCAAACCTGCCTCAGACTCCTGAGCCATTGGGATTATAGGTGCGGGCCACCATGCCAGGTGAACCCAGAGCTTTGCACACGTTAGGCCAGCACTGAGCTACATCCTAGCCCATTTTAAAATTTGTCTTATTTAGAGAATCTCAGTAAGTTGCCCAGATTGTCTTCAAACTTGTGATCCTCTTGTTTCAGCATTCTGAGTAGCTAGAATTAGGTGTGTCACTTGTATTCAGCAATTTAAGAGAACTTTTTCAAAATATTATTATTCACTGCTATGTATGGTGCACATTTCTTTTTTTTCCGGTACCAGGGATTGAACTCAGGGGCACTCTCGACCAGTGAGCCACATCCCCAGACCCATTTTGTATTTTATTTAGAGACAGGGTTTCACTGAGTTGCTTAGTGCCTCGCCATTGCTGAAGCAATGACTTTGAATCTCGATCCTCCTGTCTCAGCCTCCAGAGTCGCTGGGATTACAGGCAGGCGCCACTGCACCCGGCTGGTACACATTTTTTTTCTTCCTTACTATTAGCAAACAATCTATACCTAAACACTGGAATTTTTCTCTCAAATTCCGCATAATATGCCAATAGAAGTTAATTTTTGAATCAATCTTGGGGTGTCATCTTTCAGGAAAAAGGGTTCAGGACAAGAAGTTTCAGGCTCCTACTAAATCAGGCAATGAAAATTTAATACCATAAGCAATAAACTCCTTAATATGTCACTGAATATAAACATAAAACGTATTTTAGGACAAAATGAACTATTTGATTTACTTGTAGACTATGTTGTACATTTCTAACTACTGTCAAACAAGGACCTTCTAGGAAGAGTATGGACTTCAGAGTCAGGAAAGACAAAAACCTGAATACCAGATTCATCATTTACTAGCTAGATTATCTTGGGAAATTAACTAACCTCCTCAAACCTGTTTCCTCACCACAATTTTATAAGAATGCAGAATCACTAAATAAAATAAGGCTTGTGATGATGCTAATTATATAAAGCACTTTACTATAAAAAGATCATGATTTTTCCTTTCTCTAGACTATCCAGAGGGCAAGGCCTTCAAAGATGCACCTCCTAGGTTCCAGCTAAGTAATTCCCTAAAAGCACCAAGAGCTCTCCTAATTTAGATCTTAGAAAAGCTAGAATGAAAGGTGTGGTGAGGAAAAGTACACCTTTGGAAGCATCTGACACATACCACAACAAACACAAAAGCCAAAAAAATGCTGTCTGTTCCATACAGACAAAATTATCAAAGACACAGTCTGATCTTTGACACATGGGATAGTGAATCTGAAACAGATACTTATTCATTTCTTGAAAGCATTTCCTTCTGCTATCAAATGTGTCAAATCTAATTTAACAGCTCTTCCCAAGGTGAGCAGCTTAGTAGATGCAGAATAGCAACAGAGCTCAACCCCAAAGAAGTTTATACGGAGAGACATCAGTTAGACAGAACTGCTTCTCTTATTTATATCTGCATAACCAGTATCATTAGTCAAACTAATTCACCTAACCGTCTCATACCAAAAGACCTATATTATTGAAGATACTTTTCCCACCAGGCTAGCTTTCAAGGAGAATTATGGGAAAGTCAAATTCCTTTTGTTACCAAAATTTTCTCCAAAAGTCCCTACCCCATTAAAATTTTGTTAAACCTAATTTTTCATCTTTAAATCAATGATGTGATAAATAGAAATAACAATATAAGATACTAACCATGACCACTCAGAAAATGTAATCCTCTTCCTTCTTTCTGTAGTCATCATTCTTAATGAGATCAAAGTAGAACCCAAACACTTTAGATTACTCCATCTACTTGCAAACGCACAGCCCACAACAGTTGAAAAGCATTCTGCAAGTACATCTCACAGCAGGTCCTCTACTGACGCAATGAACAAATATGATAACAGAAGTCAATTTTCAATCACAAGCAAAAAATTAAGCTATTTTTAACTTTTGATTAAAATAGCATCAACAAGGAGAATATAAACTTTACATCCTTTATAATTTACTTCCAATCTTCAATTAAAATGTCCTTACTGAGGGGGAAAAAAAATCCCACAAATGGAACTTCAAACATGATTTCTTAGGATGCAGGTTCATATGAAGTCATGGTATTTTATTTGGCTATTCTGAGATATGGAAAAACTGTGTTTTCCTTTCTCTTTGTAGACACACCCAATTCCCAGAAAGATGTTTTCTTTCTTACAACAGTCAGCTGCATTTCTTTCAAACAACAAACTCTGAAAGGAATTAAAAAACAGCCCTGAATAGAAAGTGTTTCAGCATTATCAATTTCTTATGTAGAATGAACATAGTCAAGATGACTTTCTTCCATAAATTCAAGCATAATATAATCATATTCAGTGTCATGTTCCAATTTAATAGTCTAAAAATGCTAAAACACTCAAATGTCACTTTTAAAGATGGCATTCTAAATGTAAATTCAAGGTTATCTACATTCTAACTCCCAGCACTTAACTGATTTAACTCTTCCTCCTCCACATAAATGTAATACTACAGTTTAGCAAAAAAAGATCAGTTGACATTATTAAAAAAAAAACTTAAGTCATTGACAACAATGACTATCTCTGATATCTCTAATATATTTTGTTATGAAATATTCAAGCACAGATAAGCATATAAAACTTCTAAGGCACAGTGACACGCCTATAATCCTAGCTGCTCATGAGGCTGAGGTAGAGGATCACAAGTTCAAGGCCAGCCTCAAAAATTTACCAAGGCCTTCAAGTAACTTACTGAGACCCTATCTCAAAATAAAATATGAAAGGGCTGTGGTAAAGCGCCCCTGAGTTCAAATCCCCAGTATCGATCCCAAAAAAGATTCTAAATGTTTCCTAATGCTTCAAATCAAACAATACCATTGGGTTATGAGCATATAATCATGAAAGCTGCTTTGATTCTGCCATCTCTCTCTCAGTATCCTGGGCTGTCAACATGAAGATTCTAGTAAAACTCAGACAAAGGGAGAGCTGGCCTCCCACCAAGCTTTATGACTGTACCAAGTAAGCATTCTAGATACTTTCTGTTCTAGTATCAAACATCAAATATCTCTTGTTCTTTCCTTCCTTCCATTGTTTTTCAGTCCTAGGGGCTGAACCAAAGGCCTTGCAAATGCCATGGAAGTCCCTCCACCACTGAGCTACAAACCCAGTCCTTGTCTTGTAGCCTCTATATGCAGTAGCTACTTGGATTTTCCCAATTAGTATCTCTTCATCTTCCATTCACACTGTACATTCTTAGACCAATCTTTCTGAACACACTGTGGTCATCAATAAACAATCGATCCCCAAATTACCTCCAATTCAAACCCTGTGATTCAACTGCCACAATTACTTGAGATCCCTCCTACTAAACTCCCTAAAATAAAAATTCTCAAATAGAAAACACCAGGCACTTTCCTGTTTGTTTGCTCATATAACTCCTAATATCTGAAATGTCTTTCCTTCATTCTTTTAACTTTAATTCCCTTCAACTCCAAACTACTACCTAGATAGGATACCTGGTTGTCCTAGTTTGTAAAAGATCACATTTTCCTTTCCTTCACTTAGCCTCAGTTATTCTATTTATTAATAATAAAAAAAGACAGAAATTAATGACGCCAAGAACTACTGTAAAGATTAAATGAGAGCTGGGGTTGTAGCTCAGAGGTACAGCACTTGCCTCAAGTGCATGAGGCACTGGGTTTGATCCTCAGCACCACATAAAAATAAATAAATAAAGATATTGTGTCCATCTAAAACTAAAACATATTTTTAAAAAAGATTAAACAGAGGCTGGGGTTGTGGCTGAGAGGTAGAGCGCTCGCCTAACTTGCATGAGGCACTGGGTTTGATCCTCAGCACCACATAAATGTAAAATAAAGATATTGTGTCCACCTATAACTAAAAAATAAATATTTTTTTAAAATAGATTAAATGATTATACAGAAGCTAGAAGGTACTTATATAGTATATACATAGTAGGTATTTAATAAATAATATCTTAGATGAGAGAACACTATTCAGATACTGTTTCATCATTATTTCTAAATCTAATGTTTTTTTCCTCCAGTTAGATCACAGATTTTTTTAGCATGTACCTCATTGAAGAATTAACAGAAGTAAATTAGTTCCAAACTTAATTAGAACCCAAAGCTGCGAGCTTCTCTTTTTAAGTTTTAAAAGTTTTTAGGGTAAGGATTACTCTGCCAAGCTAAGTCTTGGTCTGAATGATCCAAAGGACCACTCACTCTCTCTCATGTGGAGACTAGGGAAAAAAAGGGATGTGGCACCAAAACCAGACCAAGCATCTCCTAATAGAGAGATCTAAGTCCTATTTGAAAATCCTGCCTAAGAAGCCTCACCAGCTGCCTAGTTACCACAGACCAATCAGATAAAAAAGACATGACAACCCAGAGGACCCACGTTAAGAGAGGGACCTCTAAGTATGCAGAAAAAAAAGGAGGGGAAGGAAAACAAATTACGAGAAAGAAGTACTGACTCTATGTTGCTTGAAAGTAACAGACAAAATGTAAAGTATCTGCTTTAAAGAAAAATAAGAGCTGACTTTTAATTTTGATCTCTTTACTTCCTAAACTGGCAACTACTTAACCTTTTGCCAAAGCTGTTTCTTCATAAAATGGTAATAATTTGTCTCACAGACTTATTATGAAGATTAGGTAGGATGCATACTTCCTTGGAATATGATAGACACAACAACTGATATTTTATTTATGTATTTTGGTACTGACGATTGAACACAGGGGCACTCTACCATTGACCAACATCCCAGCCCTGTCTATTTTTAATTTTTAAGACAGAGGTTTGTTAAGTTGCCCAGACTGGTCTTGAGCATTCAATTCTGCTGCCTCAGTCTCCTGAGTAGATAGATAACAAGCATATGCCACCAAGCCTAGATGGGGAGGGTTTTTGTTTTGGGGGCGGGAGTTTACCAAGAATTTCAGCAAGGGCATTTAACCACTGAGCCACATCCCCAGCCTTTCTTTTCATTTTTTATTTTGAGACAGAGTCTCACTAGGTTGCTTAGGGACTGCTAAATTGCCAAGACTGGCTTTAAACTTACAATCATCCTGCCTCAGCCTCCCAAGCTACTGTAATAACAGGCATGAGCCACCAGAGCCAGCAAGAGGATTAATTTTTAAATGATAAACTTTGTGGGGGTGAGATGGAAGGAACAGTGTTGAGGATTGAACCCAGGGCCTTTTGCATGCTAGGCAAACGCTTTACCACTGAACTACATCCCCAGCAATTTTATTTTGAGACAGGGTCTCCCTAAACTGCCAGGGTTGGCCTTGAATTTATGAGGTTCCTGCTTCAGCCTCCTTAACAGCTGGTATTACAGGCATGTGCCCAGCTCACCTGATCTCTTTCTGTCTCCTATGGTTTTAACCTCCAAGCTATACTTAGAAAAGGAAAAAGGAGGGAAGAACACTTGCATGCCAAAAAAAAAAAAACAGATGAAAGAACATAAGAAAAGATATTATAAGTAAACGCTATCTTAAGTGCAATTGTCATTAAATCTGATTTAATAAGAACAGAAGTTGTGAATGTAGCTCAGTTGTGGAGAATGTGCCTCACATGCTGAGTCTCCTCTGGGCTCAATCCATAGAACCACCAAAAAAAAAAAAAAAAAAGGAAGGAAGAAAGGAGAAAAAAATGATAAATCTAAAATAACAGGCCGTGGAGACAAACATTTTAACAATGTGGCCTGGTAGTACATACCTGTAATCCCTGCTGCTCAGGAGGCTGAGGCAGGAGGATCACAAGTTTGAGACCAGTCTAGAAAACTTGGCAAGATTTTGCTTTAAAATTAAGACAAAATGAAATAAAATAGTATAAAATAAAATAAAGAGCTGGAGATACAGCTAAGTAGTAGAGCCCTTGCCTAATATCTGTAAAGCCCTAGATTCAATCCTCAGAACAGCCAAAAAAAAAAAAAAGTGGACTCTGATATTAAAATGCTTTTTTTTTTTTTTTGCATGGGGGTGGGGGGTGGGGATACCAGGGATTGAACCCAGGGGCACCTGGCCACTGAACCACATCCCCAGCCCTATTGTGTATTTTATTTTAGACACAGGATCTCACAGAGTTGCTCAGACCCCCATTGTGCTGAGGCTGACCTTGAACTCTCGATCCTCCTGCACGCAGCCTCTGGAGCTGCTGGGATTATAGGCGTGATCCACCATACCCAGCAAGATGCTGACTGAATCTTATGTAGCTATTAACTTATTCTAAAATAATAAATGAACTCTATTTTAACCCAAATAACACTTTCTATTTGGAAAAACAGCCAAGTGACAAGAGGTGGGGAGGTTGGCACTATTTTACACTTTTGTAAATGTCTTTAACATCAAGAAAGGAAGATAAATCTAATAAGTCAGATGACTTCTTAAATGTGTTTCTGCATTCAATACATTGCAACATTTTAAGTCTATGAAGAAAATCTCCTCTCCCGGAAAAGAGAGAGGCATTTTAACAGTCTTTCCTGATTACTATGCATTGTTTCAATATTACACCAAAACTCAGCAAATTATTTTAATCTAATTTTTTTGTTATTTGTTTTTTGTTTTCATGCAGTGCTAGGGGTCAAACTCAAGGCTTCAAACATGCTGGACAAGTGCTCTACCACTGAGCTACATCCCAGCCCAGTAAGTGATAATTTTTAAACATTACAAGCAACTTAGTTCCAAACCATACTTCCTAATTTTTCATACACTGTTACACTGAAATCAATTCATCCACATTGCATTTTATGCATTATTTAGTAGCATTATGTACAGATCATCCGGTAATTATCAGTACTTTAAGTTATGCAGACCTTTCCTGATATCTCTTTGTTTGATCTCAAAACTCATACCTGTTAATACCACCACTGGTCTCATTAGGGAAGACTGTTAAGTACTGGGAAGCTCTCAAGGTCGTGGGATAGGAATATTGGAAACTCTTCCAATATTCTAAATTTTTGCCTCAATATTCCAGTTTTTGCTTGAAAACTATAATTTTAGTATTAGCAACAGTTTTTCTTGAAGACACAGGAACATTCACCTTTTCTTATTTTTTTGTTTTATTTATTTTTGGGGGGGTACTGGGGATTAAAACTCAGGGTACTTGGCCACTAAGCCACACCCACAGCCCTATTTTTGTATTTTACTTAGAGACAGGGTCTCAGTGAGTTGCTTAGGGCCTCACCATTGCTGAGGCTAGCTTTGAACTCATGATCCTCCTGTCTCAGCCTCCAGAGTTGCTTGGATTAAAGGCATGCACCACCACACTCAGAACATTCATGTTTTTAATAATGTATCTGTGAAATATTCAAGCATGAATAAGCAGTCTGTCATTCTTTCAAGTAAAAATGGTGAAAATTTTAAAAAGACCATAGCTGAGCATACAACTAACTTATACAAGTGGTTTTCATTATCAGACAACTATGTAACAGAAGTGATTTGTGCCATTTTATCACACAGAATATTTGACAAATTATATACTCAAGGGTCAAGACATAATTAAATGAATAGTTTATGGTGTTTCATCACAGACATTATGTGAAAGGTAAAAACTGGCTTCTTCTTTTTTTTTTTTTTTTGGAGAATACACGTACACGAAGAACACTATCATTATTAGAAATTATTAGCCCACCTTGGTACTACTTGGATTTGAGCTAAGAAACCAGAAGTTTTACCCAACACTGATATTGAAAATGTTGATAAAATGAAAAAGGAAAAAAAAAGTCCTACTTTAATTACTAAAATTCTGAGTCTCTCAACAGTACAGACATTAAAAAATCCATATACCCTCATAAAGACTCTGATTGCCAGGGGCTAAGGCTCAGTGGCAGAGTACTTGCCTATCACACATTAGCACCACATGAAAAAATAAAATGAAATAAAATAAAGGCATGCTGTCCCACTCTAACTATAACTTTTTTTAAATGACTGATGCCAGGAGCAAAATTTTTACCACTCCTTTAATATACAAAATAAAGTACTAACAAGTTCAGTAAATCAAGATGGCTAGGCCAGAAGCACATTTCTCCAAGCAAGTAAGGGCACCCCATCAAACTAGCAATGCCATGCTAACTCAAAAATGGTCATCAAATGAGGTCATGAAAAATCCAAAAGGCTTTTCATTCACAATGACAGAGAACCACTGTGTATAAGACCAACTAAATATGATTACTCATTAATGTTCTTTCTGGGAAAAAAAAAAGGAATTAAATGAAATGTATGCTGGAATGCATTTCATTAGCTCATGTTTAGTAAAATTCTAAAATAAATGTAGAAATGGCAACAGGAGATGGTGGCACACACCTGTGATCCCAGCATCCCACTGAGGCTGAAGCAGGAGGATTCCAAGTTTGAGGCCAAACTTAACAACTTAGTGAGACCCAGTCTCAAAATAAAAAATGAAATTTAAAAAAATATACATATGTGTTTCCGTGTGTGGGGGGTGGTGGTGTGTGTGTTTGTTTATGAATGACACGATTGTGGCTATATCTCAGTAGAAAAACAGTAACTTTCTCCACAGCTGTTCCATGCAGGCCTCAGCCCATGGTCATATAATTCTCCTTCTTCAACTTATTCTTGGGATCTTACACTACAGGTCCTTCCCATACCTCCTCTCACTCATCAGAGTAGTTCAAATCACTGTGAAAGTGAAGATTCCCTTGTCCTTCCTCTCTCCCAGCTCTCTTTTCCTTTTCTCTGGCAGCAGGTTTAAGAAGGTAAGAACCTACCATACCCACCACCATGAGACGTCTGTATCAACCAGGTGCCAGAACTAGTAGACTAAGCCAGGACACTCGCAAAGTCTAAGAGCTCCGGGTTCAATCACTCACATTCCACACAAGTCCTTTAGAACTAGCAGTCCCAGCCAACACTTTGGTTTCAAAGAATTTGAATATACTTCAACTTGAAGCCCAGAATTTAATTAAAACAAATCAATTTCAGACTGTACCAAAGATATTTACAATACTTCTAGTAATACTAACCTCAGGAGGTAGTTTATTCCAACCACTTATCTCATACCAATTTGGTTTTAGCGCTCCAGTTCTTCCGCTTACTACCAAGTATGACTGCTAGGACAAGTTATATTTAAACATCTACAACTATGTGCCTCTTAAACTGGAAAATCAGGACAATAACATCATCTACTTCAAAGAGTTGATGTACAGCCAAGCACCGTGGCACACGCCTATAATCCCAGCTGCTCAGGAGGCTATGGATCAAATTCAAGGCCAGCCTCACCAATTTAGCAAGGCCTTGAGAAACTCTGTAAGATATTTTTTAAAAGAGCTGAGGATGTAGCTCAGTAGTAAACTGCCCCTAGGTTAAATCCCAGGCAACCCCCACCAAATAAATACATAGATAGATAGATAGATAGATAGATAGATAGATAGATAGATAGATAGACAGACAGATGGATGGATGATAGATAAATGAGTTGGTGTATAATTTAAATGAAGCAACTTATTTAAAGCATTTAACTCAGTATCTGGCAAATAGTAGGCACACAATAAACCAATGCTAACTATAAAGAACTCTAAGAGCAATTCCTCTTTCCTATATAAATTTCAAAATGGAGTACAGAAGCTAGGATTATAGCTCAGTTCTAGAGCGCTTGCCGAGCATGTGTGAGGAGGCACTGGGTTCGTTCCTCAGCACTACATAAAAATAAATAAAGGTATTGTGTCCATCTACAACTAAATTTAAAAAAAATAATAAGTACAGGTTTTATAGCTGCTGGACCACTGACAAAAAAAAAAAAACTTCCTTCTTATTTCAATCACATACAACAGCTTATAGAACATACCTACAGTGTTTCACCATGTATATTAGATTCCCATTTTAGAACAGTGACAATCAAGTTGTAGTATCTAAAAATTTCCTATACTTAATAATAGTGAGATTAAGATTGAAAAGCTCAAAAATACTTTCCAGTGGATATTATGTAAGGGTAATGAACTGTGACATACTAGGATTACCTTAACAAATGACTTAAAAACTTTGTGACAGATGAGGTAATAAAATAATCATAAACTTTCACAAGGCATATAAGACATTAAGGCTGGGGCTAGAGTTCTAGCTCAGTGGCACTGGATTCAATTCCCAGCATCGCTTATAAATAAAGAAAGAAAACAAAGGTCCATCAACAACTAAAAAACATATTAAAAATAATAATGATGCAAATGTATCAAGCTGGGCATGGTGACTATAATCCCAGCGATTAGGTAGGCTGTGGCAGGAGGATGTCAGGTTGGAGGCCAGCCTCAGCAACTTCATGAGACCCTGTCTCAAAATTTTAGAAAAAGGGATGGGGATGCCTAGAACGCTTGCCTAGCATTCGTGAAATCCTGGGTTCAATCATCCCCAGTACCAAAAACATTTTTTTAAAGCATGCCAATACAACAAAGCTGAATGGTAGGTACACAAGCATTTGTTACATAATTCTCTATAATTTTCTACATACATTAAATATTTCATTAAAGATGAATCACTTGTGTGAAAAAAAAATGGCAAAGAACTCTTGGGTAATTTAATTTGGGAATAAAATTGTAAAATATAGTCCAGCTCTATCTCATAACATTTATATATCCAAATATAACAAATAATTTTTAAAATCTTGTATTTCATGTTGATGGTTTATTTCTATATAAGAAAAGTGTAAAACAAGGGCAAAAGCCTGGTGCCACAGTCTGTATCCCAGCAGCTTGTGAGGCTAAGGCAGAGAGGATTACAAAGCCAGGCACATCACCCTGTCTTCAAAAAATAAAAAGGGCTGGGGAGGTGGCTTAATGGTACAGCACCCCAAGTTCAATCCCCATTACTGGAAATAAACAGATAAATCTTTCCCCTGACACTGGTGAAAGTTCTAGAAATTCATGGATTAATAACAAGCACAATCAAGTTAAATGAGATATGATAATATAAAGAGGATTTTTTTGGCAGGGGGAGGGGTGTTGGGGTATGAACCCAGTGCCTGGCTGGAGCCAGGCAAGCGCTGTGCCAATGAGCTACACTCCAGCCCTGTTTGACTGTACATTTTAAAACAAATGAGGAAAATTTTACCAAGACCAAGTCTTACACTGCTGTACTTAGATACAACAGGGTACTTACTTATCCAAATCAATAACAGAAAAAGCTTTACTTTCCATTTTTCATTGCAAGAAACTGGATTTTTCTTTCTCTACTGTTCATTTTTAAATAAGGAAGAAAAACACCGAAAATGATCCAGTTGTTGCAGCACCAAGCATGAACAATGAGACTGGGGGTGGTAAGAGAAAGGGTTAGTGCAGAGCCTAACAAGAGCCCTGCACACCGGCTCTGGCTAAACCCTGAGGATGAAAGCACTCTTTGTCCTTCTGGTCAATGCAAGGCCTTTCAGTGTCCCTGTATATAATTTTTTTTTTTTTTTAAGCAAAAGAAGTGGGAGGATGGGGAGTTTTGCTTCTTTAGGGGATATCTCCTCAGCTGCCTGTCTACAATAAGGATGAAGGTCACATAGACACAGAAAAGCTTTCCAAGCACACCACTGCTGGACCTTTGTCTATTAACACAGACGAGCAAGAAGGACTTGTGTACCCTGCTTACATTACATCATATTTGCTATTAAACAAAATTCCAGGAATGGCATTTCTATTTCATATTGATCCTTGCAATCTAGTTCATTTAGAAAATCACAGAGGATATAGTCTTTTGTCTTCCACTTTGGACTCCAGGAATGGATAATCCCTCTATTTTGTGTGAGAAGACACCAGAAAAGATTAAAATTAAGAAAACCATTTTATTTCTCTGTTCAGGTGTTTTTTCAAAAGGCCACAAAACCAAATAAGATTCTCTAATAAAACTACAATTCAATGTTTTATTAAGCATTTTTTGAGACCTCCCATCTCAGTGGTACACTTTGACCCTCATGGTGTGAATCACATTTCCCTCACTGCCTTAACTTCACCAAGTAAAATAAGTTAGTGAGGGAGCTGAGAGAGTTTAACAAAATCCGATAGATAACCCACTGTGTAATCAAATATGAAGCTACAGTTAACATTAGGCATCATGTCCTTTGAAGTTTTAAACAAAACAAAGCTCATTTATCCAGTATTAAGAGTAAACATACAAATACTGGCAGGCTTTACACATATAAAACACACATAAAATGAGTGTGTGCCCTTGTGGGCGAGCATGGTGTATGTATGAGAGAGAGAAAATATTGCCACTACTGGAAATGTTCTTTTCAAATTTAACTCCTTGACTAAAATTTTATGTATGTGTATGGCTGACTTTTTGCAGAGCTATATTTAAATTCACTTATGAGACAATCAGAATGCAAACACATTTTATTAACTAAAGTTTTATTCAGATGGTTAGCAGGACTTTTCTTAATTAGAAATTTTACTATAACACTTAAGAATTACTGCATGGGTACGAAATTATACAATAAGAGATTTGGAAGAGGTCCTGGAAGATAATCAAATAAAATGAATGTTTGATTAACGATGGGGTTAAAAAGACTCAAATTAAGTAATTTGCCAAGGTTCACAAAGCTAAATTTCCTTTCTCGTGACAGTAATAAAAAGTCAATTTTATGCACAGTTTGCAGGCTCATTTTTTTATTAGGTCATGATTTACAAATGAATGAATTTTCTATACATCCCAAAGGAATGGCTTCTGGAATGAATGAACCCAGGGCATTTAATCACTGAGCCACATTCCCAACCCCCACCCCACCCCACCCCACCCTTTTTTTTTTGAGACAGGGCCTTGCCAAGTTGCCGAAACTGACTTTGAACTCTCAATGCCTTAGCCTCCCAAACTGCTGGGACTATGGGCACGTACCACTACACCTGGCATTTTTTTTTTTTTTTTTTGGTAACAGGAATTTAATTCAGGGTCCCTCAACCACTGAGCCACATCCCCAGCCCTATTCTGTATTTTATTTAGAGACAGGGTCTCACTTGAGTTGCTTAGCACCTGGCCTGTTGCTGAGGCTGGCTTTGAACTTCGATCCTCCTGTCTTAACCTCCTGAGCCTCAGGATTACAGGCATACAACACCATCCCGGCTGGCCCAGTCTTTTTAAGAATACAATTTTATAGAAAGGGAAACTAAACTTGGTAGTGGACCTTGGATTCTAGCACAAGTCTGATTTAAAAGTTCACATTCTTGCTTTTGTACAGAAATTCAGGTTGGGTTGTATGAGTTGTTGAGGTTCATATTCAGTACCATAGTCTTTTTTTTTTTAACCCCTTTTCAGTGGATATACACATTTAAAACTGGTATCTTGAACTGGGTACAAGAGGCATGTGTGCCTGAAGCCCTAGCTTCTCTGGCCATTCTCACTCTCCCTCTCCCCCCCTTCTTTCTTCCTACCTGTATTCCCCACAAATATTTTATTGGGGGGGGGTTATATATACAAAGAAAATTAACATTTTTTAAAAATATTTATTTTTTAGTTTTAAGTGGACACAATATCTTTATTTTACATTTATGTGATGCTGAGGATCCTATCAGTGCCTCAAGCATGCCATGCAAGCATTCTACCACTGAGCCACAACCCCGGGGCCCATATTTCTTTTTTTAAAAAAATATTTTTATTTGTTATTAATGGACCCTCATTTATTTGCTTAAATGTGGTGCTGAGAATCAAACCCAGTGGCTCACACATGCTAGACAAGTACTCTACCACTGAGCCACAACCCCAGCCCCCACACTTCTATTTTTACTCAAGAAAATTTCCAGTAATGATGACTTATCTCCCCCTTCTCTCTTTCTCTCCCCACCTCCACCCCACAACACATACATTTTATATGCTATGTACATAAAGCAAATCAGCATTTCCATTTTTATTTAAAAAATAAAACGAGACCAGGAGTTTGGTGCCAGCCTGAGCACTACAGTGAGAGCCCTATCTGTTAAAAATGAACAAAACACTTGGGGATATAGCTCAGTTGGTAGGCCCTGAGTTCGATCCCCAGCACCAAAAAAAAAAAAAAAACTGGTATCTTGGATTCAAATCTATAGGACATATTTACTAAAGGCTATGCATAGTGTTATAGATTTTTGTTTGCTAATTTTTTTAATTGGAACCTGGAGTGCTACTGTTAGTTTATAATTTGATACAAACTAAGAAGCAATTACTAAGCCAGCCGTGATGACACACACCTGTAATAACAGCAGCTCGGGAAGCTGAGATAGGAGGACAACAAGTTCAGAGCCAGCCTCAGCAACTTAACAAGGCCCTAAGCAACTCAGTGAGATCCTGTCTCTAAATAAAAATACATAAAGGGGGCATGTGACTTCGTGGTTAAGTGTCCCTGACCTTCAGTCCCAGGAGCCAAAAAAAAAAAAAAGGCAATTACTGGACTAAATAGACTTAATAAGATATAATTAAAGGAAATGGGTAAAATGAATATGAACTAGATTGAGAAATAACTGTGAAGATTAATAGACTAAAAATTTGCCAAAAATGACAGCATCATTTCCCTAGTACGTTTATTTAAAGTGGCTGCACCAAGTGCAAATAATGATCTTTGTATTTGACCACCTGGGTCTGTTAACACTTAGGTGATGTGTTAAATTTTAAGAAATATGAAAACTCAGCATTGAGCCTAATATATGATCTAAGGTAAAATATGAAAATACTACCTAAATGGACTTTCACCTTTCCACTTGGCCCTATAAAACATACCACAACCTTCAAAGATGGGAGGTTCTTTTACCGTGGTCAGGAATGGCTAAAGTACACATATGTGGTAGCCAAAGGTTTCACATTCTAAAACTTTGGAAGTCTAGCCAGGTGCAGCAGAACATGACTGTAATCCCAGTAACTTGGGAGGCTGTGGCAAGAGGATCTGAAGTTCAAGGCCAACCTCAGGAACTTAGTGGGGCGCTAAGCAACTTAGACCCTATCTCAAAATAAAAAAATACAAAGGGCTGAGGGTGTGGCTCAGTGGTCAAGTGTCCCTGGGTTCAATCCCTAGTACCAAAACAACAACAGCAACAACAAAAGAAAACCTCAAAGTCTAGTAGTCCAATAAGAACATGCACTTACACCATGAAAACCAAAGGTTGGGCTGGGTTTGTGGCTCAGGGGTAAAGCTCTTGCGGAGCACATGTGAGGCACTGGATTCAATCCCTGGCACCACATAGAAAATAAAAATTAAAAAATAATAATAAAGGTATTGGGTCTACCTACAACCAAAAAAAAAAAAATTTTTTTTTTTTTAAAAACCAAAGTCTAGCCAGGCTTGGTTGACATATACCTGTAGTCCCAGTGGCTTGGGAGGCTGAAGTAGGAGGATCCAAGTTCAATGCCAGCCTCAGCAACTTAGCAAAACCATAAGAAACTCAGCAAGACCCTGTCTCAAAATAAAAAATTTTAAAAAGGGCCGGAGATGTGGCTCACTGATTGAGTACCCCTGAATTCAAACCCCTATATAAAAAAAAAAAAAAAAATTTTTTTTTAACTGCTCTACCTCAATCTGCTCCACAGGAAAAGGGGATGCTGGAAGAGACTGGAAGGGAAGCTACTTAGAAATGCCTCCCAGTCTAGCACAGCTTTGGGAAGGTGTGGGGGATTAAAAGCAAGCACTGCAAGAATAGCAGACCTCTACATATAACTCCCTTTAAGGTGGGCTCCATACAAAGCATGCACATGCATCTGTCACTTAAGACCTAAAACAAGAGGCTGGGGATGTGGCTCAAGCGGTAGCACATTCGGCCCCGGTTTGATCCTCAGCACCACATACAAACAAAGATGTTGTATCCGCCAAAAACTAAAAAATAAATATTAAAAAATTCTCACTCTCTCTTTAAAAAAAAAAAAAAAAAGACCTAAAACAATTTGTAGCTAAGCCTGGTAGCGTATGCCTGTATTCCCGGTGACTCAGGAGGCTAGGGGAGGAGGATCACAAGTTTGAGGCCAGACTCAGCAAATCAGCAAGCCCCTAAGCAATTTAGCAAGACCCTGTATCAAATTTAAAAAGGCTGGGCTGAGGCTGTAGCTTAGTGGCAGAGTGCTTGCCTAGCATGTGTGAGGCACTGGGTTCGAACCTTAGCACCACATAAAAATAAAGGCACATTCTGTCCATCCACAACTACAAAAAAAAAAAAAGCCTATCAAATTTAAAAGGGCTGGGAAGTGGGGCTGGGGATGTGGCTCAGTGGTAGAGCACTTGCTTAGCATGTGTGAGGCACTGGGTTTGATTCTCAGCACCACATAAAACTGAATAAATAAAAGTATTGTGTCCATCTACAACTAATAAATAAAAAAGTATTTGGGGGGAGGGGCTGGGGAATTTGACCCACCAATTAAATCACTCCTGGGTTCAATCCCTATATTTGGGGGGAGGGGACCTTGAAAGGTAGGTTCTCTTAGTAAACCTGTTTCACATTTTCAGGAAGCTAAGGAACATAAAGGTTAGGGAACTCTCCCAAAGATACAAGCTAGTGAGAATCAGAGCACAACTGAAAAAACTCAGGTCATCTGAGCTCCACACCCTGTAGCCACCATCCTCTATTTCCCCTCTTAAAGTGTATTCATGAATATGTGAACAATAAATTTTCAAGTGAAAAGAAAACTTAAAATGTTGCTGTATTTCATTTTGAAAGGATAAAACTTTAGATGAGCTCCTAATAATGCACTTCTACTATAGTATATTCCTACCATACTAACCGTGAGGTGAACATTTTTCAAGATAGGAAAACTCCTTCACACTAAAGAATAAATTGTAATTTCTAAACAAAAACAAAAAGTCGAATAATTTCCATCCTCTCATATATTGGGAAACAAAAATATTAAATAACTAATTCATACTAGGGAAGAGAAAAGAAGAATGACCTTTTTTATCCCCCACATATTACAAATTATTTGGAAAATTAGTTACAAATTTAAACCTAATATTTTTTAAATAAACATCTCCTTTTTTAATGTGCTTTCATGTATCTAATATTTTAATACTTTTGGCAGTTAGCACAAATAAAAACAATTTCCTGCTAGGTCAAATGATAGACTTTTTTCAGTTTGGGCTAATTCAGATTCAGCTGTAATTCAATTACCATAGTCCAGACCAACATTGAGTACTCTCATGTAAAAAAACAACACAATTCAAATGTGTGAAAAACTTCTTTGCAATGCATTTAACACATCAGCTGAGGGCTTAGTCTGCCAGTTTGCATAACACATGTGAAAGACCTGCAAGTGAGCTTGGACTGGTAGTGCTGCTGTTTCACACAGCTACAGGTCCAGACTCAGGCAAGACTGGAATCATGATGACTGCAGAGCCTAAATAAACACTTGCAAGCCAAAATCATGTATCAAGGTAAAACTGCACAGTGGGAAACATGAAGTCAACATAGGAGTAACACATAGTAACATAATCCAAATCCAATTTTAAAAGAAAACTCTCTGGCAGGACACAGTGGTGCACATCTGAAATCACAGAGACTAATAAGCTTGGGACCAGCCTTAGAAACATATCAAGGGGGCTGGGATTGTGGCTCATCAGTACAGCACTCGCCTAGCACCTGTGAGACGCTGAGTTTATTTATTTATTATAGTGTATTGTGTCCAACTACTACTAAAAATATTTTAAAATATAAATAAAACTTAGCAAGGCCCTGTCTCAAAATTTAAAAAAAATATTTTAAGAAAAAATTTTTAAAAGGCTAGGGATGTGGCTCAGTGGTCAAGTGCCCCTGGGTTCAATGCCCAGTACCAAAAAAAAAAAAAAAAAAAACCCTGTGGAAACTGTTGTTCCATGTGATGAGCAGACATTTTCCTCTTAGAAAATTTCTTATTATTGTCTCCATATTCTCTTACCGGCAAATTATCAAAGTATTTAACTGTTGTTAAGACATCTTTCTGATAACAGTGGTATGCTTAAATAACACAAGAGTAAACACTGAGGAAAAGGTAGAAAAATACAGTCAATCAAAAGAAAGGAACTGGGCTGCATTTGTGGCTCAGAGGTAGAGCTTGTTCACCTAGCATGCGTGAGGCACTGGGTCAATCCTCAGCACCACATAAAAAGAAAATAATGGGGACTGGGGTTGTGGCTCAGCGGTAGAGAGCTCACCTCGCACATGCGAGACCCTGGGTTCGATCCTCAGCACCACATACAAAAATAAACAAATAAACAAGTGAAATAAAAGTGTTGTGTCCAACTACAACTAAAAAATAAATACTTCGGAGAAAAAAATCTTTACGAAAAGAAAGGAATTATGGAGTATAGCGGCACACAACTACAGTTCCAGCTACTGGGTAAAAAAGGAGTGAGTTTGAAGCCAACTTGGCCAACACAGTGAGATACCTCAGTACCTAAAACGAAGTAAATCAGAGCCTTCTGGCCAACAGCATGGCTTAGAATTTACTGGTACTATGATGAAAAGGTAGGTGGAGAGATGAAAATGCAGGAGGGAGGAGAGAAGACTTAAATTGCACTAAGAAACATTTTAAATAACAGAAAACAAACATCTGCAGAAAAAGTTCTTTCACAGATTATAATCAAGCAATATTCTATCACATAGATCCCATGAAAAGCACAGAAATACTATTCAGTGGAGAGCTAGTGAACCAGATAGGCTATACGCAAATTTAAAAGCTAAGCTTCAAATTGCTTCTATAGAATGCCAACTCCCTAAGGCAAGAACAAAGGCAGAGGCCAGATTGGGGGTAGTCAGCAGCCTTCTAGGGGCTGGAGGAAATTTGCAAAGTCAGAATACTTCAGAAATTTGAAATCTTCTCAAATCGTTCCACCCAAAATATCTCAGGGTGTTGGTTTTTAAATTGTTCTATGCAATCTTTCTTAAAGAAAGCATTAAAGTGGCATTTCTTTTTTTTTTTTTTTTTTTTTTTAAAGAGAGAGTGAGAGGGGGGGGGAGAGAGAGAGTGAGAGAGAGAGAGAGAGAGAGAGAGAGAGAGAATTTTAATATTTATTTTTTAGTTCTCGGCGGACACAACATCTTTGTTGGTATGTGGTGCTGAGGATCGAACCTGGGTCGCACGCATGCCAGGCGAGCGCACTACCGCTGAGCCACATCTCCAGCCCTAAAGTGGCATTTCTTTTGGCTTCTCAACAAAGTACATTTCTAAATAGTTCTAACAACATAATTTCTGAATAAGATTAAAATTAACCATTTTAAACTGGTCAAATAAAGGCCTTCATTTTTGTAAAAACAAATGCTAAAGAACACATTCTTTATCTTAACTGTTAATCAATAAAAGTAAAAGTTTAGTATTTCAATCATGTATTCTGATTACCCTTCTTTAACACCAAGTAAGTCTCAAGAAATAGGGGCTGGGGATGTGGCTCAAGCGGTAGCGCGCTCGCCTGACATGTGTGCGGCCCAGGGTTCGATCCTCAGCACCACGTACAAACAAGGATGTTGTATCCGCCAAAAACTAAAAAACAGATATTGAAATTCTCCCTCCCCCTCTCCCTCCCTCCTCCCCCTCCCCCCTCTCCCTCCCCCTCCCCCCCTCTCTCTATATATATATAAAATCTTAAAAAATAAATTTCACAAGTCCTAACCCAAACTGACTCTGCCCCCAAACTACAAAAAAAAAAAAAAAAAAAAAACCAGACAATATCAGCTACTACACTGGTATGAACTGGGAGGCAAGAAATTTATTTTAAGTATATATCCACTAAGAGCCATGGACTTCTCAATAACTGTGCAGTTGTTATAATACTAATGTGTAAAAAGATCAAATCTGGTTTTTACACATGGAGCATATATGGATAAAAGGAAGAGCCTTTTCAAAGAGAAAACAACTAGAGAATACCTTATGATAAAACATGACATCACAGTTCTTCACCCTAAATAACTGAGTTAATAAATATTTCTATAATCACAGATCTAACAAGTTTATTTAATGGTATCAAAGCTCTAAAGTTACTATGTTAGCATATCAGAGTATATTAACATATTTAAGCAATTTTCAGAAGACAGATGAATATGAGAAAACTGAGCTCAGTATTTTTAGTTAAGATGATCCTTTATATTTAGAGAAATATAAGTAAGTACATTAGTTACTCAAGCCCAAGTTACACTTGTTCCCAGTGTGAGATAAATTTCAGAACTATATTAACACTTAAACTTTTACTAGTCACAAGTTTATTTGAAAATGGAAAAATGAACCACACAATACCAATGGCCTTCCAGGAGTTAGCACATTCCATCAAAATCATTCAAGTGCTGACAAAGTTACTGTGAAACAAAAACAGGGAAGGCCTAGAAAGAGTGTTTAAAACACAATTGAAACAATGACCTCACTTTTTAATAATAAAAGCCCTTATGAGTTCTGTGGTTATGTATTCCATATAATACAATAACTAATATCACTAGGCACTTCCTAGAGGAGGTTCTGTTCTATGCACATTAAGTCGTTCACAACAAACCTAGGAGAAAATTTCTATTATTTAGCCCCATTCCAGAATGAAAAAATAGGCACGGAAAAGGCAAAAGAAAGGAGGAAGGAAGGTCGGTCAAGGGCTGGGGCTGTAGCTCAGTGGTAGAGTGCATGCCTCGCATGTGTGAGGCACTGGGTTCAATCCTCAGCACCACATAAAAAATAAATAAATAAAAGATATTTAAAAAAAGAAAGAAAAGTAAAAAAAAAAAATCCAGGATGTTATTTAAAGCTAAGTACTCTAACCCCAGAGCCCATATTTAACCACAATATTTTACTGTATTTACATAAAGTACTGATTCTAAATAAAATTATATTTAAAGCAAGATCTTATCTTGCTTAATGAAAAAAATTTTAAAAACAACATACTGATTCTGAACCTTAAGAGACTTAAATAAGCAAACATGTCAAGATAAGTGAAACAAGGCATCAGGTATCAAAGATATTCACAGAGAGATAGCAAGAGGACAAGGTTTCTCTAAGTGGATTAGGGTCTCACTAAATTGCTGAGGCTGCCCTCAAAGTTGTAATCCTCCTGCCTCAGCCTCCCGAGTTGTTGGGATTCTAAGAGTATACTACCATGCTCAAAGAAAAATTATTCTAAAAGAATAATTTTAAATGCTGTCTACGAAACTAAACAAAATTTTGGAATAAAATGGGGTCTTCTGGTACTTATAAACAGAAAGAACAACACATGATAAAGCAGTTTAATGAAATATTACAGAATCTAGATGGTAGGTATACATTAAATCACAGTACCCTTATAAAATAAGGCACATAAATATCGTTTCTGCGCTCTAAACCCTCTAATGGTTTTCTGCCTCACTCAAGATAAAACCCAAAATGGCTTATCATTTTCTACAAGACCTACATGAACCTGCCCCTGACTACTTCTGTGACCTTATGCTGACAACACCTGGCCTTCTTATACTGCCTCTAATACTATGTACAGAGACAGATTCAGACTCTTGACTTTCTCTTTCCTTTGCCTCACACATTCTGCACCAGATACTTAAGATATCCCCTTAAATCTCCACCACTTTCATCTTTCACTGAAATTTCTTCTTTAAAAACTAGCCTTCATGCTGAGCAGAATGGTGTACCTGGAATCCCAGCTACTTGTTAATGGACTGGGAGTGTAGCTCAGTGGTAAAGCACTTGCCTAGCTAGCATGCACAGGGTCCTGGGTTTGATCCCCAGCCCTGCAAAAAGAAAGAGGGAAAAAAAAAAAAAATACAGCAATGGAAGTTAAGTTCAGAAAATACCTTCCAAGCTGGAAAAAATATACATGTGTCAATTGAGATTTAAAAATTCTAATGATTTCTTCTTCAGCTAAAGTAATAATAAAGAGATTTGAAAATCTATAATGTACATTTGTAGCAGTACAGAAAAATATATACTGGGTTAATATAAGTCACCTCCAGTTTTCACTAGAGTAGAACAAGGAGATAAGGAGAATACAGGTGAAAGATATTTGCAAAGCTAACTGATAGATACTTGGTTTTACTGTATTTTAGTGTAAAAGATGGGAAAAGGGACAAGGGGCTATTTCTGCACTAATCATGGGCTAATAAAAACATAAGGCCAACCAGACATAGTGGAGCAGGAGTATCATAAATTTGAGGCTAGTTCCAGTAACTTAGTGAAACCCTGTTTCAAAATAAAAATTAAAAAGAGTGGGGGACATAGCTCTCAGTGGTGGAGCACTCCTAAATTCAATCCCTAGTACCACAATAAATAAATTAGTTAAATTAAAACTAAAAATATAAGGTCAAAAAGGACCTAGAAGTTCGTGTAGTCTGTTTAACAGATTTACAGAGGAAGAGTCTAAGCACAAGGAAGTAAAATTATCCCAAAGAAAATATCAGATGTTAGCAGCAGATCAAGCAGGTAAAGGGAAAGGCAGAGTACAAAGAAAGCCAGGAAAAGTTTAGTGTTTTTTCCACAGGATTATGGAATCTTACCAAAAATATCAAAAAAAAAAAAAAAAGCCTACATTTAAAAGGGAATGATGAGCATCTGCAAAATGCCAAATTTGCCTTACAAATCCTATTACTTAAGCACTGGTTTGGCAATTTACTTTCTCCTTCCATAACATAATCATGTATTTATCACCTCTAGTCAGTTTATTTAATCCCATTGGTCAGAATTACCTCTCAATTAGGCCTCCAAAATGCATGACTAAAACTGCAAACTATTTACTACTCACAACAGAAGAAAAACTTCAATGACAAGGTTAGAACATAAACACCAGAAGTAGAAATAACAGGAGAGAAATATTTTGCTAAAATGAAATCATTGCTGTCATTCATTATTTGAATACAAACTAATGTAGAAGTGTGATTTTTTTATTTATTTATTTATTTTTTTTTGGTACTGTGAATTGAACCTAGAAGTGCTTAACCACAGAGCTCAGATAAACTTTTGACCTTCCTCTCAGCCACCAGATTCACTGGGATTACAGGTGTGCAGCCCAGCCACCATTAAAATATTTTTAAAC
This sequence comes from Urocitellus parryii, assembly GCF_045843805.1. Taxonomy (NCBI): domain Eukaryota; kingdom Metazoa; phylum Chordata; class Mammalia; order Rodentia; family Sciuridae; genus Urocitellus; species Urocitellus parryii. The sequence goes on from NC_135541.1 coordinate 12,839,970, forward strand.
AGACAAAAGACTGATAAAGAGCTATTGTCTTGACATGGTACTCATGCAGCTTTGGGTGCCCTGGAGCACCAAGTTCTTAAGTAAATGCTATATTTTGTCATTAAAAGAGCACAAAATGTCTCCTTTGTAAGTTTTTAATACATTTTATTTCTTACATCTGAAGCTGTAAGAAAGCTTTAAAATCTGATCCATACAAAAGAACATACCAAGCCCAGAACTGAATCTTCTTTCAATGAAATATGCCAAATGAAATGAGAATTTTATGACAGTATTAAAAGAGAAATCTCTCTCTCATTTAAGAAGAAGGATCTGGCTGTTACCCAGGCTAGTCTCATATGATCCTCCTTTCTAAGCCCCTGCAAAGCAGTTGAAAGTACATGCATGCTGTAGGCCCAGCAATCACCGTTTTTACTTTTTTTTTTTTTTTTTTTTTGGTGGTGATGGGAATCAAACCCAGAGCCTTCCAGCATGCTAAGTAGGTAATCTACACTAATATCCTCCCCAAACTCTATACCATGTTCATTTCTATAATTCATTTCAATATGCATATCTAGTATTTTAAATACTGAAAAATCATATTTCAAAAACACTAAATTTTAAAAAATTCAAACCATAAGTAAAATAATTTTACTGAACTTGGGTGTAGGGATAGGGGAAGCAAACAAGCTGAAAAATCTCTTGGGAAAATTTATACAACATGCTTTCACTCTCTAAATTCATGACTAGAGATTTCAATATTCTCTGACACATTTAACAGACTTTATTGGTGAATTTCTGAGTATCATAAAGTTGAATAAAAGATACAATTAAAACATAATTCTATTATTTGGATTATGATTCAATTACACTGTTTTAAATTCTTTTATATGTGGGTGTGTGAGCTAGTATAAGAAGCATTTAACCCAGACTGAATATCTCAAGAAACCTATTTCATTCAAAATCTTCCTTTCAACACTCAGCAAACATACAACAGGCTTTTTTATTTCAGTTTAATAAATGAGTGTTTAATTGTTTCATATGAACATCTACCGAAAAAGAGTAAAGCTAATTTGTAAATCAGCAGTTTATCTAAACAGATATATTTGAGCCAGGTGTGGTAGCACACGCCTAAAATCCCAGTGGCTTCAGAGGCTGAGGCAGGAGGATGGCAAGTTCAAATCCTGCCTCAATAATTTAGCAAGGCCCTGAGAAACTTAGCAAGATTAAAAAATGAAGGTTGGGGCTGGGGATTATGGCTCAGTTATTAAGTTCCCCCAGGGTTCAATTCTTAGTAGTAAATAAATAAATAAATAAGCAAGCAAATTTGTCACCAGTTTTCCTTAAAGCTCCAGAGTAAATATAGTCGAGCAAAGAACTAGGCAAAGAGCAGATACTCAAAGGACTTGCTAAATATATATATATATATATATATATATATATATATATAATTTTAGCTGTCAACGGATTATTTATTTATTTATATGTGGTGCTGAGGATCAAATCCAGGGCCTCACACATGCCAGGCAAGTGCTCTACCACTGAGCCACAATTCCAGCCCAGGACTTGCTCTAAAACATAAATTACCACTGACTAAGCACTTATTATGAGTTCATGATTCCACTGGGTACATACTCATAAAAATCCTATATTCTATATACTGCTAGTTGCCCTCCAACTTTTGCTTCCTTTCTTGTTAAAAAGTATAATTAGCATATGACTCCTTTCTGACAGGTGCTCTCTAAAATAGAAGGCATCTCTCCATCTTCCTCATTTCCGTTACTAAAATGCAAACCTATTATCTGGGCCTGAAATAGTCCTGGCCAACAGAGGGCATGCTCAAAAAACAAAGCTAGGCCACCTGGCACCTCTGAGTGCCACAATGGCTCAGGGTTTGGTAATATGATAACTAGTGGAAGAATCTACATTAAAATCAAGAAGTGCAGGCACGGTGGCCCACATCTGTAATCCCAGCGGCTCGGGAGCCTGAGGAAGGAGGATCATGAGTTCAAAACCAGCTTCAGCAAAAGAAAGGCACTAAGCAACTCAGTGAGACCCTGTCTCTAAATAAAATACAAAATGGGACTGGGGATGTGGCTCAGTGGTGGAGTGTCGCTGAGTTCAATTCCCTGTACAAAAAAGAGAGAGAGAGAGAGAGAGAGAGAGAGAGAGAGAGAATAAAATTCTAAAATTCTGACAGCAATTTTCCCTTATCCTCAGGGCACAGGCTCCACCACACACAGGGCATGCCTGAAACCTCAGGTAGTATTCCAAACCCTCTACATGTTTAATATATATAAAATATTAATAATAAACAATAAATTAACAACATACTACAATAAAAATTATTTAAAACTTAAGAATTGTTTATTTCTAGAATTTCCCATTTACTACTTTTGGACTACTGTAGATCACAGGAAACTGAAATCATAAAATGCAAAACCACTGATAAGGCGAGACTACCACAAGAAAAAACACTATGAAGCAGATGATCCAATTTTAGTTAAAATTTAGAAATGTTAAAATAGGTACAGAAAGGGCTGGGATTGTAGCTCAGTGGTAGAGGGCTTGCCTACCACATGTGAGGCCCTGGGTTCAATCCTCAGCACCACATAAAAATGAAATGAAGATACTGTGTCATCCTACAACTAAAAATATATATATATAATAAATATAAAAAAAACAGGTACAGAAAATATTCTGGAGAAAGACATCAGAGAGTTAACTGAGAAGGAATGAACTACAGGGAATTCTACTTATTAATGCATTTCTGTAATGTACAATAAAATACATCTATTGGTTTTTCTTAGCACAACATAAATAAAATTAATTATAACAAACACTTACTGAACATACAAGATATTTTAAGAAAGCAAACACACAATAAATCAATTTCAGGTGGCCAGGAGGGGAGGATTTCATGTTTTAAGAGATGATTCTGAGTAGGGCACAGTGGCACACACCTGTAATCCCGCCTACTTGAGATATCGAGGCAGGCGGATTGAAAGTTTGAAGTCAAACTGGGCAATTTAGGGAGACCTTGTCACAAAATAAAATTTAAAAAAGGATTGTGTTATAGTGAAGTGTTAAAGCACCTACCTGACATGCATGAGGCTCCAGGTTCAACCTACATTATCCTCCAAAACAAAGACATGATTCTGATATTTGAGACAAAGCTCCAAAAATTAACCTCCAAGAATCCATGAGTAATCTTTTAGAGATAACATCTCTCCCCTAACAATTAACAGTATCTGCTTCAGTCACTTTTAGATGAAACAGAACAAGACTCAAACACCTTAGTATAGCTAGGGTAATAAAAGGTTCAACAATGAAACTGAGATTCAATTTGGTCTAACTGTAAAAAGAGCCACAAAGATTACAACAAATGAGTCCTTACATAACAAAGAATGGGTCCCAGTGGGCAAGGCAATCCCCAGCACCACCAAAAAAAAATAAAGAAGATGGGGAGCCAGGTGTGGTGGCCCATGCCTGTAATCGCAGCAGCTCAGGAGGCTGAGGCAGGAGGATCATGAGTTCAAAACCAGCCTCAGCAACTTAGCAAGGCCCTAAGAAACTCAAGAACCTGTCTCTAAATAAAAACTATTTTAAAAAAATGGCTGGGAGTGTGGCTCAGCACCCTTGGGTTCAATCCCCAGTATAAAAAAAAACAGAGATAGGGAGGAGGAGAAAAATACAGAGGCTGGAATGGGTAGGTCAGAGGCAAAGTAAGTACTTGCATGGGGAATTCAAAATCCCTAGCACTGCAAAAAAAAAAAAAAAAAGGAAAAGAAAAAGAAATACAAATTAAAATATAGTATATCATTTTCACCTATCAAATTAACAAAAATTTAATTAGAGGTCTAGCTCAGTGATGGAGTGCTTACCTGGCATGTGAGGTCCTGGGTTTGATTCCCAACACCAAAAAAAAAAAAAAAAAAAAGTAAAAAATAAAAACTACACAAGTTAATGCTGGCAAAATCACAGCAAGCACTAGAATACAGACCAACAAAGTAAAAATACATGTCTGCAGGTTGGTGGTATGAGTCACTGATAGAAAACTTGCCTGGCGAGTGTGAGGCCCTGTGTTCCATCCCCAGTGAACCAAGGAGAAGAGGGAAAAAGATGTAATATGATGTATTAAGAACTATGTAATGTTATGAACGACCAATAAAAAAAAAAAAAGAAAGAAAAAAAAAAAAAAAGAGGGAAAAAGAAAAGATGTCAGTATGTGTCAATTAACCTAAATGTTGACATCTGCTGACCCAGTAATTTTTACTTTTACTAATGCAATGTCTGAAATATGGAAAAACATTATGAACAAAGATGTTAGTCTCAGAATTCCTAAGAGCAAAACTGTTAACTTAAAAATCCAGCAATAGGGGTTAGGCGGTGCGTGTCTATAATCCCAACTATTCAAGAGGCTGGGGAATAAGAATCTCAAGATTGAGGCCAGTCTCAGAATCATAACAGCCTATACCAAAAAATAAACATGAGGGCTGGGGATGTGGCTCAAGCAGTAGCGCGTCCGCCTGGCATGCATGCAGCCCGGGTTCGATCCTCAGCACCACATACAAACAAAGATGTTGTGTCCACCGAAAACTAAAAAATAAATATTAAAATTCTTTCTCTCCTCCCTCCCTCTCTCTCTCTCTAAAAAAAAAAATTTAAAAAATAAATAAATAAACAAACATGATGAGCTGGGGCTATTGCTCAGTGGCAAAGCGCTTGCCTAACATGCATGAGGCACTGGGTTCAATCCTCAGCACTGCATAAAAATTAACAAATAAAATAAAGGCATTCTGTCCATCTATAACTACAAAAAATAAAAAGTAAAATAAAATAAAAATGAGGGCTGGGGTAGTAGCTCAGTGGTAAAGTGCTTGCCTTGCATGCATGAGGCCCTGGGTTAGATCCTCAGGACCACATAAAAATAAAGAAATGAAAATAAAGAAATGTGCCCATCTACAACTAAAAAATAATAAAAAAATAATACAAATAAAAATGAGGGCTAGATAATGTAATTCAGTTGTAGAGTGCCCAAGTTCAATACTGACATACCAACTACCAAAAAAAAAAGGCCCTCAAAATGTTTACTGAATTGTAAATACCTCAATATATCAAAATAGAAAAAAATATATAAAGTTACATTTACAAAATTATTTGCAGCTATTCAAATATTGTGTATATACATAAACACCTAAATGCCAACACATGTGTACAAATAATTCCTTGGAGGAAATTTTATCAAAATGTTTACAGTTCTCATTGAGTTTCGGAGTTATGACTGGGTATTTTTCTTTTCTGTGTTTTCTACCATGATCACATCACATATGGCCTTTCTAGGAAAGGGGCCTTTTTGGTATGCTTTTTTGTTTTTAAGCAGAAAAGCTTTTTTCTCTTCATCACACTGAAAAAGAAAGGAAGTAGTATGTTACTGTCCATCCAGATATACCATATCTTCCTGGTTGCTAAGCAGCAGATCTTGGTGTTCTTACATCATGCCTATCTTCTAGTCACACACAGAAAGAACAGGAACTCAAGCACAAACACACCCCATCAAATGGCAGTGATTCACTCTGGAAGTGGACAGAAGGGCACACAAAGCAACTTCAGTTTTCTACTCAAACCACATATCTCCCACCTTATCTACTTTTGATGTGGCACAGTATTCCTTACCCAGCTGCACATGGGGGAAGACCTCTGTAATTCTCCCACTCCATCCCTCAATGATGATTTACATTTCAGTAAATTCACCCACTAAGCCAGAAATCAGCATCATTCTCAACAATTATTTTTCATCAACTGAGAGACACAGGTAAGCCCTACTGCATTCTGAAAATGGCCAATCCTGCTCAAGAATGACAGCATCTGCTAAGATTTCTTACTGCTACAGAGAAAGGGTAGCTCCCCTGCTGAGGCTATAAATCCCAATACTCAGTGGCATCCCTCCCAACAGCAGCATCTGCAATACAGAAACTCTTCCACAAAAAAAGCCTAATTCTTGGGGCAACATCGGGTAAGAGAAACCTGACCCAGGGTGTTCTCCTCAAGCTGCTACTCCAGCTTCATCACCGGAACCATTATGGCCCGCCCCTGCTGCAGTAGCAGCCATTTTTGGCTCAGCCCTGCTGCAGCCCCAGCTAAAAGCCATAACAGCAAGGACAAGATGGCAAAGGACTTTAAAGAAAAACGCCATAATAAATAACAGATTCGGCATCATGAAAAATGCTGCACTAATCTGCCACATCATTAAAAATGTGGCTTTTTTTAATGATGCATATATTCAAAGTACTACTTAAACTACTTGTCATGATGTCACTAACAAAACAAAACTTAACTTCATCATAATACTTAAGGAACACAATGCTTAACTAGTTATGTTTCTACTTAACTAAAACAAAACCACCCTTTTTCTCCCTTAATTCCCTGATGAAAAAAAAATCCATAAATGTTATTTCAAACTCTCTTCACTCTCTAAAAACAATGTATAATAATTCAATCTGTTTGACAAAGGAGGCCCTTGCAGAGAGGCAAATGTTAGCTACCTTCATTTTTCAAAATCCAAGTACCTGGGGGTGGGATTGTGGCTCAGTGGTAAAGCGCTTGCCTGGCATGTGTGAGGCACTGGGTTTGAATCTTAGCACCAATCAAAATAAATGAATAGAGGCTATAGCTCTGAGGTACAGTGCTTCCCTAGCACGCATGAGGCACTAGATTTGATCCCAGCACTACATAAAAATAAATAAAACAAAGACATGCTGTTCATTTACAGCTACAAAATAAATAAATAAATAAATGTATTGTGGCCACCTACAACTAAAAAATATTTTTTAAAAAATCCATGTTCCACCGGGCATGGTGGTACATGCCTATAATCCCAGTGGCTTGGGAGACTGAGGCAGGAGGATCACAAGTTCAAAGCCAGCCTCAGCAACAACAAGGTACTAAGCAACTCAGTGAGACCCTGTCTCTAAATAAAATACAAAATAGGGCTGGGGATGTGGCTCATTGGTCAAGTGCCCCTGAATTTAATTCCTGGCACCAAAAAAAAAAAAAAAAAAAATTCAAGTACCTTTATTTTTCTGATTATGAAAGCAATGCTTACAAAAAGAAAATAAATTACCCAATCTTACCAGTAACCACCAGATAACCACATAAACACTGCTGTATTATCAAACACTTTATATACATATATGTTTTGGAGGAAGGTACTAGAGATTGAACTTGGGGGCACTTACCCACTGAAGCCAAAGTAATCCTTGAATATATGTTAAAATATCCCACATCAAACAGTCTCTCTCAACCTATACCACTTAGGAAAAGAAATGCTCTGTCTCAATCTACTGGCTTGGTAAAACAGACCAAGTTCAGACAAAAGAAGACAGTAGCTAAGGGCAAACTGAAAGCAATTCCATGAAGTAAAGGTGATCCAGGAATCCAATTAAGTGACTCTGAGCTCCATCTTCAGACTAAAGGACAGAGGAATTTTAAGGTTCAGAAGAGGTTCCAAAACTCCCAGATCTATAACTGACAAGAAATCAAGCACCTAGAAAATTCAGTCAAGCTCAAAAGTACACTACACATTCCATCATAGATACTACTTACGTTAAAAAAAGTATTGAGAAAGCCAACTATTAATTAATTAAATTGCTAACATTAAGGAAAGGAACCAGAATAATAAAATACCCCCTCCTTTTCAGGGCTTTCAACATCAAGCTCCCATTTATAAAAGTGAAATAAATTTCCTTCCAACCAACAGAATGGTTCCTAACACAATTTCAGCTACTGGTCAAAACTTCACCAAGTCAGAGTGAGCTGGGATGCACCACCAAGACCTACAGATTTCCTAAATACTTTTCTTATGAGATCCCACTGATATTAACTAATGTAATTTGATAATACTGCATGACGAAATACGTCAACATTAGGAAATTTTGCATAACTTAGTAAGCCAACATCTTTCAAATAACTGATGTCTAATGTTAACAATGCATGGGCCAGGCAATGGTGGCACACACCTGTAATCCCAGCAGCTCAGGAGGCTGAGGTAGGAGAGCCGGGAGTTCAAAGCCAGCCTCAGCAATTTAGCAAGGCACTAAGCAACTCAGTGCAAAAAAGGGGACTGGAGATAAAGCTCAGTTGGTAGAGTGGTGAACTCACATTCACAAGGCCCTGGGTTCAATCCCCGGCACCTCCAAAAAAAAAAAAAAAAAAAAGCAAAAAAGGGCTGGGGATGTGGCTTAGTGGTAGGGTGCCCCCTGGTACCAAAAAGAACAAGGTATGGGTAAAAGATCCATTCAAAATGCAAAACAGATTTAAGTGCTTGAAAGGTTCATGAATATAGTTTCAAGTTGAAACTAATCAACTACCATTACCAAATTTTGGTATATTAATTATCTGAGGACAGCAAAATATTTCTTCCTCCCCCAACTACCTATCTATCTGTATGAGACCAGATTTTCTTCAAACTAAATACATAGCAGGCCATGTGTGGTGGCACAAACCTATAATCTCGGCAACTCAAGAGGCACGGTGGAACACACATATAATCCCAGTGGCTCGAGAGGTTGAGATAGAAGGATCACGAGTTCAAAGCCAGCTTCAACAAAAGTGAGGCATAAGTAACTCAGTGAGACCCCGTCTTTAAATAAAATACAAAATAGAGCTAGGGATGTGGCTCAATGGTCAAGTGCCCCGTAGTTTAATTCCCGGTCCAGGTACCACCACCACCACCCCAAAGAGAGGCTGAGGCCTAAGGATTGAAAGTTCGAGGCAACTCAGTAGACCCTGTCTAAAACTAAAAAAATAAAAAGGGTTGGGGATATATCTCATTAGAAGAATACTCCTGGGTTAAAACCTCAGTACTAAAACAAATAAAATGTGTGACTGTGTGTATATGTGTGTGTGTGTATTATATACAAAAAATGAATGCAGAAGTGGGTGACAATCTAGGTATCTTCTATTGAGCTAGAAGGTTTGCAAAAATATAAAACAAAGCCATCTTATCACTACATTTGTTTTAGAAACTTATTTTTCATTTTCAGAAAAGATATTTGTTAATATCTAATGGGTTTATAACTGTTATTTTTAAATTAAATAAATATTTTCAATTGTTTTAATATCTAATATTATAAATATTAACAGATATATTTCATATAGCAAAAGCTCTTTGAGGTCCTCATCATGAAGGTAAGTGACGGCTTCGTCTGCCTGTCTCCCAAGTGCACGTGGCTTTCATGGCTCACTGTGTCCCTCTTGATATCTGGTGAGCACCCTGTGCTCCTTGGGTTTCGGGCCAGAGTGACCTCAATAAGCAGCAAATGGCTGAATCAGAGACACCTGGGTCAGAAAGCAGCTGCGGGTGGCCGAGCTGCTCCCCTCTGCCAAGCCTGAATCTCAAGGGCAAATCTGTACCCACGCTCAATTTTATCTCCCTCCCCCCCTCCCTCTCTTTCCTCACAGGGTGCTGTTATCTTAGCATCAACAATCCCCAAACCATCTCAATTAGTACCAATTCACTGTGCCCAATCATTTTATTTACTAAATATATTTTCTTTAACTGCCTTGCTGTTTTGGAGTGGCTGGTTGGCCCCGCTGGTTGGCGTGTGGTGTTAATAAATGCTTCCCTGTCTCAAACTTTAAAAAAAAAAAAGCTCTTTGAGGTCCTCAACAATATTCAATAGTGTAAAGGAATCTTGAGATTAATTAAAGAAGAAAAAAAAAAACCTGAGAACTTGCATCAATGGTTTCACTTTATTGACTATGGAATATTTACTTCCTGGAGTACTGGTTTAAAAAAATGCAGATTCCTGGACCTCTCTATAGAAATCCTATTCTATCTATAGAAATATAGAATCATCTCTGAAAATGATTTGGGGTTTTTGCATCAAAAAAATCGAAACCATGGGCTAGGGGTGTAGCTCAGTGGTAGAACGCTGTCTGGCATGTGCAAGGTCCTGGGTTTCAATCTCCAGAACAACCAGGAAAAAAAAAATCTAAACCATTGATCTGAGAGCTCATATAAATTTAAGTAAGCCTCCTTAACAATCCAAGTATCAGGTGGATCAATTTATACACTTGTTAGTAAACTAGTTCCTAAATGTTCCAATGTTTCCCACTCCTTTCTCCAATCTTTTTTTTTTTTTTTTTTAAACTGGGGATTGAGCCCAGGAGCACTTTACCACTGAGTCACTTCCCCAGCCCTTTTTATTTTTTATTTTTGAGACAGGGTCTTGCTAAGTTGCTGAGGCTGGCCTCAAACTTAGATCCTCCTGCTTCAGACTCCTGAGTCACTATCATTATGCCTGTCTCAAACCTATTTTCTATTTATATGAAAAACTTTCAGGGGCTGGGGCTGGGGCTCAGTGGCAGAGTGCTTGCCTAGCACATGTGAGGCACTGGGTCCAATCCTTAGCACCACATACAAAATCATCATCATCATCATCAAAGATTATAAGAAATCAATTTAAAAATTTTTTTAAAACAACAACTTTCAGGCACAAAAGCCACTTTTTTTTTTTTAAGCCACTCTTTTTACATCAACCCCCCCCCCCCGACCTCCTGAAGTGTACAGCAGTCATTACATGTGTGCCTTTTTTTGGTGGTGGTACTGGGGATTAAACCCAAGGCCTCTACCAACTGAGCTATATTCCCAGCCCAAATGTGTGCTTCTTTACCAACTGCTTTTAGCCACTTTCTGAATAACATTATTATTTTTGAATCAAGCATAAAAAATTCTACATCTCAAGGATTCCTAGAGAGAAAAAAGTCCTCCCTTAGAATATGGTGGCACACACCTACAATCCCAGATACTTGGGCGACGGATGCAGGAGGACCACAAGTTTGAAAATTTAATGAGACCCTGTCTCAAAATAAAAAAGGTGGAATGCAGCTCAGTGGTGCATCTGCCTAGCATGTGTGAAGAAGCCCTGAGTTCCACTCCCACAAAAGGAAAAGGTCTTTGCTTATTCAGAAGATTCTAATGGCACTCTAAAAAGCAGTATCACTAATTTCTTAAGTATCAACTGTGGCATCTGTCACAGTAATGTTTCTTTTTGATAGTTGAGGCCATTTAATAAGGGCTGAGTTAGAAAATTTTCCTGATCCACCAACCTTCACGTTCTAAGACAACTCTGGTTCTTTTTATTCTCAGTCCTCGAATTAAATAATGCTGGGCACTATAGTTGTTTAGGGGCTGGAAGATGAGTCAGCAGGTGAAGCCATTTGTGAGAAGCAGTTTCATTACACTTCGAATAACAGAGAAGCCAGCAAAAGACAGCTGCCATTGTTTACATTGCTGAACATGCTGTTGAGTTTCACAGGCCTGTAAAACCACCTATTGTCAGCAAGCTGCATTTTTCTTAGTTAAGGGTTAAGAAGCATGAGACTCATCTAGCAGCTCCTAAAGTACAATAAATAACTTTGTTTCTCAAAGCAGAACTAATGTAAGTCTTTATCCACAAAATCAGTGTTACTGGTTAAATGGCATTTAGTTCATTTCTTAAGATGTATGAACCAGAACGCAGACAATTGACCACTCAAAAATCATTCTTACCACTTGGAATGTGCCTGATCCAAATAACCTAGGTCTCTACATAACTACTAATGTTGTACATGATCAGACACACACACAAAAGTACTTCCAATAACCAAAATAATAGGTCAAAGGCTTTTTTTTTTTTTAGATCACACAATGCTACTTAAAGTACAGAGAGAAGAATGGAGGGAGTAGATAAAACAAACTGCTAATCTTTTGAGGGCCAGAAAGACACAGAAACCTCCAACTCCCAATAGAAGATCTCTGGTTGTGGTTTTGAGCATTTTCAACTCAGTTTCACTTCTCAAGAGTCAAAAAGTTTCATCTTTAAGAATCCTTATGTCATAAGAAGGATCCCCTTTCTCTAAATATTTTTTTCAAAATTTTGGTGGGTTGTTTTGACTTGGTTTCAGTGCTGGGAACAAACCCAGGGCAGTACACATCTAAAACACAACTGCTATATTACTGAGCTAGGTCCCCAGCCTTTTTTCTTTTTCTTTTTTTGGTAGTTGTGGATGAACACAATACCTTTATTTATTATTTATTTTTTAGTTGTAGTTGGAAACAATACCTTTATTTTATTTAATATTTTTATGCAGCACTGAGGATCGAACCCAGCGCCTCGAACACATTAGGCAAGCACTCTACCACGAAACTACAACCCCAGCCCGAGCCCTTTTTATTCTGAGACAGGGTCTGGCTAAGTTTCCCAGGCTGTCTCAAACTTGTGATCCTCCTGCCTCAGCATTCCTAGCAACTACCGGTCTGCCGAGTTTTTTTCAAAGTTTTCATTTCCAATAAAGGACTGGACTGAAAAATTCCTCTTAACTGCTTACTAGTTTCATACCCAATGATTTATCTAGGTATTACACTCTGAACACAACTAACTTCCTTTTCTATTTCAAAGGTACCCAAAGCCAGGTGGTGGTATGCATAGGTAGTCCCAGTTTTTTGGGACAAAAGCAGGAAGATCAGTTGAACCCAAGAGTTCAGATCAACCTGGGCAACATAACAACATGCTGACTTAAGGGGGAAAAAGCAGCCAAATCAACCTAATATTTCAACATTCCTAAATGAACTAAAAGGATCTACAGAGCTACTGATGTGATATCCCTCTATATATACCCAGTACCTCCTCCTCATCTTAAAACCTCCTCCTTGTTTTTTAATCTTTTTTTTTTTTTTTTTAATTTTTGTAGTACTGGGATTGAACCCAGGAGCTGCCTCTGAGCTACATCCCCAGCCCATTTTTTATTTAGTGTATCACTAATGCCCAGGATGACCTCAAATTTGTGATCCTCCTGCCTCAGCCTCCCCTGGAGCTGGGATTATACGCATGGCACCTTGCCAGATTCTGAGGGAATCTTATAAAACACAAATTGTGGGCTGGGGATGTGGCTCAAGCGGTAGCGCGCTCGCCTGGCATGCGTGCGGCCCGGGTTCGATCCTCAGCACCACATACCAACAAAGATGTTGTGTCCGCCGAGAACCAAAAAAAATAAATAAATATTAAAAAAAATTCTCTCTCTCTCTCTCCTCTCTCACTCTCTCTTTAAAAAAAAAACAAACAAAAAAAAAACACACAAATTGCCCTTAATATCACCTACCCTATAGTTCTAATGGCTTTCTACAGTCATCTGGGTAAATTTCAAACTCTTTAGCATGGCTGATAGAGTCCTTCCTGTGGTCTCTGTCCACTGCCTCCCCTGCAAACCCTGGCTCTAACAATAATGAATGTCATTTTTCAGTATCCTGGCTCGACATGCTAATTACTAGCTGGAATATTCTATCCCTCTGCTGTTCCTCACATGGCTCATCTGTTCTTCCAGATTCAATCCAGAACTATCCCCTTCTCTAAGAAGCTTTTGAATTCCGTCATTCTTCCCAATCTTCTCCCATTCACCTCTGCCTCTCAAGTTCAATGATCGTCCTTCAGAGGTCCCATTAGACCCTATGCTCAAAGATTCCTGTTTTCCTTCTTACTTGCTTTCTAAACTATAAGTTTCCTGAAAGCAGAAACTATACATAATTTCTATATCCTTAGTGCTTAGCCCAGAATGTACTGAATGATTCAATCAAAATACATAATATTAAAAAAAAGAAAAATCTTTCTTTTTTAGGTGTAGTTGGACACAATACCTTTATTTTTATATGGTGCTGAGGATTGAACCCAAGACCTCGAAGATGCTAGATGAGTGCTCTCCACTGAACTACAACCCCAGACCAGATTTTTCTTTTTATTTATTTATTTTTAGTTTTTTAGGTGGATACAATATCTTTATTTTATTTTTATGGGTGCTGAGGATCGAACCCAGTGCCTCACACGTGCTAGGCGAGTGCTCTACCACTTGAGCCACAACCCCAGCCCCCCAGATTTTTCTTTAGAACCTTTGGAGCAAGTATCCCAACTCTACTTTGTCCTGTTTCATACAAAACAGACTGCCAAACCACCAGCTCCTAGTTAATGCGAATAACAGACAACAAATCAATTTCCAACCTATAAGCTAGATACCTTAGGACCACACATTTATCATCCACAAGTTATTTTCATTATTTCAAAAAGCTTAAAATGGGGCTGGGGGAGGGGTGGCCCATTCCTGTAATTCCAGTGGCTTGGGAGGCTGAGACAGGAGGATTGTGAGTTCAAAGCCAGCCTCAGCAAAAGTGAGGAGACGCTAAGCATCTTAGTGAGACCCTGCCTCCAATAACAAAATCGGGCTGGGGATATGGCTCAGTGCTCAAGTGCCCCTGAGTTCAATCCCCAGATTTAAAAAAAAAAAAAAAAGCTTAAGATTGGCATAAGTACACACCTATAGCCCCTGCTACTCAGGAGGCTAAGGCAAAAAGATTACTTGAATCCAGGAATTCCAGGACAGCCTGGATAACATAAGTAAGACCACAGTCTCAAAAAAAAAAAAAAAAAAAAAAGGAAAAAAGTCTAAGAAATTATACATCAATCCATAATATGGAGGCAAAGATCAGCTAACTAAAATAGTTCCTTTTCTTCTACTCAAAATTTGTCAATTAATGGTGTTGGGATTAGAAGTACAGCATAGTGTTAGTAGGCGTGGATATTAAGGGTTTTAACCCTATCATGCTTGGCTCAATTATTGATTAGCATATATAGAGAATAAAAGAAAAAAAAAGATTCAAATTAATGGTTTCACAGTAATTACTGCCCAGAATCCCAACAGCAGTCTATGAGTAAGTAAGAGAGATAGCAGTTTAAAGTATTAATTTCAGGGCTGGGGTTGTGGTTTAGTGGTAAAGCACTGGCCTTGCACGCATGAAGCACTGGGTTCGACCCTCAGCACCCCATAATTAATAAATAAATAATTAGATAGGTAAATAGAGGTGTTCTGTCCTGCAACTAAATACATATATAAAGTATTTTTTTTTAATTTACAATCTTGACTGTTTTTTTTAAATCTTTATTTTTATTTTTATGTGGTGCTGAGAATAAAAGCCAGTGCCTCATGCATGCCAGGCGAGCGCGATACCACTTGAGCCACATCCCCAGCCCCATAAATAAAGTAATTAATTTCAAATTTTTTAATTATAAACTACATGATCAAAGAAAATAAGTGAAAGTATGGACTTATACAAAACTATTAAAACAAGTCCTTTAAGGACCAAATTAAGCAAAAAAAAACTCCTCTTTAGTCCCCAATCTTCCTTATATGTAAAAACAATGACTTACACATAATTCAAATGTTCTTGTTAAGTATTAAATGTCATTTCTCCAACTACATAAACAAAGCTCAGCAGGAACCTATTCTGGAAAGCTTAATGAGGGTGTTTCCTTGGTTTTCTACTTCCTCTCAGCAGCTCCTTCCTCTTTCTGTAGCTTCCTCAAATAACCAGCCACTCCACAGACTACTAAAAATCTTTTGCTTTTCTCTTCACTCTCCATTTTGCTTATATTATCATGGACTTGTTTTGCCAATCTTTTCTGCTTCCATCTTCCCTATTTAAACATTTTTACTTATCTTCATTTATTAAATGGAGTGCTCCATTCATTTAAAACCCAACTTGTCCTAAACTGAACTCATCTGTCCACTCTCAAAATGATGTAGGAAATTAAATCCTAGGTCTTTCTTACTCCATCAATGACAACATCATGTTTTAGTCTTTAAATATTAGAGCTGCCTATAAACCCAGCTACTCGGGAGGCTGACGCAGGAGAAACCCAAATTTAAGACCAGCCTGAGTAATTAGCAAAACCCTATTCTCAATTTAAAAAAAAAAAAAAAAAAAAAAAAGGTGGGGACACGGCTCAGTGTCCCCTAGCATACAACAAGGCGGCCCAGGGTTTGATGCCCATTACCACAATACTAAACAAAACAAACTTCAAGAGTGAGTTTTAATGCTTTCTCTTCATCAACGATATTCAAGCCCTAAGCTTTCTTCCTTTATGACAGCTTCAAGATGTGATCATCCTTTCCATTTCATTTTCCTCTAGTCTGGATGTGCATCAGCACAACCTCAGAAAACCTTCAATAGCCTACTATGTAGTATCCATGCTTCCTGTCCATCTCAATCCATCCAGCACAATCTTTCACCTTTCTCTAATAACAAGGTCTTCAAAAACCTCCCCTTGCAATGGGATGATTCTCCAAAACTGTCCCCCCACCACACATTCACTGCTTTCTATTTCTGCCAAATGGGTCTTCTGACTGCAAACACACCATTCACCATTTCTGAACTAAGACTTTGTTCACACCACTTCCCTCAACTATAGATGTCCTTCCCCTTAATGTCAAGTCTACCCAAATCTTCAATGATAGAGTGCTTGCCACCTAACAAGGTCCTGGGTTCAATTTCCAAAATCGAAAAAAAAAAAAAAAAAAAAAAAGAACTGTAACAATATCATGTTTCTGAATTAATATTTTGAAAATGCAGACCAAGGAAAACACTCTAAAGAACAAAACAAATTATTTTATACTCTCAAAATTTTCAGGATAAGAATTCAGTTAATCCAAGTTCCCATCTAATGCTCAAAGCTTAACAACATACTCACAGTGAAGTAATAAAAACAATAAAATTCAAATATCCAGTAACCCGGACACTACCGAGTCAACTATTCTCTGTTGTTACAGACTGGAGCTGGGGATAACACTCAGTGGTATTTTGCCTAGACGTTCAAGGCCCTGGGTTCGATCAAACGCCCTTCACCAAAAAAAAAAAAACCCTCGCTCAATAATTAAAAATGTAAAAAGCTATTTAATGTATCCGAAAGATAGTTAATCTGAAGAGAATCCTTCAATAATACAAAATACATATAAGCATAAGGTTATTCACTGCAACAACTCTGTAACTTTAAAATATTTGAAACAACCTAAACACCAAATATGGGTGGTTGAAGACACTTGGTACACCCACACAATGTGATACTCTGCAGCTATAAAAGAGAATAGGAAGATCTTCTGGACAGAAACAGTGATTTCTAGCGTATACTTTTCCCTTGTGGTGCTAGGCATCAAACCCAGGACCTCAAAAGTGTTTTATCACTGACCTATACCTCCAACCCCCAGGGTATAATTTTAATTGAAAAAAAAAAAAAAAAAACAAGACCCCAAATTATCTATAGTATGCTATCTTCACGTAAGAAATGGACATAAGAAAATGAATAGCTGGGTGCAGTGGTGCACGCCTATAATCCCAGTAGCTCAGGAGGCGGAGGCAGGAAAATCACGAATTCAAAGCCAGCCTCAGCAACTCAACGAGACCCTGTCCCTAAATAAAATATAAAAAAGGGCCTGGGGGGCTGGGGATGTTGCTCAAGCGGTAGCGTGCTCGCTACTCAAGAAACTGAGGCAGGAGGATTCCAGATTCAAGGGTCAGCCTCGGCAACTTAATGAGACCTGTCTCAATAACAAGGGCTAGGCATATAGCTCAGTGATAAAACACCCCGAGGAGGAGGGAGTACTTGGAGAACTGGTTGATCCCTAGACAGAGACAGGGAAAATACAACATGAGGCTGGAATACCTTGTGAACCAGAAAGCAAAGAAACTTTTTTCTTTTTAAAGGTAGTGGCTTATTCAGAGAACTCAGGAGTCAACCTGAAGGAACCCCAGAAGGCCAAAGCCAGAACAAATTGAATGACAAAAACATTTATTTGTAGTCTTGAAGTATCTCCCACAAGCTACTTATCAATTTGAAGGGGAAAAACTCTATAGGAGAAAGACCAGCAGACACCAGCTTAATAAACTAATCATCACTGACACATCACTCCTAATATGATACACTGAGAAAGAACATATAACCTCATTCTTTTCATGAGAAAACACTGAATAAATCCAAACTGAGGGCCATCTTATAAAATATCTGATCAGGAATCTTTTCAAGTGTCAAGTTCAGGGTTGAGGTGTAACTCAGAGGTAGAACATGTATTTAACATGTGCCATGCCCTGGGTTCAACCTTAGTAAGGACATTTATAGACTAGAGAAGACTGAAAAGAAATAACAAGCAGGGATTATAGCTCAGTGGTAGTACACTTGCCTAACATGAAGGACACTGGTTTCAATCACCAATACCACAAGAGAAAGAGAGAAAAAAGGGGAAAAAATTTAAAATGCTATTAGGATTCTAGAACAGAAACAGGATATAATGGGAAAATTGGTAAAAGATGAATGAGGTACATAAAGGTTGAATGAGATTGTGCCAGTATAAATTTCCTATTCTTGAAAACTGTACTATGGTATGGAATATATTAATATTCTATAAGTCAAAAATTAGTTCAAAATACAGTTTTTCTTTTTTAAAAAATGGGGCTAACAATAATTTGCTCCTATTTAGGAGCACATACTAATGTTAAAGAGCTTCACAACTTAAAAAAGATTAAACACAAATTGTTAAAAGAATGTAAAATGCTGTCTCAAAATTATCAGTAATACATCTAGAAATAGCATAGAAGACTCATAATTTTCTAAGCTCTGAAACAGTTACTAGATGGGGTAATCATATAATTTACCATGCAAATCAGGCCCTTTATAGGAAAAAAGAGAACTTTCGTCACCCCATTAGGTCAGTGGTCAATGTCACTGAAGATCTCAAATCACTCTGAGTTGGCACAAACTTTATTTTTAGGAAAGACACTCAGACCTCCCCCCTCAGCCTCTGGAGCAAAGGCATTAGGGACAGAAAGTTGAACCAAAGGATGCAAAACTCCCCTACAACTTAGAATAATCAATGATTCATGGTAACATTCTCCAAACACATCTTTTAACATATTAAAAGAGTCTACTATGTATAAGGGGAAAATAAGCTAATGTGTATTAATTTGGGGATCCCTTAATTGTGATTTTTTAAAAGAAGGACAGGAGGGCTGAGACTATAGCTCAGTGCTAGAGCGCCTGCCTCACACTTTGAGGCACTGGGTTTGTTCCTCAGCACCACATAAAAAAATAAAGAAAGAAAGATACTGTGGCCACCTACAACTAAAAAAAACTTAAAAATAAAAAAAAAAAAAAGGAGGACAGGAATGAAGTCACTGCTGCAAACAAAATCCACTAGGAGAAGAAATGTTATTTACAGTCTTGAAGTATCTCCCACAAGCTACTTATCAATTATGAAGGGGAAAAAAGTAACTCTATAGGAGTTACTTTCTAAAGAGGCATTTAGCTTTCACTGCCTTGCCTAAGTCACCACAACAAGCAAGGGTATGTGTTAAGGTCAAGTACTCTGCTGTCTGCCTTTGGAAATGCAGTTACCTCAGGAAGTTGGACTGGTTCCAAATTCCAATACTTCTGAAAAAGATCAACAATCGCAAGTATCAGTTGACAATATTAGCCTCAAAGATTCAACAATATTAACCAGTGATGTCATTAAAATTCTATATAGATTAAGACCCACTTCCCTTGTTTTTGTTTTTATATGATACCAGGGATTGAACCCACTGAGCCACATCCCCAGCCCCTTTTATTTTTTATTTTGAGATGGATCGCACCAAGTTAGGACCTTGCTCAATTTTTGAAGCTGGCTTTGAACTCATGATCATACCATCTCAGCCTCCCAAATTGACAGAACTTAAAAAGTAGGTATAATCTTACAAAATCAGTAATCCCATTCCCTCACTATAATACTTCAATTTTAAGTCCCTCAAGAGATTTTTCTAGTGGAAAATTCTGTCCAAAACCAATAACCAAGGTTTTTATTAGACCTGCAAAATTATAAAATGCCTCTCCTTTCACGTGATCTTTTTCTAAATAGCAAAAAGAATCCTGTTTGACAGAGGCTATATTTACCAAATTCTGTTTCTTTAAAATAATGCATATGGGGCTGGGGTTGTGGCTCAGTGGTAGCATCCTTGTCTGGCATGCATGAGGCGCTGAGTTCGATTCTCGGCACCACATACAATTAAATAAAATAAAGGTCCATCAACAACTTTTTAAAAAATTTTAAATAATAATGTATATATTAGAATAGCCTGAGGATATAACCTTGTAAATCAAAAATCAAATTTAAAATTACTTAAATACTTTGGGACAGAACTAACATTTAATGTGAAATACAATAACCCAAGAATCTGTAACTTCATACACAATTCCAAGTCTGCCCCAGAACAGTAAAGTAGTCAACTGCCTATACTTTTATTTTTTACAAGGCTATCCTTGCCTAGTGGGAATTTACCTTAAGAATAAAAGCAGCCAGAATATTTCATTAGTTTTTCTGTTTTATAAGAACGTTAGAAATGATAGAAGTTCAGTTATTCAATAGGCCATATTTTATGAACAGTACATCTCTCAGTAAATTTTAAATGCTTGATTATAAAACTTTACATGTGCCAGGTGCAGTGGCACAAGTCCGTAATCCCAGCAGCTCGGGAGGCTGAGACAGGAGGATCTCGAGTTTGAGACCAATCTCAGCAATTTAGCAAAGCCCTAAGCAACTCAGCAAGATCCAGTCCCAAAATAAAAAGAGCTGGGGATGTGGCTAAGTGGTTAAGTACCTTGGGTACAATCCCCAGTACTAAAAAACAACAACAACAACAACAAAAAAAAAAACTAGTTGTAGTTGTGATGCCATTTCTATTCTCCTAATCTTCCCACTTCAGATTTTAATTTGCACAAAAACAAAGTTTCAAAAATACTGTTTCAATGTCGGTTTCTCAACAACAACAAAAAAAAAGAAATACAGGGCTAGGGATGAAGCCTGGAGGTACAGTGCTTGCCTAGCATGTGGGAGGCACTGGGTTCAATCCCTAGCACCACAAAAGAAGAGAGAAAAGAAATACAAATGACTTTTTTTTTTTCATTATTTATTTATTTATTTTTAGTTCTCGGCGGACACAACATCTTTGTTGGTATGTGGTGCTGAGGATCGAACCTGGGCCGCACGCATGCCAGGCGAGTGCACTACCGCTTGAGCCACATCCCCAGTCCCCATACAAATGACTTTTGACAAGGCACTAAGATAACTCACTAGGCAAAGAACTGTCTTTTCAAGAAACGGTACTGAGACAACAAATATCTGCATACAAAATAATAAAGTTGGACCTCCACTTTACATTGTACACAGAAAATAATTTGAAATGGATCAAAGACCTAATATTATAAAACTCTTAGGGGAAAAAAAAAAACAAAACAGGACTAAATCTTCGAAAATTTGGTTTAAGCTAGGTACAGCAGCTCCTACTGACAATCCCACTATATTCCAGAGACTGGGGCACGAGGACCATAAAGTTCAAGGCCAGCCTGGGCAACTTAACAAGACACTATCTCACTGTTTCAAAATTTAAAAGAGTTGGGGGGCAAAGCTCAGTGGTAAAATACCCCTGGGTTCAATCCCTAATACCACAAAAAAATAAATAAAATTTAAAAAAAACTTTCGCCCTTCAAGAGACATCATCAAGAAAATGAAAAGACTGATTCAGGGAAAGTTTGAAAATCCCGATTCTGACAAATGGTCTATACTCAGAATATAAAGATAACTCGTCTTTTTTTTTTTTTTTAAACTGGGGGTCAAACTCAGGGCTTTGCAAATGTAAGGCAGACGCTTTGATGCTATGCTACATCCCAGCCCAAAATAACTCACAGCTCAACAATACAAAGATAAATATTGTATTTCCAAGATCCTGCATTCAATCCCTAGTAACAAAAAGAAAAAAAAAAGAATTCACATATATAAAAAGTCTAACTTCTTCTATTCATCCCCAAACCCCTAGAACCTAGATTCATTATCTTGCATATTCTGCCACCAGAATCCTCCACTCCAAGCCCATGGATCAGGTCCCTGAAAATGCAGCATACACCATGCTTGTTCCAAGCCCAAATCTTTGCTCATGCTGGTCACCTGCTCATAATACATATCCCCTCTTTCCATACAAACCCTGCCTACAGTAGTCTCAAGTTCTTTTCTTTCTTTTTAACTGATCTCTCAAGTTTTTTGTTTTGTCTTCGTTTGTTTGTTACTGAAGTGCCAAATATTAAACCTAGGGTCTCAGACTTCTATACTTATATAATATTATATACATGAGACAGAAATTAGATTAGTACTTGCCTAGGGCAGGGAGAACTGGGGGCAACTTATATGGTTATGTACTATTTCCTAGGGCCTACTAAAAAGAAAAAAAAAGTCAGGAGTCATCCAATTTATCCTTTCTTACATTCCTTTTTTCTTTTTTTTTTTTTTTTTAAAGAGAGAGTGAGAGAGAGGAGAGAGAGAGAGAGAATTTTTAATATTTATTTTTTTTTTAGTTCTCGGCGGACACAACATCTTTGTTGGTATGTGGTGCTGAGGATCGAACCCGGCTACCGATTGAGCCACATCCCCAGCCCCTACATTCCTTTTTTCTACCTTCAGGGTTCAATCCTTTCCATTCTCCTTGAAATATTATATTCTGATATATTCTGATTCAAAACTGGCTGTACTCTTCTTCTCTGCTTACTTTTCTTGTCATTCCAAAATTCTGTTTGTTCCCAGACTTCAAGCCTGCTTTCCTAGCTCCACCTGAATCCTTTATGGTCTTTTCCTCCTTCCTTTAATCACTCCCTAGATAATATTAACACTTCCTGAAAACCAAGTTAAAAAAAAAAATCAAGGAAATAAACTGGGCATGGTGGTGATGCCCATAATCCCCAAAAGTCAGGAGGCTGAAACAGGGAGGGGGGTGGGTGGAGCAAGTTCAAGACCAGCCTGGGCAACTGAGGGAGATCTCACCTCAAAACCAAAAAAAATTAAAAGGGCTGGGGACATAGCTCAATGGTATAGCACCCCTGGGTTCAATCCTCTGTTCCATCAATGAAAGAAAAAGAGAGAAAAAGAGAAAACAGGAGGGGAGGGAAGACTATATATGTATACAAACACCACTCTGGCCACTAGCTTTTTTCAAAATTTAGTATGAATATATGGATTACAGTGGTTTCTAAAAAATAAATTAATGTAAATAATCATGAGAGGAAAATGTGATGTTGCATTTGAGTTTTAGCATTGTAAATTATTACAGACACAATAACTGAAAAATGTTTGACTTACTGATAAAGGTTTGAGAGTTTGTTTTGTTTTGTTTTGTTTTGTTTTGTTTGTGGTACTGGGGATTGAACCCAGGGCCTTGTGCATGCAAGGCAAGGACTCTACCAACTGGGCTATATATCTCCAGCCCCTGAGCTCTCCTCTTTCTAATGAGCAGTCATAACTTCTGAGCCACACACCAACAGTAAAAAGACCATTCCTGAGAACCAAAAGTTCATTTATATTCTAAACTAGCTATTCAAAAGTGAATATTTCCAATGAATCTCACAGTTATGAATAATTATAATGCACCAATAAATTTTTTTTTAATTTTTGGGGGGACTTTTTTTTTTTTTTTTTGTACTGGGGATTGAACTCCACCACTGAGTCATATCCCCAGCCCTATTTCTGTATTTTATTTAGAGACAGGGTCTCGCCTAGTTATTTAGTACCTCACTTTTGCTGAGGGTGGCTTTGAACTCATAATCCTCCTACCTCAGGCAGCTGGTATTATAGGCGTGTACCACCGCTGCACCCAGCTGGTACTTTTTGATAAAAGATACAGTCAAGTAACAAAATAACAAAGATGCAAAAGCTGGGTGTAGCTCAGTGGTAAAGAACTTGCCTAGCATGTGCAAGGCCCCAAATTCAATCTCCAGTGCCATAAGAAAGAGAAAAAAAACTTCAAAAGATACAAACTGTACAGAATTTGACCTTAAGTTATATTTTTAAAAAGGGGCTAGAGATATAGCTCAGTTGGTAGAATGCTTGCCTTGCATGCACAAGGCTCTGGGTTCAATCCTCAGAACCACAAAAAAAAAAAAAAAAAAAAAAGTTATATTACAAAAAAGGACAAAATTTTAAGTTCAACAAATTAAAATCCATAGTGGGCACATGTTCAGGGCACAGGTGGTCCTGGGTTCAGTCCCCAGCAAAAATAATTTCTATACAAAAAAAAAAGAACAGGAAAGAAATATTAAATGTTAATAGTGGTGACCCCTACATAACAAGATTATAGATGATTCTTACTTCCTGTTTTTCTCTATTTTTTAAATTTCCTGCTTCATGTAATCACAAAACAAGTTTTTGAACACTAACATTTGACTATAGACTATAGATGTTCCTCTGTGGTCTTTATATCAACCCTAAACCTCAATAATATGCTTCAAATCCAAGTCTGCCACTTTAGTTTTATAAACTGGGTCAATGATATCCCATCTCAAAGGAAATTACAGAACCATTTTCAATTCAATTACATATCAGGGCAAAACAATTTTAGGGCACTCCCGAATGCTAAAATTGAGTTGTGATGCCATCTATTTTTGCCCTAAAACTTACCTGAAATTGATCCCCAGACTCCAACTTACTCAACATTTCATGTGATAAATATTTACCAATTGCCTACTGTCTGCCAAGCACTATTATAGGTGCTGACAAGTCCACAGTGAATAAAAAAGACAAAAATCTGCTTTCATGGAGTTTACATTCTATTGACAAGACTCAGCCAGCACACACCGGGCTCAAAAAAAGTAAAAAGCAACTACTAGTTAATACAGGTCATAAAAACTGACAAATTTCACATACACTTAAAATAGCTTAAACTGTCTCAAATTTCAGCTGAGGCTACAGGAGATTGAAAAACCGCCTTCTGGTTGGCAGCAAGCCAAGGAACTAGAAGCCATTTGAGAATTCAGAAGTAGCTTGAGATCCTACAGTATTTCATCCATGTAAATCTCAGCTGCAGTTTATTCACTGCTTGAAGTCATATGCACGGCTAAAAATCAGGAAAATAATAGTTTCCTATTATTTTAGGTCAATGTATTATTCTTTTTAAAAAAAATATATATTTATTTTTTTAGGTGTAGATGGACACAACACAATGCCTTTATTTTTATGTGGTGCTGAAGATCGAACCGGGTCCAGCCCATGCTAGGTGAGCGCTCTACCGCTGAGCCACAATCCCAGCCCCAATGTATTATTCTTAAAGTAAAAATAGATTATGTCTTATCACAGGAGTCTATTCCAGAACTTACTTTTTCCCTCATACTTCACAATGAACCAACTGAATGAGCCAGACACTAAATAAGACCCTTTGGTCTCAAAACATCCCACAACTGATACTAGCTAACAGGATTGGGGCACTTTAATCTCTTTGGCTAAACCCAATAATAAGACGAAAACTAGAGGCTCAGCAGTACCGCACTTGCCTGGCATGTGTAAGGCACTGGGTTGGATTCTCAGCACCGCATATCAATTAATAAAGGTCTATCAACAACTAAAAAAAGACTTAAAAAAATAATAAGTTGTCCTACAAAAATGTCACTGTCCATAAGACAAATACCATCAACTAGTCCCTATAAATCCTTCCCCTAAACATGGAAGAACAAAACAAACCTCAAAGCATAATCTTTAGAATCACAACCAATTATATATAAATCAAGATCACTAGATAAGTGAATCTATTTTTTTTTTAATTTGGGGGAAGGGTTTGGGATCTTGGGATTGAACTCAGAAGCACTTTACAACTGAGCTACATGCCTGAGCATTTTTTTTCCTCTTAGTTATAAATGTCATAAATACTCTTGTTTTCTTTCACACATGCTAGGCAAGCACTCTATCACCGAACTACAATGCCAGCTCCCCCCAGGCCTTTAAATTTTTAATTTTGAGACAGGGTCTCACAAAATTGCTGAGGCTGGCCTCCAAAGGGCAATCAGTCAGTCCTCCTGCCTCAGTCTCCAAGTTGCTCAAATTACAGGCATGTGCCACCATTTAGTTTTTAATTTTTGACACGGTTTCCCTAAATTGCTGAGGTCTCACAAGTTGCCCAAGTTCATCTCAAACTTGCAATTCTCCTGCCCCAGCCTCCCAAGATAACCTCTATATTTTAGAGAAGGGAAAACTTGACACCAGAAGCAGTTAATGTGACTACTGTAATACAATACATTTATTAAAATGGAAGAGCCAAACTCAAACCCAGATTTTTCTACTGCATGTCAGAGGCACTGCTGAATATACCAAACTAAATCATACATTTTAAGGCTAGCAGGTACCATTTGTAAGCCAGTATTTAATATCAAAAAGGGAGGGTTATTATATAATAAAGTGGGAAAACTAGCAAAGATTAGTTGCATTTCTCTTCATAAATTAATTTCTGAGGTTATAGTGCAGAAGACACTTTGAATCTATAGCAATAAGTGTTTTTACCACTGCTTTTTTTTTTAATTTTTAATTTATTTTCTAGTTTTCAACGGACACAACATCTTTGTTTGTATGTGGTGCTGAGGATCGAACCCTGGCTGCACGCATGCCAGGCGAGCGCGCTACCGCTTGAGCCACATCCCCAGCCCCTTTACCAATGCTTTCTATGGCACCTTCACTAGCTTCCCAGATCCAACAAATAAATTAAAAAAAAAAAAAAAACTCAAACATTATTGAAATGCACTTTATTAAAATTCCTTGCATCAGCAACAGCAATGGAATTAGGAAAAGTAGGTGGCAGAAGAGAAGCTAGGTAAGCCTGAGGTAACACTCATCCTTCTGATTTAGTTCAGATGTCAACTTCTAGGAATCCCTAATTCCTTCTTCCCAGACTAGATGCATAATAGAGTTAGCACTGTACTTGTCTCATGATATCTTATCTGTTTACCTTTCTGGACCAAGTTCTTTGAGTCCTCAACCCCAGACCTAGCACCAGTCTGGCACACAGAAGGTGCTGAATAAATGAACAAATGAATTCAACTTACCACTTTTTAAAAATATTTTTATTAGTTATTAATGGACTTTATTGATTTATTTGTTTTATATGTGGTGCTGAGAATCAAACCCAGTGCCTCACACATGCTAGGCAAGTGCTCTACCACTGAGCCACAACCCCAGCCCAACTTTACCACTTATGCCAAAGCTCCAATATAATTGACCCAAATGGAAGTCCTCTTCATTTTAACAATGACAAATGGATAGAGTTTTAGCATGGGGCTGGGGATGTGGCTCAAGCGGTAGTGCGCTCGCCTGGAATGCGTGCAGCCCGGGTTCGATCCTCAGCACCACATACAAACAAAGATGTTGTGTCTGCCGAAAACTAAAAAATAAATATTAAAAAATTCTCTCTCTCTCTCTTTAAAAAATATTTCTTTAAAAAAAAAGAATCTCTGCTTAAAGATCAGTGAGATAAAGATAACCTACTTGTCTAGCAGTTTGTAGCTATGAACTAATTAAGTATGGTACAGTATCACTATGTTCTAGATTACTCCACAGAGCTTCTTTTCTGTATATAGACTTTCCCCTGACTCTCAAATATAGGAGAGTATTCTTCCTCTCATTCTTACATGCAGGTTGCATAAGAAATAGCACAGCATAATAAAAACGGCAACTATAGGCTTGGAGTCAGTCATAGCAGTGCAAATCACAGACCACCCTTTACTAGGCAGATAACCCTGGCAACATTACTAACTACTCTGCACTCCAGTTTCCTTATCCGTAAAACAGCAACAATATCTACCTTATTAAAATTCTTGGAGAAATAAATAAAATCATGCATGTATGGTTCCCAGATAGTAGGCACTCAATAAATGGATATTATTATTATTGCTACTAATGTTATTTTTTAGATCTAGCTTTGGCAAAGAGGAAAAAAGAATACAGCAAACATTACTGGCTCCAACCTGTAAGATAAAACTGAAAATCAACAGAGGGTGGAAAAAAAAGAAAAACTATAGGGCTGGGGTTGTGGCTCAGTGGTAGAATACTTGCCTAGCACACATGACACACTGGGTTCAATCCCCAGCATCACATAAAAAAACTAAACAAACAAAATAAAGGTATTGTGTTCATCTACAACTAAAAACATTTTTTTTAAAAAAGGAAAACTATAATACAAAAGAAAAAAAAACAGCAACAGGAATATTGGTTTTTAATCACATATATCAGCTAGGTGTAGTGGCACACTGCATCTAATTTAGTTCAGATGTCAACTTCTTCTAGGAATCCCTAATTCCTTCTTCCCAGACTAGATGCATAACAGAGTTAGCACGTACTTGTTATAATCCCAGGAACTGAGGAGGTTGAGGCAGCAGGATGGTAAGTTTGAGGCCAGCCTCAGCAACTTAGTGAGACCCTAAGCAACTCAGCAAGACCCTGTTTCAAAATAAAAAGGATTGGAATATATAGTCTGTGGTAAAGTACCCATGGGTTCTATTGCCAGTACAAAATAATAATATCATATATCTATTACAAAACAGCTCAAGACACAGCCATTTTCTGGTTGACATAGGTCTTTTACAAATTTAGTTCCTTCAAAGAACGCACTGATTTTCTTTTTTCTTGGGGAGTGGGCTACCAGGGATTGAACTCAGGGGCTCACAACTACGGAGCCACATCCCCAGCTCTATTTTGTATTTCATTTACAGACAGGATCTCACTGAGTTGCTTAGGACCTTGCTAAATTGCCGAGGCTGGCTTTGAACTCAGAATCCTCCTGTCTCAGCCTCCTGAGCCTCTGGGATTACAGGTATGCACCACCTTACCCAGCCTAATTTTCTTCATCAATCTGGCTGCCCCAAAACAGCAACTAGACTCCCCAGAAATGTCTACAGCCCTGAGAGATATTACACTCTGAAGTCTTTTCATATAAAGAAAAAAGCTTTGTGTTCATAATAGACTATAAAGATGTTCTGTTTAAGTAAAAACTATTTGGGCACCTGAATTCAAACTCATTTGTCTTGATAATCTGAAGGATGACCAGTTTCAATCTAAAGAGTTAGACTTTTAACAGGGACCCAAGAATGCCCTGAAAAATCTAAACCAGATTTTCTGTGTATGGACAATTTTCTGTGGAAAAGGTCAAAGCAGCTTTCATCAAAATGTAAAAGTTGAGCCAAGTGCGATGGTACATGCTTATAATCCCAGCTATTCCAGACACTGAGACAAAAGGATAACAAATTCAATCAATTCCAAAATCAATCCCAAGTTTGAGGCCAGCCTGAGCAACTGAGGAGACCCAGCCTCAAAACAATATTAAGCCGGTTACATGCACCTGTAATCCCAGAGGCTTGAAAGGCTGAGGCAGGAAGATCTACAGTTCAAAGCCAGCCTGGGTAAGCACCCCTGGGTTCAATCCCTGGTACCCCAAAAAAAAAAAAAATTTAAAGGATTAGGGGTTTAGCTCATTGGTAGAGCACTTGCCTAGCATGTCTAGGCCCTGGCTTCCATTCCCAGCACCAAAAAAAAAAAAAAAGTCAAAGTGGTTAAATCACCAACCCTTCCAAAAAAATGTTAAATATTCTCAACACAGCCTCTCTCAACCTCTTTTTCTTTTGGGCAGGTGAACTCTACCACTGAGCCACATTCCCAGGCCTATTTTGTATTTTATTTAGACACAGGCTCTCACTGAGTTGCTTTGGGCCTCACTAACTTGCTGAGGCTTTCAATTTAGGATCTTCCTGTCTCAGCCTCCTAAAACCACTGGGATTATAGGTGTGCACCACCCGGCCCAGCCCTCAACCTCTTAATAGGTTGGGGTAAGCAGATCTCACAGCAGTTTTTTTCCCCCAGTACTAGGGATAGAATCCTAGGTCTCACAAATGCTGGGCAGGCACTCTACCACTAAGCTACATCCCTTGGTCCTTTTAAATTTGAGAGAGTCTCCCTAAATTGCCTAGGCTGGCTTTGAACTTGCAATCCTACCTCAGCTTTCCAAGCAGCTGGAATTACAGGCATGCACCACTGTGTCTGACTTCAATGCAAATATTTTGAAGTGACAATTTAATAAAAACTCTAAGTTCCATGTCGGCTTATGTTATCAAAATTCTAAGCATATTTCTCCCTTGCTTTTAGCATTATTCATATCAGAGTTTTCTTCTTCCAGCCCCTACTATCTACCAAGCCCCATCTTCACAGTCAAAGAGGTCATTTCTACTTGAAATGGTTTTATGGGTCCCGCCATGAAAAACTGATGCCTACTTAAGCAGGTTCCAGTTTACATTCAAATTCATTATTGCTAACATTTCCCTTCGTTTTATGATTTGTGACTTGAACACTAAGTACAAATGAAGGACACCTTGCCATATGACTCTCTCGCTCCTATTTATATATATTAAAAATGTCTGAACTCCTTAATTTGATGCAAACAGCTGTACCCATATATTTTGAGGAACTGATCTATTCAAGCTATGGAAAAAGCAACTCTAGTTCTGCACTCCAGCCTGGATGCTTCAATGTTATCAACTAATCACATGATGACCACTGTGTTAAATACAAATTCACACATTCCCTCAGGTTAGAAAAACAGAACTGCTCTGTTTCAATCCATTTCTAACCAGTTTCCATTACCAGTTGATATCATTTCCCCGCTAGTGTGTTCTGATGAAATCTGTAACCTCTAACTCATTTACTATTTATATAATGTGTTTATATTTTAGCAATTGTAACCTTTCAGTACATAAAGCAAAGGGAAAGGAAGGTAACGAGTTGAAGAATATACATCAAGAGGAAAATTAATTTTAGATTCAATGACATGAGACAAAATTAAACCTTGACGTTACATAAAACTAAGTATCTAATATACCAGATAAGTTTAAAACTGATCCCCACTGAAAATAATATCTTAAATTTATCTTTAACAACTGTTTCTTTTATTCAAAGCAAAATTAAGTTGCAGAACTAGTAACTACTTCTGTTACAACCAACTCAGCTTTTAGAAGTCCTCTCTTCGCGAAAAACCACTGAGAAAAGCAAACTTAAAAAACACTCAAATCACAGTCTGTGTGTCTAGGAAGTTACCCAATTCACCAAGCACTGTCATAGTCAGCAATGCAGTCCTACTTGTTACTTCCATTTAATTGCCAAAACATCGCAAAGATGCAGATAATGAATAATGCACTTGGTGACACAATACAGAAACTTCCAGTCTTACCCAAGAGTATGGAAAATAAGGGGGAAAAAACTGAAATTAGAAAAAAACTTAAGCTCACAAAGTACTAATGGAAGATAGAAGTACTTAGGAAATCCAGCACTGACCTCTACCTTGAAGCAGGCAAGCCAATCAACCTTCTCTCACAGTAAAACAATTAGGGATATTAATCAAAACTAACCAGGTTTTCCAGGAGCAACACTCAACATTCTCATAGGTAAACAATTCTGAATTGAACAGAATCATGCAGGATAAAAACATTGTGAAATCAGTATACACATCACACTGGAATGGAACTTATCTTTCCTCTGCGCCACAATGCCTGCAGTGAAAAATGTGGACTAACAATATTTAAAGAACAGAGAAAATGACACTTGACAAAAACCAATGACCTGAAATGACTCTGGAAGGGAGATGCCTTTTCCTTCTCAAAGTAATTGATACAGACAAGAATCAAACTAGATTGTGAAATAATCTGTGGCCCTCGGAGGAGTTACTTACTCAAACATCCTACTATCTCTAAAAATCAAATTCATCATGATTCAAACCCCAAAACACATCCAACCAATTATTATTGATTAACAGAAATACAAGGGATGAGAGAAGGAGGAGGTGCATGAAATGCAACCCTCGGTAGCTAACTAACACCTTTCTATACCTCTATGGAATTCATTAATAAAATGTTCTACCTTCCTCAGCTAGTTTTTGACTAAAACACCTCATCACCAAGACTTTTCAATCAAAGCTGTCCAAAATTCCACACTCGAGCAAATAACGTAAGACACAATACTAGCGTTTCCTCCAGGAGCCCCGCTACCCTGTAAAACATCAGGCCTACGAAGAGCAAATTAAAGCCCTTTAGAAATATTCGTCCTAACACAAGCCTTCCAAGCAGTGAGACCTTTGGGGGTGATGGGTAATGTCAGTTAACTTCCTCTTCCTTTAAAAAGGTCAAAGACAGGGAAGCGTCCGGTGTAACATTTCCTCCTTAGATCGCGCTCCACCACAAACCACATCACAACTCCCCCAATCGTTAAAAAACATTAGCCAGAGGGAAGGCTTTTTTGTACGTTTCACCGTAGACTGAAAATCCAACTTACCTCGGGAACGAGCTGATTGGTTTCAAACAGGAAATTTACCAATAAAGTTTATTATGTATTAATAATGATTCGGGGAGCCCACCAAGGCCCGCTGCAAAGGGAGCTGAAGGGAGAGGAGGAGTAGGAGGGTGTGTATCCTCACCACAACCAGAGGAAAGCCTCGCCTGCGGGGTCGATCCCAGGCACCAGCAAATTCTGCCCCATAAAGGGGAGGGGGGCCACAGGAGGAAGAGGAGGCAGCGACAAGAGAGAATGTTCCCCAGATCTAAAAGGGAAGGGCTGCAGAAGCATGGCCGAGTGGAGCTAGTTTTCACCGTACTGCGGAGGGTCCCAGTGCGCCCCGCAGTGCTGCTGCCGGGGAACCCCAAAAGCTCCGGCCAAGCCCGGTGCCTGGGCTTGAGCGGCAGTCCCTTTCCTGGCTGAAGGGTGGCGGCGGGCAAGAGGGTCCCCCCGGACTGCGGGGTCCCCCCGGGCTGCGGCAACGAGAGCCGAAGGGCCGGCAGGAAGGTGAAAAGGATACTGTTGGGGCGCCTGGGTCTGGAGGGCCCTGATGTTCGGGTGAGGAGGGGCCGCTGCTGCCGCCGCCGCCGCCGCCGCTGCTGCCGCCGCCGGGTGAGGAGGCGGTACCGCTGCTGCCGCTGCTGCTGCTGCCGCCGCCGCCGCCGCCGCCGCTCCGGTGCCGGGTCCGGTTCCTGCTGCAGCCGCTGAGCCTGATTTCAGAGCCGGTTTCTGCGGTAAACTCATGGCAAAGCGAAGCCACCAACCCCCCCAGAGCGGGACCGGGCGCGCCGGGGTGCAGGGGCCGGGGGCAGCGGGGGGGCGGGTTGGGGGCTGACCCGGGGAGGCGGCGGGAGCGGGGGGCCGGGGGGAGGCTGGGAGGAGGAGGAGGAGGGGGCCGGGGCCGGTCACACACGCCCTCCGCCGCCGCCGCCGCCGCCGCCGCCGCCGCCGGCAGCAGCAGCCGCCCCGCGGGCCAGCACCACCGGCTGCCGGTCTCCGTGACAACGCGACCCCAGGGGGGGGGCCGGACCCGGCGGGGGCAGGAGGCGGAGAGACCGGACCTTTCACGGCAATATCCTCATGGGCCGGCGGCGGGGGGTCTTTATCCCCCTCCCCGGGGGAAACGGCGCCCTTCTCGGTAGCGGGGCTCAGGCGATGCCGGCGGATTTTCTTCACTCAACGAGCAGAGCATCCAACATGGCGCTGCGGCCGCCTCCAGCAGTCCGGCAGGACGGCCGCTCGGAAAACTTCGGGTATTTTCGGAATGACTCGGTAGGCCGAGGATGGGAAGCACCTTCGGCTCTTTCCGGAGACAGAGAGCGGTCGGGATTCTTCGGAAGCGTTCGGGCGCGTCTTCGGTCTCCGTTCGGGAGCGCTCTAGGACTGACTGCCTGCCTCGGGAAAGATCGGCTAGGGGGCTTCTCGGGCTCGCCGCCGGCGAGTGCGGGGCGGAGGGAGAGACCAAAGGCGAGGTCTGGCCTGCGAGAGCCCTCCCCTGCGGCCCAGCCTCGAAGAACAATGGTAACGGCCTGGGAGTCTGCGGTCGGCAGAGCCCTGCCCGCAGGGGCGGCGAGGCGACAAACCCCAGTTCCTGCGGAGAGAACCGCTTAACCTGAGCGAAAGCGGGAGGATAGGAACCCGCCCGCCGCGGGCACTTATTAGCATAACAAATACCAGTCTGCGGCCCTTGGCGACGCATTTCACATCCATTATGTCGACACGCTGTCCCATTGGGAGGGAATTGGAATGAGGAGGCCGCGGGAGGAAAAGTGACCGGTCCAAGGTCACTCAGCTGGGCAGGGACTGAGCCAGCCAAGCCTGGATCGGAATTCCACTTTCTTTGGGAGGAACCTTGCCTGGTCCCAAGTTGATCTGACCCGCCCTATCTAGTCGGCATCCTTAACCGAGGGCTCTGGACGGGCTCTTCGGAAAGCCTACCCCAGGAGTGGCGCGCCCCTTGAGGGGGCAGCCCATGGTCTTCTCCTCACGTCCGTCGGATGCTGGGGCAACACTCGTTGATAAGGTCTTTTAATCCCCACGCTGGCTCCATCACGATCACTCCCACCCTCACCCCGCACACCCAGCCCCGTGCAAGAGCCTCGTCCCGAGCGCTCAGTAGCACTGAGGGAAAAGGAGCCTCCGGATCTCGGAGTAGTCCAGTGGCCATCGGGCATGGCACTGAGCCTTCACTAGCTCATGCAGTCCTGTGAAGTCCAAGTGGAGAAACTGAGGCCAAGAAAGGCTCAATACCATCACACACACACACACACACACACACACACACACACAAGGAAATTGAGACTCAAAACGAACTGGAGACTTGCCAGGGTCGTGTGGACAATAGTTGACCGTCCCAGTTCTGACTCCTGCGACACTGCCTCACCCTGTCCGCCTGCCTTCTATTTTTTTTTTTCAATTAAAGCTTTACATGTAGTGGATGCTTAATTCATGACAGCCCCTGGGGTCCCCAGAAGCGCCCACTGGGATAAAAGAGCAGATACCACCACTGCCACCGCTGTTGGCTGAGGCTCCACAATTCCCTGGTGAAAAGAAAATCTCATCCCCATCTCCACACAGGAAGGCAGCAGCTACTTCCTACTGAGGAATCCTAAATCGTTTGGATTTGTAACACCTTGTTATCTAGGATTGGATTTCTGCAGCCTCTCCAGTCTTGCCTGGAAAAATTCCCAAGAGGTCCTTAAGTTCCCCAGATTCTCATTTCATGTTCTGAGATCTCAGGCTTCTTTATCCCAATCAAAACCTGTTCCCAGAAAAAGATTTGACTTCTCATTTACACTAGGGTGATAACAAACTGATAATTGCTTAATTGTTATTCTTTTCTGAGCTAGTTTCATTTCCTAACTTAATAGCTACAAGCATCAGGCAATTAGTGTGTGCCTGGTCCTTGCTAAGCACTTCAGGAACATCTATCTCTTTTGAAACAGATAGACCTTGGGCAAAATAATGTCAAAGTCCCTGATAAGATTCTGGCCTCAGGCTATCAAAGGGGGAAGGTTGTAGAGAGCAAAGTCAAAAAGATACAGCTCCCTCATCCAAAAGCATGGCCCTGCTTAACACCTCCCCACTACTTACTACAAAACAGCTAATGTTTATTGATTACCCACTATGTGCCAAGGTACAATTGTGCTAAACATTTTTCTTACATCAACACAGTCCCCTAACAATCTGTAAGATGAATATATTCTCATTTTCGATTAAAGATACTGAGATTCAAAGATGTGAAAAGGCAACACGTGTAACTTTTAAGTGGAACTGTTGAGATTCAAACCCAAGGCACCAACTCCAGGTCAGCTCTGCTACACTGCCTGCAACATAGTCATCTCTTCACCACAGCCAGAGTCACTGTCAAGAAGAAAAGCTGCTTTGGGCTGGGCAAGTGGTACACGCCTGTAAGTCCCAGCTATTCAGGAAAATGAAGCAGGAGGATTGCAAGTTTAAGGCCAGCCTGTGCAACTGAGCAAGACCCTAACTCAAAATAAAAAGTAAAAAGGGCTGGGGTCTTAGCTCTGTTGAGTATTCACCTTGCATGTGTTAGACCCTGGTTTTGATCCCTTGTGCCACAAAAAAAATAAATAAATAAATAAAAAGAAAGAAAATCTGATTCGGGAGGGAGTGGGGGAGGTACTGGGGATTGAACTCAGGGGCACTCAACCACTGAGCCACATCCCCAGCCCTATTTTGTATTTATTATTAGAGACAGGGTCTCTCTGAGTTGAGGCTGGCTTCGAACTCTCAATCCTCCTGCCTCAGCCTCCTGAGCCACTGGAATTACAGGCACCGCCACTGCACCTGGCTAGAAAAGATGATTTTTTTGTTAACTTGCCTTTCATTGACTTCAGGATTATATCTAAATCCAGGGCCCTTTAGGATCTGGGTGCTACTTTCAGCCTGCTGCTACATTCCACCTTGAATCCAGAGCATCTCGGTCTTTTGCCACAATGCCATCATTCTTGCCCTGGGGCCTATATGCTGACTGCTACTATTACCTGTACCACCAAACCATCCTCTGTCCCCTTAGCCAATTGGCTAATTGCTGCTCCGGAGCTTGGCTCAAGCATCACCTCCTGCAGGCAGCCCTTTTTCTTACTCCTGGGCTGAGCTGGGCAGGGCTCCCAGGACACCCAGGGCCCCCGGGGCAGTGGAAGCTTTCACCTCTTAGGGCACTCCCTTTGGAACCAAATTATCTGAGAGTGATTCTCCGCCCTGCCAATTATTACTGTATGACCTTAGAGAAAACGCTTCACCTCAAGCCACAGTTCTCATCTGTAAAATAGATTCTATCTTCTGGAGTTATCATGAGAAATAAAACAAATACAAAGCCCATTCCCTGGCTCATAGTCACATTTTATTTTTATCTTTTTTTTTTTTTTTTTTTTTTTTTTTTGGTGCTGGGGATTGAACCCAGGGCCTTGTGCATGCAAGGCAAGCACTCTACCAATGGAGCTATAGCCCCAGCCCTCATGGTCATTTTTTTAATACATTTTACCTATTATTCATTTATGTGGGGTCATTTCTTGGTCATTTAAAGTGTCCCTTAGAGCTAGCACTCAATAAATAGGATGTGACATTTGCTGAGTGAGTTGCCAGAAGATTTGGTGTTATCCTGGAAAAGTCCTAGGCAACAGGGCCCAGGCCTCACTGCATCAGGAGAAAGAAGGAGAGGAGTACTGGGTCTTGAGCAGCCAGCCCTCTGCTGTTTCTAGAGCCCCGGGACAGGTGAGGAGGACTTAGGAATCTTCTCATGACCCAGTGACTTGTTGGCATGTGGGATCATTGCTCTTTTTCTCTCGGTGAACTGGGATCGGGCTTAAGGTGGCAAGAGCCTTAATTTCTTTTTCTTTTCCTCCTCTCCTTCTCCTTCCTCTCCTCATTCTCCTCCCTCTCCTTTTTTAAGACAGGGTCTTAATTATTTTGCCCTGCTTGGGCTCAAACAGTAGCTGAGACTACAAGCATGTACCTCCACGCCCAGACTCCTAATGTCTTTTTTTCTTTTATTTTTATTTTTTTTATTTTGAGACAGGGCCTCACTAAGTTGCTAAGGCTGACGTTGAACTTGCAATCCTCCTACCTCAGCCTCCTAAATTGCAAGGTTATAGGCATGTGCCACTATGCCCAACTCTTCATAGTCATTTTAAAAGTTTGCATGGGGCTGGGCTGGGGATGTGGCTCAAGTGGTAGCGCGCTCGCCTGGCATGCGTGAGGCAGTGGGTTCGATCCTCGGCACCACATAAAAATAAAATAAAGATATTGTGTCCACCTAAAACTAAATATATATATATATATATATATATATATATATATATATATATTTTTTTTTTTTTTTTTTTTTTTTTGCATGGGGGACTGGGCTTGTGGCTCAGGGGCAGAGCACTTGCCTAGCATGTGTGAGGCACTGGGTTCAATCCTCAGCACCACATATAAATAAATAAAAAATAAAGATACTTAAACAACTAAAAAATATTTTTTAAAAAAAAGTCTGCATGGAATGTCTTTGCACTCACAGCCGTGTCTGTCAGGAATCCAGTCCTGAGCTGGGGCTAGGGCTCAGTAGCAGAGCACTTGCCTAGCATGTCTGAGGCACTGAGTTTGATCCTCAGCACCACATAAAAACAAACAAATAAAATAAAGGCATTCTGTCCATTTACAACTACAAAAAAAAAAATGTTTAATAAAAGAGTCCTCCCAGTGGCTCGGGAGGCTGAGGCAGGAGGATTGAGAGTCCAAAGCCAGCCTCAGCACCAGTAAGGCGCTAAGCAACTCAGTGAGATCCTGTCTCTAAATAAAATACAAAGTAGAGCTGGGGATGTGGCTCAGTGGTGGAGTTCCCCTGAGTTCAATCCCTAATACAAAAAAAAAAAAAAAGTCCAGTTCTGCCTCCTGCCTCACCCAGGTCCAGGGGCCCAGTGCCCTCAGGGAACCTCTTATTCTCGGCTGTTTTCAGCTTAAGCCCATGGGATTCTCAGAAGAAATCATCTTTATTAGCCACAAAGGGTTTGTGTCTCAGTAGGTGCTCCGCTCTACCAACGCCTGCCAACAGTGGAGTCCTTACAGACCTTGGTAGCCCAAGATCTAAAACCTTGACATTAAGGTGTAGAGATGGGAGGCCCAAAGGAAGGGAGGAGAGTCAGGGTTCCTGTAGTCAGGGGATGTGAATAGAAGGAAAGACACCCTAGTGGGGAAGTAAATGTTTGCTCCTCCTGTGCGGTGCGCATGCCCATCGTGGGCTCCAAATGCTGTCCCAGGAAAGAGTCAGGCCAGCAGGGCCATGGGAGGGTGGCATGTGAGGGTGGCAGTTCCCTTCCAAGGATATAAACTTTTTCTTAGCGTGCTGGGGATTGAATCCAGGGCCTCATGGAGTATGCACTCTATCCCTGAGCCACACCCCAGCCCCAGTAGTCAAAAACTTTAGGACAGATCTGGACTCTAACCTCACAGCCTAGTGGGTCCACCGTAAGCAAGTTTCCTAACTTCTCTGGGCTATTTGCCCACTGAAGACATGAGGTCTGCCTCTAGCCAGTGTGGTGGCCACACCTGTGATCCCAGCAACTCAGAGGGCTGGGACCGGAGGATGGCAAGTGTGAGGCCAGCCTGGCCCTCTTAGGGAGATCCTGTCTCAACATAAAAATTAAAAGGGCTGGGATGTAGCTCAGTGGTGAAGCACGCCTGGGTTCAATTCCTAGTACCAAAAATAAACACAGAGAGCTCTGCCTGTAACCACGAGAGGACCCTGTCTGCAGAGACCCTTAACAAAACCTGGGTAGAGGAAGCACCTCCACAACCTTAGCTCCTCCCCTCGGGCACCTTTCAGCTTCTCTGATTTGCTGTCCCTCAGCCCTCCCGGGGCTGGCTGCCCCACACTGTGCCCGCAGTCCTTGGCTACTCCTGGAGGTGACTACAGCCAGCCTCTAGGGCTGCAGATAGTTCAGCTTCACCAGGGTGCAACAGGGAGCAAAAAGTATTATGGGATGGTTGAGAGGCTCGATCTCATGTGTAGTTACCACAGTTTTTAAAAAGTTATTCTGTGGAGTCTATTCAGGGCTGAGGATGCCTTCCGGGGGGTTACCTTTCCTAAACTCCAGGATTTAGGGATGGAGCAGATGGGAAAGCATTTTCTCAAGGTTATAGCAAGCGAGCAGCAGAGCCAGGATACAAGTTCACGGCCTCTCTTGGCTTCCAGCCCCAGGTGTCTCTCACCATCTGATGGTATCCTGCCACCCCAAAGGGCTTTTTGCCACTTGAAGCACAGGCCGCAGCTCCCCTATGTGCCTCGGGAGGGAATTCCAGAATTCACCAGACAAGCACTGTTGAGAGACAACTATGTGCAGGGCACTGTGCTGGGCCCCTAGGGAGCCCAGGAAGTCACGTCTGGTTGCAAAGAGAAATAGGTCACTGGAAAATTCTCCTGCAGAAGTCCACTTCAAGGAACGTTCGCATGATAAGTCACACCAAGCCAAGTCCTGGGGCACCTCCGTGCCAGCCCCCGACCGCCTGCTCTGCCGCTGAGTTTCCTTTTCCTAGGAAGGAGAAAGTGGATCCAGGAAACCCTCCCCAGGGGCTCTGGGGACAGCCAGACCTAGATATTCCAGCTTCGTTGCTTTGTTGTGGTGGTGATGGTAACAAAATACACACAACGTAAAACTTACCACATTACACTTCGTGCAGTTGGGTGGCATTAAAAAGTACACTCACGTTGCTCTGTAACTGTCACCACCATCCATCTCTGGAATGTTCTCATCATCCCAGACTGGAGCTCCATACCCACTACACAACAGCTCCCCGCGTGGCCTCCCCCTAGTCCCCGTCAACCACAGCACTATTTTCTGCTTCTGTGAGTCTATTTGAGGTATCTCCTGCAAGTGGAATCATGTGGCATTTGTCCTTTGGTGAGTCAATTATTTCACTTGGCATGTTTTCAAGATGCATCCATGCTGCAGCACGGATCAGAATTCATTCCTTTCGAGGACTGAGAACTATGCCACTGTGTGGGGCTGGCTTGGGTTCGGTTCATCTATTCAGATGTCTCCAGATGTTGGAGTCACTT
Organism: Urocitellus parryii; assembly: GCF_045843805.1. Classification (NCBI taxonomy): domain Eukaryota; kingdom Metazoa; phylum Chordata; class Mammalia; order Rodentia; family Sciuridae; genus Urocitellus; species Urocitellus parryii. The sequence continues at coordinate 12,880,006 of NC_135541.1, forward strand.
CTACCTTTTGGCTACTGTGAATAATGCAGCTACCAACAAAAATGCATCTGTTTGAAGGTGTCTGCTTGAGTTCCTGCTTTCAGTTCTTTGGGACACGTACGTGGATGTGGAACTGCTGGGTCACATGATAATTCTCTGTTTCACCTTTGAGGGACAGCCCTGCTGTTTTTTCAAACTGGTTGCACCATTTTTTGTCACTCCATCAGCCAGGGACAGGGTTCCAGTTTTTCCACAGCTGTATTTATACTTTTTCTTTTTTCTTTTTGTGGTATCTACCTTAATGGGTATGAAGTCCCTTTCTCATTATGATTTTTTTTTTGGGGGGGGTACCAGGGATTGAACTTAGGGGCACTCGACCACTGAGCCACATCCTCAGCCCTATTTTGTATTTTATTAGAGACAGAGCCTCACTGAGTTGCTTAGTGCCTTGTACAATTGCTGAGGCTGGCTTTGAACTCTCGATCCTCCTGCCTCAGCCTCCCAAGCCACTGGGATTACAGGCATGCGTCACTGCATGTGGCTTCTTATTGTGGTTTTTTATTTTGATTTGCATTTCCTTATTTATTTTGTACCAGGGATTAAACTCAGGGGTGTTTAACCACGAAACCACATCCCCAACCCCCTTTTATATTTTATTTAGACATAGGGACTCACTAAATTGCTTAGGACCTCGCTAAGTTGCTGAGACTGTCCTCAAACTTGTGATCCTCCTGCCTCAGCCTCACAATCTGCTGGGATTACAGGTGTGTGGCACTCCACCTGGCTTTTCCCTAATGATTAGTGTTGCTGAGCATCTTCTCATGCTCACTATTCACCATTTGTATGTCTTCAGAGAAACCTCTACTAGAGTCTTTTGCCTATTTAAAATTTTTTTATGTATTTTTAAAATATATTTACTTTTGCAGTGCTGGGGATGGAACCCAGGGCCTCCCATAGGTGCTAGACAAGCACTCCACTACTAAGCCACGCCCCCAAGCTCTTTGTTTTGGTTTGGTACCAGGGATAGAACTCAGGGTGCTTTCCCGAAAAGCCTAATCCCCAGCCCTTTTGTAATATTTTATTTAGAAACAGATCTCACTAAATTGCTGAGGCTGGCTTTGAACTCAAGATCCTCCTGCCTCAGCCTCCTGAGCTACTGGGCCCGACTGGGTTATTCATTTTGTTATCATTGTTGAGCTGTAGACGTTCTTTCCAGCTCTGTCAATTTTAACTGTGTGTCCTTAAGCCAAGTGCTTCAGTTTCCTCAACTGTAAAACAATTTTTTAAATGGTGGATTTCTACCTCCTAGAGCTGTGGGGATTAAATAAACTAGTAAGAAAAAAAAAAAAACAACCATTTGGGTATCTGACTAACAACATATACTGAGCCTCATTATGCACCAAGAATTAGGCAAAATTCTTGACATGCATTAATTCATTTAATTGGGCTCTGAGGATTCATAGTGACTGCATGTAGGAGATGATACAGAGCAGAGCCCTTCCTCCCTTGTCTGGGTTCTCCCTTGTCTGGGTCCTTGGACCCTCAAATGCACCAAAGCCACTGAGCTGTCCCATTACTGAGACCAGACTGCATCTCCACTGGGCCCGGCCCAGTGAAAGGCCTCTACTACCTACTAGTGCCTCTAGCCCTGTGCAAGCCCAGGGACTTCACTCAATCACCCACACACCCCTCCAGAGTCTAGAAACCACATCCCTCTACCCTGGGTGACCCAGCCTTCCCCTGGCTCTGGTTGAGTCTGAGGCCATTTAAATATCCTGCCAAGCTAGCTGCCTTGGGAAAATCCTGGACTCTGATTTACCCCGTATCTAGTGACTAGAGGAGGAAGCTGGATTTCCAGATGCCCACAGCTGGCGCCGTCCAAGGCTGGCTCCTGTGATCTCCGTGGGAGCCAGCCCCGCCTGGCCGCCCTCGCTCCAGACACCTGGAAGAAGGCCGCAGCGTGGCTCGGCTCTGCCTTTTCCCACCAGCGGGAGAATGAAAATAGCAGCGGTTCAGGATTAATTCCGCAGATGAACATTTTTCATTTTCCCAAATTTGGCAATTAGCTCTTTTCTCCCCTCCACCCTCACCGCCTGCCTTTTCTTGCGCTGGAGCAGACACACTGGAGCAGCTGCTGGCTCTCGCGCGTTCTGCAGGGTGAGTGGGTATGGGCTACGGTCCAGTTCCTCAGATGGGCACCTGTGGCCCATCACATCTGGTACTTGTCCATCTCAGTCCCCGCCCCGAGGCCCTCTGACACACACCCGGGACACCCACACACTCTGATGTCTCCAGGGCTTTTCCACCCAGTGGCCCCCACTCCCCCTGAAGGCTCTCCTGGGTTGCCTGGAAGCTCCTGTGTGCCCTTCCAAACCCAGCTCAGGTATCATCCGTGAGACGGACTTTCCTTGGTTCCCTCTCCCTGCCCTAAACAGAATTAATTGTTCCGTCCCCTGCGGTAGGACATTATTTTCTTGTGATTTCATTGCACTATATTAAAGGGCCTGTGTAGCCTAGTATCTGGCACAGGGGAAATAGTCAATACTTATTTCTCCTGGGCGGGAGGTAGAGCTCAGGACACTTGCCTAGTGTGTGGGAGGCCCTGGGTTCGATCCCCAGCCCCAGAAAAATCAAACAAAATATATTTATCTCTTCTGTGCAGCTGGATTTTAAATAGCTTGGGGATAATAGCACAACTTGCTTTTTGAACATTAAAAAAAAAAAAAAAAAAACTTTTTCATTTCATGCCTTAACACAGAGGCTTTCTTTCTCTCAGGGACGGAGACTGTGACTTTCACCTGCATTGCTGTGTGCCCAGCACAGAGCCTGGCACATGGGAGATGGATGCTCCGTAAACAGTTAAGGAGGGAGGTTGAGTGAGTCTTTGAATGTTACCCTACCCTGTCAGATTTGGGAATTGCCATCTGTAGGGGGAAGTGGGAGCTCTCTGCCACCCAAATTTCATTTTATTTGTTTGTTTTGGTACCAGGGATTAAACCCAGGGGTGCTTAACCACTGAGTCCTTTTTATTTTTTATTTAGAGACTGGGTCTTGCTAAGTTGCTGAGGCTGGCTTTGAATTTACAATCAGCCTCAGCCTCCAGAGTTGCTGGGATTATAGGCTTGCCCCACCATGCCCGGCCACCTAGGAGTTTCAGAGTGGCCTTTCCTGCTCCTAGGGGAAATTGGGTCCTTCTCCCTGACACTATAACTGAGAAATGTGGGCGGAGGACTCAGTGCTGTCCTACTTCTGCGGCTTGGGCATGGGGTTTGGAACACAATAGATCTTGGCACAAATCCCAGTTCTGAGACCTTAGTTGAATTGCTTCACCCTCTGGACCTCAATTCCTCTCCTCTGTGCGTAGGACATGATGATAGTTCCAATGTTCCCAGGAAGTTGCAAGGTGGCAAGATCCAGCACAGTTCTGGACACACAGGAGACTGTCAATCAATGGGGATCCCCCTCCCCCTTCAGCTCTTCCTTATCTCTCATACAGCTGAAGCTCTTTGGGGCGGGAAATGCCACATGGCTCTGTGGTAGCAGCACAGAGCTCTAAATCATGGGCCAGAAGGGCACAGCGGTTAAGAGTCCCTTGGGTTCCCATCTCCGCTTACTAGCCGTGTGATCTGAACTTCAGCTTCTATCTGTAGTGTAGTCCTGATGATACCAGCCTTCATCTCCTAAGACTTTATAAATGAAAAAGTGGAAAGCACCCGTTGGGGGTGAAGGTCAGTGGTAGAGTGTGTGCTTAGACTGCACGAGGCCCTGGGTTCCATCCCCAGCACCAAAATAAATCAGAGCTCCCGATAGATAGGAAGCTCTCCAGAAACCAGAAGGCAAGCCAGCTCTTGTGTTCAAGAAGTCTCCTGCTAGACTTGGTCTGGTCAGCCTCGCAGCTGCCCCGTGACAGGACCTGCCACCAGGACTTGAGGTCTGCAAGGACTAGAATCTCTGGATTACCATTCCTGGCTGACCCTCACTCCACTCCTGGCCTGGAAGTGAGGAGAAACCTGGCTGCAGAGGTGGCTCAGTGTACTGGGTACCATGGTTTAAATAAGCCTCCAATGTTCTGGAAATTTCATCTCCAGAAATCTTGATCATGGTAATTAGAGGTGGAGATCAATAGATGGAGATCCCTTGCCTTGCAGTGATTAGAATTAGATGACGTCACAAGGGTGGGGCCCCAAGGATGGCAGGAGTGGCTTTATTAAAAGAGGAACAGAGACCAGAGTTAGCCTGCTCGCTCTGCCTTACTGTGTAAGGCACTCCGCCATGTTCTCCTGCAGCAGGAGGCCCTCACCAGATGCCGGTGCCAGGCTCTTGGACTATAAGAAATACATTTATTTTTCTTATAAATTACCCAGTGGGTGGCACTCAGTCACAGCAATAGAAAATGGACCAGGACAGTGGACTGTGAGGTCAGACTCAAAGTAGGTCTGAATCTGTTCCACCACTTCCTGGCTCCTTTACCCTCCAGATCCCAGTTTCCCACTAGGAATGACAATGTCCCTCTCACAGAGCTGATTTGAGGATTACAGAGGATCCCACATGCAAAGCCCTGACAAAGGAGCCAGGCCCCCGGAGTGGAGGCTCAGGGGAGAGTGGTTCCCTGCCCTGCCTTCTGGGCTGGCGCTCTGCCCCTTCCTGGCTCTGGCACTGCCCACTGAGTTCAAAAGTGGCTGCTGCAGCTGTCGTTTCTGAAAATACATTCCCTGGCTGCTTTCTGTCTTTTCATCCAAGTCTTTCCCAAATCCTTCAACAGTCTCAAATTGGGGGTTTCAAAACACACACACACACATATACACACACACACACACAAAAAAAAAACCTCAAGCTCTGACCTCTGTGTCCCACCAAGTTGGCAAATGTCCCAGAGGATCTTGACCACTAGTCACTGAGTTAGACATTCGGTTCCCTCGGTCAAATTCACTCATATCTGACAAGATCAATAAGGGAAACGGGCAGCAATGATCAAAAGGGCCCACACTGGCTCTGGAGGCAGCTCTCGCAGCAGGATCTCACACCACACAAAAGTGCATGCAGGGGGTGTTCCATAAAAGCTCCTCTACTCACAGGCAGCCCTCATGCCCAGAGACACTGAAAAAAAAAATGGTTCCCATGACAACGGGCTGCAAATGTTCTATATAAATGAGTGTGTGCGCTCCTGTGTGTGTACAGAGCCACACAGAGAGGCACGGAAATAAACTCTTGGCATGATTTTTTCCTATTCCAAACACAAAATAACTCGCAAGGCTTGATGGCTGGAAGGGAGAACAAAGCTTTTTGAACCAACATTTTTCCAATGGACTGGCTCCCAGTGAGGCCCAACCGTTTTAATGTGGGTCTGTTTTGGTTCCTGCACCCAGAATATAGTAGATTGTCAATAAATAATTGTTGAAGGAATGAATAAATGATGGATAAATGGAAGAAAAGAAAAGGAAGGAGGGAGGGAGGGAGAAAGAAAAGCCTGGAATATCAGGGCTGGAAAGGCTGCTACTGAGTATCCAATCCCATCTTACTCCCTGTGTCTCTGTTGGAGAAACTGAGGCTCAGAAAAGAAGGATTCTTCCTCTCTTCTGCCCCAACAGAATTACTGGCAGAGGATAGTAGCATAGACCCAGGCCTAGAAATTCATGAAATACTTAATAAATATGAGTTAAATTTCTATAATAATACACATGTATTGAACAGTTATTATCTGTCAGCCCTGCATTAACTACATGCAGACAGTATCTCATTTAAAATTTGCACCCACGCAAGGGAAAGGTTAAAATTCCCATTGAAGCCAGGGGTGGTGGTGCATGCCTATAATCCCAGCAGCTCAGGAGGCTGAGGTAAAGGGATCAGGAGTTCAAAGCCAGTCTTAGCAACTTAGCAAGGCCCTAAGCAACTTAGCAGACCCTTTCTCTAAATAAAATACAAAGGGGCTGGGGATGTGGCTCAATAGTAAAAGTGCCCTTGGGTCCAATCCCTGGCACACACACACAAAAAAATTGCATTTAACAGAGATGCAAACTGTTTATCCGAGAGGTGACATCACTTGACCTAAGTTATAGAGTCAGTATGCAGTCGAAGGGGGAAATTAAACTCAGGACACTCAGATACCAAGTCCTGAGCCTCTCCGTTCAGGACCTCTCTCTAAATCCACTGCCAAGGATAATTAGCTGCCTTCTTGCAGATGTTGAGGGCTCCAGGGGTAAAATAACTCGTCTAAGACAGGAAGCTGTGGAGGAAGGACTTGAACTCACATTTTCGGACCCGCAGTCCAGGATTCCTTCCAGTTTCCTTCCTGCTTTCGAGAGTCAGCCATCTGACTGGGCAAAGGAAGGGGACCCCCTTCTGGCTGTCTTTGCCTTCCAGGACTCAGTTCCCCCGAGGACTCTGCTGATTCTAAGCGTCTCTTTGGGTTCTTGCGCCTCCTAGTGGTAATATCTTAAATTGCATCAGACCTAACTAATGAACCAGCCCAAGCCCTCTTTGGAACCAGGTGTTTGCCCTAGTTCTCTGGAAGGAAATAGAACTGCTGCTTAGGTCCAAGTGTAGGCTCCTTGCTGTCCTGGACGGACGTGCCACACTCTCCTTTTTTCTCAGCTTCCTGACTGGCCTCCCTGACTCCATTCCAGCCTCCTCCAGTCTATTCTCTGCATAACCAGCCAGAGAACCCAAAATGAACCATGTTATTCACTCCACTCCCTGCTTATACTCCCCATAGTGGTTTTTTTTTTGTTTGTTTGTTTGTTTTTTTTGGTGGTGGTGCTGGGGATTGAACTCATGGCCTAGTGCATGCAAGGCAAGTGCTCTACCAACCAGCTATATCCTCAGCCCCTACACTCTCTCTAGTGTCCATTTTCTGAGGATGAAGTCCATCCTCCTTATGGCCTGCAGGACACAGTCAATGGTCCCCACCTCTCTCTCTCCCTGCCTCCACCCTGTCTCTCTCTGATCTTCAGCCTCCTCGTCTTCTTCCAATTGCTTGTGTCTGTCCGAGCCACTTCCTAAGTCAGCCTTTACACACACAGCCCCACACCTAGCCAGGTGCTGTACCTGGAAAATTGCTAAGTTCCTGCTTGTGAAGCTGAAAGACAACTGCCTCAGAGATGCACCGTTTTGAACCTCGGCCTGACCCTTGCTAGGCAAGTACTCTACCCTGAGCTGCACCCCCAGCCCAACAACGCACTTTTATATTCCCCTGCAATGCCACTCCCAGAGTGCTCTTTGGACTTGCAGTTACTTATGCAATGACTGCCTTTATTGTGGTTAACAAGAACCCCATCTCACTCAATCTCACTCAGTGGGACACTCCCAGCACCAGGCACAATTCCTAGACATGTAGCTTCTCAATATTTGTTAACTGAATGAATGGATTAAAATGAAGCAAAGGAAAAACCTGATACTTAGTAAGCTCTATATGCCACAAAGTACTCTAAATTATGTGTGTGTGTGTGTGTGTGTGTGTGTGTGTGCACGCGCACATCTGGGGAATGAACCCAGGGGTGCTCTACCACTGACCTTCATCCCCAGAACGCCCCTCTTTTTTTTGAGTCAGAGTCTCTATAAGTTGCCCAGGCTGGCTTTGAACAAGTGATCCTTCTGCCTCAGCATCCTGAGTCACTGGGATTACAGGCACAAGCCACTGTGCCAAAAGAAAAGCCCTTATAACCATTACCTCACATGAGCTATGACATGGCCATTATTAGCTTCATCTTACAGGTGCAGAAACAGACTCTGAAAATTTAAACTGGTGGGGCATAATGACACGTTCCTGTAGTTCTAGCCAATCAGAGGATTGAGGCAGGAGGATCATTTGAGCCTGACCAGGCACTGTTGCACACGCCTGTATTCACAGCAATTTGGGAAGTTGAGGCAGGAGGATTGCAAGTTCAAAGCCAGCCTCGGCAATTTATTGAGGCCTTAAGCAATTTAGCGAGACCCTGTCTCAACATAAAACATAAAAAAGGTTGGGGATATGACTCAGTGGTTAAGCGCCCCTTGGTTCAATCCAAACCCTGGTACGAAAACCAACCAACCAACAACAACAACAAAAATCGTAATGCATCCATTGCTGGGCATGGTGGATCATGCATGTAATCCCAGTGTCATGAGAGGCTGAGGTAGGAGGATCAAAAGTTCAAAGCCAGCCTCAGCAATTTAACAGGTCCCTAAGCCACTTAGCAAGACCCTGTCTCAAAATAAAAAATGAAAAAAGGGCTGGGGATGTTGCTCAGTGGTTAAGTGTTCCTGGGTTCAATTCCTAGTACTTAACAAAACAAATAAATAAAAACAAAAACCTTACTATAAAGCTATTAAAAAAAAGAATGCATACAAAAACTAGTGACATCTGAATAATGTCTGTATTCTGCTTAACAGTATTATACTGGTACAGTTTTTTGAGGTGATTATATCCGGTTTTGACATTGGCTATATTTATGCAGGATAGGTAAAGGGTACATAGGAATCTTTATGCAAGTTTCTGCAACTGCCTGTGAATCTATAATTATTTTATTTTTTAAAATTTGTTTATTGGTGCATTATAATCATACATAATAGTGGGATTCATTGTTACATGTTCATACATGCACACTATAATTATTTTAAAATAAGGATTCTTTAAAATGAAAGCACATTTTTTCTGTATCCTGATTGTGGTTACATGATTCTATACACGTCTCAAAACTCATTAAACTGTACATACAAAAAGTCAATATTATCATACATAAATTTTAAAAAATGTGGTCAAAGACTTCTTCAGATTAACAAAAGCTGAGAGAATTCATTACTACCAGACCTGTACTCTATGAAATCTTCTTTCTTTATTTATTTATTTTAATGTTGGTTGTTCAAAACATTACATAGTTCTTGATATATCATATTTCACATTTTGATTCAAGCGGGTTATGAACTCCCATTTTACCCCGTATACAGCTTGCAGAATCACATCAGTTACACTTCATTGCTTTACATATTGATATACTCATGTCTGTTGTATTCTGCTGTCTTTCCTATCCTCTACTATCCCCCCCCTCCCCTCCCCTCCCCTCTTCTCTCTCTACCCCCTCTACTGTAATTCATTCCTCCCCCTTGTACTGTTTTTCCCTTTCCCCTCACTTCCTCTTGTATGTAATTTTGTATAACCCTGAGGGTCTCCTTCCATTTCCATGCAATTTCCCTTCTCTCTCCCTTTCCCTCCCACCTCTCATCCTTGTTTAATGTTGGTCTTCTTCTCGTGCTCTTCTTCCCTAGTCTGTTCTTCGTTACTCTCCTTATATCAAAGAAGACATTTGGCATTTGTTTTTTAGGGCTTGGCTAGCTTCGCTTAGCATAATCTGCTCTAATGCCATCCATTTCCCACCAAATTCTATGATTTTGTCATTTTTTACTGCAGAGTAATACTCCATTGTGTATAAATGCCACATTTTTTTTTATCCATTCGTCTATTGAAGGGCATCTAGGTTGATTCCACAGTCTTGCTATTGTGAATTGTGCTGCTATGAACATCGATGTAGCAGTATCCCTGTAGCATGCTCTTTTTAGGTCTTTAGGGAATAGACCGAGAAGGGGAATGGCTGAGTCAAATGGTGGTTCCATTCTCAGCTTTCCAAGAAATCTCCACACTGCTTTCCAAATTGGCTGCACCCTCTGAAATCTTCTTTAAAAAAAGTTTTTAATTGTAGATGGACACACAATACCTTTGTTTTATTTATTTTTATGTGGTGCTGAGGATTGAACCCAGTGCCTTACTCAAGCCACTAGGACACCTCTACCTTAAAAATTCATAGACCAAAAGCACACTGCATTTCCAGAGGGATTTCAGAGGTCACTGTCACCGTCAGGACTTGAAAAACGCAGGAGTGGTGATTCCCACTCCCCCCCGCCCCCCCCGTCTGTTGGGTCTGTGCAGAAGGCTCAGGGGGATGAGTGTGGGCTATTATAAGGTCAGTGACACTATTGCAGCCACCATCTAGATACAGTGTCATGATCTGGTCCCACGGTCCCAAACCATCATGTGACACACTCACACCCATCGTAAGCCACCATGTGACATGCTCACCTCCATCCCACACCATCAAAGGACACACTCCAATCCCCAATTCTGGCAGGCAGCTACTGATCTGCAACTTGCCTTCCTTCCCCTTCCCTGTCCATCACGGCCATCACAAGGGACTTTCTTAGATCTGGAAAGGACAGCAAGACACCTTCATTGTCCTGCCTCAGGAGTGTATCGACTCTCTAAGCCAACGTCCCAACTTAGTGCACAGAGATCTCGATGACCTTCCTCTTCCACGAGGTACCACCTGGCCCATGACACGTCACGCTGAAGTGGTGACAGTCCTACACTCGGGGATCCATGTGCATGTGAGGGGTAGGGGGAGGAAGTCCAGCTGGAATTCAGAGCCTTCTACCTCAGCAAAATATCTAGGGGTCCAGCAGTGTGGGTATGCTGAGATACCCTTCTACAGCTGCTCCATCTGGTACCCCTACGTCCAAGAAAGCAGCATGGTGCCTAGTGGGCACCTCTGCACTTGAAAGATATCGAATTCTTCATTGGATGTGTTGCTCTGACCCATTTACTGGGTGATCAAAAAAAAAACTGCCCTCTCTCTCTCTCTCTATCTATCTATCTATCTATCTATCTATCTATCTATATATATATATATATATATATATTTCAGTACCAGGGATTGAAACTAGGGGTGCTCTACCACTGAGCCACACCTCCAGCCCATTTTTATTTATTTTGAGACAGGGTCTTGCTAAATTACTAAAGCTGGCCATGAACTTGTGATGCTTCTGCCTCAGCCTCTTCAGGTGCGTGCCATCAGGCCTTGCTGAAAAACTGCTAGCTTTTTTTTTTTTTTTTTTTTTTAGTACTGAGGATTAAACTCGGGGGCACTCAACCACCGGGCCCCATCCCCAGCCCTATTTTGTATTTTATTTAGAGACAGGGTCTCACTGAGTGGCTTAGTGCCTTGCTCTTGCTGAGGTTGGCTTTGAACTCACGGTCCTCCTGCCTCAGCCTCCCATGATACTGGGATTACTGGCATGTACCCCTGAGCCTGGCCAAACTTATATGTCCCTTTTTCTATATAGCAGGAAGAGAATGTAGAATGTTGGCAATTTTGAGGGCATATAAATGATTATTTGGGTAATGAATAGTTCCAGAATTGTGTGTGTGTGTGTGTGTGTGTGTGTGTGTGTGTGTACACGTGCTGGGGATGGAACCCAGTAGGTCTGACCACTGGGCTACATCCTCTTTAGAATCTGAATGAGCCCCAGGGACAAACACTATCTTGTAAGGGACATCTGTCCAGGGGCAGCGACCTCCAGCCTTCTTTCCTGAGATAGATGAGGGGATTTCAAGGTGGGGGTGGAGGAGGCCCCAATCCCTTTTGCAGCCTCCTCTTGGCATAGATCAGGGAACTCCGGGGCTCCCGGTGCTTGGGTGGGCAGAAGACACCAGCTTTCCCCTAGCTCATGAGCCCAACACACCCCAAACCCCACTGTGTTTTGGAGGCACCTTCTCTGAGCCCAGCAAGCCCCAGAGGTAAGCCCTCCTGCAGGACTGCTTCTGTGACTCTTGCAGAAAGCCACGCCTCATCCTGGGGCGGACGTCACATCTGGGATGTGACCATGCCTGGGCCACCCTGGCCATCAGCTGCCCTGGGTGACAGGTGTGTGCTGTGGGTGGCTTCTTTTCCTTCTGTTCAGAGGCGGACCACAGCTGATATGACATCTGACACTAGAGCCCTGCGTCTTGCTGAGGTGGACATTAGGGTCTTGACTGATGTGGCCTAATGCAGACTGGAGAGCAGCCAGGGGGCTCTGCACTCTCCAGGTGCTTTGAGCAGAGGAGCACCCCAAAGAGGAAACCCATGACCTCCACAAGAGGCTTTGCAGAGATCCAGGAAACCCCAGGGTCTTCCTCTTCGCTCAACCCTGTCAAGTCTCCCTCTGCCAGCTTTGGTTTTGACCGACCTCTAGACTCCTGCATCCAGCCGCCACTCATCGATCCACTCTCAACCATGCAGACTGCCTCAAATAGTCATTTGCCTACACTCATAAAAATCAGTTTGTCGCCTTGTGTTTTAGAATGAAAATGTGGCCACTCCCTGGATCCTGAATTTGACCTTAATATAAACTACAATTTGGGACCACATGCTCCTCCCGCAGGACGCTCAAGAGAACGCGGCATTCTGATTTTGAGGATGCCGATCACTTGGTTCACAATTTACATTTGTTGGAAAAAATCTGCAAGTTTGTGCATTCCCATTACCACTTAATATGAGTGTTAAGTTCAGGTTTACTCCATTCTGTGTACCCTATGTTCCCAAAGGGGAAAACCTCTCCCGTAATGGCGACAATTTATTTTGAAGGTTACAGGGACTGTGATTTACCACTTCAACTGCATTTTTTCTGAAGCTTCTCTCTCCAACAAATCCATTCCAGTCAGAACAGCCATCAGCAGTTATGCAGTAAATGAGGGCAGAGGCAAGACCTGAACCCAGGACTTCTGAACCCAGGACTTCCGTCTCCAGAGTCCATGTGCTGATTCCCTAGAACATTTCAATTCTTTTTTCCTTTTGGAGACGTACTGAGGACTAAATCCTGGGGTGCTTTACCATTAAGCCACATCCCCAATCCTTTTTACTTTTATATTTTTGAGACAGGGGCTCACCAAGTTGCTGAGGCTAGCCTCGAACTTGCGATCCTCCTGCCTCAGCCTCCTGAGTGGCTGGGATTACAGGCGTGTGCCGCATCAGACTAGAGCACTTCTAATAGTGAGAAGATGTGCTTCCTGCAGTGGAGAGGCCCATCTGAGTCCCATCTCACTCTTGATTAGTCAATGCCATAACCTTCTGCTGGACAGCTATGTATAACCAAGGACGGATTGGCGCTGCCGTCCCGGCTCCCGCTGCCTCTCGCCAGCCCTGTGATCCTTCATTTTTCACAGAACCAGCAGCCAAGCCCAGGCCAGGCCCGGTCCCAGGCACTGCCCAGTGTGTCCGTTCCCAAGCAGGTCCCAACAGAACGAACGGGCAGATGTTCACTACTGGAAAACACGAAAACAGCAGACAGATGTAGCTCCACTCGCAAGACCCTGGGGTCATTCCAGCCCCCCCCCCCCAGTTTAAAAATAAATAAAAGCAGAAGAGAGCAAATGCCAAGGAGCTTGCATTGTTCAGCCTGGAAATGGAAACAAGGACCAGGGGTGTGGCCTAGGGGCAGAGTTCCCACCTAGCAGGCGTGAGGCCTTGGATCTGAGCCCCAGCCCTTCAAAAGGAAACGCAACGTTGACACAGACAAATTAGAATAGAACCAGCAAATAGCAGAGGAGGGCTCTGGGCTGCAGGTGTAGCTCAGGTCCAGACCTGCCTGCATGCAGGAGGGCGGGATGCATCTCCAGCACCTCCCCCTGCTGGCCCACAAGGTGGTGCAGGTGAGTCTGAGTATTTCTGACCATTGGAAGTGAGTGGGGGAGGGAGGGACTGGCCTCCAATGATCAGCCATGAGCTTGCGTTCTGTAAGAGCACCCTTAGCCTTGGGTGGCAAGGCAGCAGGGTCCCCGGGCCCAGAGTTAGAAGTCCACCTGGACTGGGGGCAGAGTCCTGGACTCTGCACTCGGGTCACCCAGATTGCTTTGAACCCTGGGCTTCTTCAGAGAAATTGACTACAGATGTGTCCTGGGGTGTTCCCAGCCTTGGAGAGGATGGAGAGTCAGGCTCCTGATGACCCGGTGACCCAGTGAGCTCCTAGCACGTGCCAAGTACTTTCCATACAGTTTTCAAATCTCCATGCCAGACTGGACCAACTGGTCATTCTTTGCTCAGAGACACTGGTGTTCACAAGAGAAGCCATGTGCCCAGTGAGACCCAGACTAAGAGCTCTGGGTGGGACGGGCAGGAAGATTTTCAGTGGTCCCCTGGTATCCACAGGATACTAATTTTTTTTTCTTTTTTGGTCCTGGGGATTGAACCCAGGGAGTCTCTACCACTGAGCCACATCCCCAGCCCTTTTGCTTTTATTGGGAGACTGGGTCTGACTAATTGCTGAGGCTGTCCTTGAACTTGAGATACTCCTGTGTCGGCCTCCTGGGTCACTGGGATTACAGGCGTGTGCCACCACACTCAGCCCTCCTTTTATCTTTTCATTTTGAGCCTGATATAAGAGGTTGAGCCTGGTATAAGGGACTGAGCCGGGCACTTTACCACTGAGCTACAGCCCTGCTCCGAGGAACAGAATACGCAGGAGGATGTCAACCTGGGCCCTGGGGAGGAGCCTAACACACCTGGCAGGCTGGGCTTCCTGGCCCTTGGGAGCCACTGTCATGTAGGAAGCTCAGCCCTCCTGAGACCACCAGGCTGAGAAGGAGGCCCTGGTGGGCATCAGGCCACATACAGAAGAGGACCAGAGGGCGCTGAGGTACATACCAGCCACTCAGGAGGCTGAGGCAGGAGGAACACAAGGTTGGAGGTCAGCCTTAGCAACTTAGCAAAACCCTGTCTCAAAAAATAAATAAATAAACAAGGACTGGGGATGCAGCTCAGTCATAAAGCACCCCTGGGTTCACCTCATACCAAAAAGAGACCTCCTGAGGGGAGGTCCTACTCGAGGGAGCAGAGACATTGTTCCTGATGTGCCTCTCAAATTCCCGAGCCAGGAACACCGAGCAATGGTTCCAGCTCAGGTGTGTCGTGCCGCCCTGGACAGCTGGAGCATCCCAAGTCCTAATCCAAGCCAAAGTCCCATCTTGGCCTCAAAGAACTGGTGGGAATGGGGCAGTGTCTAGGAGGTACAGATGCAGAGTGCTCACCCAGCCCTGCGAGGCCCTGGGCTTTGGTCCCAGTTCTACAAAAAACCATAAAACAAAACCAGGCGCCAGGTGGATCTTAACAACTGGATCCCACACTTCCTGCTGAGAAGCCTCCAATCCCTCTAGGTGTTTCCGTTACTCTTGGAACAAATCCGAGCCCTTTCCCATGGCCTCTGAGGCCTTGCAGAGAGACCTGTCACCTCTCAATGCACCGCCCAGGGACAAAAGTAGCTCCAGAATATGCCAGGCCTTTCTTGCCCGTGGCTCCTCTCCTTCCCCCCAGCCTTGCCTGGAGAGGGCGGGTCACTTACCAGGTTGAGATGACTTCCTAGGTCCACTAGGGCCTCCTTCCTGACCCTGGGCTTTTCTTTTTTCCGTCCTAGTTCCTGAGCCGGTTTTGACCACCTCTGGCCCCAG
This sequence comes from Urocitellus parryii, assembly GCF_045843805.1. Taxonomy (NCBI): domain Eukaryota; kingdom Metazoa; phylum Chordata; class Mammalia; order Rodentia; family Sciuridae; genus Urocitellus; species Urocitellus parryii. The sequence continues at coordinate 12,895,211 of NC_135541.1, forward strand.
CTCTGGGAACACGGCAGGTGCCGAAATCCAGGTGCCTGGGCCTCAGCAGATGCTCGCTGAGCGAATGCAGCTGCGCTGATAGGGACTGACAGGCAGGGGCTGGTGTGGGTGGAGGGGAGACAAGGTAAAGGGTATTTCCAGGGGACCCGCTCAGCAAACTGGCTTAAGAAGATTGTTAACAAATATGAGCTGGGGCCTGAAGCCAGAGAGCAGCTTTGACCACCAGCCCTCGGAAGGCCGATTTTCCATGTCTGAAGCCGCAGAGGGTGAAAGGAGATTTGGGAGCAAGAAATGCGGGTCAAAGCATGGATCCCTATCATCATGGCTGCCACCACCTAGAGTCTTTCAGTGTCAGGGTTCTTCCTACAGGGGCATTTCCCAGGCAACGCTGAGCCCCAGACAGCACCAGGGCCCTTTATCCTAAAAAAGCATCGTCTAAGGAACAATGACATTTTAAAGCATGTTAGATAACAGTCAGGCAGGGTGGTACATGCCTGTAATCCTAGAAACTGGGGAGGGTGAAGCAGGAGGATTGCAAGTTGGAGGCCAGCCTCAACACTTGAATTTAGCAAGACCACAGCAACATGTTAAGACCTTGTTTAAAAATAAAAAATAAAAAGGACTGGGGATAAAGCTCAGTGGTAAAGGGCCTCTGAGTTAAATCCTCCATACAAATAAAAGTGGGTCAGATAACAGTTTTAAGTGGTGGCTCTTTTGGATTAATTTATGCTCTAGGCCCTAACACACTAGACTGAAAATCAAAATGTAGTAACCCATACTATACTCAAACAAAAATTAAGCTGATATAGGATCTTTGTAGGAATCAGGATAGAAAGAAGACAAAACTTGAATTCCCAAAGAGTCCGTTTCAATGGCATGACAAGTTTGTTTTTTTTTTTTTTAAAGATGGACACAACACAATGCCTTTATTTATTTATTTATTTTTTTATGTGGTGCTGAGAATCGAACCTGGGTCCTGCCCGTGCAAAGCGGGCGCTCTACTGCTGAGACACAATCCTAGCCCCACATGACAAGTTTTAATCCTTATCTTTTTTGTGCAATCAAAAATTTAATAAGAGGGATGTGGATGCTGCTCTGTGGAACAGTGCTTGCCTGGCATGCGTGAAACCGTGGGTTCAATCCCTGCTTAAAAAAGAAAAATTACTAGCAAAAATACTATTTTTTTAAACATGTGTACTGTAGATGGATCCCAGCGGTGCTTTACCACTGAGCCACATCCCCAGCTCTTTTTATTTATTATTTATTTATTAAAATAAATGACACAGGCTTTGTACCACCTGAGTCTTTTTTTTTTTAATATTTATTTTTTAGTTCTCGGCGGACACAACATCTTTGTTGGTATGTGGTGCTGAGGATCGAACCCGGGCCGCACCCATGCCAGGCGAGCGCGCTACATCCCCAGCCCTCTTTTTATTTTTTATTTTGAGACAGGGTCTCACTAACTTGCCCAGGCTGGCCTTGAACCTGCTATCCTCCTGGCTCAGTCTCCCAAATTGCTGGGATTATAGGCTTGTGCCACTGTGCCAGACCAGCAAACTACTCTTTTTACTATTTTTTACTATTTACTTATTTTAACTAGATTAACTTCTTGCTTCCTGAAGCCCCATAGGATGGAAGAAAACTAAGTCCAGTATTTAAAATATGTTTCAATTGATTCTAGATGTAAAGATAATTCTTTAAAATTAAAAAGAATTTCTGAAAAATCAGTCTGTTTAGAATCATAAAAAATTGAACACATGTATATGGAACACATTTAAATGAGCATGTAAATAATTAAATTATTATGAAGTTTAATTTTTTTTTCTTTTGGGTACTAGGGGTTGAACTCAGGGGCACTCGACCACTGAGCCACATCCCCAGTTCTGTTTTGTATTTTATTAGAGACAGGGTCTCACTGAGTTGTTTTTTTTTTTTTTTTTGAAGTTTTAATTTTTATCTATTTTTTTTATTTATTTATTTTTATTGTTGGTCGTTCAAAACATTACATAGTTCTTAATACATCATATTTCATAGTTTGATTCAAGTGGGTTATGAACTCCCAATTTTACCCCGTATACAGATTGCTGTATCACATCAGTTGCCCTTCCATTGATTGACAAATTGCCTTTCTAGTGTCTGATGTATTCTGCTGTCTGTCCTATTCTCTACTATCCCCCCTCCCCTCCCCTCCCCTCCCCTTTTCTCTCTCTACCCCTTCTACTGTAAATCATTTCTTTGATTTGTATCATCTTGTCTTGCCCCTCCTTTCCTCTTATATGTCATTTTGTATATCCCTGAGGATCGCCTTCCATTTCCATGCAGTTTCCCTTCTCACTCCCTTTCCCTCCCACCTCTCGTCCCTGTTTAATGTAAATCTTCTTCTCAAACTTTCGTCCCTATCCTGTCCTTGTTTACTCCCCTTATATCAAAGGGGTCATTTGGTATTTATTTTTTAAAGATTGACTAGCTTCACTTAGCATAATCTGCTCTAATGCCATCCATTTTCCTCCAAATTCTATGATTTTGTCATTTTTTAATGCAGAGTAATACTCCATTGTGTATAAATGCCACATTTTTTTTATCCATTCATCTATTGAAGGGCATCTAGGCTGATTCCACAATCTTGCTATCGTGAATTGTGCTGCTATGAACATCGATGTAGCAGTGTCCCTGTAGCATGCTCTTATTAGGTCTTTAGGGAATAGACCGAGAAGGGGAATAGCTGGGTCAAATGGTGGTTCCATTCCCAGCTTTCCAAGAAATCTCCATACTGCTTTCCAAATTGGCTGCACCAATTTGCAGTCCCACCAGCAATGAACAAGAGTGCCCTTTTCCCCGCATCCTCTCCAGCACTTATTATTGTTTGACTTCTAATGGCTGCCAATCTTACTGGGGTGAGATGGTATCTTAGGGTGGTTTTGATTTGCATTTCTCTGACTGCTAGCGATGGTGAGCATTTTTTCATGTACTTATTGATTGATTGTATGTCCTCCTCTGAGAAGTGTCTGTTCAGGTCCTTGGCCCATTTATTGATTGGGTTATTTGTTATCTTATTGTCTAATTTTTTGAGTTCTTTGTATATTCTGGTTATTAGGGCTCTATCTGAAGTGTGTGGAGTAAAGATTTGTTCCCAGGATGTAGGCTCCCTGTTTATCTCTCTTATTGTTTCTTTTGCTGAGAAAAAACTTTTTAGTTTGAGTAAGTCCCATTTGTTGATTCTAGTTGTTAACTTTTGCGCTATGGGTGTCCTATTGAGGAATTTGGAGCCCGATCCCACAGTATGTAGATCATAACCTACTTTTTCTTCTATCAGATGCCATGTCTCTGATTTAATATCAAGCTCCTTGATCCATTTTGAGTTAACTTTTGTGCATGGCGAGAGATAGGGATTCAGATTCATTTTGATGCAAATGGATTTCCAGTTTTCCCAGCACCATTTGTTGAAGATGCTATCCTTCCTCCATTGCATGCTTTTAGCCCCTTTATCAAATATAAGATAGTTGTAGTTTTGTGGGTTGCTTACTGTGTCCTCTATTCTGTACCATTGGTCCACCCGCCTGTTTTGGTACCAGTACCATGCTGTTTTAGTTACTATTGCTCTGTAGTATAGTTTGAAGTCTGGTATCGCTATACCACCTGATTCACACTTCCTGCTTAGCATTGTTTTTGCTATTCTGGGTCTTTTATTATTCCATATGAATTTCATGATTCTTTTATCTATTTCTACAAGAAATGCTGCTGGGATTTTGATTGGCATTGCATTAAACTTATAGAGAACTTTTGGTAATATCACCATCTTGATGATGTTGGTTCTGCCTATCCATGAGCAGGGTATATTTTTCCATCTTCTAAGGTCTTCTTCTATATCTTTCTTTAGGGTTCTGTAATTTTCATTGTATAAATCTTTCACCTCTTTTGTTAGGTTGATTCCCAAGTATTTTATTTTTTGGGGGGATATTGTGAATGGAGTAGTTGTCCTCATTTCTGTTTCAGAGGATTTGTCGCTGATATACAGGAATGCCTTTGATTTATGCGTGTTGATCTTATATCCTGCCACTTTGCTGAATTCATTTATTAGTTCTAATAGCTTCTTTGTAGACCCTTTTGGGTCTGCTAGGTATAGAATCATATCATCTGCAAATAGTGATAATTTAAGTTCTTCTTTTCCTATTTTTATGCCTTTAATTTCTTTCGTCTGTCTAATTGCTCTGGCCAGTGTTTCGAGGACTATGTTGAACAGAAGTGGTGAGAGAGGGCATCCCTGTCTTGTACCAGATCTTAGAGGGAATGCCTTCAATTTTTCTCCATTCAGAATGATGCTGGCCTGTGGCTTATCATAGATTGCTTTTACAATGTTGAGGTATGATCCTGTTATCCCTAATTTTTCTAGCGTTTTGAACATAAAGGGATGCTGTACTTTGTCGAATGCTTTTTCTGCATCTATTGAGATGATCATATGGTTCTTATTTTTAAGTCTATTGATGTGGTGAATAACATTTATTGATTTCCGTATATTAAACCAGCCTTGCATCCCAGGGATGAATCCTACTTGATCATGATGTATAATTTTTTTGATATGTATTTGAATCCGATTCGCCAGAATTTTATTGAGGATTTTTGCGTCAAGGTTCATTAGAGATATTGGTCTGTAGTTTTCTTTCTTTGAAGTGTCTTTGTCTGGTTTCAGAATCAGGGTGATGTTGGCCTCGTAGAATGAATTTGGAAGTTCTCCCTCTTTTTCTATTTCCTGAAATAGCTTGAAAAGTATTGGTGTTAGTTCCTCTTTAAAGGTTTTGTAAAACTCTGCTGTATACCCATCCGGTCCTGGGCTTTTCTTAGTTGGTAGTCTTTTGATGGTTTCTTCTATTTCCTCTATTGTTATTGGTCTGTTTAGGTTGTCTATATCCTCCTGGCTCAATCTGGGCAGATCATAAGACTCAAGGAATTTATCTATGCCTTCACTATCTTCTATTTTATTGGAGTATAAGGATTCAAAGTAATTTCTGATTATCTTCTGTATTTCTGAAGTGTCTGTTGTGATATTGCCTTTTTCATCCCGTATGCTAGTAATTTGGGTTCTCTCTCTTCTTCTCTTCGTTAGCATGGCTAAGGGTCTGTCAATTTTATTTATTTTTTCAAAGAACCAGCTTTTAGTTTTGTCAATTTTTTCAATTGTTTCTTTTGTTTCAATTTCATTAATTTCAGCTCTGATTTTAATTATTTCTTGCCTTCTACTTCTTTTGCTGTTGTTTTGCTCTTCTTTTTCTAGGATTTTGAGATGAAGTATGAGATCATTTATTTGTTGTTTTTTTCTTTTTTTGAGGAATGAACTCCAAGCAATGAATTTTCCTCTTAGAACTGCTTTCAATGTGTCCCATAGATTCCGATATGTTGTGTCTGTGTTTTCATTTAACTCTAGGAATTTTTTAATTTCCTCCTTGATGTCTTCTAAAACCCATTGATCACTCAGCAACCTATTGTTCATTCTCCAGGTGATGCTTGATTTTTCCTTTCTTCTTTTATCATTGATTTTCAGTTTCATTCCATTATGATCAGATAAGATGCATGGTATTATCTCTACCCCTTTGTATTGTCTAAGAGTTGCCCTGTGACATAGTATATGGTCTATTTTTGAGAAGGTTCCATGTGCTGCTGAGAAAAAAGTGTAACTACTTGATGTTGGGTGGTATAGTCTATATATGTCAATTAAGTCTAGGTTGTTAGTTGTGTTATTGAGTGCTATAGTTTCCTTATTTAACTTTTGTTTGGAAGATCTGTCCAGTGGTGAGAGAGGTGTGTTGAAGTCTCCCATGATTATTGTATGGTGGTCTATTAGACTCTTGAACTTGAGAAGAGTTTGCTTGATGAACACGGCTGCACCATTATTTGGGGCATATATATTTATGATTGTTATGTCTTGTTGGTGTATGGTTCCCTTGAGCAGTATGAAGTGTCCTTCTTTATCCCTTTTGATTAGCTTTGGCTTGAAATGTATTTTATTAGATATGAGTATGGACACTCCTGCTTGTTTCCGCGGTCCATATGAGTGATATGATTTTTCCCAACCTTTCACCTTCAGTCTATGTATATCTTTTCCTATCAAATGCGTCTCCTGTAGACAGCATATTGTTGGGTCTTGTTTTGTGATCCATTCTACTAGCCTGTGTCTCTTCATTGGTGAGTTTAAGCCATTAACATTTAGGGTTATTATTGAGATATGGTTTGTTCTTCTATCCATATTTGTTTATTGATGTTACTAAACCTGATTTGTTATCCTCTTTGACTAGTTTCCCCCCTTTACTGTCTTACCTCCCATTGTTGGTTTTCAATGTTATTTTCCATTTCCTCTTCCTGTAATGTTTTGCCAAGGATTTTTTGAAGAGATGGTTTTCTAGCTGCGAATTCTTTTAACTTTTGTTTATCGTGGAAGGTTTTAATTTCATCTTCTAACCTGAAGCTTAATTTCGCCGGATACACGATTCTTGGTTGGAGCCCATTGTCTTTCAGTGTTTGAAATATGTTATTCCAGGATCTTCTAGCTTTCAGAGTCTGTGTTGAGAGATCAGCTGTTATCCTGATTGGTTTACCCCTAAATGTAATCTGCTTTCTTTCTCTTGCAGCTTTTAAAATTCTCTCCTTATTCTGTATGTTGGACATCTTCATTATAATGTGTCTGGGTGTGGATCTCTTATGATTTTGAACATTCGGCGTCCTGTAGGCTTCTAGGATTTGGGATTCTGTCTCATTCTTCAATTCTGGGAAGTTTTCTCGTATTATTTCACTGAATAGACTGTTTATTCCTTTGGAATGGAGCTCTGTGCCTTCCTGTATCCCAATGACTCTTAAATTTGGTCTTTTGATATTGTCCCATAATTCTTGGATGTTCTGCTCATGGTTTCTTAGCAGACTTGCTGAGCTGTCTATGTTCTTTTCCAGTTGAAATACTTTGTCTTCATTGTCTGATGTTCTCTCTTCTAAGTGATCTACTCTGCTGGTAGTATTCTCAATTGAGTTTTTAAGTTGGTTTATTGTTTCCTGCATTTCTAGAATTTCTATTTGTTTATTTTTTATTACCTCTATCTCCCTGTGAAATTGATCTTTTACTTCCTGGATTTGTTTGTCAATGTGATCTTTCATTGTCTGATTTTGCTGTCTCATGTCTTCCTTGAGACTCCAGATCATCTGAAGCATATATATCCTGAACTCTTTATCTGATATTCCATCTGTTGCAGCTATTACCTCTTCTAAAGTTGAGTTGACCTGCATTGCTTGTGGTCCTTTCTTTCCATGTCTTTTCATACTGCTCGCGTTTCTTTCTGCTTGGTGCAACTGTTGTGTTTTTGAAATTTACCGACTATTTATTTATGTTGCTCTTGTATAGTTGGAAAGTCTCCCTTGCAGGGCGGGTAGTGGCTGTGCTCCTCCTCTAATTATGGTGGTCTGTCTACCACGCTGATCGGTCGCTGGTCTGCCCCCCCTGCAGGCACGGGAGGCGGCTTTGCTCTGCCCCCGCTCCAATTGTGGTAACGTAACTACCACGCCCTGGGGTCGTAGGTCCTGATCTGGATGTGGGTGGCGGCTCTGCTGGGTCCCCACTCCAATTGGTGTGACGTGTCTACCACGCTGGCAGACCTCTAGGCCGGTGGGTGGCAGTTCTGCACAGCCCCCACTCCCAATGGGGGTACCTGACTACCTCTCCAACAGGCTGCTGAGCCCCCTCCGGACTCAGGCGGCGACCCTGCTCCACCCCCACTCCAACCAGTGTGACGTGAGTGCCTCGGTGTTACGTGTCCCCCATGCTGGCAAGCTACCTGGCTTGACTTGCCAGTGGGCGGCAGGTCTGCCTGCCCTGTTTGCTCAGATAGCAGCTCCGCACAGCCCCTACTCCAAATGAGGTAACTTGGCTACCGCGCCTCGGGGTCCCTGGTCCTATTCTAGGCGTGGGCGGCTGCTCTCTTCAGCTCCAGCTGCGTTTGGGGTGTCATGATACCCCGCCGGCGGGTCACTTGGCCTGCTCTGGGCCCAGGTGGAAGTTCCACTCTGCCCCCACAGCACCCAGCAGGAGACTGACTGAGAAGCAGTCACCGCCGGTTCCCTAGCCTTGGGCCAAAGCAGCTTAGGTAGCCGGAACCCCACCTCTCCGATCCCGATACACTTTCTGCTGGGAGCTGGCTCCAGGGAGCGACCCCACGGGTTCCCCAGCCCCAGGCCAAAACTGTTCCGGGAGTCAGAACCCAGTCGCCCCAAGCTCAGCGCACGCTCCACTTGGAGCTGGCCTCCACCGGCAGTCTCCGCAGTTTCCTCAGACCTGGGCCAGGTTAGCCCCGGGAACCAGAATCCAGCTGCTCAGTGCCCGGCGCACGCCTTGCCTGGCAAGCGCCTCTAGGAGTATTCTCCACAAGATCCCCAGTCCAGAGCCTGAGCAAGAAATCTGTCTGCTAGACACAGGCAACTACCAGCCTGAAATCACCTGATCCGTAGTTGAATGGGCTGAGATCAGTAGAACACAGGGATGATTACATCATCTCTCCGAAATGGCGGCTGCTGTCCTCCACTGTGGTCCGACCGGTGTCTGGAGCCAGGCTGGACTGCTTCTCTCCTCTATCTCAAAGCAGGAACTCAGCACTAAGGGCTGCCAATGTACCCCTGGCGTGAGCCCCCACAAACCTGTTTTGATGTTGCAATCTGTCGGAGAGTGGTGGTGTATCCTTCAGCTTTCCCGGATGGTGGCCGCTGACTGCCTCGGTGGAGTGTTCGCTGTGGGGGTGGGACTGTACCGCTTCCTTCCCCTTCTGAGATCCCGTGCTGGGCCCAAGGATCAGTGTGGGCTTGGCTGGCGGGATTCCACCTAATGGCAGTCCCTAATGTTACCGCTGTTGACCGGTGACGAGTTCTTGCTCCCCGATGTTGAAGAATAACACCAAAGAAGCACGCCGAGGCAAGGCCAGAGTAGAAATTAGAAATTTATTAAAGGACAGAAGAAAAGACTTCTCCCGGAGGAAGAAGGGGACCCAAAAGGTGGAATCCAGTTAGCGGGCAATGTGTTCCCCTTTTTATAGGTTTGGTGATGGAATGTAGGTGGGAAGGGTTTGGGACAAAGGAGTAATCTGGTCATTTCCGAGTCAAGTTTGCTGTTCATTAGCACTTCTTTGGGATGGGCTATCTCCAAATCTGTTGGGGGCTGTATCCTGGGCTTCATTAACACTTCTTTGGGATGGGCTGTCTTCAAATCTGTTGGGGGATGTTCATTAACATTTCTTCCAGGTGGACTTTGGCCTAGGGCCTTTATTAACATTCCATGAGTTGTCCTGTTTTCCCTGAGTCATTCCCAGCATGGCCTCCATTTTAGATTTCACTCGATATTAGACCCGATTTACCTAACTACACTGACTACCTAACTTTAAATCTGGCTTCACTAACCTCCCTGCTTGCTAATTAATGGCTTCTCTGAGGCGCCACGCCTTCTGTAGCCGCGGGGCAGGCCGCGCGAATCAGTCGGCCTTGATCTCCCGGGTCCTGCTGCTGGCTGTTTTTTCTCACTGAGTTGTTTAGTGCTAAATTGCTGAGGCTGGCTTTGAACTTGCATTCTTCCTGCCTCAGCCTCTGGAGCTGCTGGGATCACAGATGTGTGCCACCGCACCCAGTCAGAGCTCCTCTTAGGCCCACGTCCTGTGATTAACTCAAAGGAAAACCACCATAGCTGGATGCAGCCAGGCCCGAGATGGCTCAGACCTTCCAGGAATGAAGGGTTGGGTCACCCCACGTGGCTGAGAGCTACAGCAGATAAGGCATTTGCTGACAGAAAAGGAAATCTGAACTGGAGAGTGAAGGAAGGGAGAGATGAAAAGCAGCTCTCCCTGGGGGGGGGTGGGCAGGGGTCCTGTCTATGATCCTAGACTCAGAGAATCTCAGGTTCGAGGTCAGCCTCAGCAACTTGCCAAGATCCTGTCTCAAAATACATAATAACAAAGGGCAAAGGGCCTGGGGTTGTACCTTAGTGGAAGAGCATCCCTAGGTTCCATCCCCGCTCTATCACAGGACCAGCAGCAGAAACAGGACTGGGGGCACGAGCGTTTCTCCATTACTTTGTTAGGAACATGTTTGTGGATGTCTAAACACCTTCTTTTGGGGGGAAATGGGGATTGAACCCAGGGCCTCCAGAATGCTAGGCAAGCGTTCTAGAACTGAGCCACACCCCGGGTCCACCTCCCTGTCTGTACCTGTGTTTTGGGGACTGTGATTGGCCCTCTCCCAGCCCATTTCTTGAGGAGAATTCCCATTTTAAGCCGCCCTCCTTTGTGAATGGTGGTCAGAGGATAGGGGGAAATTTTTTATTTCTCATTTATTTCTGGATTTCTCTTTTTCTTTCTTTTTTTTTTTTGGTGATTCTGGGGGTTGAATCCAGCACCTTCAGCATGCTGAGCTGCACCCCGTGCCCCACGGTACCTTGGTTTATAAAAGAACGAAATTTCGGTATTGCCAAATGTGTTTATCTTCTTTATGTTTTTCTTTTTGTGGTTTTTAAAAGGTGGCTTTGCTGGTATGAGGTTGTGGCTCCGTGGTACAGCGCTTGCCTAGCTCATGTGAGGCTCTGGGTTCCATCCTCAGCACCACATGAAAGAAATAAAGGGGAACTGGGGTTGTGGCTCAGGGGTGGAGCACTTGCCAAGCATGTGCAAGGCCCGAGTTCAATTCTCAGCACCATATAAAAATAAAAAAATTAAAAATAAAGGTATTTTAATTAAAAAAAGAAAAAGAAATACAGGTATTGTGTGTCCAATTACAGTAAAAATAAATGCTAAAAAAAGGTGGCTTTGCTAATCCAAAGTTATAAACAGATTGTTATATTTTATCTAATACATTTATAATTTTAGTCTGTTTAGGTTTCTAATGCATAGAGAACTTACTGATGTACACAGTAGGAAGGAATTCCATCTAAATTCAAGTTTTTCTCAAATGGATCCCCCAACACCATTTATTAAATGGTTCATTTCTCCACTCACGAAGTGTTTCCTCTATCTTACACTAATTCCTGTATATGTGCAGGGTTGTCTCTGGCTTCTGGTCTATTCCAGTTTGGTACCTGCTCCTAACCTGCAGCAGCTCTCATTTACCATTGCTTTATAAATATTTACATATGGGATTTGGCTCCTTCGTTTTCAATTTTTTTTTTTTCAAAATTGTCCTGATTGTGCTTTTTCCCTTTCATGTGAATCAGCTCGTCAAATTCTATGCAAAATGATCTTGGGGTTTTGGCTGAGAGTACGCTGAAATCACACATTAATTTCGGGAGAGCTGGCGTTGAATATTACATTGGACTTTTCCGCCCACCGGCAGGGTGCTCAAGGGCATTCTCTGACGGTCTTTGGTAAAGTTTCTCAGTTTTCTCTTCTGAGGTTTTCCAAGTTCTGGTTGGGCTCTTCAAGTTTAAAGTCTGTCCTAACCCCCTGCTCCCTCACCCTTTCAGAGGCCTCTGCAGGCCCTTCTGCTTACACGATTGTTACAGATTGCTTACTTTTTCCAGCTGTTCCCAAGTTACATCCTGTGTGTTTCCACATGTGTCGGGTGAAGTCTGAAGGGCCAGGCTGGGGTTTCAAGTCCTGCTTGGGGGGAGAACAAGGTTGGGCGAGGATCTAGGAAGATGGGGACGGCAAGGGGCGCTGGGACCCCAGCCCGGGGAGGAAGGAGTCTGTCCTTAGTCCCTGGGAGGTGGCCTGTCTGGAGGGAGGGCATCTGCAGGCCCAGGGCTGGGGGGAGGGTGGCTAAAAGCTAGGTCTCCCTTCTTGGGAAAAGGGTGGGCAGCAGCCAGCTCCTCCATCCTGTGCCTTCGTGCACGTGTGTGTGTGTGTGTGTGTGTGTGTACGCGCATGCGTGTTCTGCACACGTGGCATCCCTGGGGCATTCTGTTTCTAGCGGCTTCTCATGTTTTCCAAGCGAGCGGCCTGGGTTCAGAACCCAGCTCAGCCACTTCCTGCCCTGCAACCCAGTGTCCCCGAATGACACCTCCTCTGAGCATCAGGGCTGAGAAATTCTCTGTCCCACAGACTGTGAGCTCCAGGGGAGGCGGGTGAGAACTCTTGCACATGGCTGAACTCCAATAGGCACGTGACTCATGGCGGGTCTAAACAGAATCCATCCTGCTGGGGAGGGGTGTGCCCTCTGTGCAGAGAACATTCCAGCCTGAAGGACAAAAGGGACCCAGAGCCTCAGTGGGAAAGGGCTTGGCCTGTTTGGGCTCCAGAAAGAAGCTGGAGGCCTGGGGTGTGGCTCAGTGGGGCGCTTGCAGCCTGAGGCCTGGTTAATCCCGGGCACTGCCCCAGACAAAACAAACAGGACACAACAGGGTCAAACACAAGAGGTGGGAGCCAGTGACAGGGAGGGACCTGCTCTTTTAACAGGCTGCTCTCCCGAGGACAAGAGGTGGAGGGGAGGGGGCTCTCCCAGCTGCCCTGGAGAGAGACACTGGGGCCTAGGGGCCTCGCTGGCCCCTTCGCACCTCGTGGGGACAATCTGAGCCCAAAGCATATCACTCTCTCTGGCATCCTCACTGTCCCCCATACCTGATGGTTACCAAGACAGAAGAAGAGAGTACACTGTAGGTCTTATAGCCAGAGAAACAGAGAAATGACCTACTCCTTTTAAAGACAGGTAGAGTCAGGCCGGGCTTGGTGACCCACACCCGTAACCCCAGAGACTTGGGAGGCCAACACCTCAATCTGTCGTGTAGGCCACCGTGTTTGTGGTACCTAGTTACAACAATCCTAGTGAACTAATACCCTCTGGAAGGAGAGGGAAGCCTATGTGAGCGCCCCATGCAGACCTGAAGCTTCCTCGAGGAGGTGACGGTGAGTGGGGCGCTGAAGGATGGTAGGAGTTCACCAGGAGGGGAAGTCAGAACATTCCAGGCAGCAGGAAGAACGCATGTAAAAGCCAGGGGAGGCTGTTTTTCGGACCTCTTTGAATTTCCTGCCTGCCCTGCCCAAGCATCTGAGATCCAGAAACTCTTTTGCTCTGAGATAATGGAAAGATGACGTTGACCAGGGAGCCCCTTGGGCCCAGGCCATGAGATGCATCATTCTCACGGGTAGGGGGCGCACACGAGCCTGCCCATGAAGCCCGGCTGGCTGGGGGGGGGGGTGCTGGCTAGGTGGGCACAGGCAGGAGGAAGCCCCAGCTGATCCTCAGGGTCCAAAGCCTCTTCCTAGTGAGGCTAGGGTGGGCCGCTCTGGGCTGGCTGGGGCTTTCTTGTGGTTCCAAAGGATGCACAGCACCCTGGAAGGACACTCGGACACAAGTGGCTCTCGATACAAGTACTTTATTTTAATTACAATAGTGCCACACAAAACTACAGTAGCACGAAACATAATACAAAAAATAGATTCCCACCTCCAAACCCCACACCCATGTGCCCACAGAGAAGCACGCCCGAGGCTCCCCTGGTTTTGGGAGTGCAGCTGCCCATCTCCCCTTGGCCTTGACACTGTGGAGGGGCAATGGGAGTGGGGACGCTGCCTCTGCCTGGGCCTGGGCTTCTCCCCCTGCCCCGCACATCCTGACGGGGAGTGCCATCTCCATTCCCTCTGGCTAGACTCCAGCCCGAGACACTTGCGTCTGGCTGGTGGTGCTGACAGTTTTCTGGACCACCCTTCCCTGGGGAAGGCAGGAGGGTGGGCAGCGGAGGCACAGGGAGGCGCAGGGACAGAAAAGGCCCACCTCCCAGGTGGCTGGCTGGCTCTAGCTCCTTCCCTGGTTCCTTCTTCTCTTTCTCCCAAAGAGCTCCTGGGCCTTGAACTTGTTTGTGAGGAACAGGGGCCTCACCTGGAGCCCACTCACAAGCCTCCTGCTGACCCGAGCTGTCTGTGCCTCTTGGACAAGGCTTCCTCGGTAAGGGGCGCGCCATGGGGCAGGGCCTGGTCTCTCACAGGAGCTGCTGTGCGGCTGCGGCCGGGTCCACCTACCTGGTGGAGCCTGAGCATCCGCTGTTGGGAGGAGCTGTGGCCTCTAGGAAGGGGTGACCTTCTTGGTCTCTTGACTCCACGGGCCAGACCGGGCTGAGGAACCCTTCCCTTAGCCTCCTGTCAAAGGAGGGGAGCCTGTCCAGCTGCAGGGGCCGTCCTGATCTAAACCAGGGGGCCTTGATGGCTGGAGCCCAGGGCGAGGGCAGCGGCATCTACCTTCTACTACCCAGAGCCACAGCCCTGCAGGCCAGAGCTCCTGGGGGCTGAGGGGTGGCCCTGTGAGCATCAGGAGTGGGAGTATGGCCTTGGGTTCCAATCAGGACACTTGGGGGCTCCACTGAGGAGGCCAGGGGTCATCTCCTGAGCATGGCCCAGGCCGCAGCCTCAGATAAGGCACTAGAGAACTGGTCTGGAAGCTGACCAGGCTGGGGGCTGAGGACGGAGCTCAGGGGAGGATCTGGACCCTTCTGCAGACAAGAGCGGCATTCTCTTTCCTCCTTCCCTTGGGGGAGAGGGATCCTGCAAGGCAGAGCCCAGAATGGCTGGGGTGGGGGGTTGCCACAGAGAAGCAACAGGTCCCGAGGGGTGACCCGAAGAGGAAGGGCCAAAAGAGAAGGTCTATGGGCAGCTGCGTGCATCTGGTGCTGGAGGGCCCTGTGCTCCAGATCCAGGGCGCTTGGGTGCCCTCAGACTATGCTGGGGACCCTGACCTGGCTTCATCTGCCATAGCCATCAGTCCCCTGCTGTGACTGTGGGGATGAGATCTTCCTGGCTGGGGTTTCCATGGTTGAACTCTGGGGGCAGGGACAGCAAGCTGAGAGCAGCTGGCCATGAACTGGGCCTCTGCCTGGCTCCCACACTTCCTGTCTGTGGGTGGCCATGCAGCAGTCACCACAGGCAGAGGATTTGCTTAGTGGCCTGGGGCAGGTGTGCGTGTGTCCCTGCCTCAGCCCAGCCTTGCAGTGAGGGGGTAAATCAGTGGGGCTTCCTTGTCCACAGGTTATTTAGGAAAAAAAAAAAAAAGAAAACATAATAAATATAACAATCCTTCCCGCAAAAAAAAAAAAAAGTGTTTTAAATGCATTTTTCCCTGAAGATTTCCAGTGTATTCCACAATGTTTAAAAAATAGTTTCCCCAAAAAATATATCTTAAAGCATTTGACACAGTGGTAATTGTGGTCTATGTGGTGCTGGATGTGGGCGAGGGGGCTGTGTCCCCCGGCCCTTGTCGCTGTGGGGCCCAGGCCTGGTGAGCCACCAGCCCGATACCCGAATGCCCGCCTGAGCTGGTGCACGCTGGGACGCCGGTCTGCACAGGGGAGCAACTCGGGTATGCGGAGGACCCCCACCCGGCCCAGTGCCGGCTGCAAACCCTCCAGTTCGGGGAAGGGGCCCTGGGCGGCCAAGGGGCTGGCAGGAGGGGCGGACTCGGCGGCCTCCCCTCGGGGCTCGTCCTCAGCCCCTGCCTCTCCTCCGTCTTGGCTCTCTGTGCTCTGCCCTTTACCAGACTTCACATTTGTGACGAGGGTTCATGGGTGACCCAAGGGGGCAGTGGAAGTGTTCTGAGAACTCTCTGGAATTGGAGAGGGAGCCGATGACCCTGAAGCGGGAGGGGCTGTGGGGGTCGGTGATGAGGCCTTCGTGGGAGCTCTCGGGCGTGCGGACGGAGCACCAGACCTTTGAGGGAACAAGGGGCAGAAGCTGGGGTCACTGTGCAGGGGTGGAGTGAGCCCTCGCCTGGTGCTCACGCCCCAAGGAGTCAGGAAGGCCCGGGGGTGGGTCGGAGGGGAGGCTGGTGTGCGCCCGTGCCCCTCTGACGCAGGTGTCACCGAGCTGTGTCTCTTCAGCCAGAGCCGGGTCTCTGTCTGATGCCACGGTACCAGGCTGGGATTCTGCCCAAACTCCACTTTACAAATCTTGGATTTAGTCCGGATCTCATCTTTCCTGGGCAGGACACTCTCTCGAGAAGCAGCTCTGGGAATCGACTGAAGGCCAACTCAAGTGCCGACCTGGTGGGTCTTGATTTCTTTCTCCCCTGGTTCTGGGGACTGAACCCAGGGCTGCTCTCCCACTGAGCTACATCCCAACCCTTTTCATTTTCTATTTTGAGTCAGGGTCTTGCTAAGTTGCTGAGGCTGACCTCGAACTTGTGATCCTCCTGTCTCAGCTTCCCAAGGAGCTGGGATTATAGGCATGCATTACCGTGTCTGGCTATGTTAAGAAGTTTCTAGAACCCCAGAACCAGGAGGGGCCTACTCCACCACATACAGGATACTAGTATTCTTTCTTGGCCCTTCCTTGAATCTCTCTAATGACAGGAAGCTCACCTTCTCACAGGGTAATGACCTGAAGATGGTCTGATGAGTTAGGGAGCTGGTGATCGGAGGGGACCTTACCTGTTCCCCTAATGAACTCACCTGTGCAAACCCCAGGAAGAAGAGCTGGTCATTGGTGAGACCCAGTGTGGGCAAGGTCTGCTCCTCCCCATTCTTCTTTACCCAGTTCTGGTAAGCCTGGGAGGAGAGAAGGCCAGAGGTTGAGGGCAGCCAAGACACAGGGGCGAGGGGCTAGTGTGCAGGCCGGGGCTGGTTTCTGGGGTCTGGGCCTCGGCTCAGCCTGGAGGATCCCTTCTCTTTCTCTGCTCCCTCCCTAAAGGGGAGTGCAATCGACCCCAAGGCCTAAAAACGGCTCTCCAATGTGTACTTTGGCGCCAGCCTCTTCCCTGATCTGGATATTCAACTGCCTTAGCTGGATACCCAAGGTCACATCCAACTCAGCATGGCACAGAAGGAATAAGTCACACACACACGTACCCTCACCAAACCTGCCACCATACAATGGCACCACCACTCTCCTAGTTACTCAGGCTCAAAACCCAGAGTGCCCCCCAACTCTTCCAGCCAAGCCAAACACCCCAAATCTGACCCTCCTCACCCTTCCCCCTGTTCCACACGGCCTCTTGCCTGAGTAACCTCACAACAGCTTCCAACGGGTCACCCTGACTCAAAGGAACCGAGGACACAAGCCTGGTCCCCTCCTCATGTGGCAAACCGTCTAGGGCGGGTGTTGGCAGACCTCCTCTGTGAGGGCTGGAGTAGATGTTCCAGCTTTGGGGCTACCGTTCCCTGTTGAACCATCCTCCTCTGCGTTCAGAGTGCAAAAGTAGCCACAGGCAACCTGTGGACACAGTGTGGCCAGGTCCCCCAAACCTATGGGGACAGGCTGAAGCTGGATTTGCCCACAGGCTGCGGGCTTGCAGACCTGCCTTAAAGAAGGATTTAGACCATGTCTCCTGTTTGACCCTGCAGTGGCTCCCACTGTCACCAGAATAGAACCAAGCTCCTTTCTCAGTGACAGAGGCCCTTGATCCCACTCCTTCCACCACCCCCTGCCCCTGGCCCTTTTTTCCTTGGTGAGTTGCCAGGCTGCCTCTCAGGCCGGGACCTGTGTCTGAGTTACTTGCTTTCATCTCCGGCCACCTGAGGGTGCAGGTCAGGGGCTCAGAGCCAAGCCAATGAGCTCAGACGGTAGTGACTTACTCCAGACTAGGATCAGAACCCAGAACTGGCTCTATGCTCAGTGTCCTCCTGGGCCCTGCTGCCCTACCTGGCAGTGGGTTCCCCCGCAAAGGTAAGAAGGGGCCAGCTCTGCAGGTGGACCCCACCCTGGCTCTCTCCCGGGTCTCTCAGGCAGGTGGTCTCCGAGCAGAAGGTCTTGGGCACCCGGCTCAGGCGCTGTGTCCACAGTCAGTGCTCACGTCCTCCCCACCCCCACCCAACAGATGAGGAAACCGAGGCACAGCACTCCTGCAGCTTGCCAGGCGTCTCTATGCTGACCTACTGATGAGGCATCTGGACAGATGTGGACCTGGACAGGTGCACAGGGGGAGCAGACCCACCCGATAGGCCGCCTTGAGGCCCCCGTTGTCCGCGATGTTCTCCCCGAGGGTGTGGCGGCCGTTCACGGGCTCCCCGTTCACGCTGTAGCCGCTGTACTGCTCCACCATGCACTCCGTCTGCTGCTTGAAGGCCTCCACCGAGGAGTTCTTCCACCAGGGCCGGAGGTTCCCGTCCTTGTCATACTCCCGCCCTGTGGTCGGAGCGCAGGAGTGGCACCGTGGGACCTGTCCCTGCTTTCGCTCTTCTTCCCTCCCAGTGACAAGTGGGTTCCTCTGTCTGACCCCCACCCTCCAGCCTGCACAGGGACAGGATGCCCATCAGAGGGCCAGAGGACGGGCCAGACCGAGTGGGAGAGGGTGGGGGAAAGTGGCCAGGCAGGCGGCTGAGTGGCTGTGCAAAGGCTTGAGGCGCAGGGTGGATCTCCACTGGCCAAGGGCCTCGGATCCCAAGGAATGGAGGCCAGCAAGGGGCCAGTGGAGTTGGCAGAATCAGGAGCACATGACAGGCCTGGTCTCCAGGGTCTCTGCCACTTCCTTCTTGTCCCTGAGCAGGGGGCAGTGAGGAAGACCCTCGACATTAGCTGCTGAGGAGGGTGTGACTTCCACGCCTCTGACTCCCACTGAGCACCGAGCACCCAGCACCCTGCAGAAGGTGCTCACTATATCCTTCACAGAATCCTCCCCACCCCCACCTGGATCTGTTGCACCCATTTTGCAGATAAGGAGGCTTGGGGAATGACGTAACTTGCGGAGTTGAGAGCATTTGGCAAGCGGCTGAGCCAGGGTTTAGACTCTGGTCCTTCTCTCCAAAGCTAAGTCCCAGGGAGCAGAGGCAGCGGGGCTAAGAAGCTGATGGGCTCTGTCTGGAGGGACCCCAAGGAACCTGTACCTTGATCATCAAAAGCGTGAGTCAGCTCATGGCCCACGACGACACCAATGCCACCAAAGTTTAAGGCCCTGGAGGGAGACGCAAAGTGAGAGCAAGGCCTCTGGCTCCTGCCCTGTCATGTGGCCCTCACTTCTTGGGCCTGAGATGTAGCAGAGTCTCTCGGGGCTCTGTGGGACACAGCCCTGGAGACAGTGGGAGGCTGGGCAGTCTAAGGGAGCCAGCTGTGCCCTGTGGGTGACATGCACGTGCTGGACACTCTAGAGGATCACTGTCCCCTCCCACAGACTAGCAGTTAAGCTTTAAAGCAAACGGAGCCTGGGAATGGGCCAGCACCTCTTCCCAAGCTCCACACGGTCATCCCAGGAGTCCAGCTTCTAGGGCAGCGCCCTCACCCCGCCAACTCCCTGGCTGTGACTGCTCTAAGCCCCCGTCACAGCAGTATTTCCCACATGGGGCTCTTGACTGCACAACTGTGCCATGTTCCCCGGTTGCAGGAGCTTTCGGCCCCAGAGACCCCTGGAGGGAAGGCAGGGGACGGGGGCTGCTGCGCTCTGCACCCACGACGCTGCAATCCTAGGCCACCTGGGCTACCGGGCACAGATGGTTCAGTGAGATGGCTGTCAGGGTCAGCTGCAGACACAGGGCTGGCTGAGGGGCGGGGGACCCATCGGGGCACCAGCACCAGAGATGGCCTACTTGGGCGAGGAGCGGGTGTAGAAGGGCGCCTGCAGGATCCCAGCAGGAAACACGATCTCGTTCTTGGTGGGCGAGTAGTAGGCGTTCACCATGGGCGGGGTCATGCTCCACCTGCAAGCAACAGGTGCGAGAGAGCCCAGGCGGTGGGCGGAGCGGAACTCCAGTGGGTTCTCCTTGACCCCGGGCCCAAGTCAGCACCAGGACATCGGGCAGCACTGTTTCTGAGGGGGAAGCTAGAAAACACCTGAATGTCTATACATCAGAGATGTCACCTCAGAGGGTGCCACACCGAGGCACTCACAGACAGCAAGAGGGACCATCAGATATTGAACTGAGGTTATTTTTGAGGCTTGAAATGTGTCTAGAAACTGTTCTAAGGTGTGGTCTGTGGACAGTCCCCAAGATCCTCTGGTTTATGACGTCAAAACTATCTTCATTATAACATTGAGACACTCTGCCTCTGCCACGTGTTGAGATGTGCATCGTGGTACAAAAGCAACCGTGGACGACACTGCTGCCGCCTGGGCAGGGAGCCAGGCAAGTCCTGGCGGCCACCTCTCCTTCCCCAGAAGGTGCTCCAACCAAAACAAACCAGCCAGTCATTTTCGTTGACAACACCCAGGAAAAAGTAGCCTAATTATTAATTCCATTAAATCTCGGCCCCCAAGGACCAGTCTTTAA
Source organism: Urocitellus parryii (assembly GCF_045843805.1). NCBI lineage: Eukaryota > Metazoa > Chordata > Mammalia > Rodentia > Sciuridae > Urocitellus > Urocitellus parryii. The sequence continues at coordinate 12,915,333 of NC_135541.1, forward strand.
TATCCCGTGTGACCAATGGGGAATACCCACGTGGTGCTTCAGGCCTCTCTCATCCTCTTAGGTTGACTGACCAGCCATGGAATTTTGGACTTGGGCAACTAGGTGGACATGTTCTTGAAAATGAAAAAGGGAAGCTTAGCACCTCAGGGGAAATAATTCACATTTTGTCATTTATTACCAATGATAAAAATCTGAGGTTTCAAAAAAAACTAAAGTTTTAAAGAAAAATTAAAATTTTGGAAAACTTGTATTGACCATCATGAATTTGATAGTACTTTAAGACTTTTCTCAGGAGGTCAACTATGATGTTAACTAATGTGAAAAAAAATTTTTTTTGGCTGCAGTATATGAGAGTGGAAAATCTGTAAATCTTAGTGGAACCACGATTTTTTTTTCTTTTCTGTTTTTTTTTTTTTTTTTTTCGTACTGGGGACTGAACCCAGGGTGTATAACCACTGAGCCACATCCTCAGCTCTTTTTAATATAGTATTTAGAGACAGGGTCTTGCTGAGTTGCTTAGGGCCTTGCTAAGTTGCTGAGGCTGGCTTTGAACTCATGATCCCCCTGACTCAGTCTCCTCAGCTGCTGTGATTGCAGGCGTGTGCTACCATGCCTGGCAAAACGCTATTTTCCAAAGGACCAATGCATGAGGCCATGATTATGTAAAAAATCCAAGAAGTGCAAGACAGATCAATGATTTTAGTGTATAGGGTATGAAAAGTTCATGAATAAGTTTTCAGATTTTTCATATTGTATTTTTTGGGGGGGGGGCAAGGAGGCTAATGGGGATTGAACTCAGGGGCACATGACCACTGAGCTCCAGCCCAGCCCTATATTGTATTGTATTTAGAGACAGGGTCTCACTGAGTTGCTTAGTACCTCACTTTTGCTGAGGCTGGCTTTGAACTTCTGCCCTTGCCTCCTGAGCCACTGGGATTACAGGTGTGCACCACCACGACTGGTTCAGATTTTCCACACTGCATTAATCTTTCCTTCCTTGGGGACTGAACCCTGGGGTGCTCTATCACTGGGCTTCATCCCTTGCCCTTATTTTTTACTTTGCTAAATTGCCTAGGCTGGCCTTGAACTTTGGCTCCTTCTGCCTCAGCCACCTGCGTAGCTTGGGTTGTAGATGAATACTGCTGTGTCTGGCTAGAAGACAAGTTTAAGTGAAACTTTTAATCTAAAATTTAAAAAGCCAGGTAAATTGGCAGTAGTGTCTGTGCCATATTCTGAAGGTGAAGGTCCACCTACCTTCTTGTTTGTTAGGGGGACCCTGGTTGACAATGGAAAACTTGGAGGAAAAGGATGTTTGAACCTCCATTGTCCACAAGAGGGCGCCAGAGGCAAAGAGGACTCGCTCTGACTTTTGGTAAGATGTATCCTGTTTCAGGAGTGGAGGGACTAGTACCGGGCTGACTACATCTAACTTTCCTGGGGAGACCATTTTAAAAAGAAGGGTCTTTCTCCAGATTATTCTGACTTAAGATCTGGGGTAGAAGTCAGGCTATGGCCAGGTGCAGTGGTGCCCAACTGTAATCCCAGCAATTTGGGAGGTAGAGGCAGGAGGATCACATGTTCAAGGCCAGCTTCAGCAACCCAGTGAGGCTCTCAGCAACTTAGTCAAACCCTATCTCAAGATAAAACATTAAAAAGGGCTGGGAATTTAGCCCAGTGATAAAGCACTCCTGGGTTCAATCCCCAGGAACTCCCTACCCCCGCTGCAAAAGCCCCCACAACCAAACACCACCACAACATCAAAAAAAAAAAAAAAAAAAATCAGGAGGCAAGCCCCACACCCACACCCACATTTTTGGCAATGCTGGGGAGGGAACCCAGGGTCTCAAGTACTAGGCTGTACTCTACCACCGAGCTACACCCTCATCCTAGGAGACTATTTTTGAAACTGCTCCCTAAGGGACACGGATACACAGTGGGATTTGCAGTGTGTTCATGTGCTTGGTTATCAGCGCCCATCTAGAACCTTCCCCAGCCCTCAGGGGGACAGTGGGAGAAACCACCGCTCCTGTTTGTGAGGGGTTATGGGACACTCACCCATGCGGAGGGAGGGCCTCCTCTCAGGGCCTGGCTCTCCCCAGCTCCCACACTGGCTTGCTTCAGTGACTCCAGAACCAGTTCCCTTCCCTTCTACTTGGAAGATAATGAAATGAAGGCTCTGACTGCGGAGGCCATGAAGCTGGGATGTGGTGCCAGGCCCTCTCGGCCTCAGAGGCCAGGTTCACTCTGCCAACAGGCTGGGCACTGCGGCACACAGACTGGGGCCAGGATGGGCTCTACTTTGGCTTTTTTTGCAGAGGGTTCTGGGGATTGAACTCAGGGGCACTCGACCACTGGGCCACACCCCCAGTCCTCTTTTGTATTTTATTTAGAGACAGGGTCTCACTGAGTTGCTTAGCGCCTCGCCGTTGCTGAGGCTGGCTTTGAACTTGCGATCCCCTTGCCTCAGCCTCTTGAGCTGCTGGGATGACAGACATGTGCCACCGCACCCAGCGGCTTTTGGTTTCTTAATTTGAAAAGAGGGTCTCTGTGACAGTCACACCTGGCACCTGACAGTGGGTGGGGAAGGCAAGCTCAGCGGGTGCATCCCCATGGTGGGGAACCAAGGCCTTCCTGGCCGGGCCTGGGGGACTCACTGGTCTCTGTTGGGGGCTTTCCTGAGCTGGTCAGCGGTGACCCTCCAGGAGAAGTTGAAAAATCGCATGGCGTTCTCGAAGTAGAGGTCTGGAACTGCCGTGTACTGAAGAAAGAAGCAGAGACACAGGATGGGAGCATGCCCAGAGGAAACTCAGAAACAGACCCCTCGAGGTGAAGGGATGGGTCGGCAGGTCCAGGGCCAGAGTCTGGGCTCGCAGCTGCAGGCTCCGCCCCTTCGGAGGCCTCTAACCTGCTGGGCCCAGCAACAACTGTCTCCTTCAGGCGCCTGACAGTGTCACAGTGCTGCAGGATGCCCCGGCAGTGGTTCCCTTGGGCAAGAAGTATCTCCATCACTGTCCTGCAGGACTGTGACGATGGGTGTGTTCTCCGTGTGTTCTGTACCCACACTGGCCAATATGGTAGACTCTGGTGACAGGTGGCTACCGAGCATCTCAAATGTGCTAGTGTAATTAAATTTTAATTAACTTAAGTTTTGATGAATTAAATAGCCCCCCATGGCTAGTAGCTAACAAATTGGACAGCACAGATTTAATGAATCACGCTGGAATCTAGCTCTGAAATGTCAGGGGACAGGTGTGATCACACCCCCACCCCTGGGCCCGGCTTCTCAGCTCCTGACAGGTGCAAAGCCCTCCCCCAGGTCCACTCCAGATCTTTACGGCGCACTCAAGGGCTGCGATAAAACACTGGGCCCTCAGGGGCAGGCCCCTGTCCTGTGGGCCCTGCCTGAGCTATCTCCAGGAGACTCTGGGTCTCGCATCATGCTGACCCTGGGGTGTCTGAAATTATTCTCAAGAAACATGGCTTCGGAATGAGTCTCCTATTCTCAGAAGTAATTTTAATAGTCTTAGGTTTTAAATAGAACCATGATGAGAGGTTATTATAATTTCAAAAATGCCTGAATTTCAGAAATTTCACTCATGAGAAGATAGGAAACTATCATTTGGGGCAAAATCACAACCCACTTAAAGGGTTGATGTGCCCAAGGTTCTGGCAGCAGGGAGGCAGCAATCCCCCTCCGCCTCAGTGGAGCGTCACCGTGCATTTGGGATGGCTCCCTCCTCGTTCCCATCCCCATCTCAAGGTCAAAATTTGAGGTCCGAGTTTTCTCTGAGGAGGTCGGGGAGCGACCCTGAAGACAGGTGGCCACGCTGGGGCAGGATCGGGGGTGTGAGGGGCTTCACTTTCTACCCCCCCGTGGTGTTTTAGGGCCGCGATGCTGGCCAGCTGACCCCAGCCCTGTGGGCTCTGGGCTCAGGGTCAGGTGGTGCTGCACCTTTTAGGATCTGCTTCCCCAAGACCTTTTTTTTTTTTTTTTTAATTTTTTAGTTGTAGATGGACACAATATCTTTATTTTTTAATTTATTTAATGTGGTTCTGAGGATTGAACCCAGGGCCTCACGTGTGTGAGGCAAGCGCTGTGCCACTGAGCCAACCCCAGCCCCCCTGCCGCCCGTTTTAGGTAGTGCTTGGGTTGAACCAGTTGGAGTCATGATGCGAGGCCAGCGCTCTCCCGCTGAGCTAATCCCCTGATGGCTGTCATGATGCCAGGTCAGCCTCCCTGCCTCCAGAAGCCCTGGGCGCCCCGCCCACCTTGGCCCCTCCCCAAGTGGGCACTTGGGATGGCAGGGCGCAAGCCACTCACGTCGTTGAACACTTTGTCCAGTTCCTTGGGGTCCATAATGAAGTTGGGGTAGCCTATCATGTTGTAGATGGCGTCCGCCTGGATGGGAGGGACACAGAACTGAGCACCCGCGATGCTGGCCAGCTGGCCCCAGCTCTGTGGGCTCTGGGCTCAGGGTCAGATCAAGGGGTGGGGGATCAGGCTCCTCCCCACTTAGGACTTTCACATCTCTTTTTGGAAACATTCCCCCTTTGCCTAACTTATCTTTTTTAAAAAAAATATTTATTTTTTAGTTATAGGTGGACACAATATCTTTTTTTTTTTTTTTTTTTACTTTTATGTGGTGCTGAGGATCGTACCCAGTGCTTCCCACAGGCGAGGCGAGCGCTCTACCGCTGAGCCACCACCCCAGCCCCCAGTTAATCTTTTGGGTTTCTGATTAAATGGTTGCTTCCCCAAGGGAAGCTGCTATGGTCCAAATGTGTCCCCAAAGTTCAAGTGTTGGAACCTTTGGCAGGTGATGAGGTTCTGAGGCTCCGTCCCCCACCGCTGGGGGACTGGGAGCTGTGGAGGGAGCGGGCACCACAGTGGCTTGGTCCACCTCTCTTGCACGTGCTCTCCTGCCTGTCCACCTTCAGCCAAGAGATGTGTGACACTGGGCTTCAGGCTGTCCCCCCAGCCTGCTAGACTGGTCACAAGGCAGGACAGCATCCATGCGTGCCCAGGGGACAGGCTGGCCTCTCCTCGCCCTGCTCTCTCTCTGCGGCTCTCGCCCGGTGCAGGAAGCCTGGGTGCCCGAGCTCCCGGGGGCCTCACCTTCTCCTTGGCTGACTTCCGGGTGTCCTCATCCATCCACTTCAGCGTGCTCAGACTCTCCTCAAAGGCCTTCTTGATCTCCAGGATTATCTCGCTGGCCTGAGGAGACAGAGGTGGCACCCTCAGCTCTGGGCACTGGCCCCCTGGATGCAGCCAGTGCCCCAGACAGGATGACACTGGACCCGAGGCCAAACCGAGGTGGGCTCAAGGCCTCGGGTTCTGCAGAGCGGGCTAAGAGGGTGGCCACGGCTGTGCTTCCAGACCATGTTCCTAACAAGGACATCCCGCGGGACGAGACGGGCCTTTGTGCACTGGTCTCTGTGGTCGAATGAGCTTGGATGTGCCTTGGGGAAGCAGAAAGGTCCGCAGCAGGACTTTTCGGAGCCTTTAGCATGGTGGAGTGCTCTTTTGGAGCCGTCCAGAAGACATGAGAATAGAGCTTTAACACCCAGAGAACTTGATCTGAGGAGCACTCAGAAAGGCCACACTCAGGGCACAAATGGCAGCTGTTGAGGGTGATGATGCACGGGCAGACCAGGGGCCAAAGACAGAAGATGGAAGGATTCTGGGGAAGGGGAAGGCAAGAGCTATGGGGCTGGGGCCAGACAGACCTGGATTCAGATTCTGCCTCAGCAGATGTGATAAACAATCGCTGCCATTGACTGTAGCTTATTTTGGGCCAGGTGTTCTTTATGTGTAGCATCTCATTTTGTTATGGCCAGGCTGTGTGGACAATGACCACACAGACTCCATTTTGCCCTGAGACTCCACGTCATGTAAGAAACGCTTCTCCCGTGGCAAAGCTCCGCCTCTGCACCCATCAGCGAGCGGTTGCCTAGCACAGCATGTTAGGCGACACAGATGGCAATTCTTATACAACGTAAAAGTGTCCCCTCTTCAGTTCCCATTTTTCTTGGACAATCTACCCCATCAGAGGTGAACGGTCTAGATGTTAGTAGCCATTCTTTAACTTGTCCTCAACTAGGGACGTTTTGGCCCACCCTCTTTACTGCTTATGATTTTAGATCCTATGATGTTTGTTTATGGTTTTGAGTCATAGCAACAGCCACTTATGCGTTAATATGGTTTTGGACTACAAAAGGTGTGCTCGAACCCTGGGAGGGGTGGAAGGGTGTGACTAGCAGCCTGGCCCTTGGCCTGTCTCTTGCTTTAAGATCCACTTGGTGATTTATTGCTATCTCACCTTAACAATTTAACACCCCTCTGCCCCACTTTCATGTCCCAGGTGAGGGGAGAACACCGCTCAAGTCACCCAGCCAAGTGACGGAGCCAGAATCTGAGCTGGGGGCTGGCTGTCTCCCCAGCACTCAGCCATGATGATCCTCTACCTGCCTGAATAATTCTGTCACCCTCAGAGTAAGAAAAATGTCACTTCCAGGTCAACATTACCTGGTGGGGTCCTTCACAGCCCCAGGGGGTGGAGATGGCTGTGGTAGCCTCGTGGGGTGACTGGGAAGATCAAATTAAACAACACAAACTGGCCTGGCCCTCAACCACGGAAGTCATTTAGTAGGTCACGCCCTGCAGCCTGAGAAGACGGCCTCTGAGTTAGGCCCCAGGATCCTGTGGCCTGGAGCAGGAAAGGCCCAGGGCAGAGCAGAGTGTGGGCTGTCGGGCTGGGGGCGGGGTGGGGGGTGGTCCAGCAGATGCGATGCCCACTCTGTCCACAGGGGAGGTACTTACTATGTTCTTGCTGTCCTCGGCGAAGGTCGCTTTGACAAACATGGGGCCCAGGGCAAAGCCCAGGTTGTTCTCCGTGTCACTCACGCAAAACTTCCAGCGAGGAAGGCAGGTCTGGAAAACACGGGCGCAGAGGTCACTGGGCCCAGTCCTCCTCCGCCCAAGGCCTGGCTGGGAGGTGGCGCCATCGGGGTCCTGTGCTTCCCCCCAGAACTCCAGGGAGACGGACCTCTTCTGGCCGCAGAAGTTACTTTAGGCCACAGACACCCCTCGTGGCCACCACCTACTGTCTCCTGAGTACCAGCTTCTGTGCTTGGCACTTCACGAAGGTCTGCCACGGAGCACCCCTAGCGGGCAGGGATGGGCCACTGGACAGACAGGAAGCAGAAATTTAGTAAGGGCAGTCACTGGTCCAGTAGGTGACAGTGGGTAGGGGTGCCACAGGGATGGGAACTCTGACATGCCTGGCCCTCCATCCGGGGCTCCCGCCAACTCCACCTGGTCCTGCCTCCTGGAGGACACATGGAAATCTTGGAGGTGCAGAACCTCAGGAAGCTGCCCGTCCACCTGAGCAATGGCAACCTTCCCAGAAGGCCAGGGGCCCAGCCCCATTTACAGCCTCCTAGAGACAGAAGGCCACGGTGACATCACAAAACTTCAATGTCGGCTTTTTTTTAATGTGCTAAGGATGCCAGGCAAGCGCCTCACCACTGAGCTGCACGCCCACCCCAACCCCAGCTCTTTCCTTATATTTTATTTTGAGAAAGGGTTTCACAACGCTCATTGCCCAGACTGGCCTTGAATTTGCAATCCTCCTGCCTCAGCCTCCCCAGCAGCTTGGATCACAGGTGTGTCACTGCGCCGGGCTTAAGTTAGTTCTTCCTCAGTCTCACCCACAAGCAGTGCTAGCCCACAGGACGCCTCAGTATGAACCAGAAATGGTCCTTGGGCTGCAGCTCCCCAGAGCATGGGCTGATAAAGAGCACCGGGAGGGTTTCAGCCCACTGGCCCCCTGCCCGGCCATCCCTCCATGGACAGTGTGAATGACGAGGTGTGATGACCCTGCTTATGGAAACCGGTCCGGCTGCAGGGTCCTCTTAACCCTGAGGAACAGGCGTGACAACCGGCTCGGGGCAGCCTGCTTCACACCAGCCCTACTGCGAACAACCCAAATGCCCATCGGCAGACAGATGGATAAACAAAATGTGGTGTTTTTCTACAGCGACATACCACTTGGCAGCACGGAGGAACCAGCTACTCAGAGATGCCACAACATGACGAATTCCACAGACTCACTGAGCCAGGCGGCCAGGCAGGCAGCGTAGGACGCGGCTGCCCATCTGCAGCACCTCGGGGAGACGCAGGAAGGGGCCCGAGGGCATGCCGGGTAACTGGGTCATGGAAACCTTCTCTGTCCTGACCGGGCTGGTGGTCACACACACGACTTCATTGTCACAAATCAACCAACTGTATCTCTCACCCACACTCTCTGCACATGTGTGTGCATATTGTTTTAAGTGCTGGGGGTTGAACCCAGGGCTTCACACATGCTAGGCGGCCTTGCTTTCTTTTTTTCTTAATGGGGTGCTACGGATGGAACCCAGGGCCACCCTAACACCACACTAAACTAGTCTATGTCTCAAATTTTTATTTTGAGACAGGGTCTCCCTGGAATGACCAGAGTGTGCCACCATGGCCAGGTATACTGAATACTCTATTGTATGTAAATTATGACTTAAAACATTTTTTTTTTTAGTCAAGAAGGAAGGGAAGGCCATTCTAGTCTAAGTGTAGCCCCTGGATTCTGCTGAGCTGTCCCAACCTGTGTCCGTTTCAATGGCTGCTTTCTGCTCCCCTCTCCCTCCTGCCTGCCGCCCTGCCAGCCACTGGGTAGCCCACAGCTGGACACAGACTTGGCCTGGATATGCTGAGGCCGAGCACATAGTGGGTCACAGCTAGGGAGCCTCCAACTTTGAGGCTGGGCAGAGGCTCTGACGGCTGGATCACGGGCAGATTCTTATCGTCTTCTGCCCGGCATCTCTGGAGAAGCCCATTCACTTTACACACACGCATTTGTCCCCTGAGTGACTCCCCTGCTCAGGGACTGTGCCAGGTCTCAGGAATTTGGAGCTGAATCAACGGCGGGCCTGCCCTTGAGGACTCTGTGGAAATGCCCAGAACATCCAGCACGAGACAGAGGCGCAGTAATGATGTCAACAGCCGTGACAGCACCGAGCGCCTGAGAGCCAGGGTGTGCAGGCCTCGCGCCTAGAATGCTCCAGGGAGACTAAGGGAGAGAAGCGAGGCACAGAGAGGTTAAGTCACTGGCCCCAAAGGAGCACTCAGGGAGTAAGTGCTGCGGTGGGCTTGAGCCCAGAGTCTGGCTCCAGTGACTTCCCGCAAAAAGGCCACTCTGCCTGCCTACGACAAAGGTTTTGGAATGAGGAGAGAACTCTTTAAACAAGAAAGGGTCAGGCAGCGTTCATCTGACGTGGGGGCTACCTCCGGGCAGAAAAGGAGGGGCCCACAGGCCCCTGAGGAGGCTGTGCGACGCGTAGCCTCTTCACTGTAACCCGAGGAGCACCAGCAGGGAGCGGAGAGGGGTCCCTCCTCCCCGCCAAGATCTGCGGATTGTGGGCAGGGAGCATGAGGACAGCGGCCAGCCCTCCAGCAGAAGCTTCCGCCTTTGGAACCGACTTTACGGCCTGAGGAAACGGAGCCCAGGGATCCGTCACCCCTTTTCACAGACGGGAAGACTGAGTCCCTGCCCCATTTAAGTGACCCGCCCAAGGCTGTGTGGTAAGAAGCAGAACCTCCCATTCAAATCTCTGCCCAGCGCCCCCTGCTCTGCAGCCGGGGCACTCCCAGCCATTCTCTGAGCCTTAGGTACGTGAGGGCAGGTCAGCCCTGGCACCTCCCAGGCAGGCAGGGCTCCTGGGCACAGACCCACCCCACCCATCTTGGTACTCCCACTCTGGGCTCGGGGCCTGGCCCACGGTGACAGTGCAGGAGTAACTGTTTGTTGGATGCGTAAATGAGATGGGGAGGCCTCATTCTTGGCATCAGAATTCTGGGCATCAGCTTCCTGGGCGAGAGGGAGGGAGGGAGGCCTGGAAGCCTCTTACAAAAGGAGCCGCAGAGGTTTGGGGGCACTTAAGATGGGTGGAGCCTACTGGGTCTGGGGCCTGGGACTCCTGCCCCTGAGAGAACCTGGGTCTGGACTGGGTTCCCCTGACCACAAACAGGGAGGATAAGAATCAGGGAGCCCTTGTGAGCAGGTGTTTGATGTGTTTGATGCTTCTGGGGAAGAAGTCCCCTCCTATAGAGTCACAGTTACATAAGGAGCGCGCTGACATCTCCACGGGGAAGCAGCTGGAGGGACAGAACAGAAACTACCTTCTCTGCAAACCAGCCGAGTTGCTAAGACTCCTCTTTGTGCTTTGGCTTGGCATAACCACCTCCTTCCAGAAGCCTCTGCCCACCCTGGGGGCCTAAGTCCCCATCAGTGTTCCCATGTGCCCAGACGGACCCTCAGTGGCCTCTTCATTCTCCTCCTAGACTCAACCCTCGTAAGTGCCACAGCCCTGAGGGTACAGTGGTCTGACCAGCCCCAGGGCAGAGCACACAGTAGGTGCTCAGCATGAACCCGGGAATCACGGTCGCAGCTCACCTTCTTGGTCCCGTACATGACTTCCATGAACTTCTCGTCGGCGTCCTGAAAGCGCTGGTCGAGGAAGGAGCTCGTTTTCCGCACCAGGTTCCAGATCATGTAGTTGTTCAGCAGGCTGGGGAAGAGGACGCTGGCTCAGAAATGCCCGGGGCTCCCGAACAGCCTCACCCCGGCCTCCTTCCTAGCCTACCTGGGGCTCGGCTGGCGGCTGCCTTCCAAGCACATGGAATGTAACTCTCCGAGGAACGCCTGGCGCTCCGCCTAGAACCCCCCAGTGTCCGGTGCAATCACTTGCATACCAGCAGTGCTCAATACATGCTGCTGCTTAGCTGCTTTGTGTCTGAAGCTGTGAAGCCGCTGCCTAGAGACTCGCCTGGTGGTGTATGCTACAGTGGGGAGGAGGCTGCCATTCCCTTCTCAAACGGGAAATAGAGGCCTTAGAGCAGCAGGGGCAGGAAAGGAAGCTCTGGCCAGCCAGGTTTCATGAATGACAGTTCCCATGTTCCACCCACAGGGCACAGGGAACCTATCTGTGGCTGACCAACTGACCATGCTGAGTCAAGTTTGCAAAGATGTTACCTTAGTACAAAGATGTTCGCTATATTCAACATCTAGCCTCAACCGGAATCACCCTAAAAGTCTGACTACGGGGGAGGGTGTGGCAAATACTGCATGTACAGTTGATGGAATACTATGCAACTATAAAAATGATCCTCACAGAGGGTTTGGAATGGCACTGGGAAATATTCATAATGAAAGCCAAGGCAAGGCTTGGAGCGGTGGTGCATGTCTGTAATCCCAGTGGCTCGGGAGGCTAAGGCAGGAGGACAGTGAGTTCAAAGCCAGCCTCAGTAACAGCGAGGCCCTAAGCAACTCAGTGAGACCCTGTCTCTAAATAAAATACAAAAAGTTTGGGGATATGGCTCGGTGGTTAAGTGCCCCTGGGTTCAATCCTCAGTACTCCTACTACTAAAATAAAAATGAAGAGTCAAGGGAAAAGTAGATTATCCATCTAGTCACATTAAGGAGAAAGAAGAACTATGGATTGGAAACCTCTCTTCCCTCACACCTTCTCTCCTTGATATGCACACACACAAACACCCCCCAAAATGACCAAGAGTAGTATTTTGAATAATTTTACATTTTTCCTATTTTCTGTATTTTTCAACATTTCTATAAGCCTTTGAAATAATAAAATAAAATAAAATAAAATAAAAAACCCGTAAGTATTCACCAAAAAATTATGGGTGGTATTGGCAGCATCCCGTTCCATGCCAGGCAAGTGTTAAAACATGAATCATTTTGTGTGACTCTCACGAATCCCCTGCTTGGTAGGTGCTATCTGCATCCCCATCTTATGGGTGACAGTATGACCCCGACAAAGGACAAGGGACATGCCCACAGCTACACAGCTGGCTGAGGGCAGCAGGATTTGAAGCTGCCCAGGGGACCAGCACCCTCTGCTGCCTCTCGGGGAAGCCCACCAGGGTGCGGTGCCCTGCGTCCGGCCGCCCTGCCCCTCCTGCCCCTCCTGCCCAGCAGGGCTGCCGGCCTCACCATCTGTCTGTGGCGTTGATGAGGGCGGAGACCTGCTCCAGGTAGTCCTTGTCATAGACTACGATGGGCTCCGACGCGTTGATCTCCACGGGGTGGAAGATGGCGTTGAGGAAGGGCAGCCAGTTGATGGCCGGTGCCAAGGTCTGCAAGGGAAGGGGACAGCGTGAGGTTGGAGGGTGGCTTCTCCTCAGCCCCGTCTTCGAGTGTCCCTCGGAAGGCGTCATTGTGCCTCTGCCCTGGGACCACGGTGCAGATGGAGCTCCAGGCAGAGGCTGGCTGGCTGGTGAGTGCTGCAGTGGACAGCGTCCCCGGGAGCCAGAGGCAAACCTCATCTGAAGCGGAACCAGGGTGGGATGAGAGGCTGCAGCAGCAGCCGCAGGCACAGCAGCCACCACCATCACCATGCCCTTCCCATGCGGCATGTGCTACTGCCCAACTGACCAAGCAGTGGCCACAATTATCCCCATTTACAGAGGAAGACATGGAGCCTCAGACCCCTAACAATTAAGAATCAGGAGATGGGCTAGGTAGCTTTCCTGGTGTAGCTTTCTTGCTTATGAGCTGTGCAACCTTTAATAAGTTAATGTGCCCATCTGTGCCTCAGCACCTCATGTGAAAAACAGGGATCATCATGACAATGAGTCCTGTGTATCTGGTAACTGGGAGGGTCACACACAGAAGCCAGCACTGTCCCACTCAACAAGGGTGTCAGCAGCACCAGTCTGCTGCAGAGGATCCAACATTCAGGAGGGCCAGTGTTGTGGGGTAAACTGTGGTCCACAGGTGAGGCTGCCGAGGGGGGAGCTGGGACAGCAAAGTCGGTGATGACTGCAGCAAGAAGGGAGAAGCCTGCAGCTCAGCCCTGCACACACCAGGCCCGCGGCTCTTTGTGCTTGTTTGTTTTGGGGAGTTATTGGGGTCTGAACTCAGGGCCACTTTGCCACTGAGCCACACCCCCAGCCCTTTTTATTTTGAGGCAGCTAAGTGGCTTGGGGCCTCACTAAGTTGCTGAGGCTGGCCTTGAACTCTTGATCCTCCTGCCTTAGCCTCCCAAGCCTCTGGGATTATAGTAGGCATGCACCATCATGCCCAGCGGCAGCTCTTTTTTTTTTTTTTTTTTTAAGTATTTTTTTAGGTGGACATGATGCCTTTATTTTTATTGATTTATCTTTATGTGGTGCTGAGGATTGAACCCAGTGCCTCACCCGCGTTAGGAGAGCGCTCCACCACTGAACCACAACCTCAGCCCCAGCAGCTCTGTTTTAAGGACCTAAAATGAGAACCTGTACCCAGGGCTTTCCAAAAAGACCCTTGACTTTTCATAACTATCAGCTCCCAACAGATCTCACTTTCCCTTTGGCACCCCAAGGTGCCCTGCTCAGAGGTGTCTCCCCCAACACCTCCACATCACGGCCAGCATCTCCTGCAGCAGCAGCCTCCAGCCATGCAAGCTATCCCTCTTGAGATTGCAGATTTTTGTTGTGAAGTCCTACAACACTTTAAAAATAAATTGTGGTAAAATATGCTGCACATTTGTAATCCCAGAAACCCAGGAGGCTGAGGCAGGAGGATCTCAAATCAAGGCCAGCCTCAGCAACCTAGCGGGACCCTGTCTCAAAATGAAAAATAAAAAGGGCTGGGGATGTGGCTCACCCAGCTGCAGATGACTTTTGCAAGACTTGAACTCTGTGCTTTCCACTTCCCACCCCCACCTGTCTCTGTGAGTTCGACGCTGGCCTGAGCGGCCCAGCTTAAGTGCAGACACATAGAGATTCGGGCTTCAATGCTGACGTGTGTCCCTTGGTGTCACTTCCTCAAGCAGAGCTGCGCAATGTGTCTGCTCTGGCCCTGTATTCCCCACACGCTCGGTTATTTTTAGTGTGCAGTTTTACAGAACACGAGGCTTTGGGCTGCATATCTCGTCTTTTAGCAAAGACACCTCTACATGTCAATCACTTGGATGGGCACCTGACTTAGCCAGCAATCCCAGAAATTACGATCATCGCTTAAGACCTTCCAAAAGTGGCCCTGGGCCTGGCAGATTTCAAACTCCATTCTCTATTCTCTTGAAAGGGCAAAATGTAAGACAAATAGGGAAGTGAGAAATGCATTCCCTTCATACAGGAAAACCGTACCCATAAAGCCACCTAAGATCCACCCCCGCCTGCTGGGACAGGCAGTCAGTCACAAGACCCCCAATTCACAGAGGCTGAGTTTGCTGATCAGGGAAGGTGACTTTCCTGAGGTTATATGGTTTACTGTGGGGGTTAAATAAAACTCAGGGCACTCATCTCTGGGTGTATTTGGTGGGGTGCTGGGGATTGAACTCAGGGCCGTGAGCAGGCTAAGCACAGGCTTTACCACTGGGCTCCACCCCAAGGCCATTGTTCCTGGGTTTATTTTTTTTATTTTTAAATTTTTTTTTGGTTGTAGATGGACATAATACCTTCCTCTATTTATATGTGGTGCTGAGACTTGAACCCAGTGCCTCACACGTGCAAGGCAAGCGCTCTACCACTGAGCCACAACCCCAGCCCCTGCTCCTGGGTTTAAGTGGACATCTAATCCATTGGGGAACAAACATCTCAAAGGACAGATGAGGCTGGGGACAGGGCGGGGGCAGCTCCCAAAGGCGGTATTGTGCTGGTACAAGTCATCGACCAGTTCTCAGTAGGGGGCTGACTGGCGTCATCCCTGGGTGAATGTTCCCACCAACACCGATGGCAAACCCCCAGGAGGCTGGGAAGAGAAGCGCACAGTGGGCCCCGAGCCGGCAGGCGCCAGCACAGCCCTGCGACATGAGCTGGGTGACATGAGCTGGTGACATTGAGCTGGGCGCGAGGAGGCCTAGATCAGAGTCCCCAGCAGGAACCAGCTCTGGGCACTGTCTCTCCTTTCCCTGAGATGGGGTCAGCGACCCTGCCCCCAGAGCTGACTGCCGCAGGCCTTTCAGCCTGGCCTCCCCCGTGGCCCGGAGCCTCCCCTCTCCCTGGCAGGAGACCCTCCGGCCAATCTCTACATTTCTGTGGCCACAGAATTCAGAGGTGTGTGATGAGACCTTCAAACTGGGTCCCACGATCAGGGTCACCTGACTGCATGGCCTGGCGGCAAAGACCCTGGGAGAGTGGGTTAGTTTACCGAATGTCACCAGCTACAGGGCTCACGAGAGCTTCATGAACTGAGGTGGCGGATCCTGGTGCAGGGTGAGGCATCAGGTGGGGAAAGCTCTACGTACTCATCACAAACCTGCTCCTTCCAGGAGAGCAGAGTCCCGACAGGGCAATTCTCACAACTCGGAGATAAAGAGGCTTGTGCTGACAGCGGGACGTCCACATTTCAGTGTCTTGCTTTAGTGAACTCCTGAGGCGCAGGTGCCGAGATCCATCTCCATGGATGTGGAAGTTCTGTTTGTTTGGTTGGTTGGTGCTGGGGAATTAAACTCAGGGTGCTCGACCACTGAGCCACACCCCCAGCCCTATTTTGTATTTTCTTTAGAGACAGGGTCTCGCTGAGTAGCTTAGCACCTTGCTTTTTGCTGAGGCTGGCTTGGAACTCACTATCCTCCTGCCTCAGCCTCCCGAGCCACTGGGATTACAGGTGGGCCTGGCTAATGCAGCAGTTTTAATGGACTAGGACACTCTGCCCTGACTCAAATCCCCTCGAGGCAGGCCCGAGAGCTGCTTCCCACGCCCACAGCCTAGGAGGACCGCTGGGCACCCACCAACTCAGGCCTGAGGAGTGGAAAGATGAGGGTGCTTTCGGGCTTCATTTTTACAGGAGAAATGGCAGAGGATGGGGCCGAGGCCCAAACAGCCTGCGGGGCGGGAGGTCCTAGAAAGGAACGAGAAGGTCCCCTCCACCCCCAGAGCAGCAGAAGGTGGTCTGACTCATGGCTCTGAATCCGAACTCCACTTGGGGCTAGCCCGGAACACCATTCTGTTCCAGTAGGTCTAGCCTTGAACCACACGTAAGCCTGGAGTCCCTCTCCTCGATTCATCCTGAGTAGGAGAAGAAAACAAATCCCCAGCTACCAGAGAAGAAGACACTGTCCCAGGGTGGAATGATTCAAGTTAATTTAGTGATAGGGACCTGAGAAATACCACCGATCACAAAAGCACAGCACTACTGATAATGACTTCCGGGATGCTACTTTTCCACGGCGCATGCCAGTTTACAAAACAAAATCTCATCCTTTTCGTCATGTTCTGTCCTCCTAACCCACGGGCAGGCCAGGCAGGTTTCGGGGGCGTCCAGGACTTCTCTAAATGTTAGCCTGTGTGTTTTTTTCATGCACACATGCCCATTTTTCCTGGGTGACAGTCCGTAGTTTTTGAGCTGTTCTCAAAAGACTCCATGACTTAAGAGTTAAGAGCCACTGTCCCTGGTGAAGGCAGGGGCCGTGTCTCATTTGTCTCTGTTCCCGCACAGAACAGGTGTGAGCAGATGACCAAGGGCTTTTTACCTGGAAGGAAACCAAGGCTCAGGGTGGGCTCCTCACCTGCCAAGGCCACACGGCTCAAGGTGCGACCCTCTGACTCCAGGCCCCCGGCAGGCACTGTGTGGTCTTCAGCCCCTGCTGAAGTTATGACCTTTCCTTTCTTCCATGAAACAAGAGAGCGGAAGCAATAGGGAGAGGCTGCCAGGGCAGAACCCGCTGGCCACGCCAGATTGATGTCCAATCTCTGAGCACCACGTCAGAGCCGTGAGGCGAGCGCTCAGGCCGGGCCCCTGCAGCTGGGGGGTGAACTGCATCTCCCTCCACCTCCCGGCCTCAGAGCGGAAAAACAGTGCCAGATGGTGCCGACACAGGCTGCCGATCTCCATAACAACCCGCGCGAACCACTCACCCTGCCGCCAACCTCCCCGGGGACCCGAGGGGCAGCTGTGCCACCAGAAGGCTGGGCTTTCTTGCCTCAGCCCACGTCTTTGCATGGGCTGCACCTGTGCCCGGGAGACCCCACCCCCCGCAGCCCTCAGGATAAAGTGCGTCTCAAAGTCCAGGATCTGCTGCATCCGGGGCCAGGTGGTGCCCTAGCCCCCGGGCCCAGCAGCCTCCCAGCCGGACCATGTAGTGCAGGTATCCAGTCAGCCAGGGACTCAACACTCCCAAACTGCTGCCCATTAGGCCAGGGTGGAGCCGGGCTGGCTGTAGCCCTGTGCCTGGGGCCAGAGGGACACACACTTCACCCAGGAAACCCCATGGAAGCACGACTTCCAGAATGAAGCCCACGAGGCCCTGCACAGGCCAAGGTCCCTGCGGGGCAGGTGTACACTCAGCTTCCCCAGCCCTTCCCCACCGGGCCTCAGCACCCTGCTTCTCTCGCCCACAGCACTAGGCAGGGAGACTGGGATTGTTTCTTAGTGTCCCCACCAGACCAGAAGCACAGGAAAGCGGGGCCCAAGTGGCCCCTGATACATCTGTCAGATGGAGGAGGAAAAAAGGGCAGGAACTTCCTCCTCGAAGGAAGAGGGAAAGGATGGGAGAGAAGCCGGGAGAAGACGGACCAGCAGTGGAGCCCACCGCAGGCGCAGGGTCCGCCCCAGCAGAACAGCAAGGGCCACCAGGCGCTCCTGCCTGAGGGCAAGGAACAGGGAGATCCGTGGGACCACTCTGCTCATTCCTCGGAGACCACCAGGGCCCAGGACAAGCGGGTCAGCAACAGCACACCGGCCAGAAAGAAGGAAGCAGTAGGAAGTCCACCCCAGGCCCTGGAGGCCTGAGCAGCCACCAGGGGGCAGCCTCGGCAAGGCTGACCTACAGAGGGGACAGCAGGTCTCCGGTGAGTCACACCGGTTTCACAGAAAGTACAGGTCTGACTCCCAGTTCCGCCTCTGGATATTGCCGAGGGACATGGTCAAGAGCTGAGCCAAGCCTGAGTCCCAGGGCCAGCACCCCTGCCCTCAGGAGGCTCCGGGCCCTGACCATGTCTCTTCATCTCCTGTTCAGCAAAGGGAGAAGCAACGTCGGAATCCACACCCCACCTTTACTCAGTGCTCGGTGCTGGATGCCTGGGAGCTGCTAGGGAAATGCTGTCACACGCAGCAGCCCGGCGAGGGAAGAAGCCTGGCTCTGGAGTCCCTTCGCACTCTGTGGCCACCAGCAGGTCATCTGACTTGTCTGAGCCCCAGTCTATCTGTAACCTGGGCATAAACACCTCCTTCCAAGGGTGGCTTTAAGGTCATGATGAAGTGGGTATGACCCCTCCCCGCAAGCGCCCTGTCCGACTCTGTGTACTCCAGTGGCCCTGCCCCTGCGGTAGCTGGCGCACAGGGTACCTGCAGCTCGGCGGCCGTCACTTTGTGGTAAATGAGCTCCTCGTCCCGACGCTTCTCCTGGGGGATGGTGATATTGGCCAGCGCCGTCTCAAAGTCCAGGATCTGCTGCATCTGGGGCCGGATGGCGTCCTCATCCCCCCCGCCCAGCAGCTTCCCCAGCTGGACCATGTAGTTCAGGTATCCGGTCAGCACCTGTGGGACCCAGCACCCCAAAACTGTCTGTCAGTGGCTGCCACCTGCCGCCCAGTGGGCCAGGTGAGGCCGGCCCAGCTGCGGCCCTGTGCACGGGGCCCAGGAAACATGCTGGAAAACAGCTCTGGGGAGGATTCTGGCGCTGTGTGTATTCACTGGTGTCCGTGGCGCTCCTGGTAAAGCCCACCGCCTCTGCACACACACAGGTCCCTGAGGCTGGCCCCTGCTGCTCTGGCCCTGCCTTCAGGGATCGTCCTTGGCCATCTTCCTGTTCTAGAAATGCACCTTTTCTGAACCACCCTCTGCCACCACGTCCCTAGAGCTGAATCAAGTCCTTTCTCGGCTCCCTCTGCCCTGATCACAATGTATACAGTTGGCATCTAGTTGGGTGATCAGTTAAGTAATGTCTCCCTCTCCTACTGGACCTCGAGCCCCGTGGACAGGCGAGTGAACCTCAGGTGGGCCGGGCAGGGGAAGGGAGAGCTGTGAGGGGCTAGAGGTGATCTGGTTGTGGCTCTGGATCTCCCCACTTACTGGCTGTGTGACCTTGAACAGGTCACTTCTGTCTCTGAGACTTATTTCTTCCTCTGTATAGGGCAAGGTAAAACGAATATCCATTTGACAGATAAAGCAAATGATGTTCAGAGAAGCTGAGTGACTTTGGGGTGACTGGGAGGGTTAGAGGTGAGGTATATAAAAGGTCTGAGACCCTCAAATGGTGGGGGCTGCTACTGCACCTCTCTACAATGGGGACAAATGACACCTAACCCCTGCCCTTTGAGCCCACAGTGCCTGCATAGGAACTAGCGAGCCTGGGGGCATCCCTCCCCTGACTGGGCTGCCTGTTGCCCATCAGGAAAGCGATACCTCTGTGTTCCCCCAGCTTCTAAGACCTTCCCAGGTATGCTGTGGGGGACACGGTGGGAGAACCACTGCAAAGTCCCACTCACCTTCTCGTTTTCCGTCTTGTTCAGGTAGTAATCTCTGGAGGGCAGGCCCAGGCCAGACTGGTCCACCTAAAGAGGGAGGCAGAGTGAGAGGAAGGCCCTGCTGCAGGCTTGTGTGTCCCCTGCGGCCTCTGCCTGCCCCAGGACTTCTCACACCAGGCACTGGGGACCAGCTCAGGTCCCAGCAGGAGCACAAGCCGGTAGCCGAAGTCACAGATGGGATCACTCAGTGATAAGACAGACGCGTTCCTGCCCACCTGTGGGGTCAGCTGCAGGGACCTGGGCCCTTCTGAGGGCTGGACAGAGCCTCCTTCCTCTTCAAACACCCCTTGGCCTCAGCAATGCACTCTACTTCTCTAAACCCTTCCCAAGTGGCGAGGAGCCGACACAGGTGACTTAACCTTAACCCACGTTACTTAACCTTTCTGATCCCCAGGTTCCTGGCCCAGAACGTTAGGGAGGTCACACCTAACCTTCAGAGCTGGAATGAGGATTCCAGGGGACAGTGTCAGTACAGGGTTTCCTGAGAGTGGGGCAGGCAGAGGAGGGTCAATTCCTGATGGCTACCATTGGAACCTTGGGTAGCTGCTATTATAGTTCATTAGGATGAAAAGGAAAGTGTAGCTCAGTGAGGTTGACGCTTGCTAAGGTCACACAGTGAGTGAGTGGCGCAGCTGGGCTGAGAACCAAGCCTTTATGACCCCTAATCTGGGGGCTCTCCTGGGTGTGCTGATCCTCAGCCTTGGGCAGGCTCTGGTGGGAGAGATGGACCAAAAGCATTCCAAGCAGCACCACAGAGCCAGAGGCTAAGGGAGGGGACAAAGAGGTGGCTACAGCTGTGCCCAGGAGTTGATATCACTTGTCATTTCTGTGGCCCACGATGAGCTGCCCACCGAGATGGCTAGTCTGCCCTCTCATAGTCTCTTGCCTGTAAAAATCTCACTGCTTGGGGCTGCCAGAAATAACCCGGGCTTAGAAACCAGCGCGGCCCAGGGCAGGTCTCCCTCCACCCCAGGAGGCCACACCCTTTGCTTCCCTGGCCCAGGCCTGCTCACCTGGATCACATTGCTATTGGAGTTCTTAGAGTCTGCACTGACGTAGACGGAGAAGAAGGGTGAGGTTCGGTAGTGGGCAGTGACCACCTGCAGGGTGTCCTGGAAGTTGTCCTTGGCCCAGGGACTTGTGATATTCCAGCCTCCGAGCTGGGAGAAGGCAGAGCAGATAGGGAGGGGAAGGTGGTAAGGAGCCTGTATGCAAATTCTGGTTCTGCAGCTGACTTGCTCTGTGACCCTGGAGCAGTCATCTGACCTCTGGGAGCGTCCAGAACAAATGAAAGGGCTTCTGACCTGTGACCTGGAGACCCACGGAGGGAGCAAAGACTCATCCTTGACAACTGAGCTGTGAATCCCAGAGACTTTGCCCCCTGTGCTGTTCATTTGTTGGACAATCAATCACACGAACGTAATTACTATTAAGACATAAATCCAATTGTGACCACGGGAAATAAGGCTCTGTATTTTGAAAAAGGCTGATAAGCTGTGGTCTACCTTGGTCTCTCTCCAAGTTGGGACTTAAAAAAAAGTCTCTTTGGTCCTCCAAGATTGGCACACACTGGCACATGGGGCCTGTGCCAGAGAGGAGGGACTGGGAGAGTCCCCATGCCTGCAGCAATACCTTCCCTGAACTGAGATAGGATGGGGAGCCCTTGAGCAAGCAAAGGGTGGCCAGAAAAGCCGCAGCCATCTCCGTCTGTGCCAGGCAGCCTGGCCCGGAGGGAAGATTTCTCCTGGGCTCAGGAGCAAGGCGAGGCCTCCAGCCAGCAGGTCTGGCTCTGTTGCTGGCCTAAGACTCCCTGTTGGTTTCTCGGGAACAACACACACCTCTCGAACACTCACACCCACCTCCTGAGGAAAGGGAAGTGGCAATCCAGAGGAAGAGATTCCCAGTGAATATCGTCCCCAAGGCCCACGCAGATGCACTGAGACACTTAGATGTCCTCAACAGATGCCGACACACAACCCCACACATTACAACAGACAGTCCCCCCACGCACAGACGTGCATGCACACGCAGTGGCAGACAGACAGGCTGCGCGTTCCGGCTGGGTGCGGAGGCTGGAGGTGTGGGGTGGCTGAGCACCAGTGGGCCTGAGAGCTGCAGCCAGAGGGGCTGGCAGGAGGCGCGGCAGGAGGAGGAGGCGAGAGTGTGTCCCAGGGACTCACCTTCTCAATCAGCTCCATCAGGGGCTTGGCCCTGAGCTCCTCGATCCTGGTTTCATTCATACATGCGCGGTAGTATACTTGGGCCTTCCTCTCTGCCTCACTCGAGCTGGCTGTGGAATTTTCTAGAAGGATAAGAGATAGCAGATATTGAATAAGCCCCCATTTACCTGCTGGGGATCCCCAGGCAAGTTTCTTTTGGAGCCTCGGTGCTCCCCACTGTGAAGCCGTCAGGGCAGCTGCTGTCAGGCAGGGAGCAGCCAGCCCCAGTGGGTATGAGTGACCCTGGGCAGAGCTGGCACACTGGAGGTGCCCCCATCCTAGCTGGGTGCAGATCAGGAGGGCATGCCCTGTCTCTGCCCATCTGCTGATCAGGCCTGAGGACCTGTCCCTGGCATGGCAGCCTGGACCCACCCAGCAGGACAGTCGACATCCCTGCCAGCCAACACGTGGCAGGAACTCCCCTGCCTGGTGCTGGGACAGAGCCATGTCTCGGCTTCAGATCCCAGCTGACCTTCCTTGTGAGAAACACTGGGGTTGAGTGAGCCTGAAAGGCCTCATTCACTGTGAACTGACTTTCCGCTTCCTCCTCGGGGGGCCAGGCACAGTCAACAGACCTGCGGAGGACTCCAAGGGCGGTTTTCCCCGTCCCTCCCCAGCTCAGGCCAGCAGCACCTCATCCTCTTTGGTTCTCAGACCCCCACCCACCCACCCACCCGCCCAGAGACTCCCTTCCCATCCCCCCCTCTCCTTAGCCGCTGGTCCAGAGCCGCCTGCTGAAGGCCACCCTCCTGTGTGAGCACAGCACGGAAGGTCCCCATCTGTACCTGGCGAGTTTGAGTACTCAGGTCCCCAGGACCTACTATGTGCTGGGGCTTCTGGGCCTGCATGTTTGTCTCAGAGCTCCACTCCAGACCACGCCAGATTCCTGGCCCCTTCGTCCATCTGTCCAGCTTGCTCCCACCCTGGGCTGGCCACTTGTCCTTCTCTCAGATTAGTTGCTCTCTGACTTTAAACCTCTTCCTTTGCTTTCTCCCAAGATCTCTCCAAACCCACCTCCTCCACAGGCATCTTTCTCGTGGGCCTCTATCGACCCATCCATCCATCCATCCATCCATGGGACGCAGAGCAAAGGGTTGCTCTGTGCCAGGTACTGCGGGTACTCTGGGGCCAGGCGACAATGTCCTCAACCCCAGGAGGCTTCGGCATGGGACCCTGCTAAAACCCCACTTGCTTCCATCCTTTCTCAGTCTATTTTTTTTAACCCAGAACCTCTCCTATGTTGCTCCTTCCAGAACATTCTCAGCGCTCTGGGCACAAAATTAAGACCTGCTCTCTATCCCCAAAGAGCTTACGGTCTAGCGGGGACATAGATGTGCCAAGGAAGGAACACAGCACACAAAAGTGCTTTAACACTGCAGAGGCTCTGGAACTCAGAGAAGCACCCCCCTCTGCCTGGGGGTGGGGGGCCTCCAGAGGAGGTTCTATTGGAGCTGGGTCTCCAGGTAGAAACAGGGCAAAGGGCGCTGGGTGGAGGGAGTGGACAGCGTGGGGCCAAGGAAGGAAGCAGGAAGGGCCTGCTGCTAGAAGAAAAGGAAAGTGTGTGGCATTCGCTGGGTGCCAAGGGCACGAGTCACTTCCTGGCCAGTCTTTAATCAGCTTCTCCAGTCCTCACCCCAGAAGGCTCCCGTCCCTCCATTCTGGCATAAATAGCACCATGGTTATCACTGGTCAGAGGGCATCAAGCCCAGTCTAGCTGAGATCTGGGAGGTAGCCCCGGAAAGGGCACGCGGCGGGCTGGACTGAAGGCAGGTCAGAGCCAAGAGAAGGCCCTGAGTGAGAGATGGAGGTTGGGGGCTTGAACAGGGAGGGGCAAGCCCTGCCCTGGAGACCCAGGGCTGCTGCTGGGCTCTGGAGACACCTGGGTGAGGCTTCCTGGGGACAAAGGAGGGAACGGGGGCTGAGCTAGGGTTGCTGCCACACCTCCGACTCAGGAAGCAGAGCATGGGGCGGCAGAGGGGAGTCCCTTACCCCAGGGGCCTCAGCTCTGTGGCAATGCTTTTCCCTTCCCAGCAGCGAGGCTCTTGGAAGGACAAGCAGGAGAACTGCCATCATTTGCCAGGCCCAGAAGCTGCGCCTCACCATCCACATCTGGCTCCAGTCGTGACCCTGAATGCCAGGGCCACTATTAGGGGAGGTGCTCTGTGCACGGCTAGAGGGCCTGGCATCTCCCTCCCCCAGAGCCCAAGGCCACCCAGATAAGAGGCCCACGGAAGGCTCACCAGGAACAGCCTGGCTGTGCTAATCACAGCACATTCTGAGTTCCAGCTTGAGGCTGCCTGGCCCTTCCTTCCCTAGCACCTGGAGGTCAAGGACACCGCCTTCAAGCATGGCCTCCCTCTCTCCTTTGTTGAGAGGCTCCCCAGCCAAGCCCAAAGTTCCTCCAGCAACCTGGGGTCCTGCTCACTGGCTTTCCCACAGCTGTGGGTCTTGGGTGTTTGGTGGCCGCCAGGCTGGGTGTGGAGATGCACGGATCTGTCCGCGGAAGCTGGCAGCCCAGTGGTGAACAGATGGCAACTAAAGTCACAAGAGTGTTTGATTCCACACAGGGGAGTATGAAGAGAAGGTGCTGGAAGCCATGAGAGGATGGTGGGAGAGGCCTGGGAAGGCGGCCAGAGGAAGCCCTGCTTGGGCAGGAGGAGGCTGACGTGGAGCGGGAGTGGGGCTGCGTGGGCTGCCTCGCCCCACATTGTGTCTTAGTCATCCCTGTGTCCCCAGAACCTGAACAGGCACAAAGTAGGCCTTCAGCAACATGAGCTCAAAGAAGGGAGCTCAGCGTCCGTGTTTAACAAGGAGGATGTCACCTCAGGGGAGGAGGGTGATGGGGCTGGTGCCACCCAGGATTTGCATGGAGAGGAAATGCAGGTGTGTGCTGTGCTACGCCCCCTCCAGGGGCACCGCGCCTGGACCCCGCTTCAGCTCTGACTGGGGCAGGAGCCCTGGTGGAAGTTCAAGTTCCTCTTCCCACCTCTGCTTCCTGGATCCCCGGGATTCTCCCACCCCTCTCCTTCCTCACTCAAGGGCTCCAGGGACAAGTGCTGAAGCAAGATGGCCAGTGGAGGCCACTGGAGTAGAGCAGGTGGGCCAAGATGGGGGCATGGGCCAGCAGAGGAGGGGTGAGAGTGTCAGGAACGGTGCCAGGCTTCCTCAGCCTGGGCAAGCAGCTGCCTTTACCAGGATGTGGAGCCCGGGAACCAGTGGCAAGTGAAGAGCGTCGGTCTGAAGTTCAGGTTCAGACACCTGGGGATCTCTACCAGACCCCCGAGTGGACCTCTGCCCTGGGCCTCAGCCACTGACTCGTGCGACCTCCAGTAAATTACCCAACCTCTCACCTATAAATTGGGTGTGGTACTAGTAAGAGCCGCAGTGGGAACTGTTAGGATGAGATGTACACACACAGCCACACCCACACAGGGGTGGCTGGTCCCCAGAGAAGCTTAAGTGGCCTGGGTTCA
Organism: Urocitellus parryii; assembly: GCF_045843805.1. Taxonomy (NCBI): domain Eukaryota; kingdom Metazoa; phylum Chordata; class Mammalia; order Rodentia; family Sciuridae; genus Urocitellus; species Urocitellus parryii. The sequence continues at coordinate 12,940,526 of NC_135541.1, forward strand.
AATTCCAGGAAGCCCAAGCCGCTATGGGCTCTGCCCTCCCAGGCAGGCGCCTCCCCTCCCCTCCCTGGGCCTAACCTTCTCCCTGTCTCTGAAATGCCAGGATGCTGCTGAATCCCCATGGGCTGTCCACGAGACCTCGGTGCAGGGCCTGGCCTGCAGTAGGCACCAGGAATGGCAACGACACATGGTACCCTGATGTTTTTTCTCCTGCAGAACAAGGCGCCTTCTTTATCAGCTCCCCCTTCCCCAGCAGGATGGGGCTCCGGAGGCCTGTGACTGTTGGAACTGAGTCTGTGGTTTTTATCTAAAACAAACACAGGTCCTGCCCTGATGGCCAAGTGGGGGCCCCACACGTCCCTGGCCAGGCAGTCCTGCTGCAGCCAGGGAGACCACGGAATTCCCAGCCCCCCGTCCCGCAGCCTGCCTGGGTCACCGCTCTGCCCCCCTGGGTCACCGCTCTCCTGCCTGGGCTCCTGCAGGCTCCTGCGGAGTGATGTGGGAAAGGGCGTTCCAATACAAACTCCCAGAGGAAGAAGTGGCCTGATTAAATGGGATGCTGTCCTTCCTCTCCGGGACTTTGGGGAAGTGACTGGGGAAGTTTCTGGAACTCAGGGCCCCAAGAAGGAAGTATCCAGGCAGTTGGAAACTCTGTGGTCTGGTCTCAGGTTGCCAAACAATTTCTATGCCCTTGGGACCCCAGAGAGGCCCTGTCCCCAGAATGTGCCCCGCACGGAGCCAGCATTTCAGAGACACAGCCTGTCACAGAGGGCAGGAAGACGAAACAGCAAATGCGGGAAACATAAAAACAAAACCATGAGCGATGACACAGGGTGACCTGATTCGTTGCCAGATCAGTGACATGGACACATCTCATGCTGCTGGAATAGCGTGCATGTGTAGATTGGTGTTTGGGATAGAAGGAAGGAGGCTGCGAACTTTTCCTTATGGTCCCGGTATTGCTTGAATTATTACAAGCTGGCATTACATTTTTTTGTTATGATATATATATGATATTGTAGAGTAAACCTGTTAGCACCACGATGTAGCTCAGGCCCTAAGAAGCCCTTGGAAGACTCAACAGAGGCAGTGGGTAGAAGGGGTCTTGAAGGGCCCGGTGGGGGCACTCTAGAGGCTGGATCCAAGCACAGTGGGAAAGCCTCAGGCAAGGGCCAGGCTAAGGAGTGAGGGGCCTGTCTGTTGGCTTCCCCGATGATGTGAGGCCACACTTTTTTTTTTTTTTTTTGGTACCTGGGACTGAACCCAGGGTCGCTTAACCACTGAGCCTCATCCCAAGCCCTTTTTATTTTTCATTTTGAGACAGGGTCTCACTAAGCCGCTTAGGGCCTCGCTAAGGTGCCTCAAACTTGTGATCCTCTTGCTTTTGCTTCCCATGTGGCTGGGATTACAGGCCTGCGCCCCTGTATCTGGTGAGGCCACACTCTTGTCTCCCCTAAGTCCACAAGGTACTGCTTGTATGTCTCTTGGGGGAGAGGCAGAGTGCAGTGAGGCGCCTGTGTTCTAGCCAGCAGGCTGCAAGGAGGACACACCACAGTGGCCCCGGGCCTAGTTCAGCCCACCTGCTCCAGGTCTCTGGATTTCCTGAGGGGCCTGGGGTGAATTCACCCATGAAAGAAACACACGGCTTGCCCAAGCTCACTTGGCACATGGATGGTAGTTGCTGTCCTCTGGACCAGTGGACGCCATCCTTGCCGGCACTGCAAATATCTTTTCCTCTGTCCATCTAGAAAGAAGTCTGCTCCGGGTGACCTCAGAGGAGCCTGAGCACTCTCTCTTGTTCCAGTGTCCACCCAGGTATCAAGGCCCCAGGTATCGAGGCCCACAGGTGAGGGGCTGTTCTAGACTAATCCCCAGGAGTAACCCTGATGGGGACGGGACCCCAGGATGTGCCTTCCAAGCCTCTGGTCAGTGTGACGTGAAGGTGACCCCAGTACTGAGTCAGGCCTAGGCCAAGGCTTGGCTGGCCTGCAAAGCTCGGCCAAGCAGCCACTGCAGATGGGAGCCATGAGGCCGGAGGCTCTGCTCAGTCAATCTCTTGAGCAGCGTCACTCGGGGCCTGTCGGTGGGGAATCTGACTTCAGGAGAGCCAGGAGACAAAGGACAGAAGTTCTGAGGCCCCATAGCTGATCCCAGCTGCACCTTTTCCTGGGAAATACACTTCTTTTGTCTTTGTGAGTCTCATCTGTAAAATGGGAATATACTGGTGCCTACTTGAATGCACCACGGGAATAAAATGAAGTAACCCAAGGCCTCGGTGGCGGGGACGTGCCTGTACTGCCTGCTCTGGAGCCAGGTCCGCGTCAGTGCTTCCCTGAGAAATAAAATAAGCAGAGATTCTTTCCCTTAGAGCATCCTGATTAACCACGTGAGCTAGACGCCACTTCACAGGTGGAGAGCTGAGGCCTGAGAGGCTGGTGGCCCTCTGCAGTCACACAGCTTGTCAGGATGAAGTCCGGTTGGAACCCACCCCACCAAGAAGGGCGCCTATGCCCTGCCGAGCCCTCGGTGGGTGGCAGGCCCTGTGCGTGGCCCTCTGAACCACATGTGCCAGTCAGTGTCACAGCCGCCTCACTCCCGGTGGCACTGGCTCCTCCATTTCACAGAGACTGGAGCTACGGTGGAGAGAAGCAGGTCACTTGGCAGCGGCCAAGCTCGCAGGCCAAGGCCACCAGACTTCGCAGCTCTCTGGTCTGCCTCCTGATACCGTCAGCCCCTGGCCCTGGGGTCAAGGGTTTGATGGCCTGATGCCGGCTGTTCTGTGCCCAGCTCAGAGCAGCTTTCCATGTACAACGGGACTCTCAGGGACACGGTGATGTAAGGCTACGGCCCAGGCCTGGAGGCCACTCCTCATGAGCCCTGCCAACGTACAGGGAACAGGACAGGATGGATCCAATCTTGGCACAGGTCTAAGGTCCTCCCAGTAAGAATCAGTTCAGGACAGTAAGAGGCCAGCCCCCTTGACCACAAAGCAAAAGGAGTGGTTCTGGGCCTAATTGCCCATCTTTCTTCCTCCCCCCCCCATGCTATCTGCCCCCCAGAGCACGAGCCCCACTCCATTCTGGAACGAAGGTATGTTCTTGGCAAGATTATCTCACATTTCTGAGCCTCGGTTTCCTCATCTATAAAATGGGAACGATAATCCCTAAGTTCCAGGATGTTAATGAGAATTAAAGAGGCAGTAGATATAAACAGCCTAAAACATAACAGACACTCAAAAACTGCCAATGTCCTTCCCACTCTCCTTCAGCCCTCAGTGTTCTGTGCTCCCTTCAACACAGTGACAAGGGAGCTATATCTGTCCGTCATACCTGAGGAGAGGGCATGGGACAGGGGAAAGGGCACAGGACCAGGAATCAGGCCAACTATGAGCCTATCTTGAGGACCTCTCTGAACCTCAGTTTTTTCATCTATCAAATGAGGTGAACGATACCTCCCCAGCTCCCACCCTACAGGATAAAATGGGATGAAGTTCAAAAGCGTTCTGCGAACCGTACAGTCCTGTGCGGGGATTAATGTGAGGAACGAGAGTACTACCACCGCAAAGAGCAACCACCACGTGCAGGCTGAGGAGAGCTCTTTACTCATATTTTCCCATTAAATTTTACAACCTGGAGGAGCGCGGTTGCCAGTGTGTCAATGAAAAACCAGTCTGGCCCAGACTTCGCAGTGAGAGTCGGCACTGAACCAGCCCACCTCGCTACATGTCTGGACCACCCGCTGCTTCGTTATGGTCCTGCCAAGGCCCCGGCTGTGTCACTGGGCTCTGGGGAAGGGACTGTCCTGAGTTGTAGCCTTGAAACCACAGACATATTTGCCACTTGAGCTTCCAGATCTGAAACAAAAGGTGGCACCCCCTTTGGAAGACACCTTTGGTGGCCTCAGATGGCCTGGGGCCATCTCAGGCTGGGGCTTGGCCATGTTGGCCTGCAGATTCCTTCACTCCACGTTCGCGAACCACCCTGCTCCATCCCTGGGGGGCCAGCAGGAGGCTGTCGCTGCACTGGGTGCTGAGGGGCATCCCACCCAGGAACCGCCCGGGGTCAAGGAGAAAGGACAGGCAGGTTTTACCTGGTGGCAGCTGTGCCCCAGCACGAGGCACGAGCGAGTAAGGACTCCTTCACCTTCACCAAGAGCCCCAGCTGCCTTGATTTCATAATTGTCAAATTAGAATCATTTCCTGTCTCGTAAGGAGATGACTGTCCTTTTGAGAAGATTTGTCCCCTCTCAGGTAGCTTCTTCCATTTTACCTACCTTGGGTGTCTTGAGTGGTTTTCAAAAAGTTAATAATGAGTATTTGTCAAAGCCAAGGTCTGTCCAGTATGGCTGCATGGATTGTTTTTTTTCATAATCTGGCCCTTCCCAGCATTTAGGGTCCCAGGACAGGGGACAGCAGGGGGCAGCAGGAAAAGATCCCTACTGCCAAGGGGTTTGAGTCAGGACTGGGGTGCAGCTTGGCGCTGCAACTCCCTCTGGGTTCCGTGGGGCTGATGGGAATTCAACAACATGAACCAGAAATCCAGCTGCACACAAGGCAGACGGGGATTGGAATCTGAGGATGAAACCATCAATCCCAAAGTCAAAAGTACTTTTGAGAGTCTGTGAGGCCACGGAAGACCCCTGCCTACGTGGACAACTTAACTCTCCGATAAGCTGTTAGAACTTTTGTTGGGCCGTAGCCTTAAAGTCCGACGTGGTATGTCCAGCCTCGACTCCATTTGCTCATAGCTTTCAAAACTCAGTCAATGCCAGTCAAGGATGATGCTGCATCCTGAAGCCACAACATAAAATGACCACAGCTTCCAGCTCCTGTGTGCCCGGTATATGTCATAGACGGGCTGACGAATCACCGTGTGTTCTGTGGTGCTCAAAGCCCTGCAGTTTGGGCTGAGCGCAATGGTGCATGATTGTAATCTCAGCTACTTTGGAGGCTGAGGCAGGAGGACTGCAAATTTGAAGCCACCCTGGCCAATTTAGCAAGTACCCTGTTTCAAAACTTTGACAAAGCACCTGCCTAACATATGCAAGGCCCTGAGTTTGATTCCCAGCACCTCAAACAAAACAACCCTACAGTTTGGATGTTATTAATGCTGTCACACAAAGAAACTGAGACTAGAGATGAATAACTCACACAGCAGGGCCCCACAGCGAGTGACAGGGCAATGGCCCTCCTCTGACCAGGCCTGGCTGGCAGGTGCAGTAGGTGGCGCCCCCTGCAGCCCATTCCTTAGTGTCCCCATTGGTGCTTACCCAGCAGGTACTTGATGATGGCTTGATTGTGTTCCCAGAGGTTGCTGAAGGTCCCCCAGCGTGAGTGGCCATCAGGCACGGGGTTGGCCTTGATCCAGCCCCCACAGGCATAGCTGAAGAAGTCCTGGCAGGGGTCCACCGTGGGGTCCATGGAGTTCAAGATGGAGCTGGTCACCGAGACGCAGGCCTCGCTCAGGCACACGGGGGGTGTTCCTGGAGGGGTAAGGGAAAAAAGTCAGTGATGGGCAGGGAGGAGGGCTGGGAGGGTGGCACAGGTGGCCTGGGGCCCCCAGCACACGTGCCCCACCCTTGCCCTGACCGAACAGACTAGGAACTGGATGGTCACTAGACCCCGAACAAGAAAGGGTTCAGCAGCTTCATGATCTTCTGGTTTGTGAAGTAAGACTTCGGCCCATTGCCTAAAGTCCCTTCTGTGGCTTAAAAGTACCTGGAGCCCAGGTGCTTTTTTCTCTTTCTAGGGATTGAATCCAGGGGCTCATCACCCCGGGGCTACATCCCCAGCCTTTTTTACTTTGAGACAGTTTTGCTAAACTGAGGGTGACTTCAAATGTCCTATCCTTTTAACTCAGCCTCCGACGTAATCTGGGATTACAGGCGGGCACCAGCACACCCAGGGGTGCTTTTCCCTTAATCAACCCTCCCTCCACAAAGATTCTCTGACCTCTTATTATTCCCCGACGCTCAACACACTTATCCACTCATTCACGCACTCAGCTACTCCACAAAATCAATACTGAGGCCCTTTGCCGAGGACAGAGTGTGTGCGAGGCGGGGAGACAGGAGGCAGTCCTTCCCTTCAGGAGCCGACCCTTTTCTGTTGGGGACACACATGTTACATAAGCAAAGTCAAAACACACCAGGAGAAACAGCCACTTATTTACAAAACTAAACTGAACGTTGACTAGGAGCCAACTGGGTGATGCGGACATAGGGTACCAGGACTCAGGGACAGGGAAAGGACTGGGAGAAGCCATTCCCTCACCAGGCAGGAGAGCTGCTTGTCCCAATTGAGGGGGGGGGGGTCGGTGGCTGAACAACCCTAAACCAAAACAATAAATAAACAGAAACAACCTGAGAGTCTGGTTTGCCAAAGGCGTGAGCAAGGGCCAGACCCTGCCTCAAGGCTGTCCGATGAGCTCTCGCAAGGGACCAACCTGGCAGGTCCCCAGAGGCTCATGGCCTGCCCCCAGGAGCCACCCAGGCCACAGGGGGGACTGCTTCCTGAACAGGCTGGGCACCAGGACCACCACCCACGTTCACGGTCTTTCAACCCTCGCTCCAGCGTCAGATGCAGGTGGAATATCCCTGAGGAAACTGAGGCTCTGAGAGAGCGACCAGATCGAGGTCATCCAGCTGCACAGGAGAGCTGAGAGCCAACGCTGGCCTGTCCTGGCCCAGCAGCCCCAAGGCCGTGTTTTCCTGCTTTCCGTCTCCTCTTTGGTGGCCACAGCGGGCTGGAGTGGCCTGATTGGCAGGATTGGTTCCTTCACCACACAGGGAGGCAGTGAGGCTGGGTAGCTTTGGAGACTGGTAGATCTGGGTTCAAATCTGGTGCAGAGACCTCCTGTCCGAGCCTGGGTTGGGGGCGCAGCTCGGCAGTATGCACTCTGCCACCGAAGGCCCTGGGTCAACCCCCAGCACTGCCAACGAAAACCAAAAACAAAACCTCTGAGCCTCAGTTTTTCCAGGGTCCATTTCACAGTGACGACAGGAAGACCTCACACGATCCCATCACACAGGGCACATCAGACAGGTCTGAGCTTCCAGGCTGATCTTCAGAGAGGAGGAAAGACTGCAGCCTTCAGCTCACTCAGAAACAATCCCAGCCGGGCTGAGGGTCTTGAGCAGGTCCGCCGGGGGCTTATCCACCTCAGCTGACAAACCCCAAGTCCTTCAGGTGGATGAAGGGCTCAGAGGAGTCACACCACAGCAAGAAAATCAGGGTGACTTAATTTTGAGATTAGGCAGTAATTAAAAATTACCGAGCTACTGTGCATGAACCCAGAGCATCTCTTCTACGGCAGGACCGAAGCTGCCATTTTCAATGTTTCCAGATGAGCTCGTCATGAGTTTCAGAGTTGCATGTCCCCGTCCCCGTCCCCAGCCACAGCGACGACAGGACTCTTTATGGGGGAAGGCGGAAGAGAACTTGTGTGTGGCTTGACAAGGCCTATTCACTATTATGATAAAACTTCATAGTTGGGAAGGAAAAAGAATACCTATTGTTTTTACAACCAAACCACAGGAAGTAAAGCTTGGCACGATCCTGGCTGGTGGAAAGACCCAGAAGGCAGAGTGCTGAGGGGCTCAGGGTTGAAGACAAAAGCAGAAACCAGCACCTAGAGTCGGTCCTGCAGGTGGCATCCTCAGCGGGTGCCTCCTCTGCAGACACTGCCCTGGGTTCCTGGCTGGGCCCGGGCAGTGACCGTTGGGTTATCTAACTATTCTAGGGTTTGAGGATCTTTAAACAAATAGTCTTGGCCAAGCAGGTCTTAATGTAAATTTGGTTAGTTAATTAATGGTTTCCCGCCCTGCTCATCCAAGGCTTCCGTTCCTTAGGGAAACCTTTCCAGACCCTCTTCCCCTCTGGGTCCTCGCTGCCTGGGTGTTTGCCATCATAGTGTGGGCTGTGCTGGGTCACGACCGTATCTCCCTGTCCACCTCCTGCACTAGAAATGAGCTTGAGGGTGGGTCAGGTATCTCCCTTGCTCCTCTCTGTCCCCTTCTTGTCACTGTGCTTGGCATCCGGCAGCTCTTCAATACACGTCTGTGGGATGAACAAGTGACGGAATGAAAGTGCCTTGCCCAGCGCCTGTCACCACCTGCAGCAGGGCTCATATTTCTTCCCTTCAGGATGTGTGGTCAGCTGAGAAGCAGGAACCAGACCCACGTCGAAAGCATTCATCTGGATAGTGCCATAAAGATGCTTTGAAAAATTAAATGGGAGAACATAATTGTTTGTTTGGCGGCTGCTGTTTGCAAAGTACCTGAGAGTTTCCGGGAGGGAGGGCCTAGCAGGAGGGTGGACGGGAATGCACTTCACTGGCCAGACATCACTCACCGGCGGGTCTTGTAGAATCACCAGAGGATCTGCCTTGACTGGCCTGATGTTTGCACATCCGTGGCCAATGTCAGCACCTACTGCTGTGTAACGAGGTTACTGTCAACATCCGAGGTGGCCACTGCTTTCTCAGGTGGCCCAGGGTCACTGATCTCTGCCCGGCTCATTCCTCTCCCGGGTCTAGGCCAGGGAAAATCTGAGGCCCTGAGAGCCAGGAACACAAGGCAGAAGCAGGATTCTTCCGTGTGGGCCCCACTTGGCAGAATTGTTTTGGGTTTGATAGCTAGGAGCTGACCCTGGGGGTTCCCTTTTGGTTCCTGGTGAAGAAACTTCCTGGGCAGGAACTCCTAGGGATGGTCGCAGGCAACACTGGCTGCTGAATCTGCCCCACTCCCCATGTCCTGGGCCATGAGCTGAGCAACGGGGCTGGCCAGGCTCCACACTGACTGGCCAGTTGTTCTGGACTGACTTTGGTGAGGACAAGGTAAGGTGGCAGCTTCAGGGCGAGGAAGATCTACATGTGCCCTGTTGACAGAGAGGTGCATGCACACACTCGCAACTCACACCTGCACAGTCAGGTACACACGCACACACTCGGCAGAGAAAGGCTGTCCCCGGCTTAATCCTCCTACTCTGTGGTTCACTCCAACTTCCAGTTCCTAGGCCAACATGATGGAGATTTGGCCTACTTTTTCTTCCAGTAGGTGCAGGATCTCTAAGAAAATTTCGTCTATTCGATTTACTATTTGCACAGTTAAGTTATGCAGGCACGATGCCAGGCACATATGGTTAGAAGTCTGGAGATTAGTAATTAATGAATCAAATAGGCATTAAGCACCTGCTGGGCCAGGCACATTTGGTAAAAAGCCCATAAACCATTAAATAGTTAAATAATCAAGTGATTATTTCTTAAGTATTACACAGGTCCTTAGCTCAGTGCCTGACACAGAGTAAGCACCCGTCACGTTTGTGGAATGAATGAATGATATGGGTCCCCTACAAGAGGGATGCAGGGGTGACTCAGATGAAGTCTCTGCCCTCTCCTCAGGCCCCCAAGGGCCCTCCCCACCCCAGCCCAACACGGCTACCCTCACAGGTCAGCAACTTCACAGTGGCAAAGGCTCAACACAGCCATGAGCTCTCTGATGGGGTGAGTGACCAAGTTGGTGGATGGAACCCCTGGGGCTGCTCACCAGGTGGACCAGCAGAAAGCAGGATGTGGGGGTACAGGAGAGTGGGCCCCTGGCCTTGGGTGTAACCTGAATCCACCCTGTTGGGTTGTGTAAGGGCTGAGCAATGAGGCACTGACTGGATCTACGCAGCTGGACATGAGATCCAGCCTCGAACTCCTGACCGCAGGACCTGAGAGGCCCCATGGCATCACCGTGTGGGATGGAACAGACACGCCCACTTACAGAGCGGTGCGAAGGCCTTGGGTCACAGAGCTGAGCTCCTCTGGGGTCCTGGTGTGCTCTGGAGTGCATCCTGATTACAAAGCGGGTGGGCAGGGCCTGGGCCCCAGAGCCCTCCGGAGCCGGCAGCCTGTGCACACTTCTCCACTCCACCTGCCACTCGACCCCCACTGGCTGTGTAAGCTTGGCCAAGCTACTTGGTCTATGCCCATTTCCTCATATGGAAAAGGACCCAAAGCAACCACACCTTGCAGGGGTGCTCTGAGGAGGACAGGAGGCGACAGACTTAAATGACAGGCGTTTGGCCGGCGGGTGGTGTACAGTAAACAGAAGCCTTTGTTGCTAGTCTGTTGGGGCTGAGGACAGCAGGCAGTGGCAGCCTGTCTAACCGTCCTGCGTCCTAACAACAGCAGTGCCCAGAACCGAGCTGAGAACGTCCTCGCAGGTACCAGGTATGTCCTCAGAGCCATCTCCAAATTGGGCACTGCTGACCCATTTAAAGTAGAGAAGACGAAGGCTCTGGGAAGTGACGTGGCCTGTCCAGGTCACACAGCTGAGAACTTGCCGGTCCTTCTGGTTCCAAGACTTTCATACCATCCGTGCCGCCCACCTCCCTGGGCTCGGTCTATCCTCAGCTCCCTGAGCCCACCAGCCCAGCCCCAGCTCATCCTTGGAAGCCGGTCCCAGCTTGAGCAGGAAGCTGCCCTTGCAGAGCTGGACAGGGCGGAGGGCAGGAGGGAGTCGAGCCCACCACGAGACACAGAGGCACCTACTTGTCTGGATCTGGATGCCCAGAGCTGCCAGGCAGGCCACCAGTCCTGCCACCAGAAGTACCACCAGCACCACCAGCCGCTTCTCCACCTGGGTCCGTGCTGCCCAGCACCTCTGGCTGCTCCGGGGGCTGCGGAAGTTCACCTGCAGGGGAGGAGGCAGGAGGGGTGGGGAGGACAGGTGCCGGGGGTGCCCCCTGCCCAGGAGGAAGGGGCTCCACGGCAGGCCCGGGCCCTGGGGAGGCATCAGGGCTGCCCTCCTAACTCAGGGGTGGTCCAGTTCCCACAGAGTCAGCCCTAATCCAGGAAAGCAGCCACCACCCTGCTCAGGAGCTTGGACTTGCTTCCACACACAGAGAGCCAGCAGCTCAAGCCAGCCAGGCTTGTGTGTTCCCTGTCACCCGAGAGGAGGAGATGAAAAAACCTACAGCGTTTCCCCGTGGCTCCAGGAGGGAGTTCAAGAAAGAACAGGATGTTTGGACTTGCGGGCGTCCAGCTGGGCTCTCCTCAGAGCCCCCTCGTCCACAGAGCTGGGGACAAGGCTGACCACGGCTCAGGCTTCCCAGAGCAGGGACGCCCTTAGCTCAGTGAGCCCTCCCAGCCCCACAAGAGCAACCTGATCAGTCCTCTTTTTACATTCGAGGGAGCGGAGGGGGAGCGGGTGCGACCCCACCTCCCAGCACACAGCTCAAGGGGCGGAGTCTGCAGACCCCAGAGCCCACGAGAGGGAGGGCCAGAGAGGGGGTCTCTGGAGATGCTGCGGAAAACACAAGGCAGGTCCTCAAAGGGAGGGAGAATGTCCCCCGCCTCCAGGCTCAACAGGAAAGGAGGCACAATGGGGGGAAGCCGAGGGTGTGGCAGGCCCTTCAGCTCTAGGGACAGAGCAGACAACAGCTTTCAGCCCAGGCCCCGCACACCCAAAGCCTGCCCTGGGTTCCCCGCTGTTCTTAGAGGTACTTCCTGCAACAGCCAGGACAGGAAGGGTCTCCTGAGGGTGGGGGTGGGCGCAGTGTCATGACCTCCCTGTACAAACAGCTGGGCACCAACTCAGGCCACACTAGAAACGCTGACGAAGGGGAAGGTGGACTGTTCTGCTTTCCACTGCTCCTGCGCAGCAGGCAGGCAGACCAAGAAAAGTTTGGGGTGGGCAGGGTTTCAGTCTGGGAAGGCTTCCTGGAGGGGGTGATGTCTGGGCTGGGTCTTGAAGAGTAAGTAGGAGTTGGTGAGGGGTGCGAGGCCTGGATCCCACAGGGCGCTGTTAGCTAAAGAAGGCGGACTGCCTCCTGGGGCCTGGAGAGACGGCATTAGATTTGCCCTTTGGGAAGGGCTGGGAGAGAGGAGTGAGGCCTGGCAAGGAGGGGAAGGGAGATAGGGCAACATTAAGGAGGCCATGGCAGCCTGCCGGGGGGTTCAAGGAGACCCAGACTCCAAGCGGCACAAGGAGGGGCTCTCTAGAGCCAGGAGAGGGCCCTGAGGATGTCCCACGCCACCACTTAGGGATCTGACGTGGGCGCCTGAGGGAAGGGCACTGTGGCCATCCTCGGGGACTCTCCAGGCAGGAGAGGACTGGGAACTGCTGCACCAGAGAAAGGGGAACACGAGAACTTTCTGTGGAAGAAAAATTGTGTCCTAAAACTGAGAAAGGAACTTGAGAACCGGAGACACTTTCATGGACATCCGGGAGGCTCCCACCCCGTGGTGGGTCAGCAGAGGGAGGGAGCCGCTGCCTGCTGGGACCCTGCAGGGGAGACGCAGGCTGGGTGCAGTGGCGCAGCCTGTAATCCCAGCTATGGGGAGGCTGAGGCAGGAGGATCGCAAGTTCAAGGCCAGTCTCAGCAATTTAGTGAGATCCTGTCTCAAAATAAAAACAAAAAGGGCCGGGGATGTGGCTCGGTGGTGGAGCACTTGCCCAGCGTGTGTAAGGCCCTCGGTTCTATCCTCAGCACTGCAGAAAAATAAAAGAAAGAAAAAAAATGGGGTGGGGCGGGCAAAGATTTCTGACCATGTTACTTTGATTACTTAAACTTTATATTAAGCTGGGCATGGTGGCTCACATCTTTAATCCCAGCAAGTGGGAGGTTGAGGCAGGAGGACAGCAAGTTCAAGGCCAGCCTGGGCAACTTAGCAAGACTCTTGTTTCAAAACAAAATTTAAAAAGACTGGAAGATAGCTCAGTGTAAAGCAAGCCTGGTTTTGATAGCCAGTACCAAAAAAAAAAAAAAAAAAAAAGCCTTGTATTAAGGTGAAAGCCACCGGTGCTGACACACACACACACACACACACACACACACACACACACACGGCTCTCCAAAGTTCATAAGGTGCTTTTTTTAGGCATCGGTGACCTCATCCCATTTACCTGGGCACTGATAATCAGAGGGGCCCATGGGTTTGAGGCAGGCACTGCCTCCCCTGGAGACACGGTCACTGTGCCCTCTGCCTGGCCATGGTTTTGCCCCTGGACTTGTGGCGGCCTTCCTCCTCCTCCTTGTGGCCTCTCCTGCCCCGGCCGTGGTGGCTCAGCTCACAGGGTGCAGAGGCTCCCCCTGCTGCAGCCAGCCTTAGGAGGCTGGAGGGCACACCACGAGGCTTGGGGAGACACAGGACACCCTCACCATGTGGGGAGACTCAAAACTGCTGAAGTGAGGGGACCCGGAGGCAGCCAGAGCAGAGGTACTGAAGGGGGGGAAGAGCGGGGGACAAACCAGAAGGCAGAAGAGGGAGGAGCGGGGAGCACGGGGAGGAAGAGGCACCGATGGCAGCTGGGAAATGCTTGCGGGCCTGGCGTCCTGAGCCTTCTGATTTGTCACAGACGGTATGATTCTGGTTTTGTCCCTAAGAGTAGGTACTAGCGTTAGCTCCAGAAGAAGCACAGAAGGGGGGCGGAGGGGAAGAATAAGGAGAGAGGACAATGAGGCGCCCCATCTCTCCAGGACTGGCGCCACGTCCCAAGGCGGCCGTGCCACCTGCCAGAGGAGCCGAGTCAAGCCGGGAGTCATTGTTCGATGTCAAGCAAAGTGTTGAATCTAAACAGATGGTGTCCGCTGGAAATTAAATTAGAATTAGGCCAGAATTGAATTAAAAACTCATAGTTCCAGGCAAGAACCACAAACAGAATTTGAAAAGCGATTCTTAACCCGTGGCATGTTTCTGGCTCGACTTGTGCTGCCGGGCCAAGGCCTCCTGGTTTCTGGCCGGGCCTCACCTCGAAGGGCAGAGCGGATCCAGAGGCAGCTCCCCGGGGCAGGGAAAGTCACCTGGCAGCACTGGCCAATTCTGGGTGCAATGGACAGGGCAGAGGCTGGGCCAGGTACCACTCTGCTCCTTACGGCCACCTGCTCAGCCAAGTCCCTTTTCTCTGAGCCCCCACTGCACCTGCCCTGCCCCCTGCATAGGACCCTGGGGACCATCCCAGGAGATGATGTCACAGCAAGGGGAGAGGTGAGCGATTTCTCGCTTTCCTTTTAGAAACAAGGGCCTGTCAATCATGGGAGACTGGGCTGTGGCCAGTTGGAGGGCAGAGGATTAGTGGCAAGCAGCCCAATCCATCTTGGGGAACATCCCTGGGAAGTGGCCCTTGGCCAAAGTCCAGAGCCAAAGGCTGGAAGATGGAGCTGCGAGTCGGGTGGGCGCTCCCCGCTGGCCGGCCTTGTTTCCCAGCATCATCATGTGAGGCACAGAGAGAAGGAAAGCGGTAGAGAAAGGAGCGTGTCCCCCCAGAGAGCAGCCGAGGAGACCAAGGAGGAAGCACTGGATCCAGAAAAGCCTGGGGGTGGGGGGGTGGAGAGAACGGAGCGGCCGGGCCCAGGAGTTCCCAGGGTTTCCACAGCCAAAAAGCAAAGCCCTAATCGGGGATAAATATTCGGTTACAGAACCAAGTGCGTGGCTCACCGAGGCTTTCAGCAAGAACGAGTTCTGCAGGTGAGGACGGACCGCCTGGGGCCCAGGAGCCGCGCCAGTAGCAGCAGGGGCGGGGAGCCTGGCTCTCAGAGTCGGGGAGCAAGGTTCTTCCCAGCCAGAGCCAGGTCCCCCAGTGACCAGGCCGCATGGAGCAGCAGACGGGAAGCCATTTTCAAAGGTCTGGTGGGGAGCCCACCCCCTGCGTCCAGAAGCCCAGCTGCTCCGAGGGCGAGGGCTGGCAGCGGACCAGGCTGCCCTGGAGTCAGCCTTTCGGAACAGGCAGACCGTGACCTAGCAGGGGGGCCCTGCCTCCACAAGGGTGTCAGTTTGGGGAAGTTTCTTTCATTACAGTTTCCATGAGGTGGACTTCCTGCTGAGGCCACTAGGGTCAGCCCAGAGCAAACCTATGGTGCCTTGTCTCCCGCCATCTGCCTGAGCCCTCCCTACCATCCGGTCCCCAAGCCTGATCTTCTTTGAGTAATAGCTTAAAATTTTCCCATCATAGGGGAGGGGACACCTTGCAGGTCCAGTCTTTAGAGAAACACTTCCCAGCCGTCTTTGATTTCCAGAACGAACACCCAGGTCTCTGTGGCACAGGGAAGAAAGAAGTCAGAGGCCGGCCGAGCCTCCATCACAGGCGCCTGGGCAGCCTCTGGGCCTCCTCAGTGTCCCCTCTCTAAAGTGAGGAAGCTGGGATGAAGCCCCACATGGGACTGTCTCAGATTCTAGAACCTTCAGGCCAAGAGTCTGATCCTGTAACTGGAGGAGAGTTGAAAGGCCTCCTGCTAAGCCGAGAAGGCTTTTTAAAGTCCTGAATGGGTCTGCCTCCAGAATCACCCTCCAAATCACTGCCCTAGGAACTTCAATAGCTCAGTACTCCTAAAAAATAAATCTAAAAGATTTTGAGAAATCACTGGATGAGTGTCACAGGTTTGGGGAGACAGTTGTGGCTGGAGGCTTCCCAGGTTGGCTGCAGGGGCAACCAAGGCTACTTCCCTTCAAGCCCCTGAAGTGCACAAGTGTGGGGCGACCAGGCTCCAGCTTTAGCAGGCCGAGGCCCAGGCAGGGAAAGCTGGTACATAAGGGCTGAGATGTTAGGAGTGGTGAGTTTCTCAGAGAATTCTGCTAGCAGCCAGGTCTGTGCTCTGAGCACTGAGACCACTTTCACCTCTGTGGCCTCATTTGAATATTTGCAGCAGCTCCCAGAGGTGAGTTGCAATATTATTAACCCATTTTATAAAGCTGTGCGAGTGAGCTGCTTTCAGGTCTAAGGCCACGAGGGACAGAGCCAGGGCTCCAGGTTAGGACGAGGTGGCTTAGAGGCTGAGCTGTAGCTCAGTGGGAAAGCGCTTGCCTCATGTGCACAAATCCCTGGCTTTGATCCCTAGCACCAAGAAAGAAAAGACCAAAAAAATAAATGAATAAAAATAGGCTTAGCCCTCAAACAATTCATTTGAGTGGATTGTAAGTAATCCGCCTAAAACAAGATAATAAGATAAAGGAAAACTGCTTTCAAATAAGGTATAGGTAGAACTTTCCTCCAGCTAAATTCAGCACTTTGTTAACACATCCAGTAATAAAAATGGCAAGTGTAGCTGAGAGATGAAAATTTATATTTTCATTTCTTAGCTATTGGTGTGATCACTTTGGAATTAGAGCTAATTACTGCTTCTTCTTCTTCTTCTTCTTTTTTTTTTTGGTACTGAGGATTTAACTCGGGAGCACTCTCCACTGAGCTACACCCGCAGCCCTTTTTATTTTTTATTTTGAGACAGGGTCTCGTTAAGTTGCTAAGGCTGGCCTTGAACTTGCCATCCTCCTGCCTCAGCTTCCTAAGCAGCTAGGATGATAGATGTACACCACCATGGCTGACAAATAGCTTATTTTTATAGTTGCCAATTAAAAGAGGAAGATTTGGGGGTTCACAGTCCATCTTTAAAAGGCTAACATGGAGGGACCGGTTATGTTTCAAGCATCCAGACCATGGAATAACCTGAAAGGCTAAAGATGGTCACCTGTAGTGTGATGACAATTGTCCTAACTGTTCATCTATACTAGATTGAATAAATAATATGCACAAAAGCTACAGATTATTCTAAAAAAATATTTTAGTTGTAGATGGACACAATATCTTTAGTTTATTTATTTACTTTTATGTGGTGCTGGGGATCAAACCCAGTGCCTCACATGTGCTAGGCAATCGCTCCACCACTGAGCCACAAACCCCAGCCCTCTATAGATTTTTAGTAGTGGCATGTTTTGGAAGATTTTAACATGGAAAATGCTTATGAAGTGCAAAATTCAGGACACATAACATTGTACATTTAGAGTGAGCTCAATTATCTTTCAACATACACATACACACACACACACACACACACACACACACACACACGTATACACACAAAAGGGACCAAGGAAGTAGCTAATGGAAGAGCACATACCCAGCATCATGCACAAAGTCCTAGGTTCAATCTCTAGCACCAAACACACACATGTATGCATAGAAAAAAACTAGAACCCATTATTTCTGAGCAGTGGGATCACTGTTTCTTTTTAAATCCTTTTATATATTTCTCTCTCTCTCTCTCTCTCTCTCTCTCTCTCTCTCTTCTAACCACAAATGAGCATGTAAAGATTTTATAGGAAAAAGACCTTCAAATGATTAAAAACATTGAATTAATAATAATAAAAAAGTGTTGCCTTGAGCTGTGCATTTGGTGCACAATGACTTGGGAGGCTGAGGCAGAAGGATAGAAAACTCAAGGCTAGCCTCAGCAACTTAGCAAGACCCTGTCTTAAAAAAATAAAGGGGGAGGCAGGGGTGTTGCTCAGTGGTCGAGTGCCCCTGAGTTCAATCCCTAATACTGCAAAAAAAAAAAAAAAAAAAAAAAGGAACAGCAGAAACCCAACTCTGCCTTGTAAGTTGAGGTAGACAGGTCTTAACTCAGAAACGCAGGCACTGGAGAATTCACAAAAGTTTGCCCTGGGCACCAAGCAAGCCAAGTGAGGTACCCACAGAAATGTCCCAGCCTGGGCTAACCCTTTTGCCTTTCCTTGCTTGGCAAGTGGAAAATATACCCAGCTGGGCAGTGTGACATGGGGATACCAACTGACCTCCAATTCACATGACAGCGATATGGCCACAGGATGTCCCCAACTTGTCCCTAGGGCTCAGCTTTGACATCTATCTGTACCATGGCCACGCTGGCCCTTACTTCATAGGTCATAAAAACAACGATGCTCTGAGCAGACGCTGGAGTGTGCCTTCCAAGCACTTTCTCTGATCCCATCTCACAGATGAGGGAATGAGGACTGATGGAGACGCGGCACCTC
Source organism: Urocitellus parryii (assembly GCF_045843805.1). NCBI lineage: Eukaryota > Metazoa > Chordata > Mammalia > Rodentia > Sciuridae > Urocitellus > Urocitellus parryii. The sequence goes on from NC_135541.1 coordinate 12,958,291, forward strand.
ACCCACGCCCACCAGTGGGTCCCTGGCTTCAGAGTGGGCTCCCTGCACTCTGCCAGGGGGTGCACCTGGATGAATGTACTGCTGATCTGAAAAAGGCTGTAAACTCAAGTGGGCTGCTGTCAGAACAGTGGCACAGCATGTGATTTTGTTGTGAATTTTGATGCTTTTGTGCTGATATATTTAGAACCTTCTGGGGAAGATGAGATGGAAAAAAAAGATTGCTGATTAGATTCTGTTTTGATTTGTGAAGGAAAAAATGCCTGCTACAGAAAAATAACTTCCGGCTGGATTTAGCCTCTGAAGGGTTCACAGGGAAGCAGATTTAGACAGGTTGGGTTGTCTCTCCCAGACTTCTAGGTCTGTGACCAAGCTAAGTTCGGTTATTCTCCTCTCAGGGCCTCAGTTTCCCTATCTGTGAGTTGGGAGAAGTCACTCTGCAGCTCCTAGTGGTGGTCCTGAAGGTTAAGTGGGACCACATAGGTAGGAGTACTGAATCTTAGTGTGTATAGCACTTGGAATATGAGTCTGGATATCCCTGGGCCTAGTTAACTAGTCTGGAGGCTTGGGATATCGCTCGGGGGTACCGCACTTGGCTAGCATGCACCCAGGACCCTGGTTCAATCCCCAGCACTAAAAAATCAAAACAGAACTGACTGGAGAAGGAACTCAATCAATGCTACTCCCCTTTACTGCTGTCTGAATTCCAGCTTCTCAGGGGTGTGTCTGTCCAGAGCTGCGCTGTCCCCTTCTTGGGAGGAGTTCTGACTGGCTTTCAGTTCCCCAAGCAGCCCCAAGACTCTCCTGGACACCTCTCTTGGTCTATCTGCCAGAAGTCCTCCTGGGCTGAGGGGGTCCCACTCCTCCTCTCTCTGGGCTGGTTTCTCAAGATCCAGATCACAGGGCCACCCTGGGTGTTCTCTTCACCACCCCTACCTGCCCAGGTGCAAACCCCACCAGGGCTGACCGCCTGGCAAGAACTGTCCTGGGGCAGGTGTGCAGGGCAAGGACAGCAAAAGGCGTCCTGGTTCACCACTCTGCTGCCAGGCAGGAGCTGGCCAGTCCGGTGTCAGACTCCCATAGGGCACACCCTGGAGGGAGGAATCCAGCTGCCCCGGTAGGTTGAAAAGGGCTAGGGAGAAGGGGACAGAAGACCATATCCTCTCCCTCCCTTCCCCCAGGAAATTCAGGTAGTGGGGCAGGGAGGGGCAGGAAGAAAGGGTCATGTCCCCAGATAGGGTGGGTTGCCCAGGGCCATGTGTGGAATGTAGGGACTTTCAGGCTAAAGCTGGAGCAGTTTTAGATCCCGCCAGCAGTGGGTGGTGGGACCCGGGACAAGTCCCACCAAACACGGGGACTGCCTCTTCTGTGACTTGGTAACTGGGCCGACTCGGTCGAGGGGGTGCTGGACTCTGCCACCTGGGCGTGACGGGGAAGCAGGTGTGGGGGGGTGGATCGGGGGCAGGCTGGCCAGGCGCGGGGAGCGGCAGGCCTCAGCGGCCCTGCGGCCAGCAGGGGACCCTGCTCGCGGGGAGCGGCCGGGGTCCTGCGGGACCGGACAGGACGGGACGGGACGGGGCGGGGCGGCGCCAGCGCGCATGCCCGGGCCTGGCCGGCTCCTACCTGCAGGCCGTTGGGGTACGCGTCGCCCTCGGAGAGCGAGTCCACCAGGTCCTCCTCGTCCAGCGTGGCCCGCTTGTAGGTCGACATCTGCAAGGCCAAATGCAGCACGGACTCCCTCAGCGCCTCCATGGCTCGCGCCCGAATGGGGAAGCGCCCGCGCCCCGCCCCGGCCGGGACACCCGAGCCCTCGGCCGCCCGCCCGCGCTCACCCCCAGCGCCGACAGCACGGCGGCCACCGGGCGCGGCGGCCACACGCTCCGCATGCTGCGCCCCGCGGTGCCGGTCCCCGCCGCCTCCGCCGCGGGATGGGGGGAGGGCCCGCCGGCGACGCGCCACCTTCGCGGGCGGGGCCTGAGCGGCGCGGCTCGGGTTCCCTCGCTGGTCTCCGAGCGGAACCCCGCGGGCCTGGGGCCCCGGAGGAGAGGGGGACCCCGGCCTCCCCCGCGGGGAGGACCCCGACTCCAGACCCTAGCAGGCAGGAAGGGCCTCTCAGAGTTCCCTCCTCAGTAATGAGGTCCCCAGTGCCAGTCGGTATCAGGCCTGGCAGGAAAGAAAGAGGTCCCCCCACTCTCAGCCCTTAGGTGGGTCCAGGGGGGGTGTCCCCATCAAGCTAGAAAGGCTAGGCAGGGGGCTGGGCGAGGAGGGGGGGAGATTAAAATGGCAGGTGTCTCCTGTCTGAGCTCTGATTGCCTCTTTCCTCTATCTCAAAAGGGTTGATTTTTTTCCCCCTTCTTTTTCTGTTTTTGATACCCAGGGGCACTTTACCTTTGAGTCACATCCGCAGCCCTTTTTGTTTCATTTTGAGACTGAGTCTCACGAAGTTGCTTAGGCCTGGCTAAATTGCTGAGGCCGGGTCTAACTTGAGATCCTCCTGCCTTAGCCTCCCCAGTCGCTGGGATTACAGGAGTGAGCCATCGCACCTGGCTAGCTCGGGGATTTTAAAGCTGGATGAATGAATTTCAGAAAATTCCAGGGAAATTTCTTGACATGGAATGAAAAAAGCCATATGCATTTGATTGGCCAAAGGGTAATCAGGTGCCTGCCACACTCTTCCTCAAAGGTTGTGTCCCTTCCTGGGTACATGAAGAACGGTAGCTTTGAGAGTGCTGGGGATGTATCGCAGGAATGGACCATTCTCCTAAGCATGCAGAGGCCCCAAGTTCCATCCCCAGCACACAAAAACAGAACAAAGACATCATGGATTTGGACCAGGTCAAAACTCACGCTACTCATGTTATCAGTTGTTAAACAAACCAACCACGAAAGTGACCCTTGGGTCCCCCCTCCCACAGGAGTAGAGAGCTCCACACAGGTATCCCTTCCCTCGCCTTCCTCCACCCACTGGAAGAGTGGGCTCTCTTAGGTGTCCGGTGTTTAGGTGGGGACTCTGGGGCCCAGCACTGTCCCTGCCACACTGAATCCACAAAAGGCCGAATCCAGCAGAATGCCAGAGGACACGCCACTTTAAACCATGGAGTGCCTGAACTTGAACATATTTTTCAGTTTTGGAAAATACATTTTTGATCATTCCCAGTGGATTCTCACAACCACACACAGGTTCGAATTCGCAGGATCAGAGCAGGGAGATGCCCGACCAAGTTCTCAGGATCAGCAAGATGGTGGCTCCTCAGAGTGTCCTGGCTGCCACCCCTGCTGTCTTGTGGTCTCCCCAGCAGCCAGAGCTGTCTTCAGAACCAAAGTTCTCATCTTGCCACCCCTTGCTTAAAAGCCCTCGGCCACCCCTGGAATGACATTTGCCAGGGCCCCAGAGCCCTGGCCACTCCTGTCCCTTATCTCAGGCTGCACCTCACCCACTCAGGCCCATCTTCTCTGGCATTCACGCCGTTCTTCAGATTCCCCGAGTTGCCCCTTCCCCCAAGATCTTTGTAGCTGCTGCTGTCTCCTCTGGAACTTTCTTCTTTCATCTTTCTCCTTTCAGCCAGCGCCTGTTTCAGGGCTCAGCTGAAATGCCACCTCCTGCAATATCCCAGCCACCCGCAGGAGCTCTGCACCTTCTTTATTACAGAAGTCTGTTTGCTTTCCTTTAGAGAATTTATTGTAGTCTGTTAATACTTTGTTGTTTTTAAGTTTTCATTGTCTAGCTCTTTGCCTCTTCCCAGAATCACAAGCCCTATCAGGGCTGGGACCTTGTCTGGCCTGTCAGCAGAGAATCTCCAGCCCCTGGCATATAGTAGGTGCTCAACAAACAGCACCCTACTTAAAATGAATGGTAGAACAAATGGGGGGGGGAAGTGTTAAAATGAATGGTGGAGCGAGTTGGGGAAGGTGCCTTTATATCCTCAAGATTTCTGTCTTTGTAATGTCTAAGTCCAAAGAAAACAGGGGCACAGGTCCTGGATGAGCGGGGAGAAAGTTAAATTCTTGAAACTTCTGCCTCACTCCCCCTTGGTAGAAAAAAATCCCATTGTACCCCTCAAAGAGAGAAGGGACTTCAGAACTGCTTCATTTGGGTTATAGCTGGGATTCTTCTACACCAGAACACTGCTTTACACCAAGAGACAGGAGTCGAAACAGCTCCTAAACTTCCTCATGCCAAAAATATAAACTACTCCCTTTCCCATCAGCACCACTGACATGTGCTCTTGCTAAATCTACATACATTTATCGCCTGACTTTTGTTTCTGTAAACTGTCACCACTTCCCTGGGACCCGCAGAGGAGCAATCTAGTTCCTTCTCCCCAGTTTGATCAAACTACCTAAGATTCCTTTTTCCATCGTTGGTCTATTTCTTAGGTGGGCAGTGGGCAGGTGGACGGCTGAGTCAGCCCGGCCCTGCCCGGGCAGCCTCCCTAACTTGGCTGCCAGTAGAGTGTCAAGTGCCCGAGGGAGAGGCCCTTGAAAACGAAGCTAAATCCCAGACATCTCTCCAGGAGCCCCTGGGTGTGAGGGATTGTCACCCCCTCTCACCCACCTGTTCTCCGCTTGGCCCCTTTGGTGGAAAATGAAACTGAGGCTGGGTGTCACTTGCTAGTGTCCTTTAGCAAGGGCTTCCTCTCTCTCCTCTGTCTCATTTCAGAGACCTCCCTTTCTGGGAAGATCTCCTGACTACCCGCCACCTGCTTGCCTGCTGTGTCCCAGGACAGCTCGCAGGACAGTGGTGTCTTCCACTCTGGACAGAAGGTCCAGAAGCTGGGTCTGTAGCCTCCAGGCCTCCAGATGTGTGAGCAAAGGTGGGAGGCAAGACAGGGAGGCTGGCCGCTGGCTCCAGGACCAAGGCCAGGCACCCTGAAGTCCACCGCGCCACGGCCATCTGTAGCTGGGTGATACAGGAAGCTTATGTGCACCCCAAAACACTGAGATGGAGGCCTCTTTATTTTTCAGCACACAAAAGTTGAGGGCCCCCTTCCTGAAATACTGCTGCAGGCCCCCCCTCGAGGTGGGGAAGGCTTAGCGGGGCTCCGCTGGGTGGGGAGCACCATGGGGCCTCCTTGGTGAGTGACACTCCTTCAGTGGCAGCCCCACCCCCGGACGTGCTAGTCAGCCACTGTGTGGAGTCCCTACACCCCCTTAGGCTTGGCCTCAGCGGGAATTAGGAAGGGCAGGGGAGAGGGGCTGCACAGACCTGACCCCCACCGTGTGCCGTGAACACCTACTATGTGCCATGGACATCTACTATGTGCCATAACACAAAAAAAGTATCCCTCCTCTGCTCTACTCTGCTTCACTTAAAGACTGAGGATCAGGGAGGAGGCAGCACTTGCCCCCTCCTGTCACCAGGCTGGAGAGCAAGGACCAGGATCTTCTGCGCTTGTCTCCCCATCCTGTTGGCACTGACTTCACTGAGCAGCCTCCAGAGCCCAAGGCACAGCTAGAAGGTGGCCAGGCCTGCCTGGGGCCCGGACTCTGCTCCATGCATTTTGCGGAGGGCGGGCTGCTTCTCCAGGTGGGGACCTCACAGAGTGGGTGCCCCAGGAAGACCGGGGTGCTGGGCTGGCGGAGGGCCAGCGCTGTGCTCCCTAATTGCCTCATTTGCGGTTGCAGATGCCACACCCGGCCCCAGGAGCGCAGGGAAAGGAGAACAACCTTGGCTTTGTGGGGAGTTTCCGCCTTGGTGTGCCTGCAGCTGCGGAGGAGGAACCTGGGCTGACTCCGGGCCTGGTGCTCACCAGAAGGGTTTGGCTGAGACCGAGAATGAGCAGTGGAACCCTAGCGCCCTGCAGAATGCCCCGGTCCCCCATGTCCCCGCCAGACGGGGAAAGTGCCAGGAACCAGATGAGGGCTGGAAGCCCTGCCCTGTGGAGACGGAAGGCCCGGGGTGGGCGAGAGCGAGACATATAAATGCTCACATGTTTCTGACAACAAAGGCCTCGTGGCCTGGTGCCACCCGGGCACGGCCCATTTGTCTGGACAGCGTTAGTCACTCCCAGGGCTCTTGCGGTTGGTTTGCCAAAGGCAGGGGATCTTCAGGGAATCCTGGACATGTCGGAGGCAACAAACAGCAGCCCCGTGAGAGGGACTCTGAGGCCAAGGGCTGACGGCCACACCCTCAGCTGCCTGCACACTCTACTCCGAAGCTCAGCTCTGTAGACATGCCGTCCTGTGGCCAAGTGCCCATCAGTTCCTGCTCCTGGAGCCCGTCATTGGCTGTTCAACTGTCACATGGCACCCAGGGCACAAGCATGTGGCCTGTGAGCTAAATGCTTACATTCAGCAGGCACAGTGAGTAAAAGGCCTGTTCCAAACCTCAGTTTAGAGCCTTATTCTACAGTTCCAAGCTGAGTGACCTTGGGCAAGGGACTCAGTGGTCTCTCTGTGCTCAGTGGTCCCATCTGTAAAATGGGGGAAGATTAAGATAGTACCTCCCTCTAGGACAGCAAGACCCTGTCAAAAATAAATGAAAGGGGCTGGGAATAGAGCTCAGTGGTAAGTGTCCCTAGTACTGCCAAATAAATAAATAAATAAACGGGCGCGGTGGGACACGCCTATAAGCTCAGGGACTCAGAAGGCAGAGGCAGGAAGATTGCAAATTCAAGGCCAATCTGAGCGACTTAACGAGGCCCCAAGCCACTTAGCAAGATCGTCTCAAAATGAAAAATAGAAAGGACTGGGGATGTAGCTCAGGGGTAAAGCACCCATCGGTTAAATTCCCAGAACTTAAATAAATACATAAAGAAAATAAACGGTCCCTCCCCCACAGGACTGCTCTGATAACTAATACAGACAAAGTACCCGAACAGTGAGGGCCCTCAGGGGGTGCCCACCAGGTGTTAGCTGTTATTACTGTGCCATCGTCACTTTATAAAATATCAGGTTTGAGGGGCTTCAGTTGATCTGCAATGTGTAAAGAACAAACCCCCCCCCCTCCTTGGACCGGCACTCAGGGGTTCCCCAAATGGCCCAGCCTCCCCCACCCATCCCCTGCCCCATCTTGTCTCATTCGACACAAGCTTGCTAGTCCCTGATACTTGCCAGGCCCTGGCTGCGAGCTGACGGGGCAGCTCTGAGTAGGACCTGGTCCCCACCTGCAAGGGGCCTGGGGCTGTTTTCTCCCTGACCAGGATTCTGCCTGCTCGACTCTAACTGCCCCTCTCCATCTTGGATTGCCGCCTCCTCCTCCTCCAGGAAGCCCTTCTTTCCTCCCCAGTCAGAAGGAATTGTGCCCTTCCCTCCAGCGGGCCCCAGCACAGCACCCGCAGGATATTTAGGCCTCTGGGTGTCCACCTGCGATGGCCAGAACCTGAGGGGCAGGCAGCCATCGCTTCACCTTCCCACCTGCTGGTTGGTTTATATCCCAGATTTTCACTAGGGGACAGGCATCTGTGATTTCAACCATGAAAAAACAGAATTTACGGCTTGAATAAACTCCAGGAAGAGTCAAATAGGATGACTGTGGGTAAAAGGCAAGACAGTAACAAAATGGCCGCCACTCTGAAGGATGACACCCTTGACATCACGATGACTTTTGGGGGCGGGGAGTACCAGAGACTGATTTGGGGCACTTGGCCACTGCACCACATCCCCAGCCCTATTTTTGTATTTTATTTAGAGACGGGTCTTACTGAGTTGCTTGTTAGCACCTCAGTTTTTGCTGAGGCTGGCTTTGAACTCGAGATCGTTCTGCCTCAGCCTCCCGAGCCACTGGGATTACAGATGGGCACCACCACACCCAGGTTTTACTTTTTGTCATGGGAGTCAGCCTCTATCCCTTTTTCCTTGGCTGCCAGGATCCTCACAGCCAAATCTGAAATTCACCTATTGGTACTTTCCTGGCCTTTACGTTTGGCTTTTCTTTGTTGACGTCTTCCACGATCCTGATTGTCTATTTCTAGAGCATATCATTTTACTGAATGTAGTAGTTGTAACCAACCATGAATCCTGTGGAATAAAGTGAGTTAAAAATAACCTTATCAGGAACGCGCTTCCCCTAACACCCTGTCCTAGAAAGGCAGCTTCCAGACATGTACTTGGCAGTGGGAAGGCCTGGCCCCGAGGCAGTAAAGACAGACCCGGGCCCAGCCCCAGGTTCCCTGGCTCACATGACCTTGGCCATGTTGCTTTCCCTCTGGGGGCTCCGGGACCCCACCTCAGGCCTGCTTCCCGCCACTGGCTCGTGCTCTCAGGTACACTGTCTAGTCTTGGCCTTGGTTCCGCCAACATTTGGCTCTGTCCCAACCCTGTTGCTGTCCTCAGGGCAAAAATAACTGACTGCCCAGGTGACCGAGCCTGCTGCCCACAGCCAGGGCCGGAACACAGTCGTCAGCAGGTTCGCTGAGCCCTCGATGTGGTGACCAGGTGCTTGACCTCTGTGGTCCCCCTCCCCAAACCACGCCACCCGGGTCTGATTGTGAGCCACAAGAGGAGACCCACTCGAGGATCGTCCTACAGAGCACCTGGCTGGGCCCTCAAATCTGCGAGGGCATCAGAAGCCAGGAGAGCCTGAGAAGCTGTCACGGTCACGAGGAGCCGAAAGACACACAGAGTGACCTAGTGTGGCCTGCGGAGGGCACAGAAGAGGACGCTGGGCACCCCTGAGGGACGTGAGTGGGGTGTGGACGTCGGTGAGTCCTGAGGCCCCAGTCCTGGAAGCGCGTCATATAAGATGCTGATGATTCGGGGAATTGAGAGTGGGGTGCCAGGGCCCTCTCCACACCGTCGTCCCCATGATTCTACCTAAAACTGCTCTAAAGTTAAAAGGTTTATCTAACAAAATAACTGGCCATTCCCTGGAAGAGAAAGCAGTCCTTGACCGACACAGCTCTTCTACGCTCTCCTCTTACTCATGGCTTGGGGTCGCCTTGTGGAGTCAGCCCCGGGAGCCCCATTTCACAGACGCAGAGACCGAGGCTCCAGCCAGGGTGGCGCTGGCTAGTGAGCAGCGCTGAGATGCAGATGGGGCCTTCCTGGCTTCCTCGGGGTCTCCCCATCTCCTGTGCCTCCAGACAATCTCCTGTGGGGCCTACGGGTCTCCCCAGTCGGGCTGTGGGACAAAGGGAGGGATGTGGCCGCAGGTGGTGGGGGAGGGAGACTGCTTTGTGCCACCAAGGGGTCGGAGGGGCTGGAGGCCTAGCAGGGAGCGGTGGCGGGGGTGGCGCAGGTGCCCCAGGGAGACACGGGAAGGCCAAGGGTAGAGGGGCACTGGGAGGTCAGCCTGCTCCCCCTTCCTTTGAGCAGCAGCAGCCCCCCCAGCCCCCAGCCCGTGAGTCAGTCGCCCTGGTCTGGACCGCAGTCCCTGGGCTGGCGCTGGCTCTGGAGCGGGTGGGAGAGACGTGCCCGCACACGCAGGGGCCAGGGAGCACTCGCCACCGGCCCAGGGCTGACTCACGTGCAGGGGCCCCGGGGGCATGGAGAACCCTGCCCAGCTGCCTTGGTGCCCAGGGAGGAGGCCATTCGTGCCAAGCCCCCCACCTCGTGGCACCACCTGTTCCTCCCCATGGGCCACCCCCTCACCCACCTGAGGGCCTCTACCCGCCCGCTGAGCCTCTGTCCAGGCCTCCTGGCTCTGCCCTCCTCGGAGGTCAGCACCCAGGCCCTGGACCTCCAACTCCACTCACCCTGGCCCCTCATCGGCCGTTGGGCTCGGGTGGAACTTTCTAAATGGATTTGTGCGACTCAGTCACTCTCTGCCTCATGCGGAGCTGGCTGAATAAAGGCTCTCGGCCCCACCTCCCCCACAGGGACCTGCTCCTGGCCCCTCACCTCTCACTGCTCCCCCGCACTGTGACTGGCTGCACCCCAACCGCCCAGCTTCCTGCTCGCAGGCCCCAACCCTCTCCGCCTTCCGTCCTGCTTGACTCCTACGTGCATCTTCCTCCAGGCGGCGGGACCCTTCCCCAAGGCCCCCAGAAGCTCGCTTCTAGCATCTCATCCCGAGGGAGGGGCTGTGCGGCCTTGACAAAGGCATTTCCTGCTGGTCTGGGCTTTGGTTTTCTCCTCTCCTAACAGGAGGCTCAGGGTGCCTTGTCTGTGGGGTCACTTATCCAAATAAGCTAAGTGAGACTCAAGGTCCTCAGCTGTCCCCGGGAAACCTCAGCGCATGTGGCAGGAGCGAGAGACCCCCGGGGAAGAGTGCACGCGCCAGGCACAGGTGAGTTCTTGACTCTTTTCCAACTCGGTGTAAACCACCTGGGCTGCAGGGGCTGAGCAGCCTGCCCAGTCCCCCACCTGGTAAATAACAAGGCTGGATGTGAACCAGGTGTCTCTGTCCCCAGAGCTCGCTGTATTGCCATGATAATAAACCAGGTGGTGGCCGCCACCTCCCTCCACCCTGCCCTGCCCACCAGCTTCATCCTCACCATTTTGGGCACCGCCTCCCAGCTGGGTTCAAGGGGCTTGGATGTCTTCCTGAGCTTCGCTGAGCACCAAGTTCAAGGCAGACCAGGGAACCACAGCTGGCCCTGACCCTGGGGCCACCGCAGATGCCAGGGCACCTTCTCCAGCTCCGGCACCCTTGGGTGCAGCACGAGCGGGCTGGGTGAGTCTCCAGCTGGGGAGGCCAAGGGTGCCCGGACAATTTGCCGATCTAATCACATAAAACTCAGGACAAAGTTAATCTGTCTCATTTAATGATATTTAAAATGGTGATGATGACTGTCCTGCCCAGTAATTAGGCACAACCAGGAAACAGCTCATGGAAACAGTTGTTATAATTAGTATTTGTGCTACCCAAGTGGGAGGGTGGTGGCTGAGAAGAGGGAAGAAGAAGTAGATGGAACAGGAAGCCTTGGGGACTCCCCAGATCGATGAACCCCAAGCTGACCAGTGCATGAGAAGGATCCCATCCGACTCTCACGATGACTTCCCGTTGTGGGCACTGTTACCCCTTTTCTAGGGTGAGCAAACATGCTCAGAGAGGTCACTTATCCAGAGTCACAGGGTCATTGAATGGCAGCCAGGGTTCACCCAGGCTTGCCCATCTCCCCCTCCAGCCCAGGTGATGTCTTGGGCAGTAGAAGCGACTGGGAAGAGGCTGGGAGGTGGCAATTCTGGTGCCACCTTTCCCTGGGTGTCAGCGAGTGACTTCCCCCTTTGGATTATAAGAAGGAGTGCGTCAACCTGGGGGCTGGGTGAGAGGGCAGCTTTGGAGCCAGGCTCCCCGGAGTCTAATCCTTGGGCACCTGAGCCTTGGAGGGCCAGGGTCTCCTCACAGGGCTATGAAGTCAAAGAGCAAGAAAGACTTGGAACCAGGCGTGAATCGTATCCCCATTAGTGGGGAAAGAGCAGGCTTTGCCGTCAGTATTTTTCGTCTATGAAATGGGGAGGTGGTGGCTGGATCACAGCAGTGGTTTACAAATATACAGATTTTTAATCCCATGGAGCCATTTATTTTTAAAAAAAGAAACTCAACATGGGTGGAACACTGTGGCACACACCTGTATCCCAGGGGCTTGGGAGGCTGAGGCAAGAGGATTGTAAGTTCAAAGTTCAGCCTCAGCAACTTAGCAAGATGCCATCTCCAAATAAAAAAATAAAAAGGGCTGGGGATGAGGCTCAGCAGTTAAGTGCCCCTGAGTGTGATCCCTGGGACCAAACAACAACCACAAGAACCTTGATCTAAGCCGAGCTGCTGCTTCTGTCCTCCATGGCCTCGTGCCCTGACCCTGAACCGGGTCCTCTCAAAGGATCCAAGAAACAGTTTGAAAAGCTCTCTGAGAACTAATGGCTCTAAAGCTCCAAGACCGCATGCAGGGTGGGCACAGAAAGTCCCAGCCTCCGTGGGGATGGTGCTCGGCATCACGGGGTGGACACACGGGCCGTGGCACAGGCAGGCCACCCTCATGGTGGATTCCCTGAGGCCTGCTGGCTGCTGCGTGCAGGCGGCACAGCTGTCCTCCACGGAGATGGCTGAGGAGCAGGGGGAGAGCGCTGGACCTGGGCTGGCCGGGGCCCCACATCCTGGCCCAGCCACGTGGCCTAGAGCAGTTGGTGTCAGGGTCTCACTTTCCTCAACTGTGAGATGGGGTGACAGCACCATCCTCATTGGATGTCATGAGGACAGATGGATTCAGGTGTGGGAAAAGGCTCTGACAGTGGACGGCCACTCCAGATGGGCACTTCCTGATCCGGAAGGCTGCTGTCCCTCCTCGAGGACTGACTCTGGAGCCACGCTCCACAGGGCCGAGCTCCAACCCCAGCGCCTGCCGGCTCCGCCTGGTTCCTGGTATGCAGTAAGTGCTCAGCAAGTGATTGCTGGGCGCAGGTTTGGGGGACAACAACTATTGGCCAGGTGGCTCCCTGATGCCCTTGTGCGGCGACAGAGCTGCTGAAAAGACTCAGTGCCTCCTTCCCGGCCTCGGCGAGTGGGGTTCTGAGCTAGCGTGTGGACCAGCTCCCCGGGGCTCTGCTGGGGACCCGTCTTCTGTCCTCAAAGGCCAATCACCTCAGCAGCCACTTCCCAGAGGTTCTGACGCCTGCTTCCTGAGCACCTACCACACGCCAGGCCTTCGCCACCACCCTGCAGGGTAGATAGTGCTGCCCCCACTGGACCGAGGAGGGAAGCGAGGATTGGAGAGGTGACGTGACCAGCAGCTGGCCTGGAGGGCTCCCCAGGGGTGGAAGCTGCTGGAAGGTCTGGAAAGGCTCCAGGGACCCGCCCAAGCTGCTGGGTGCTCTCACCCAGGTCCCAGAGCTGGCTCCAGGGGAAACCGGCAGCCTAGTCCAGTCACCTCCTCTGCAAGCCGTCTTTGACCAGTCCTGCCCCCCCCACGCCTCCTCTGCTGCCACCGTGGGTCCTGCGCCATGCACCAGGCTGGCACCAAGGGCACCACACATCAGTTTACTAGTCCTGCCAAATGCCTCTCTGGCCGTGTGTCCTAGGCAACCTCTCCGATCCTCAGCTCTCTCATGGCGGGTGATAACAGCACAGATCTGGAAAGTGGTGGTGAACAGCAAACTGGGGAAACCCAGAAACAATGGCAAAAACTTATTTAGCACTTACTGCATACCAACACAGGGACTTGCCTGTAGGATAAGGGCCAGAGGGGAAAGTGTATTGGTCCCACCCTGCCATCCCCTTCAAGTGCCAGAGAAACCACAGACCCTCTTCCCTGCAGCTCTGGGCTTTGGGGATGTGGCCAGATGGCACAGGATGGGAATTCAGGCCTGGGGTGCAGGCCCCGCCCCTTTGGGTGGGAGGTGAGGATAGAGGGGGCTGTTCTGCCAGGTGATCCTTATCTTTCCTCCTGCTTCTCCAGGCAGCAGGCCTGTCTGGACGAGTCCCCAGGGAGTGGGCATGCCCAGCCACTGGCACCCTGGGGCAGCAGCTCATCCTGTCCTGGATGCTCTCACCCAGGACACATTCTTTTCCCTGTCTCCCGCCTCCTGTCCCTCCTGGGCTGGGCTCCCCCTCTGCAGGGTCCTGCTACTTCTCCCCTTTCCACACCTCTGGTGGCTCCCCGTGGAGCACTGGCCGGGCCTGTGCTCCTGACTCCACCTCTGGCTTCTCTCCAGGCACTGCTTACAGTCAGGTTCCTCCAACCGCCTGCCAAGGTGCCCGGACATCAAAACTGCCGGTGCCAGGGCAGACCTGGGGGCAGCACCCCTGGTGACTGGCAAAGCTGCAGCCCCAGCAGCCTCGGCCACCACCCTGCTCCCTGAGGAGGCCGTGCAGCGTGTGGGAACCCAGACACTCAGGATCCAGATCCCCACCCTGCCAAGGCCTCGGTCTGTAACCTTGAGCTGCCCCTAATCCCTCCCCAGGGCTCAGTTTACCGTCATCTGTGAAACGGATTTATGAGCACATTGTTCTGAGGACTTCAGTGACTTCATAGGCAGCCCTTAGAACAGGACAGAAAACAAAGGACACCCTGGACAAGTCTCAGCTATGACTGCCACAGACACTGCCCCAAGACCAAGCTCACGGAGCGGCTGACCCTGGATCTGGCCCACCGCTGTATCAAAGTTTTTGAAATGCCAACTTTCTGGAGATTTTGGAGATGACATGAAAATCAGTATTTCCAACTTTCCTTTAAAAAGGAAAAAAAAAGATAGCAACAAATAAAAAAAAACTGAGTGATGCTGGACCCACATTCTCTCGTGGTAACTGCCCACTGCAGTTGGGGGGTGTGTCCCGAGGACAGGCCAAGTCCCCAGGCTCCACAGCCCACCCTTTCCTCCTCCGCATGGCCCACGGCTGCCTCACTATTTACCGCGCAGTGTCACTCGAAGCAAAGAGAAAAGACACATATTTCTTGGAGCTTTGTCTGAGTCAAAAGTGGGAAAATGATTTATGTGACACTTCAAAATGGGTCAGACTAATCCATGGTGACAGACGTCAGAACAGTGGTGCCTCTGAGGCTGGAAGAGAGGGAACTTCCCGGGGGATGGAAATGTTTGGGAAATGTCGTCTACAGGGATCCCAACGTGCTCATGAGACAGCAGTGAGCCACCGAGGTGGACAAAGGCTGAGAGTATTCAACAGACCCCTGGGCACGGTAAACAGACTCTGGGCTTTGAGGAGGGCGCTTCACTCTTGGCAACGGACCTGTCGGGAGATCCTGATGAAACCTCAAAGCAGATGTCTGCAGAGATGGAACTGTCGTGGGGCGGCCTAAATAACGCCCAGCTTCACTGAGTCAACTTCCAAATCACTGAGTTTGGAGGTCACACAGCTGGGCAATATGCTATTAGTTTCCCCAAAACTGGCTTGGCTGTAGATGACACTTCTGACACCCAGGGTACGATGCTAACGGTCGCCAAGGTTACATTCCAGGGACCCAAAGGCTGTTTTTGCTGAAAATCCTGAGTCTTCCCTTGGGCCGCTGGCGGTCTGATGGTGACCCTGGAACAGGGCTCTGTCCCCTTTGCTGCCCGTGTGCTTTTCCAGCAGCCACAGCAGCCTGAGCACCGGGAGCCCTCAGCCCTGTCCTGGGGCCCGGATGGAGTCAGAGGCCAGGGTATTGGCCCAGGAGGGTGGCACCGGCCACAGGGCAGCTCAGCAATTCCTCAGACAAGTTGAAGATAACCTCTGGGCCATCGGAGCCTCATGCCAGACTGTCTCTTGGAACCCTGCCCAACCAATGCAAAGTCACCAGGCTTGTGCCCGGCTCGCCTCCCCCTATGTCCAGGGACCAGCCCGGCCTCTGGGTCGGGCTGCTGTCTTGGGCTGAAGCCCCCGTTAACGCCGCTGTCCCTGTATATCTGTGTTCACGTGACTCAATTCTGTTTCCACTGTCACTGAGCCAATGGGTCCCCTCTCTGGTGTCAGTTACATGGCTGTCTGCATTTGTCAAAGCTCCTGGCCCGCGTGCTTTGCCTTGTGTAAGTCGCTGAAGCAGAAAGATGGGTCAGGACGGGTCTCACATTTCAAGGAAAATAGGGACTGATTCCTCCGGGCGTGAAGAAAACGCCACCCGGGTTTAACACGCCGACAGCTGTGACGGACACATAACTCAGGATGCCTCTAGGAAGCCAGTCCGGCTCCCTGCGCGGTCCCTGCTCACTGGGAGCCGGAGACGTGCGGTTCAAGGCCAGGAATAAGGTTCATCCTCAAAGAACGGTCCACACCCGAGGGCCCCGACACAGAGCCGTCAGCTGCGTGTGGCTCTTCAACTTAATTAAAATGGAATAAAGTGAAAAGTTCAATTCCTCATTTGGACAAGTCACACATGGCTCCCTGACAGCCCAGACACAGAACCCACAGATCCTTGTGGAAAGTCCTCCTGGACGACAGTGGTGTGCAGTCGCCAAAGCTGGGCTCCCTCCTGGTCTGGTGCCAGCCTGGGCCTCGGCAGGGCAGCCCGACCAGGCGCCCAGAGCGGCTCATGAACGTGCGCTGAGCTGAACGAGGAGGAGGCCGACAGCCAGGCCCGGGTTGCAATCCCAGCTCTGGCTCTGGACTGCGGGCCTCCAGCAGACCTGTCCTCTACAGGGGACAGTCCCATCAGGACTGGGCCCATCCACAATGTTCTCAGGGGCAATCAGAGCACCAGGGACCAAGAAAAAGCCTGCAGGGGGACTGATGCGTCAGGAGCGGTACCTGCCTGGCCAGACAGCAGGGCAGGGCGGTGTGAGGGCTAGGGCACTCTGCTTGTGAGGGTGGCCTCTGAAAATGGGGGCAGGAGGGCGAAGATGAGCGAGGCTGGGCGCACCGCGAGCTTGGGGGAGGGCTCCTGAGCCCAGGGAAACTGTCCCCTTCCTGGCAGCTGGATCCTGAGCTGGAAAACAGCACCAGACACCCAGACACCTGCTGTGGCCAAGGTGACAGAACAGGGGCTACCCTGATCCCTGGGGGCATGGACCCCCTACCTGGGAAGGCTGAAGTAGGGACTTACCACGGGAGCCGCTGGGAACAGAGAGGACTGACCGCCCTGAGCCAGAGCTGGCTTTGTCTTCCCAGCACCCACCCTCCCTACCTAGGCATGGCGCAGCAGGGTGTCCACACTCGTCTGTTCTTAGTTCATGCCATGAATACTCACCATGTCCCCGGAACCGGGAACGAGCTGCCTGCCAGGAAGGCATCACTGAACCCGAGTCCTGGCCCTCAGGAGCACGAACTGCCCAATAACACAGACAATAAACAATGCTGCTGAGAGTAAAAATGATTGCCTCTAACATTTACTGAGTGCTTACTGTATGCCAAATTCTAAGTGCTTTTTCATGCATTCTATCTAATCCTTACAAAATAATCATATGTATTTACTGACCTGATCCGAAGAAACTGAGGCACAGTAAGATCACGTATGTCATCCAATAAAGATGACCCAGCTCTCAGTGGTGGAATTTGAGATCTGAACCCAGAAACCCGAGTCCCTAACAGTAGGCGGACGGCCTGACTGCGGAGAGGAGTGGGCAGTGTGAGGAGAAAGGACGGCAGGGAGGTACTGAAAGGAGTCAGGGAAGGCCTCTGTGAGCTGGGGACATGCAAACTGAGGCAGGAACGTCCAGGTGCCCATCATGAGAAGAGCACTTTAAGCCCTTGGCAAGAGCAAAGTCCAGAGGCAGGCAGGTGGCGGGCACCTGTGATCCCAGCAACTCCGGAGGCTGACGCAAGGGAATCGCAAGTTTGAGGCCAGCCTGGGCCTCTTAGCAAGACCTGTCTCAAAATAGAAATTTTTGAAAAGAACTGGGGTTGTAGCTCACTAGCATGTGAGGCCCTGGGGTCACCCAAATACTGGAAAAAATGAAGCAGGGCAATATGGTTGTAGGAGGGGGTGACCCTGTCTGACCCTCCCAGGCCCCATGCCATTCTACAGAGGAACTCACTGAGGCCCTGAGGTGAGGCCTTGAGAGAAGAAATCCACCCCCCAAGGAAGCCGATCAGGAGCAAAGCCAGGGCAGGACTGGAAGCCAGGCCTCTGCATCCCTGGCCCAGGCTCCTTCCAGAGCCCTGCACACCTGGCCACCGAGGCTAAGGGCTCAGCTAACGATGCCAGGCCAGCTGAGGGGTCCCCTGTCTTCGTGCACCCAGACTCTACCTTCCTCTGAGTCCAATGCGTGTGTGTCAGGCCTGGGCGGCCCCCTGCTCAGAGTGCACGCTACCCCAGCCAGGCTGCGCGGTGCTGGCCGAGGTGACGGCACTTCCACCTCGGTGGGGCCAGGCTGCCCCCTGCACTTGCTCTGAGCGGCGGGAGCGAGGGCTGCCCTGTGGTGGCCACAAGCAGGTTTTGAAGTCAGACACACTCGGCTCAGCTCTTCGGAGCTGTGTACTGAGCGAGCCCGGCTGCCTCTGAGCCTGGGTTTCCTCTCTGTACACAGGAAGGGAGCAGTGGATTCCCCACTGAGGATCTGAGGGTCAGAAGACACAGAAGAAAGTGCCCAGTACGGCGGCCGGGGCCTCATGTATCACAACGGCAGGGTTGTCTTTTCTTTTTTGGCGCTGGGGATTGAACCCAGGGGCACTTAACCCCCGAGCCACATCCCCAGCCCTTTGTATTTTGAGACAGGCTCAGGGTCTCATCAAGTTGCTGAGGCTGGCCTTGAACTTGTGATGCTCCTGCCTCAGCCTCCCGAGTTGCTGGGGTTCCAGGCGAGTGCCACTGCAGCACAAAGGCAAGTTTTAAACACTGTTGTCACGGTCATTGATGTGAGGGTGCCAGCAGCGCAGGGGCCCTCAAGAGATCATGCCTTGCACTCCAGAGGCCTTTCTGGTCCCTTACCCCCACGGGGACGGGAGCCGGCTGCTTTCTGTACCACTGAGGAAAATAACCGAGGACTGGAAATGGAAGCTCCACCTCGCTGGCTGAGAGCAGCCCACAGGCTGCACACATGGGGCTGCTGCTCCTGGGCCTTGGGCTCTGGACAGGAAATGAGAAGGGATGGGTAAACCTTTGTGGCAGGCAGCCAGGCCCAGGTGAGGCCCCGCCCACCAGGGAGCCTGGCCCCGCCCACCAGGGAGCCTGGCCTTCCCCTGCCAGGCAACCTACCCCGTCCACTGGGAGACTGGGCTGCACCCTGAGCATCCTTGCTGGGTAGAGATCTGGGGCAGGACAGAAGAGCCTGGCTCACTGTTTCCCTAATTAGGCAGCAGGTCACCTACCTCTGGAGCCCCACAGAGGGTCTAGAACAGGGTCTCTTCTAGACAACTGCCTGCCCTGCTGTTGGCATGGAAGTATGATGGGGGGGCTCCCCCCTGGGGACTGGTGGCCTTAGAGATCTCTGCTACTCTCCACCTGCAGGCTTCCCTGATGCTGTTTCCTTTTTCTCTTCTCTTTCAAATTTTTTAGTGTGAAGGAGCAGGGTTTATTTATTTTGGTACAGGGATTGAATTCAGGGGCATGTGACCACTGCGCCACATCCCCAGCCCTATTTTGTATTTTATTTAGAGACAGGGTCTCACCGAGTTGCTTAGTGCCTCCCACTGCTGAGGCTGGCTTTGAACTCACGATCCTCCTGCCTCAGCCTCTTGAGAGGCTGGGATTACAGGTGGGCGCCACCACACCTGGCTTATAGGATTTATTTAAGGGAAAAGAAAAGAGACCGCTCCCTCAGGTCAAGAGGGAGCCCAGTGGGGGCGGCCTCCCTTATACTGTTCTGTCAACTAGAAAACCTCACTTTCAGCTCTTTACTCGGAAAAGGGCCAACTCTGGGGGGCTCAGCCTAAAATTCCCTTTATCTGCAGCAGGAGCAGCTCCCTCCTCCCAGCTGGGGTTTATCAAAGGCTCTCAAGACTCTCGCTGGGCTCTTCTCTCAAATATCCTGCCAGGGCTGGCCACCAGGGGGACATTAGAGTCCACCAACGCAAGGCCATCTGTGTAGGCCTCCCCACGAATGGCAGAGCCCTCCTCACTGGGGGAAAGCCCTCTGTGGAATTGGGGTTAAGAAGGAAAGGGGTGTTTGATGGGAAGGAGGGGTGAGGCCCGAGGGAGCTCAGGCATCTGTGCCTGAAACTGTCCCATCAGCCTGAGCCCTGCCCAGCACCTGACGTGGAGCTCGGCAAACTGGCTGTGTGACCTCAGGAAAGTCCTAGCCCCGGCTGAGCCTCAGCCCCCTCCCTTGTAAACAGGGCTCATACCCCCAACCCCTGTGAATGAGGAGGTGAGCGTCCTGAGCGCCCGAGGACCTGGCCTGGGCGTCACGGCGGGCTGGCACCCGGGCTGATGCCGAAGGTCCTCGGGCTCCACTGCAAATGCCCGGTCCGGAGCACTGTCCCCTCTGGCCTGCCCAGGGCTTCCCTGGCCAGCACCAGCTGAGAACTCCAGAACCCGGGCAAAGCGCCAGAGCTTCTCAAAGCCACCAGCTTCCCGCTGAGGGCTCAGTGGCCCAGCCAGAGCCGTCACTTAGAGCTTATCGCAGCGGGCGCTGGCAGGAGCCTGGTGCTGGTCCTCACTGCCTGGGGCTGGGGCTGGACCAGGGCAGCACCCCACGGCCTCCGAGGGGAGCCACAGGGCTTTGTCCCTTCCTTCCCCGCCACGCAGGCCACCCGGGCGCCTCCCAGGCACGGTCCCGCAGTCTCACCCCCGGGGGCCAGGAGACAGGAAGAGAACCCGGGCTGGAGTGGCAGGCGCTGTGGGCAGGCCTAACTCTGTCACTCCCGCGTGTGACCTGGAGCAAGCTGCTCAGGCTCTCTGTGCCTGTGCTCTCCCCTGTGGGTGGTGAATCGGTGGCCCCCGCTAGGTTGCTGAGGGGACAGAACTGGATCTTCACTAGGCGTCTGGGGTAGCCCAGCACGTGACAGTGACCCACTCGGGGGCTGAAGGGAGAGTGAGTGGCTGAGTCGTAGGTCTGAGCTCCGCTCTGTGACACAGGAGACGTCCCTTCCTGCGGGTCAGGGCCACGTGCTTCCGCCCAGCTCCCTTTCAGATGGACATTGGTCCCAATAACTCCTCCAGCGCGTGGTTCAAGTGCCGCTCCCTCTGTGAAGCTTCCTCGATGACCCTCAGGGTCATAAGTGACAGAAAATCAACTCCTGCCTGGTTTGATGACAAACATCTTGGCTTGTGTCGTCTGAATGGAGGGAGGATCAGGGATCAGGTGGGAGGTGACACAGGAGTTCAGGTGATGGTGTGCTGTGTCTCCGGGTCCTGATCCAATGGCCTGCCCTCCCTCACTCTCGTCCCTGAGCTTAGCCATCTTGGCGGGCAGAGGGCCGGGTCGGGCTCCCCTCGCAGCGGCCTGGAGGACAGAAACCTCCCCGGGAAGAACTGACTGGCCAGGCCTCATTCTTGTGCCAGTTCTTGTGACAGAGTGGGGTGGGGCCAGATACTGTGACTGGCAGGGGGGACAGTCCCCTGAGGAAGGCAGCTGCTCTTAGCCAAAGCAGGAAGAGCAGCCCAGCAGGACCAGCCCGTCCCCACGGCCACACGACAGCAGCCCCCCCACAGTCCTCCCTGTGTTCCCACGCGCTCTGCAGCCCTCCGCGGGCCCACAGGGCTCAGGGACAGCTCAGGGACTTGGGTCTGGGTGGCTCTCTTTGCTGTGGACCATGAAGTTCTGCAGGAGCGGGCTCCGGGTGGGTTGTCCCTCAGCCCCGCCCCTCTACCTGATGTCAGTCATCAAACCTGGAAACCATGTTGACAAGGACACTGCCACCCACCTCTTGGGAAGCAGGATGCGGGTCCCTGACACCGCCCCTGGAGAAGCCGGACACACACTCAAAACTCACTTCCCTGCGCCTGAGGGCTGGGGAGGGAGGAGCGCAGTGGGGATGGTGAGGCTGACTCACTGGGAGGTGGGCTCCTCCTGGGGACAATGGCTGGGTCACAACCCCAGCGCCTCCCCTGGGCCCAAGGTCCAGCCCCTCCTCCCTGTGTCCTATGCTCCAGCCACACAGCGACGCGAGGAGAGCACCCGGCTGGCACAGCGCTCTCCTGCCCGTCGGCACCATGTCATCAGAGGCAGGACACAGGGCAGGCAGGCGTGTGGCAGCCCCGGGACGCAGGTGGCCTGCATGCTTGGCCTGGCCCCGCGCCTCGGCTTCCCCATCAGTAACAGCATGAGCACCCCACGTCCAGGAGCACTGGTGAGAATAAGAACGGTTCAAAGGTCACGCAGGGGGACGCGGGCGGCTGCCCACTCGACTCTCCCACCGCCTGCAGGCTCGGTACTGGCCCCAGGCCCCCATTTTGCAGAGATAAACCTACAACTCAGAGATAGGAACTTGTGACGGAGCCAGGCCTGTTTGTCATTTCACTCTGCCCCTTTGCCCCCCAACGCTCCCTCCCGCCCTCTGAAATCCCGCCTAAGAAGTGCTTGTCCCCAGCTGCACAGTTCCCAGGCCTCACCGGGAACCGCTCCCCACATCCAGCCCGGCAGAGGGGACCCGCGGCCAAACCAGATGCTGCTGAGCTGCCTCTGCCCAAGGCAGCCCCCCAGCTCGGCTTCCCACCGGGTCCCCGCTGCCCCCACACACCCATGTGTCGTGCTGGCCTGGGGCTCTGCAGGGGACCCAGGAGGATCCCCTAGTGGGGAGCGGAGGACTGACAGTTGCTGACCGTGGGGGAGCGATGGTTGTACTAGCTCCAGAGGACATGAGTGGCCCATGTGTGGACTTAGCTCAAAGCAGTCCCCAGGCCCTGAGGGGTTGGGGGAGAACCAGGGACAGGAGGACATGACAGTGGGGGTGGGAGGATGGAGACTAGCTCAGAGTCCACTGGAATAAGCTGCTGTCCCAATCTTAAAGTAGGAAGAGCAAAGATTTTGGAACAGTAGATCTTGGGGTGAATCCCTGTAATTTATTGCTGTGTGTCCCTGGGCAAGTTGCCTCACCTCTCTGAGCGTGTATCCTCATCTATAAAATGGGAACATGTACACCCACCTCATTAGGCCTGGAAGGAATTACAGAGGAAATCCAGGAAAAGGCACACAGGAGTTCAAGTCCTGCCTGCTGAGGGACACTGCCTAGGTGTCACTGCCTAGGTACCAGCTATGACACTGGATGCAAATGTCCTGGCTCATGGGCAGCTGGAATGACCCTGGGGGTTTCACCTGAGCAATAGAGTGGCCTGGGTTATGGACTCAGTGGAAAGACGAAAATGTTGCTGCTGTAATGACAACAGCAGTAGCAGACGCGGCGAAACTGCTTCTTGAGCCGTAACTTTGTTCTGGGCCTTTGCTTGCGGTCTCCGTGTGTTTTCTAGTTTACTCATCCTGTGACTCCATGTAAGAAGAGATGTGCAAGTAGAGGCACAGAGACGTTAAGTAACCAGCCCAAAGCCACCCAGCTGGTGGATGAGATAAAATTTGAATCCAGGTCTACCTCACTCTTATCACTCTGGAGTTCTGCAGAGTGGAGTGGAAATCCTGGTCGGGGAAGCGTGGCTAGGTCAGGCAGGTGTCCCTGCTTGGGACATTCACATGGTGACATTCCCAAACCCCCTCTTGGGCCCCCCAAATCACGGCTCTGTAGCCATCCAGGCCCCCTCCTTCCCCTCTGGGGCTTGGCTCTGCTCTGCTCCGCACAGCTCAGGAGCCAGTTTGCAATTTCACAATTAATAATTAGGAACAAGTTTTCTTCTCTTTTTTTTTTTTTAAAAAGAGAGAGTGAGGGCTGGGGTTGTGGCTCAGTGGTAGAGTGCTTGCTTAGCATGTGCAAGGCACTGGGTTCGATTCTCAGCACCACATATAAATAAATGAACGAAATAAAGATCCATCAACATTAAAAAAAAGTTATATTTCTTTGAATAGGGAAAGCTTTTAGGGGTAAGGAATTCTGTTAGCTCTTACTTTACATACAAATTTGATAAGCTCAATAATGTTTCTTGCTAAAAGCAGTTTAGCTAAAAATGAGTAAAGTATAATGTATCACTAAAAAAAAAAAAAAAAAAAAAAAAAAAAAGAGAGAGTGAGAGAGGAGAGAGAGAGAGAGAATTTTTAATATTTATTTTTTAGTTCTCGGCAGACACAACATCTTTGTTGGTATGTGGTGCTGAGGATCGAACCCTGGCCGCACGCATGCCAGGCGAGCGCGCTACCGCTGAGCCACATCTCCAGCCCAAGTTTTCTTCTCTTTCAAGAGGGATTTGCTAGAGCCGAGGTGACAAGAACACAGCAGGGCTCCTGAGAGCACCCAGGGTGTCTGTCCCCAGGCCAGAGATAGGCAGCCCCTCTCCTGAGCAGGGCCAGCCAGGAAAGGAAGGGTCAGGTAGCCTCTCTCCCCCTTGCCCACCACGCCTCCCCTCCAGGAAGCTTGCTGACCACCCGGCCCATGGCTCTCAGGTGGTCCTCTGACCCAATGCCACTGACTGTCTCATCAGCGGCCTGTAACAGCCCCAGGCGACACAGAGAGCCCTATGGGCGTCTATGCAGGTGCTGGTCCTTCTATCTAGAAGCTTTCCCTGTGCACCGAGCTCTGCAAATCTACCCTGTTCACATGGCAACCTCAGGAAAGAGCTGGCTGATTCGGGGGTTGGCTTTAGGACCTTGGGACAAGATGTGACCTTTCACTGAAATGGGAAGGACTCCTCCTTAGGAACGACTGAGTAAGACTATGAAAATTTCACCCAGAACCTGGCAAACATCCACTCGTCTTGTGAACAGATGTTCACTGTGCACCTACTACATGCAGCCCACTTGACGCGGCTCGCAACGGTGAACAAGAGAGAGCGACATTCCTGTCCTGGGGGCTTCTCACTTGCAGAACAGGAACCCCGATATCCTTGGCCAATTATCTCAGTCCTAAAATGTGGGGCCTGACCCGATTCCAATCCTTAATGAATACCAAATAACGTCTCCTTGGAACCTTCAGGTCACCAGGAGCCAGCGCTCGAGTGACAGCAGTGAACATGGTAATCGCCCATCTCCAGTGGCCTGGATAAACCACAGGATACAGCCCCACGGTGACATTCACACTCAGGCCCACAGGAGGAGGGACCAGCAAGCTGCAGAAGAGAAATGACAGCCTCCTGCGTGTTGTTAACACCTCCAAACAGTGGGCGGCGCCAGGTGTCATTTAGGGAGGTGGCAACGTCATCGACGTTGTCATTCACAAAGTAGTTTCCCCACGAGATGCACTGGCCGGGGGCTGGCCCTGGGAGGGCCCCGCAGGGAGGCGATGGCTGCGTCTGGAAGGTTTTCTTTTGCATTCACTGTGCTCTGCA
Source organism: Urocitellus parryii (assembly GCF_045843805.1). NCBI lineage: Eukaryota > Metazoa > Chordata > Mammalia > Rodentia > Sciuridae > Urocitellus > Urocitellus parryii. Next base: position 12,982,842 of record NC_135541.1, read on the forward strand.
CTTTGTAGACCCCAAAGTCTCGGGCTGTGGCGTCAGACAGGTGTGAAGAAAAGCCCGCCGTGCTTTGCCTCTGCAAACGGGGACCCGGTGCGCACAGCTGGCCTCCAGCCTCGGCCCCTGCTGCTGTGAGGGGGTCTCCACAGTGACTAGCTGGAGGGAGGGGCCGGGCCCAGGCCTCGGATGAAGAAGAAAGAGCTCACTAGTCGTCACAGGCCAGGCCACACTGCAGCAATTCTTAGCTGGTGACACATCAGGGGCCTGGCAGTTGCGCGACCTCGGTCCCTTCATCAGCACACAGAAAGTCGCAGCCAGGCCTGGTGGGACTCCCTCTGCCGGCCCCCTCAGACCTTCTGCGCAGTGTCCCCTGGGGGTCCCTCGAAGCCCAGAGCTGGAGGGAAGCCGGGCTCCTCCCCTGCCCGAATTCTCCTGGGCCTCCTGAGACCTGCGCATGCTCCAGGAGGCATCTCAACCACCCTGGACCCGAGAGACCCTCTGGGTGACCTTGGCTGGTCCCTGGCTCTAGCAGGTGTGGCTGAGCTTATGGGATCTGGGGGTCTGATTTCCGTCTCAGATCCAAACTCAGAGTGGGATGCCGACCTTCCCAGACTCACACAGAGATGACAGCCCCCCTCTCTCTCACAGACTAGGGCAGCACCTGTATCTCCAGGTGCCCACCCCTCCAGCTGTTATGTGTAAATAGTCCCTTCCCCCTCCCCCAAACCCAGGTCAAATCTGGGTTTGATCCCCACTACTGGGGAGGGTGGGCGAGGGGAGAAACCCGGCCAGCGCTCCCTTGCTCTCTCAAGTGCGAGGCCCTCCGCCATGTTCTCCTGCAGCAGCAAGCCCTCACCAGATGTCAGTGCCAGGCTCTTGGACTTTCCAGCCTCTGGAACCCTGAGCCAAATCATTTCCATTTTTATAAGTGACCTGATCTCAAGTATTTTGTTATAGCAGCAGAAAACAGCTGGAGATGCTCTCCTAGGTACCCACATTTTGTGGGCTTTGAATGGAGTTGGGTTTGTACAACTCCCGGGGCTCATTTCCTCATCAGCTGGGTAAAAATAATCATCCAGGCTGCGTAGGGCCGTGTGGAGGGGTGAGAAGACCCGGCCTGCAAATGGCCTGGCGCATACCAGATGCTCAATAAAGTCTGACTCTGGGCCGCCCCCACCTACAGGGGCACCTCCGGCAGTGTGCCAGGCTCAGGGAGGCACTGGCTGCTGCTTCCCTGGCCTGTCTCAGGCCCCCACTGGGCTGACAAGCAGTCCGGATGTTTACACTGGCTGGTCAGGGCCCTCTGCCTGCCTGGGACAGGCTGAATAAACACACCCGGTCCCACGGCTCCCACCACCAGCTTCCCACGCAGGCAGGCGGCTCTCCGCTGCCTGCCCCTGCCCTGTTTACAGCTCACACCTGAGAACCCTAACTCCAGAGGAGGGGCGCAGGGAGAGGAGGGGCTCTGTGGTCCGTAGCTCTGGGCTGGGACAGGTCTCCTCCTGCTGCTGGTAGGCTGGCTTCCTCATTGATAAAGAGGGGTCGAGGCCAGCGCCAAGCCCACAGAGGACGACAAACATGAAACGGGGTGATTTGGCGAAGGCACTGAAGACGTCCTGGCTCACAGAAGGTGAAGGAGAGATGGCTTCAGAACTGTCATCGCGGTTTTAGGAGTCATTAAAGAGTTTGGCCAGGAAGTCAGCGGAAGCTCAGTGCACAGCCCAAAGCAAATAGAAAATTCTTGGCCAGACCGTGCCCAAAAATCTCCATACACAGCTCACACCAGTGGCTCTCCCCGCCCCAGGCCACGGGCCCTGGAGCTGCCCGCAGCCTGGGGACACCTGAACCTGTAGTGCTCTTCCCTGGCCTAGGTCTGAGCCGGGGGACCAGCTGCTGCCACTGTTGCTGGGCCTCCCGGTCTGGAAGAAGGGGAAGGGGCCATTCTGACTGTCCACCCACCCCGTGCCAGGAGGTGCCCAGACACTGTCCACATCATCTTCAAGATCACCCAGGGCCAGAAGTTTTACTGTCCCTAATTTACAGAGGAGGAAATTGAAGTTCCAAGAGGCAAAGTCACTCTCCCAGGGTCCCATGTCCCAGAGCTGGGGCCTGAAACCCGGGTTAGCTTGACTGATTCCACAGTCTTGGCGCTCACCAGTCTGCCCTGGGGTCTCTCCTGGGAGAGAGGAGACAGGGACATAAACAAGCCTAACACAGACCAGAAAGGCCTTGGGGGAGGGCCAGATAAGGGGCTGGGGACAAACACAAAGAAGGTCTGGCCAATCTCCCTGGGGAGTCTGTGTGAATGGCACAGGGGACTCCCCTCAGGGAGGAGGGATTGGCAGCTCAGGAAGCTTCCAGAGAGGGGCAGGGGCGGGGGCGGGGCACAGGCAGGGCAGGGGCAGGACCCCGAAGGAGCCTGCTGAGTGCAGACTCCAGAGCTCGGTTGGGGACAGGCTTCCTCCACCCAGGACCCCACCTAGGTGACTCAAGCTCTCTGAGCCTCCGTTCCCTCCTAGAAAAAGGAGGGACAGTGATGTGCCCTTCTCTTGAGGTGGCGGCAAGGGGTAGATGAGCTCAAGCAGGAAAGTGCTTGGCACAGCCTAGAGGGAGCAGGGGCTTTGCCGGTGACTCTGATGACTCTGGGCGGCTGGGGCTGGGGCGTGGTCACAGGGGGACGGAGGCAGGCATCTGCCTGGCACCAGCGAGGGCCAAGCATCCCCACCTCTCATCTCACTCTGTCACCAGGCAGCCCAGCACAGTGGCTGTTTCTGTCCCCATTTTACAGACAGGAGACTGAAGCTCAGGAAGGCCAAGTGACGCATCCAAGGTCACTCGCCTGAGAAAGGATCCGGTTATGTCTCTCCCCCAGCCCCCCCCTGCACTCTTAACCCAACACCTGCTCTCGCTCTGAGGATAGAGAAACTCACAGGGATCTCGGGGTCTGGCCCCGTCACCCTGTTCAGCCTCATTCCACAGCCTGTCCCCACCCTCCTGACCCTGGGTCCTCTAATGACTCTTTTAAGTCCTTCATATTCCCTAAATCACAGGGCCTTTGCACACACCGCTCCTCGCACCCAGAATGCTCTTCCCTTCGTGCCTAGTTAACATGGCCTCTCCTTCACATCATGTATCGAAGGCCACACGGGAAGGGACGTTCTGCAAGCTGACCTCCCCGAGCTTCTGACGGAGACCCACCTGCACACACTCGTCACTGCTGCAACTCCCATGTCCTGTCTCTACTCCTTCACACCATCATGGGGTATCCATCAAGCACTTAGTGCACCAGTCACTGTCCAAGGTACTGCGGGGACAGGGGAGAGCCAGAGGAGGTCTCCATGCTCAGGGAGTCACCTCCCAAGGGCAGGAAAGGAAGAGGGCAGCGCAGGGTGCGGGAGGGTCAGGGGGGGCCTAGGAGAAGCCTAGGGGTCAGCGAGGGTCCCTAGGAAGCCTGACCGGCTCCCAGGGTGACGGGGAGCCGCAGAGGGGTCTGAAGCAGGCCGTGCCCTGCCCAGACCTGAGCTGCTGAGATGCAGCTGAGCAGGAGGAAGGCACCAGGAGAGCAGGTGCCCGGCCAAGGCCGACCAGGGCCAGAGGAGCAAAGAGCAAGGCCGAATCCAAAGGATCTGGTCAAGAATGGGGATGGGGGACAGGGGGACACCCTGAATTCCATCCAGGAATGGATGCCCTGGGCTGAGGTGGAGGGGCAGGCCACAAGAAGGTCTGGACAGGACAGGGGACAGGGGTGGCCTTCATCAGTGAAGAGAGGAGACGCAGAGCGCAGGGCAGAGGAAGAGGGGATGACCTCGAGGCCCACGCCATCACGGGTCTCAAGAAAGATAGGAAGAAACCCAGACAGGACGCAGGACACACCCACACTGAAGGGCACCACCGTCCACATCACCTGGCCAGCGCCCTCCACGCTGCCAAGGTCCTGAGAAACAAGACAGGCTGAGAAACTGCCCCGGACAGGTGAGGCCAGAACGACGGGACAAGCAAATGTCACGAGGTATCCCGGACAGGACTCCGGCACAGAAGAAGGACGTCAGCGTCAAAGCCGGTGACATTGAACATGTGTGCACGTTGACAGGAAGGCAGCAGCGTCTCTCAGGGTTGACCACGGCAGAGGAAATGGTCAGCGTCACAGGGCTACACCGGGGAAGCCGTGGGGCGAGGTGGGGGACCTGAGCCAGGCTGGGCAGGTCTAAGGACACAGTTCAAGTCTGCTGCAGTCTCATCTTTGTTTATCTTAAAAATTTGTGCCAATTCTGCATTCGACTCCAAAATAGCACGTTTGGACTTAATGTGCCTCGCTCTATTCCCCAGGGCAGTCCGGACCCTGCCAGGAAAAGCCAAATGTAAAAATCAAGCATGAAACCTCAAGAGCTGGGTGAGCAGCCCGAGAGGGAGGCTGGGGGGAGGGGGTGCGCCCGGAGCCGCAGCTGGAGAGGAGCCAGGCGCGAGGCTGATGGGGACCAGCCGCGGCCGCCGCTCACACTCCCTCATCCGTTCATTTTCTCCATTTATTCTTTTTACATAACGTGTGACACTATGTGCCAGCACTGCTCTGGGTGGGTACGACAGGGGACAAAACAGACCCAGTCCTTGCCTCCGGGGACCTGATATGCTAGTAGGAGACAATAAGAACGTCCAATAGGGAGCAGGTTCGGTTGTGGCAAGTGCCAAAAAGAGGGAAGAGGGACAGAAAATGGGAGGTGGGGGCGAGTGTCACTAGGCTGTCGGGGGGAGGTGATGTTTAAGGAGACACTCACGGAAAGTGAGACAGAGGTTTTTCTCAGCTGTGGGTGGTGACCAGCTCTCCTGGAGGCCCAGGGAGGTGGCAGGAGTTCCTCCAGGCCACCCTGGAGTTGACCCGGGAATCCAGGGAGGGCTCGAGGCTGAATCCAGGTGGCTTCTCCCCAGGGAGGGCAGTGAGGTGCATCCTTGCCCACCCGCCCCCGGCTTGGCACATGTCACCAACTGAGGGAATCCATCCCACTTCTCCCTCCCTCGCTGAAGCTAGATTTCCAAATCCTTCAAATAACGACCATGCCACAGGGCGGGCCCAGGCTCCAGGGCTGGCTGCCAACACCACAGGACTTAGGAGAAGAGACGGGACAAGGGGCGGAGAGGACCCTGCTACCTCCCCTCGTGCACCTTCTTAACCTGGCCTAGCCGCAGAGGGGGGAGAGGTGCATGGGTCAGCCCACCCTGCCGAGGCTCAGGGCAGCAGAGGACAGGGGAGGCAGAAGCCATCAGTGGGGGACTAAGAGGGATGCCCCACCTTCTGGGCCCAGCACGATTCTGCCCAGGGTGACCCGGATACCCACCAGGGATGGGGATTCTGGCCTGCCAGGGTCTGGCTGCCCCGCCCCTCCAGACAAGGTGCCCCCCAGAGCTGAGGACTATTGGGGGGCCCGAGGTGCTGCTTCTACCTCACCCTGTCGCTCTCTCTCCCACTGAGAGACAAACATCTCAGGGCTGGAGAAGTGACTCATCTTCCCCAGAGGACCCGGGTGGGGCTGAGCCAGGATGGAGGAGCCTCTGGTCACCAAACCCGCCTCCCTGCTTTGGCTGATGGCCCCGGGCCCCAGGAGGACAGGGAACAAAGGGAGGCAGAGGTGCCCCCTCCCTACCCAGCCCGAGTGTGTGTGTCACTGGGTGTCACCCAGCCTGCTCAAATACAACCTGATGGAGAAGAAAAATTCCTCAGGACTTTCCTGAATGAATTTAGGGTTGACTCATGGCCACCTGGGGACATCGCGAAAACTCACAACTCACCAAAGAAGGAAGAGACGGTTCTCCTTCCGAAGCTCTTCAGTGGCGAGTCAGAGACGGGGAGAGAGGCTCACACCTCGTTCTGGTTTTTGCTCTTTTTTTTTTTTTTTTTGTAGTGGTAGATGGACTGAGTGCCTTTATTTGTGTATGTTTCTGTGGTGCTGAGGAGGGAACCGCATGCTAGGCAAGCGCTCTGCCCACCCCCCCAGCTACAGCCCAGCCCTGGTTTTATTCTTTAAAGGAACACATTACACCATGGGGGGGAGGGTAGGACTGACTGCAAAGTGCAATTGTGAGTAGTGAACTCTGTTTCTTTGTTGGCTGACACTAAACGAAGCTCCCTAAAGGCCCGAGGGACACACACTGCTCCAGGACCTGCACCTGCGCCTCAGCAGACCCTGCCTGAACATCTGCCCCAAGTGGGAGACAGCCAGGGTCTCTGTTCTCAGGGATGGTCCCCCTCCCGCCCCAGGGAAAAGAAGTCACAGTGGCAATTAAAGGGCATGAGTGCCCCAGGGCAGGACGGCACCACCTTATTCAGCTGAGAACGGGCTCCCAATGTGTCCAGAACATCCCCTGCTAGGGTCCAGTAGGACCTTCTCATCCTCTTCTTTTCTCTTCCTTCCTCTTTGCTGCATGAGGCCTTTCTGAGCTGTAAGCAAAGCACCCTGAGTCTTGAAGGCGGATGCTCCCAGGACCTACAAAGAACAGACTCTGGAATCAGCAAGGATTCTAGCTCTATCACCTCTCACCTGTGGGGCTTTGGCCTCATTCTCATTGCCTCCCCAAGCCTCAGCCTCCTCATCTGTTAAATGGGGGCACAGGCAGAAGGTGATGGTACACACCTGTAGCCCAGCTACTGGGGAGCATGGGGCAGGAGGATCGCTTGAGTCCATGAGTTCAAGGCCAGCCTGGGCAATTCAGCAAGACCCCCCTATCTAAGAAACACTGGGGACACATAAAACCCATCTCTTTAGAGCGAACCCGGATAGGAAACGAGTCTGTCTGTCGCCCAGCTCAGTTAAGGTCCCGCAGTGGGTCCCACCGCATGCTCCAGGGAGCAGACCCGGAACAGATAAGGGAGGCAGTGAATCGGGTGGCACAGAGTGCCTGAGGAGGTGCTGGCTCCGTCCTCTGGACTTCAGCTGAGGCTCGGGCATCCAGCTTCTGCATGAAGCCGCTGGGGGCTTTCTCCACCCGACTCATTCCCAGACTCATTCCCAAACTTAGTGCGCGGCCCCCAGTGCAGCTGAGGCCGCGTCCTCAGCCAAACATAGTCACTTCCCCTGCACGGCTGACGCCTGCGTGCCCCTCCTGAGCGAGGACCAAAAATACCCGTGTGCGGGGAGGCGGGAGGCTCAGAGGAGCCACAGAAATAGGGCAGAGGGAGGGGGTGGCAGAAGCGAGCATAGCACTTGAATGCCTACTGTGTGTCAGGCTGGTGGGACACAGGACCCTGGGAGGCTGTGGGGGGAAGGTCCTAGACTCCTGGCCAGCTGGGGACCAGTCCCCAGAGAGGGGTGAGGCCCAGATCAAGAGTCCAGGAGGCTGAGGGGAGAGGAGGCTCCTGACACAGTGAGAAAAGGGAGCCCAGCCTCACGGGGTCCGAGTCCTGAAAAAACGGGGCTCAGATGCGGGTGGCCAGGTTGCTCCTGGGGGAGCCATGGCTGTCCTGGGGGCCAGGAAGGGATGGCTTTGCCCAGGGGGAAGAGGTGCAGGAGGCCCCCGGCCCCTAGTCACTTAACAGAGCCTCTTAGAGGCGGGCGGTCTGGGGAGGAAGCCTCTCTAACTCTCCCCATTAGGTGGGAGGCCAGGCCCAGGCTTTGGCCCGTCACCCTCTCCTCTCGGGGACAGGGGCATCTCTGCAGAGCTCTGCAGGCCGGTTCTGCTCCAGGAGGGGCTGTCTGTGCACAGGAGGTCCAGCCCCAACCGACCCCCACTTCTGTGGAACTCTGTGGAGGCCCGGGGAGGGCGGGGTCCCCAGGGCCCCAGTCTCTCCAGGGTCACAGAGGTCATGAGGAAAGAATTTGGAGGTCAGCGACTGCCCTTCCCCCATCCGAGGCTTCAAAGCCAGAGCGGCTGCCCTCCCAGCATCCCGCTCCCCTGAAGCTGCAGGGAAGAGGGGCGGGAGGGGGCAGCCACCAGAGGCCCGGGTGGGGTCTGCGAAAGCAGCTGCCTGGACCTGGCTCCAGGCCGGAGGCTCCAGCTCAGCATCTGGGCTCTGCCGCTCACTCGGTGTGACACCAGCAGCTCACAACGACCCTTCTGGGCTCTGCGCTCCCACTTGTCAAAGCCATGGGCAGGCGCCCGGGCCCCACCTCCATCAGTTACCAAGCCAATCGCCAGGCGCGGTCAGCTGACCCTGCTCCTCCATCTGGGTCCCCTCTCCCAGGCCAGCACCATCCTGAGCCCACTCCTGCCCCTCCCCCAGCCTATCTCGCTGGCACCTGGGACCAGGCATGAGGTTAATAAACGGCACAGGGGACCCTGCTAACCCTGCTCCCAGCCCTGCCAGATCCGGGCAAAACCCCCACCCCGTCAGCCATACGTTTTGGCTTTTTCTTCCTTTGAGGACTTAAAAGGGTTTTTTAGTGTAGAAAAAAAAAAAGAAAACGAAGCCTTTGCAATAAAGAAATAAAGAAAAAAAGTTTAAGTTTGAACACACACACACACACACACACACACACACATCCTAGGGACAAAGTCCAAATCTCTCCCCTGGTCTCTCTCTCTGCCCCTGCAGGGCCCAACCCTGGCCACCCCTCCCACTCAGCCTCACCTGGGTCACTGTCCCCTTGCTCTCTGCTCCAGCTCCATGGAACATGCTATGTAGGTCGCCCATCTCGGGGCCTTTGCAGATGCTCCTGTTCCCTTAGCATCCTTCGCTCTCCATCTCACCTGGTTCACACACCAGCTCTCTCCTTCAGCGTTTCTTTCTCAGGGATCTCGTCCCTGCCCCTGCTCTCCGCCTGGGACGGCTCCTCTGACATCGGCTGACATAGCACCCTGGTCATAAAGAGGGACCTGCGCAACTATCGAAGACCATGTAGTTATCACCATTAGTTGTCCTCTGTTTACCTGCAGCAGTGGTTGGCACAGCTGGAGTCTGCCCTCTGTGAGACAGTATGCAAAGGTGGCCTCCTGAGCTGAGGGCCCAGGTTCCAATCCCAGCTCTGCCACTACAGCTGTGTGGCTGTGGCTAGTTGCCTAACCTCTCTGAGCCTGTTTCCTCAGGCAATTGGTTTGTAAATGAACCGAATACCTTAGACACACAGGAGGCTGAGGCAGGAGGATCAAGTTCTAAGTCACCCTCAGCAACTCAGTGGGATCCTATCTCTAAATAAAATACAAAAACGGGCTGGGGATGTTGCCTAGTGGCTAAGCACCCCTGGGTTCAATCCCCAGTGCCCCCCCCCCCCCAAAAAAAAGTCTCCACGTGACTAGTGGAAGTCACTCTCAGGACTTCTTGCCTCCCTTTGTACCAATTTCCCCTACCAGGAGGTGATCTGATGACCAAAATGACAAAATAAAACACCCAGGACAGTGCTGAGCCCAGAACAGGCCTATAATATATCAGGATTTAAAGTGCGTTCTGAGGCCACCAGCGTTGGAACCAGATCCCGGACCCCACTGCAAAGGTGCTGACTCAGAATCTCGGGAAGGATGGCGGAGACACCCGGCAGCACCTGCGGTCCTCGGCGTCCTCCAGTGAGAACAGCTGCAGGGGACACGGACGGTGTGCCCGCTGGCAGTGCCCTGCAAGTCCTGGGTCCTGACACCATACCGCAGGGTTTCCAGGGGGACCGAGCATCTGTCCACACAGGTGCACGGCCCGTGGTGACCAGGGTTCTCCCTAATAGCTTGGAGCTCCAGTCCCTCCACTTGCTTAGCTGTGTGAAGCAGGACAGGTGGCTCCCGAGTCACCTTCAGAATGACAACCAACAACCCCTACCTGCCAGGTTGTGGGGTGGTCTGAGCAGGTGCTTTATGCAAAGTCTACTCCAGGCACGGGGGGGGGGGGGGGGGCGGGAGGGGGGCAGGGAACAGTCGCAAACAAACCAGGAAACGCTCCGGGGTCTCCCTGCCACAGGCCCACCAGGGGTGAGGGCCCTGTGTGCTCGGGACACCTCAGTCCTGGATATTTTTTTTTAACTTTTAAAAAATGTTTTTTATGTTAATTTTTTTATTTTCAGGTGGTGCTGAGGATCGAACCCAGTGCCTCACACCTGTGAGCCAAGCGCTCCTCCACTGAGCCCCGGCCCCGGCCCCAGGCCTGGATATTTAGAGTGGAGACCCTCTTGCAAGTCCGGCCAGCCACCCGCAGACGGCGCTGGGAGTGGAATTCATGAGGCACAGCACAGGGACTGCTTTTGGCTCCCACTGAGTGACACAGAAGTCACATTTCCCAAGACCAGACTTTGCAGGGCAGCAGAGCGGAGCACCGGCTGTGGGTGGGAACACAGACCAGAGTCCCCTGGGATAAACTGCCCTGAATGGTAAACCCCTACTCATCCTTTAAGACCCAACTCATGGACTCCCTGCGCCAGGTTAGTTGTCCAATCTCACTGGGCCTCATGAGGGCTCCTGCCCACTGCTTATCAAATACCATTTGGCAATGCCCCCCCTGACTTGTTCACCTCTCCCACAGGCTGGGCCTTCCTGGGGGACCCAGGCACCCCCGTGCCTGGTACTGGTTCAGCTGGAATCCCAGCCGTTCCCCTTCTGAGCTCCCCTTCCCCCAGCTAGGCGCTTTGCACCCTCTCTCTATCTCAGAAAGGCCCTGTGTGAACCTCTCCCACGGCAGGTGAAGTGCTCTCTAGAGTCCCTGCGTGGCCGTCATCAGGGACGATGGAAAGCTCCGTTGCAGAGAAGGCGTGGAAGCATGGGGTTAAGGACCTGTCTGGGTCTGCTGCCCACAGACAGAAGGTTCCACCAGTTGTTCTGTGCCTCAGTTTCCCACCAAGAAAGGAAGGATAATAAAAAACACCTTGTAGGACTGATGGGAAGATTAAGTGACTTTATAACAGAATATTGAGCTCTGTACTTGGCAAACACTGAACAGACACCATTCTATTACTGCCAAGACCAATAAACACTAGAGGCAGGAAAACCCAGTGTAGTCAGAGTTGGTGTCGCCTAGGAATCAAGTGTCACTGGTCCTAGGAAGACCAATCCGAAGCAACCTGACCCGCTCTGGGCTGGTCATTTCTAACGGTGTCAGGGCCATTCTGCCCTACATCCCTCCACAGAATATGAGCTCGGTAAGGGCCGCACCCTCCCCTGCCTGTCCCCAGCACACAGTGGTGCAGGGTTGTGGGAAAAGCCTGCCAATCCACCCACTAGACAAGTTCACAGTGTGACCTTGACCAAAGCCTCACACATAGTCTCACTGGAATGGATTCTCCACTGCCCACAGTGCAGATCCCCAGAGAGCCGATCCCACCCTTCCCAGGTGCTGGGGACCAGAGTGAAAAGGCAAGGGGCTCTGTCCAGCGGCAAACTGCCTAGCGGCAAATCACTTCACATTTCTTAGGCACTTGCTGTAGGGCAGGCACCCATCCTAGCACCTTACAAGATTTCGATCACTTATTTAAACAACTCTGAGTTTGATCCTATTTTGTTCCTGCAGCAACAGAGGCCAAGGCTTAAGCAATTTGCCGACGGCCGCTCAGGTACCAGGGATCTGGGAGTTCAGACGCGGGGCTGCTGGGCCAGAGCTCCAGCTCCTCATCTGTCAGAGCACAGAGAATTCGAAAGAGCAGGGAGGAGACAGGCTGGGGCGGTGCAGAAACGCACGAGGGTCCAGGAGGTGACCCAGAAAGCTTGGGAGAGCAGCTATGGAAAGAAGAATGGGCCTAGGGAGTTTAGGATCCAATCTGTCATCAGTGCCGCCCACTTTTTTGAGTCCACGCGCACCAGGCCTGTCTGGGCGTATTTTCTCATTTAACATTTGCAATCACCAAGGAAAGCCCCCACTTCACAGACGGGAAACCGCAGGCTCAGAGGGAGACTCACCTGCCCGCTGATAAGCGGGGATCTGGGGCTGAAGTTCAAGTTGGCCCCATGGTCCCTGATCCTAACCACTCGATCACAAACGGGCACTGGGGGCAAGAGGGAGGGACCAATGCAGGAAGAGAAGAGCCACCCGGTCTTTACCTGGGGTGACAGTTTTGCCTGTCTGCCCCACACTGAGGGTGCAGCTCCAGCTCACATGAGCTTGTGTGCATGTTCTGGGTGACGGAGGCAGTCAAGGGCCTGGGCAAAGGGCCTGCCCCCTATAACGGGGAAGCAAACAGAACAAACTGCTGCAGTTGGACCAGGGACGGAGATCTCACTCCCCCCCCCCCCCGCCCTCCCTGCGCTCCTCCGGACTGGAGAGCGAGCAGGCAGCCACCCTCCCAGCTCTTCCCAGGCTTCGGGTGACAGACCCTCCCTGGTATTCTCAGCTCCCATTCACTGAGCACCTGCTGCACACACCAGCCCACGAGCTTCTCAACTCCACACAAGCCACCCGCCACTCCTCACAGTGCCACCCCGAGGAGGGCTTTAGCTTCATCTTGGCCCACAGAGGAGGAAACTGAGGGTCAGAGATGGACACCTGCTTCAGCCAGCTGGGACTAAGTGGCACTGTCTGGCTGCATCTAACCTGCCGTGTGGCCTCAGACAGAGTCCCTTTCCCCTTTTGAGTCTCAGCCTCTCCAGCAGGAAGTTGGTGTGGGCGATGCCAAAGCTCATTTCCACTCAGGCCTGTGAGCCCTTCTGGCCCCTGCCACCCTCCCCTGCCCACTGCTCTCCAAAGCCCAGCAGGACACCAAGTCACCACCCCAGACACTCGGAGGCAAGGAAAGACGAAGTACTGGGTTTTGCCCAAACCAGCCCAGGACACCAAGAACCACAAAACCACAGGATTGCCTTGCCCCTGGCCATGGGAGCAGCAGCCCAGAGGGCAGAGGGGACAGCCACCCCATGCAGCCGGGACTTCCTCTCCCCACTTCCCAGCAGGCAGGGTGCGTAGGAGCAGGAGAGGCAGGATCAGGCTCTGTGCCCTCCGGGTCTCTGGGGGCTGGGGGGTGGGATGGAGGTCACTCTAGGAGAGTCCTGAGGCTGAGTTCAAGGGGAGGTCTGGGGACAGGTCTGTGGCTCTGGAGGGAACTTCTGCCCACTCTGCCCTGTTGCTGGGAATGTCTGGAAGCATCTGGGAGGGAGGCCCTGTCCCCTCACTCCTGTCCCTGAAGTAGCTAAAATCCCAGATGCTGGAGCCTCCTGGCCCTGGGGACAGGTGCACAGGGGAGGTCAGGCTCGCCCCTCCCTCCACCAGCCTCCCCGCCTCACTGCTGCCCCCTGCATTCCACGCTCCATACGGCAGCCAGGGCCTCTGAACAGTCCACACTGAGTCATCTCCCTGGCGCCCTCCAGTGACTTCCCATCACTCAGAACAAAATGCCACCGCCCCCAATTCCAGGCAAGGCCCTCCCTGACGGCCCCCGCCATGCCCACCTCTTCCCACTCCGCGTGGGCCTTCCCGCCGCCCATAACACCCAGGCTCCCGGTCCGTCCTTCTGCACTTGCTGTTTTTCCTGCCGGGAAGCCCCACGACCTTGGCTCTCAGCTTAGGCGCTGGCTCCTGCCCTGGCACCGCCTGGAGCAGCCCCGTCCCTCACTGCCACTCGCTAGGCACCGTCCTGTCCTCTCCGACATGCTCTTTCTGGCTGGCCAATGTTCCCGTTTGGCCTCCTGCTTCCTCCCCTGGAATGGAGCTCCCCAGGGGGCAGGGATCTGGCTGCCCACTCGCTCGTCTCAGCAATGAGTCGGGGCCTCGTTGGGTCCCCACAGCCTGGCAGATGGGGATGCTGTCGCTCAGGGAAGTGGAGGGGACTGCTCGGGGCCCGGCCAAGAGGGTGGCAGGATTCGAACCCAAGGTGGCCTGGTGCCCAGGCGGTCTCCAGAGAGCCTCGCAGGGCAGTGTCCACATCCGGGGGCTCTTGCCCACAGGACACTCGCCCACAGTGACGCTCTCAGGGAGGGGACCAGGACACAAGCCCCTCCCCACTGTCCCAGCGGTCCTCCTGAAGAGACTGGCCGGCTCCACCCTCACCTCCCCGGCTCCGCAGGCCTAGCAGCAGCACAGTGACAAGGCAGCCGTTCACCAGGCTGCGTCCCGGGAGGCTGCAGGTCCACCGCTCACACTTCCTAAGGACCTGCCACCTGCGCCAGCCTGCGGCAGAGGAACGCAGTCAGCAGGAGCCATCGGCACCAAGGGAGGGAGGCCACCAGACACCAGGGACCCCTCAGCCTCCCGGTGGGAGGAGACCGAGGATAGGGAGGGGGAAGGGCAGCCCAAGGCCACAGAGCCTAACAGTGGGAGGCCCCATGGCTGGGGACCCTAGCACCAGGACCCCTGAGAGCGCCAGGTGAAGCAGAGGCTCAGCGTGGGACAGAATGCAGCTGGGAGCTGCCAGGCGCTGGGGATGGGAAGGCCAGAGTGGGGCTGAGGCCCTGGGGCAGGGAAGGCCCTCAGAGTCCCTCCTGCCTCCAAGCACCCACTGAGCTGAGGAGAGAGGAGACCCATCTGCTCTGAGAATGGATGGCCCCTCGGGATCCTGGGCAGCTCCCGGGAGGGTCAGACTCAGGCCACCCGCACAACGGCCAGTCCCCGCTCCTGGCTATGCACCAGGAGACGGGGGTTACAGGTCTGCAGAGACCCCCGAGAAGGCCACAGCAGCCCCAGACTGGGCCAACCCAATGTCATCCACGGACACTGCCACGTCCATCCCCCAACACACTCAGCCTAAAGAGACCAGAGGCCGGAGCCCACGCCCCTGGGATGGGCCTCAGAAACGGTGCCACCTGCCGCCGAAGGAAACCAGGCATGAACGGTGCGCTGCGTGGACCAGGCAGACGACGCTCAAACCAGGCCAGCCAAGGGGACAGCAAGGGCAGGGGACTGGCGAAGGGCCACGTGGGGACTGGGGACATGTTCTGCGTTTTGGTCCAGTGGTGTGCAGGTGTGCCCTTGGGACAGTCGAGCTGCCTGCGACGTCCCCTCTCTCCCGCAGAACGCACCACTCGGCCCTGGGGAAGGTGCGGGCCGCCAGCCACAGCAGCAGGCTGCCATGGAGCCCCCGTGTGCCAGCCAGCGCCCGGCTCTTCCGAAGCACTTCAGATGAAACCCTCCCAACAAAACAGGCGGCAACCACTCAGAGAGGGGACACGTTGTCCCAAGTGACACAGCAAAAAGTGACGCAGCCAGGTTTGAATCTGGGCCCACTCCTACTACCCCGGCAGTCCCCTGTCCCCGTCCTGCCCTGTCCACACTCTGGGCTGCCAGTCCCTCCCCACAGCTGCCCTCCTCTCCAGGCCTGGGAACAGGAGCTTGTGCGAAACAGCAGCTTAGGAAATGCGTCCTTCCTCCCCTTCCCGCTCCCTCCACCCTCCCTCGCTCCTCTCAGGGCACATCTCTGAGGTCATTTCAGCCCTGGACCTCAGCCCGATAAGAAGGAACTCCAAACACTGGGCAGCTGGGGACAGGGGCGGTGCTGACTAGGGGTCTTTCTCCACCCCTGGGATCCCCCAGCCCAGCCTGTGGCCCCAGAGAGGCAGGAGGGCTTGAGGTTAGAGTCCCCACCCTTGGCTCTGATTCCCGAGTGACGCAACCCAGCGTCTGGATTCAGAGAGTCATAAAATGTTTATTTGGAATAACAACTACCACCACGACCATTTGTCCCTCTCCTCTCCTGTGCCAAGAGCTCTGCTGTGTACGGCAGGTAGCCGACAGCCTCCAAAGCAGGTGCCGTCGGGATCCCACTTACAGATGGGGAAACCGAGGCTCCAGGGGTCAAGCGCGTGCAGCAGGGTCCGAGGCCAACTCCAGTCTGCGTAGCTTCGAGGCTGTGCCACAGCACTGGGCTCGTCCCCCTACCTGTCACTGCTGAAAACAGCCCTTGCGTGGGTCTGTCCCAGCTGTGTCATTTTACAGATGGGAAGACTGAGGCCCGGGAAGGGAGAGTGCTTGGTTCAGGGTCACATCAAAGGTGAGTGGCCCAGCTTGGGCTGGAAGGCAGGTCCCCACCTTTGGCCTCGTTCTCAATGGCCAGACCTGAGCCAGGAGCAGGCCATGTGCACCTGGCTGGGCGTGGGAGGCAGCAGGGAGGTGGGAGGCTCGGGTTCCAGCCAGAGGTAAATATTGACATGACTGTGTTTACGCGGTAACTGGACTCCTCCTGGCTGCCGCCTCCTTTCTCCCAGCCAAGGAGGGAAGGAGTCTGTGGGGAGAGGAGGCTTGTGGGCCAGGGGCATGGGGTCAGAAAGCCTGGGACATCCACAGCTGGGGGGGCCTGGAGTCCGGGAGATGGGGGTCCCAGGCCTGGGTTTGAGTCCTGGCCCTGCCAGTGGGTTCCAAGACACTTAGTGAATGGGGACGAGAGGGCTTTCTAACTGTCACAAGCACAAAGGTCAAAGATAAATACCCAGCAGCTCAGCCTGGCCAGCGTCCACCCTGTCCACCCCGTTAGCTCCTGAGAGCTTCACCCCTGGTGGGGGTGGGGGGCTTTCCCAGGAAAGTGGAGTTTCACTAAATCTAGTGGCACCCTGGGGTGAGGCCAGAGCTCTGAAGAATGGGGTGGCAGGCGCTGCCTCACGCCGGCCCCTGGCTCCTGAGAGGCTCCTGAGCCTGGGCTTTGGCTTCCACAACTCAAAAAGTGGCTGCTGCCTGGGGGTGGTGCAAAGATCAGGGAGATTACGATTGTTTGCTTGTTTGTTTGTTTGTTTTGAGGGATTGAGAATCCAACCCAGGGCCCCTCTACTGCTGATCCTCATCCCAGCCCTTTTGTTTTTATTTTGAGACAGTTCCTTGCTTAGTTGCAGAAGCTGGCCTCAAACCTGTGATCCTCCTACTTCAGCCCCCCAAGTCACCGGGATGATAGAGTGCACCACCATGCCCGGCAAAGGGCACATTCAGGTGCCAGGCAGGTGTAGTAGGTGCTCATTTCACGCCTCAGTCTTCCTCCGTACACATCCCATGGCTCCCAATCCCCCTTTAGCAGAAGCATTCTGGGCTTAGCTCCCTCTTGGGCCCTGATGGCAGCCCCTCCCTCAGCTGATTCCCTGAATGTTCTCCAGAAATCCGCTCCTCTGTGTATTATCCCCCCAAGCCCTGGGGGGCGGGGAAGAGCCATTCCTAGGCTTGTCAGGGGCCAGGACAGGCCTGCAGACACCCCAGCCACCCTGACCTGCAGGGTCCAGAGACAGGGTGGCAGCCCAGGCGGAGACTCCCAGCGCCATCGTGACGCTGGGGCTGCAGGGTGCCGCTCCTCACTGCCTGCTGACATGGCTCTGGAAGGACGGACAGCCCCCCATTCTTATCTGTGGATGAGTGAAGCACCTAGGGGCACTGCCGCCAGCTGCCACCTCCCCGGGATGGCTTCCCTGACACACGTGCACCCTGGAGGGAGGCCTGCATCGCACCCTGGTTGGCGCTTGGTGTTGTCCTGGTGGGAGGAAGGTGGGGGAGTAGGCGGGGCCCACAGGGGAAGGGGCTGCAGGGACCCTGGGCTTCTCGTCTTCACGGCCCTCTAGGAAGCGTGATGGAGTGGCCTGGGGGGTGCAGGGCAGTGCCCGGCGACCGACCACCGGTGTCCCCCCAGGCCCCTCTCGTGGTCTCCTAACTGCCCCCTACCATTCCTGCCCTCGGGTTCCCTCTCTGCTCCCCTGGCTCCGCACGTCTCCTTGGCAACAGTAACCACACTGGTATTTCCTGGCCACATCGGCCTGTCCCCAGCTGTGGCAGAGAGACCCCACTGCCCTCCATGCTGACCCCGGCCCCAGCGCCGTTTGGGCCAGGCACTTGTTGGGTGAATACAGGAACGAAGCACCTTGGCCGTGGCCTGGGCACTGGCCTCGCCAGCTGAAAAGACACTGAACAGAGGCACAAAAGGTCGTCACCATTTGCTGAAGGTCCCCCTCCCCGTAAACCCCAGAGCGCTGACTTCAGCTAAGCCACGATCTCAGCTCAGGCCAGGGCACTGCCGCCGACCCCAGGGCTTCGCACCGGAGCCCTGCTCCCCACCTGCCAGGGGCGAGCCCTCGGCTGCTGGCAGGAAAAGAGAGCTCACCCCTCAACACAAAGCGACAACATCCTTACTTACCCCAAAACCTAGCAATGCAAGGAAACATGAGTAACCTGGTTACCGGACAGGTGCTGGCCGCCCAAGTGGCTGAGGCGCGACTGTGGCCTGGCGTGCAGCCGTCCTCCTACCTGCAAACAATAACCTTGCCCCTCGTGTGCACCCATTGTGTCCTCACAATGGTACCCCAAGAAGCGGAGCAATCTGCCCCCCTTGGTAGGGAAGGTGCACAGACAGGGAGGGTGGCTGCCCCAAGGTCACACAGCAAGTTGGTAGTTCAACAGGATTCCAACTTGGGCCCTGGACCTGTCCTCAATTCCACCACTGGGAGTAAGGATGACCCACAGCTCTTAGGCCCCCGCTTGGAACGGGAAGGCACCGTGCGGGCAGAGGGGAAGCTGGGCTGGTCTCCTTCCCCGGAGCCTGCCTGTCTGGCTCACATTTCAAACATCCAGGCGATGGGTGCCTGTCCTGGCACTGTGCCCTGGCAGCCTCCCACACCTCTCTGTGCCTGATGTTGGGTGGTCTGAGGACAGCCAGAGGCAGGGGGTACAAAAAGCCACCTCATCCCCAGCCTGCACGGAGGTGGGGTGGGTCCACTGAGGGTTTTTTTTCTTTTTAATAATGTTATTATATTTTTATGCCTTTATTTTATTTATTTTTAGGTGGTGCTGAGGCTGGAACCCGGGGAGCGCTCCCCCAGGGAGCCCCAGCCCAGCCCCTCCACTGAGTTTTAAGATCAGTGCTGACTCCCTGCCACCGGGGAGAGACCTGGTGGGGAGCGGAGCTTAGGGGAGTCGGGCAGCAGAGCAGGAAGCAGCCCACACGGTCTGCCAAGGAGCCCCATCAGGACCCAGGGGCCAGGGGAACCTTGGCCACGCTGGAGGGGAAGGACACTAGACTTCAGTGTCCACAGAGCAGGAGACCAGGGGCAAACGCTGTGGCAGTCCTGAATCGCCCCCACCTCAGGAATGACGGCCCAGGGACCCCTGTTTGGGGGAAAGCTAAATGACGGGGGCCAAGGAAGCCTGGCATCAGCCCCACCCCAATCACAGGTGGTGTGTCAAGGATCCACACTGGGCCTCCACTCAGCCTGCTGCAGCCTGCTCTCTGCCCCTGCGCCCCTCTACCTGTTTCCCCCCCTCTTCCCGGCTCCCTCACACACTTGCCAGGCCAGCTCCATCCTGGGCTTTCAGAGTTCCATGTCACTCAGCTCCTATGTCACCCAGGTCCCCGAACTGGGATGAATTTTCCAATTCACATGCCACCTGCTCAGTGATGCCTTCTCTCATCTCTCCAGCCAGAAGTCAGCCCTCTCTTGGTGTGATACTGCCACCTCTCCTAAGGACATGCCATACAGCCTGAGGACCAGGTAGACATTGAAGGACTGGTGGACGCTCTCTTAACATGGTATTTCAGTTTTTTCTTCCCCTGCACAAGGTTTGGTATATAATAAGTGTTCAATAAATCTCTGTTGAATGACACACAAAATATTATCTACATATCACTGTCCTCTTCTCCTCATATCATGATAAACATTAATCCTTCTTCCAGACTATCAAACAGGTCAGACATACCTGAGCTCAAGGTTGTAAAAGTAAGGAAACTAAGCTATATCCAAGCAAAACATTCTCACTTGGGTTATCTCAACCAATCTCCAAGTCATCCCTAGAAGATAAGACTTATCATCTCCTGTCATTGATGAGCCAACTTGTAACCTGGGAAAAATGGTGCAACTCGACCAAAGTCCCTGTGGGGAAGTGGAGGAGCTGGAACTCGAACCTAGACCTGTTTGATGCCAGAATCTGG
Organism: Urocitellus parryii; assembly: GCF_045843805.1. Classification (NCBI taxonomy): domain Eukaryota; kingdom Metazoa; phylum Chordata; class Mammalia; order Rodentia; family Sciuridae; genus Urocitellus; species Urocitellus parryii. The sequence continues at coordinate 13,002,545 of NC_135541.1, forward strand.
AATCTTCCTGATGGGCTGGGAGGCTTCTCAGATGTGAGGTTCTGGAAAGTGTCACCAAGGCAAGGTGGGGACCTCTCCCTCTTCCTCTTTATGATGGTTTTTAAGGAGGAAAAAAGACTTCCTTCCATGTAACTTAGGTCAGAGTGGGCTTGAAGGCACAATGGGTGACATGATCTCACAGACTTACCCTCTTTTATGACTCATATTTTAAGACTTTGAATCAAGTGCTGGTCCCCGGGTAATGCACCCTAACAGTGAAACTGACCAAGCAGAGCATTCCTGTGGGATTCTTAAATCAGAGGTAGGTGGAGTCCAAGACCGTGTCTGGGTGCTTTGGCAGGTAGAATAAAGCCACAGTTCTCTAAAGAGGTAGGTGGTGGTACACAGGAGGAAGATTCTAGTTGGTGCATAAGGAAGAAAATTCTAGAAGTGACTGTCAGGGAAAGGGAGTTTGTAAGGAGTCTCTTGGAGCTGAGCAGAGCAGGGAGTGGTCCTGGGTAGTCACTGGGGGCTCTTCAGCTGTTCCTAATGTGCCCCTCAATCTTGGCAGCAGCATCACAAGAGAAATAGAAGAGCTGCATCCCTGGGACTGGCATCCACCATCACTGGCACGTGCTCTCCTGGGGCCTGACCTGATGCCTTGTGCCTACTGCAGAGGGCACAGAACCTGACTGGTAGGTGACAGAATCAGAGGGACTTGTCCATTGGAAAAGGGCCAAAGAGAAGCAGGTGGCCTCTTCCTGGTGATGGAGAGGAAACCTCCAGGCCCTGGAGAGGTGACCAGAGGCCTTGGCTCTGGGCAGAGCTAACTCCCTCCAGACAAGGACCATGTTGGATCAGCCTGGACCAAAAGGATTTCCTTGAGGACTTCAGAGACCCCCATGAAACTTCCTCCCCTCGGTTCCCCTTTTCTCTGGTGCCTCTGCCCATCCCTGCCAGCACCTGGCCCCTCCTCTGAAGACTCTTGCTGAGAGATGCTGGGGAGACCAGACCTCTGGACGTGGAGCCTCTAAGTGCCCCTGGTCTCTGACAGCCTCCAACCTGGCCTGGCCACAACCACCAACCCTTATGCCAGAGCGGGATCAGCAGTCCGGGAGTGTCCCTGTCTAGCCCTGCGAATGCTCACGGTGCAGCCACACACCACTTCCCAATGGAGCCCCAGAAGGCCCCCAGCTTTCCGGACACTCAGGTCCAGGTGGATTCAGAGCCTCGGAATCACCACCACCCTCAAACCCGACCCAGCCCGCTGCCAAGGGTCTGCACGCCAAGCAGGGTGAAAGGACTTCCGGATGCCCCAAATCAGACCGCACCAACGGTCCCCAAGCCGAACCGGCCACCGCGAGTCCTCCCCACCCAGCCCGGGCCAGCTGCCCAGAACCAAGCTCCGCGCGACCGGCCTCAGGCCATGAAGCCAGCGCGGGGCGTGGGGCGCGGGGCGAGCCGAGCCCTGCCCGGGCGCCCCTCGGCTCCACGCTCCCGAGGGCCGAGCGGGGGCTGCACTGCAGCGGGCGCCCAGCCCCCGCGAGTCGGGCGGGCCCGGGTGCCATCCGCGGCGGCCGGCGGAGACCGTCGAGGCTGGACCGGAACAGTGCGCAGGCTGGAACCGCACTCACCATAGCGCGCGTGCTCGGCTCCGGCCCGGCTCGGGCTCCCGGCTCGCGGCTCCCGGCTGGCGGCCCCGGCTGGCGGCTCCGGCTCCGGCTCGGGCTCCGGCTCGGGCTCCCGGCGCGCTGCGCAGCTCGGACGGCGCGGCTGGCTGGCCCCGGCCGCGCGCCTGGCTCCCCGCGGGCGAGCGCGCGGCTCCGGCGCCCACTCCCGGGAAGGCGGGGCCCGCCGCGGGCCAATGGCGGGGCGCGGGAGCCCGGGCCCGGGAGGCGCAGCCAATCACACGCGGAGGCCGGACTGCCCCTCCCGCCCCCCGCGAGCCCCTTAACCCTTGGCGCGCCGGGAGCTCGAGGCCAGGGCTGCCTGGGGACCTCGGAGGGGCCGGCGCCGGCTCCAGCCTCGGGCTTCGGGGTGCAGAGTCCAGACCCGCCGAGACTGGTTTTGAGGGCGGGAGGAGTCGGGGAGAGGCTGTGTGGTGTCCGGTGCGGGGCTCGGGAGTCTTGGCGACCTTTGTCTCCTGCCTGGCGCCTGCACTGGAGTATGACCCGGGGCTCTGCAGCTGCGTGTGTGTGTGTGTGTGTGTGTGTGTGTGTGTGTGTGTGTGTGAGAGAGAGAGAGAGAGAGAGAGAGAAGGGGGAAGGGATGGATTCCGCATGCCTGTGTGTTTATGTGTGAAGGAAAGACAGACGGCTATATTTGGGGATTGTTACTGCACGTGTGTGTGTGTGTGTGTGTGTGTGTGTGTGTGTGAGAGAGAGAGAGAGAGAGAGAGAGACACGAGTGGGTGTGGGAGGGAAGCAGAGAGGAGCCCGCGGGCTCTCCAGGCGTGTGCATTGGTAGATTCAGCAGAGAAACTGTCTCTACATGTATATTGTGGAGGTGCGGGTGAAGCAGGAAAAATAAAACAGAAAACATGCCTCTCTGTATGTTTTTATGATGTGTAATTTGTACACTTGCATTATGTTGTGTATGCACCAGGGTGTGGTGGAAAGAGACTTTGTGTCTCTTTTATAATCAAGAAGAGAGCAAATCCCTGTGGGTTTTTTTGGTGTCTCTTGTGCATGTGTGTATGTGCGCACGGGAGAGGGATGTGGTTAGGATTTGCTACAACTTTGTGTGTGGCCCAATTTGTGAGACAGAGGGAGAAAAACACTATGTGTGCCGTGAAAGCATTGAGCATTTATTGTGTCTGTTTCACCATCCTCTATGTTTGGGTTAAGGAACTAATGTGGAGCTGGCATGATGAGTACCTGTTAAGGAAAGCAAAGGCAGCCTGGAGGAATTGGGACTTGGGTTTTGAAGCATGACTAAGAGTTTATGAGCTCCCAAGGAAAGACCTGGGAAGTCTTGCCTACTCCCCACAGGGGACGAAGGGTTGAACTGGCTGGGGATGACAGTGGACTGAGGAGAAAAGAGAACCTACCACTGGGAGGGAACAGTAGAAGCAGTTGGCTGGACCCTTGTCCAGGAACTAGCTCAGAGTGACCCTGGGAATACCAGGGAGAGAAGAGCTAGGTGCAGAGTCCTGGGCAGCTGGTATGAGGACCCGGAGGGCGGGGAGGGGCTCTGAGCAAATAACTCTCTGCAGCACTGGCCCCCCCTTGTTTGACAGTGCTCAGAATTCTTCACTGTAGAGGGAAGGACACAGGGAGGACGGCCAGGAGGCGTGTGGAGTGCCACAGGTAGGGAGCAAGGTGAAGAGCAGAGGGCCACCCAAGCCACTCACTGGGCCGGCAGCAGAACCAGGGCCTCCCAACACCCAGCCAAGTCTCTTCCGTCCCCCAGGCTGCCCCGGGAGACGCAGCCCCTGGTCTTACGCGGCTCAAGGGGAAGCACTTGAAGTTTGCTGCCAACTCCAACGCTTACCTCTGTCTCCTTGGGGTCCTCAGAGGTCATCTCCCCCAAGCTCTCTGGGAACCCCAGCTGTAGTAAGCGCTGAGCATTTATTGTGTGCCAGACATTTATCATTTGGTAGGTGCTTTGCGGCATTTTCTTAGTGATTCTGACAATTCCATATTACAGATGTTATGTTTCCCGTAATATCCCATGGCCACCCACGTCCACACTGCGGGTGGGAAAATCAGTATTCAGAGAGGGAAAGTGATTTGCTCCAGGAGGCACAGCTATTCTGAAGGGATTCTCATCTGCTGGCCTCCTGCTTCTGCTCAACATTCATGCCCTCTCTAAGCGACCCATGGTGATTGTGGTTGGGAGAACATGTTTCCCTGGTTAGACTCCTAGAGATGGTGAGCTACTCCAGCCTCTGGTCACAGCGATTGCTCAGTCAGAGAGCATCAGGGTTCAAATTGGCAGAAAGGCCAATTTAATCTGGCCAACCAAAAACAAAGCACTCTTTTGCCTATATAACTTCAAAGTACAGGGGAAAGCTAGCTTTAGGCATGGCTCCTTGAGGAGCTCAGACGACGCCATTAGGATTCAATATCCTTCGCTCCATCTCTCAGAACAGCTTCCTTTTCTCCTGGCCTGTTTTTGGCAGTTCTCGCCTCATGATGACAAGGTGGCTGCCAGCAATACCAGGCTCACATCCTACTGCCTCAGCACCTCCCACAGAAACAGGGATTCATTGTTCCCCATAGTTTCAACCACATTCCCCAATCCAAGACTCATTGGCTCTCATGGAGACATGTGTCAGTTCTTTGGCCAATCACCAGGACCAAGGGTTCTGATTGGTCAGACCACTCAGCGTGGGACCCTCTGAGGTGACCTAGCCTGTGCTCTGGTTGGGGTCCAGTTTCTCACTTTCCCAGCCTTAAGACTCCCCAGGATCCAAAAGGAATAGTCCAGAATTTGCAAAGAGGCTGACTGGTCAGTACGTGATGACAGCTGATATTGGTGTCATTCTAACTCTGCTCGGCCTCTGTTACCCTGTACGGAATAGGTGCTCGGGACTGTCTAGCACACAGTGGGTCCTCAAGGCCTCCCTTTTGGTTGGCTGATTTTTTTTTTTAACCGATGCCACATGTGTGCCAAGTCAGTCATCGCCCGGCCAACCTGGGCAGCCCACGGCGTGCAGACAGAGTGAGACGCAGAAGAGATTTTAATTTTGCTTTGTTTTCATAACTTAAATGAAACTACAGTCAAGGGCTCCTGGGGAAATCACTGGACTGTCCAGGGACTGGCACTAGCTTGGCTGAGAGGACATAGTCAGGAAGACACGAGGAGGAGCCCCGAAGAGGCTGGCAGGGGAGGGCACTGGCTTCAGACCGTCTGGCCCCTGCTCCAGGCAGTCAGGAGGGGTCCCCCAGACTGATCGGGCCATTTCCTCCACTCACCCAACCCCGCCCAGAGGTAGCCACGCTCTCCCCTTCCCTCACCCGGGACCTGGTGTGAGCCTGGGGCCTGGATGTCCCGGCTGGGTCACCCCTCTAGCTTCTTGGGTCACCAACTTCTCTGATCCCACAGCCAGTTGAGTTTCAGGGAGGAATGAGATTCCTGAAGCCCAGGGACAGCTGTTGTTCATCACGTCTACCCTGAGCCCGTCCTGGGGGCTTCTCAAGACTTGAGACAGACACAACGGGACAGGTTCAGGAAATCCACTCTGTCCCTGCACTTGACTTACTGTCTATGCCGTTCTTCCCTCTGCCCTGGTTTCTTTACTTTTGAAAAAAAAAAAAAATGAGGGGTTGGGGGTGCAGCTGGGGCTGGAGCCCTCGCCCAGCTGTGAGAGGTGTCGAGGGGCCCTGGCTCCATCCCCTGCACCGCAAAGCGAGAGAGAGCTCTGTTTTCCTGATTTCAAATAGAACAATACCGTGTCACGAAGGCAGAGATGAACAGGGGAGAAGAGGAGCCCCCGCCGCCCCACTCCTCGGGTATCCACCTCCACCACCTCTCCCTGCCATTGCGCACTTGGAGAGGAAAGCCATCAAGAACCCGTGGCCAGCTTCCCTCCCTCCCTGCCTCCCCCCAGGAAGGAAACCCGGTGGTGGTCCCGGCAGCCCCAGCCCGGCCCCATCCTGTGGGTCTGCTGGGGGGGGAGGGTGGGGGGGGGAGGGTCGGGGGGGGGGGAGCTGCAGGAGAGGGGGTGGGGCCGAGTGGGGGCTCAGAGGGAACTGGGACACGGCCTTGGGGGCTGCTCAGCTGTGTGCCGGGGGACAAAAGGGTGAAGAAGGGAAAGACGGAGAAGCCAGCAGGAAGGGAATTGGGGAAACTTTTATTGAGATTCTGGATGAAAGCCGCTTTAACATTCTCAAAAGAATTGGGCAAATATTTAAATTATTTTTCAATGACCCCCACACACACCAGGAGGAGCTAGTGTTTCTAATAGAGCAGGGGCTGGGACTGGACTCACCGTGTCTCCGCTTTATCCAGATTACTTTTTTTTATAAACAAAAACTGAGATTACATCATAAAAATAAGTGCTAAAATACATTGCCTTCACACTATATGCCAGACGACGCTGTGCTAAGAACTCTTGTGAACTAATTTATTGACTTCTTCAATAGCCCAAAGGTGGGGGGATATCACTATTATCCCATTTCATGGAGGAGGAAACTGAGGTTCAGAGATGTAAAGCAATTTGTTCAAAGTCACACAGCTGGCCAGTGGGGAACTGGGATGAGCCAACTTGTCTATGATTTTATCTTTCTGGGAAATGTCTGTTTTAAAATGCTGTTTTTTGTTTTTTTGTAAGGTGATTCAAATCCATTCTGTGGTTGGGTGGGGGTGGGGATGTATATAAAAGAAAGCGAGGCGGCACTGCCTGGAACCCACCACTGAGTCCTCGAGGCGGGCATTTCCACCACTCTACGCTGAGAAGTTGAAGCGAAGTCTCAGGCCGAGATCAGCAGCGCACAGGGGCAGCTTATAGGTTGTGGGATTCGAACTCAGGGTGGTTTTTCTGAAGAACCGAGTGGGAGCTGAGTCTCTGTGGTCGCCATTGTGGGGAGCAGGGTTCAGTTACCCAGGCAACAGGCCAGGGAGGCTGGACCCGGACCTGTGGACATTTATCTGTTCTAGTTCCTCTTTTGATTTATGATTCTCCTCTGCAGTTTCCCCAGAGGAAACTCTCTGACGGCAACTTTCAGGCAGACCAGAGCCTGGGAGACAGAGGAGGAAGTAGGCCAGGCAGAGCAGCTAAGTAGAAGAAATGCCCAAGCCTTAGCTGGCAGGGCACAGGGAGACTGCCAGGTGCCAGGGGAGTGGAAAGCCATTTCCAGTGTCTTCGCTGCAGAAGGGGTTCTATGGCATCCAGCCCCTCCCAGCTGAGGGAGGAAGCAACTCATCCCAGGACCAGGCTACTATACCCCACTATATTTCCCTCTTTGCCTTGGCTGCTAGGAAGCTCTTAAGAGAAATATTCCCTTTAATCTCAGCAACCAATTCAGTCCAGGTGCTAGAGAGATTTCTTTCAATCTTTCCTTTTAGATAAAGGTTTTGAAATGTTTGCTTTAACACTGAGTAGACACCCATTGCATTTTTGAAAGTGGAAGAGATGTTATAACAAACAAACATTTCCTAGTGTGAATCTGACAGCGAGGTGGAGCAGATGGTGAAGGAATGGGAGCAGCACAGGACTGGGCAAGGCGGGGCGGCCCAGGAGGAAGAGGAGGGTAAGAGCCACTTAGCAGGGGTGACCCAAGGCAGGGCGAGGAGGTGCTTGGTGCTGGGGATAACTGTCAGGGGGAGGGGGTGCGAGGAGCTGAGGAGGAAAAGGTGGAGTGTAACCTCAGGGTTGCCCAAGTCAGGAGCGAAGAGGGAGTGCCCCAGGTAGTGAAGCTTCCAGGGGCTGGGTCCCCCTGGCAGTGAGGCAGCAGGTGAGCGGGGTGGTGTGCAGCAGTGGCCAGGCCTTGCCTTCGTGGAAAATCCTGGTGTCTGTCCTGGGTCTGAATCCTCCAGCCCTTGGGAAGGTTCCTGGGAGCTGGCCTTAGCGCAAGGCTGGGCGTGGCTGTCCCAGGCCGAGTTCTGTGGCCAGCTCCTGGGGATCTCCAGCAGATGCAGCCACGCCCTTCCAGCTGGGGTGCAGGAGAGGCAGAGGGAAAGGCCTTGAGGTGCCCAGATGCAAACGCAGCTAACTCGGGCTATGGGAACTCCCCAGGGCAGCCCAGGCAGCCAGAGCCCAGGATGAAAATCCAGCGCTTTGACCAGGACCAGGGGCAGGTCAGACCCACAAAATGACCCATCCGACCAGGATGGGGGGCCAGCCTGGATGAGGGTCTGCTTTTCTGGGCTTCATCTCTAAGCTGGAAAGGATATCGCCTACCTGAAGGGTTGTTTTGAAGAGGTGGGTTTACAGATGCACAAGACTTAGCAAAAAAGAGTTACTTGATAAACGTCGACTCCAAATCGGAAGTGCTAGGAAAGAAGCCCTGGATCCAGCCACTCCTGTTCTCCATACCCCTGCCACATCTCAAGTCTGCTGCTCACGTTTCAGAAGGGAGATTAGTCAGATGTTCCTCAGGCTCCTCTCTCTCACCTCAGAGCTTTTGCTCAAATTGCTCCCTCCCCTTCCCTCTCCTTGTCACCTACCTCTACTCTCTTGGTCTCACTACCTGACCCCAATTCTGCAGCCCCAGAACAGCACAGGGTTGATGCTCTGTAAATGTCCATCCGACTCCTCTTTGCAAGCACTATCTCATTTAGCTCTCGAACGACCTCTAGTTTACCAGATGAAGATAACGAGGGTCAGAGCAGTGAAGAGACTTGCCCAGGTCACCCAATCCATAAGTAGCAATGCAGATTTTTTTTTTTTTTTTTTTTTTTGTACCAGGGATTGAACTCAGGGGCACTTGACCACTCAGCCACATCCCCAGCTCTATTTTGTATTTTATTTGGAGACAGGGTCTCACTGAGTAGCTTAGCGCCTCATTTTTTGCTGAGGCTGGCTTTGAACTCACGAGCCTCCTGCCTCAGCCTCCCGAGGCTCTGGGATTACGGGCGTGCTCCACTGGAGCTGGCAAAATGCAGAATTTGAACTCACCTCTGCCTTTAAGGTTCCTGCCCCTTTCTGCGGCTTCCTCTGTCATCCCTACAGCACTTTGATGTGGAGGGGAGGGTTCAAAGACTCCAACTGCAGCTCCATATAAGTGGGTGGCCTTGGGCAGAGAGAAAGTCACGCAGAGTCTCTGGGTCTCAGTCTCCTCTTTATTCAATGAGTGGCTGGACTAGCAGCGTTTGCCTCATCTGGGGAGCCCACATCCGACCCCAGCTCAGGTCATTGGAAGCCAAGACTAGGAAGGTGGGTCCTAGGGTTCGCCTCCTCTGGACACAAGGATGGAGCTGAGAACACTGAGCCCGTGGGCAAGAAGCCCTCACCCCCCGGCCTGGCAGGTGGGAAAGAGCAGGGATGAGAGGCCAAGGGGTGTGGATCCCGACCCCAGATCTGCTCCCTGCCGTCATCGATGCCCTGGTTCAGCAGACAGGAGAGCCAGGCTGGGTGCAGGGGGAGGCCCTGCAGTCAGGAAGCCCATGTGAGGCTCCAGATCTCACCCTGGAGCTGGAGGCCCATGGAGGAGGCTGGGGCACAGGGAGGGGCGTGACTGTGATGGGGCAGGTCCGCTTGGAGTCTGTGGCTCCCCTGTAGCCAGGGCGGGCTGCCGGGGATCTCACAGCCTCCAGGCCTGTGACTCACACTGTTTGGTCACAGCCCTCCTGGCGGCATGAAGTCACATCACACATGCCTCGGCTGCGCCTCACCCACCACGTGCCCAGGCACCTCTAATACCCACCGTGGCCCGGGCTCTGGCTGTGGCAGGCCCCGGGCGGACATGCCACCCAGCATGTGTGGATCGGGTGTTGGCACTGGCTGCAAGAACACTCTGGCAGGGAGGCCGGTGCCACCCAAGGCACCCGCAGACCTGGCGTCCAACGCTCGCCGTGGCGGATGCGCTGTGTGGTCTCGGGCAGGTCCAGGCACCTCTTTTTTTAAATTTTTTGGCACCGAGAATGGAACCCAGGGGTGCTTTTCCACTGGTGTGCATCTCTGGGCCTTTTAATTTCTTATTTTGAGACAGGATATTGCTAAACTGCTGAGGGTCTTGCTAAGTTACCCACATTGGCCTTCAACGCGGGATCTTCCTGCCTCAGCCTCCCAAGTGGTTGGGACTGCAGGTGTGCACTGCCTCACCCAATTCAAAACCTCGGTGAGAATTTATAAGATGCGTGTAAATGTTGGCCCAGAAGCTTCTAGAACACTGGCCATTCTCCTGCCGGCCAGGTCTTGACCCCTCACCCGAACTCCCTCCCTGTCTCCCTCCTTTGAAGTCTCAGTTCCAGGTCCCGGCTCCTGAGGTCTCCTTTCTTCTCTGTCCCTGCATCGGCCCCACGTCTCCGTTGCATTTAGCAGGTTTCATTATTCCACACTGACCTGCTGACAGTGACCCTTATTTATTTATTTATTTATTTTGCAGTGCTTGGGATTGCACCCAGGGCCTTGGGCATGGCAAGCACAGGCTCTACTCCCAGCCCCCCATTAGATTATGACGCCCCCAAATGTAGGCACCATGTCATTTCTGTTGAGTGTCTCTCTATTGAGGTGTGACAGACATGCCACAACATTCACCTAAGAGTCTCATTCACTCATTTTTCGTAAATCCACCAAGTTTTCCACCATCACTCCAATCCGGCTTTAGAATAGTCGCAGCCCTCAAAAATCCCCTCGTGCTGGGGCTGGTGGCGCTCGCCGGTAATCCCAGCCACTCGGGGAGGCTGAGGCAGGAGCATCACAAGTTCAAGGCCAGCCTCTGCAATTTATCGAGGTCCTAAGCAACTTAGCAAGACCCTGTCTCAAAATTTAAAAAAATAAAAAGGGCTGGGATGTGGCTCAGAGGTTGAGCACCCCTGGATTCAATCCCCCCCAAATATTTTTTCAGTGCCCCATATATTTTTAAAAAACCCGTCTGTGTAGTTTGCTATAGACGCTATAACTGCTAGTTGGGGGTGTGTAAATTATGAAGGGGTCCTCATGAAGAAAAGAGTCCCTGAGAAGAACACATTCAATCAAAGAACCACTGGAAAGGAAACAAGAAAGTGACCAACATCATAAAGGAGCTGGCAGGGGCTGGCGGAGTCTGTGAGCCAGAGAGGGCGGGAGAGGCCAGTGAGTGAGCACAGGTCAGAGTCCAGGGGCAGGTGCTCATGAAGAGGTACAGGGGCCAGCTCTAGGGCCACCAGGCCCTCCTGTCCTGCAGGTAGAAGCAGCAGCTGGCTCAAGAGTTCTCAGGGCAGTTGGTCTTGAAAACACAGATCCCTCAGACCCAGTGGCACAGACATGGCATCCCAGAGACTTGGGAGGCTGAGGCAGGAGGATCGCTTTCATTAAAAAAACAAACAAACAAAAAAAAAAAAACAGTAAAATTGCGAGGACTTCTCATGACTCGATTTTGAATGGGTATATGTTATACTAGTCTCTACATTTTTTTGTTTTGCTTATAATACTTCACTTGAAAAGCAGCACTCATTACATTTTGTTAATATAAATGTATGCACGGGGGAAAAGTATAAAGAAAATAATCATTAATCTTGGTTATTCCTGAATGATGACATCATTGATCATTTTAATTTTCCTTTTTTGGGTACTGGGATTGAATCCAGGGGTCCTTTACCACGGAGCCACATCCCCAGCTCTTTTTTTTTTTTTTTTTTTTTTTGAGACAGGGTTGCTACGTTGCTGAGGCTAGCCTCAAACTTGTGATCCTCCTGTCTCAGCCTCCTGAGCTACTGGGATTACAGGCATGCACTACCCGCCTGGCTTAATTTTCCTATTTTTACATGCTGATATTTTCTGGTTTTCCTGTAGTGAACATGTGTAACCTGTGCGATGTTTTAACACCTAAAAAGATCCAACAAACCTTAGGGAGGGCATTCTGGGCACAGCCGGAGCAGGGGCAGAGGCCTGGCAGTGGGAAGCTGCCAGGAAGCTGGGTTGCAGAGAGGGGCGTGGTGGGAAGAACAGCCACCGGAAAGGGGGCCAGTGGAGTAAGGCTGGACCTGAGAGCTGGGCCAGGGGCTGCGACTTGGCCTTGGAGCCCACGAGGCCTCAACTCGGGGCCGGGGGCCTTGGGGGAGCCTCGGGCGAGCCTCGGGCATGTTCCCAGGAATCTGGCTCCACAGGATCTTCATGATCTAGCGTTTTCACCTGGGTGATATCTGAAAACCAGGAGTAAGAACATGCCCTGACTCCTGAGTGCCCCCGCAGCCTTGGGACGCGGACATGCCCACCCTCAGTGCCTGCGGGTCTGCACCCGAGGTCAGCTCAGAGCCGGCTGCCCGACCTGAACTGCTGGGACCCATGAGGAGGTGGAAAGGGGCCCCAGCCCAGCCGGGTTATTCTCCAGTACCAGGAGCTCAGCCCCGGCCTGGGAGGAGTCCAAGGGCCTGGGAGATGTTTTAGACCTGAACAAAGAATTTTAATGACTTCAAAGTAACAACCACCACCGAGTGAGGCACAGCACCCTGTTAACTGAAATAGTTACAATTGCAAAATTATACATTCCTTTTTTTTTTTGCATGTACTATGGATTGAACCCAGGGGCGCTTTACCACTGTGCCACCTCCCCAGCCCTTTTTATTTGTTTATTTAAAATATTTTTTTTTTAGTTGTAGATGGACACAATACCTTTATTTTTTTTAATGGGGTGCAGAGGATCAAACCCAGTGCCTCACATGTGCTAGGCGAGTGCTCTGCCACTGAGCCACAACCCCAGCCCCGTCTTTTTCTTTTTTACTTCGAGAGAGGGTCTCGCTGAGTTGCTGAGAGCCTCACCAAGTTGCAGAGGCTGGCCTCCAACTTGTGATCCTCCTGCCTCAGCCTCAGGAGCTGCTGGCATTCCAGGCGTGGACCACCACACCTGGTTTGATTACTTTTGTAGCAAAAAGAAAAGTTTATGTTTGGTGTGGGGTGTGACTGTGTTTTAATATGACTGATAAGAGGAGAAACAAAGTATCCAAAGGTATAAAGGTCCTGGAAGGTCCTTAAAACTGTCCTGGACTTGCAACAGGGAGAGGGCTGGGGTGTTTCTCAGGGGTGGAGCCCTCGCCCTGTCTGGGTCTCCAGGCTGAAGGCGGAGGTGCATCTGTCCTGGTCCCCGTGGACGCATTGAGTGGACCCATCACACGGAGGTCTCAATGCATATTTTCAAATGATAGGACTTGAAGGAGGAAGCGGCTCCTTCCCTCATCCCTCACACGCACGCAGGCTTCCTGTCCTACCTCTCAAGTCCACCTGGCCAGGCCCCTCCCTGGACCAGGTCAGTGGCCTCCTCACCAGCCTCCTCCCCTCGTAGCAGTGTGTGTGTGGGGGGTGTTAAAGGAACACTAGATATTTTTAGGGTAGTTTTAAGCTCACAGCAAAATTGAAGTAAGAAAGCCAGAGACTTCCCATACCCCCACTGCCCTGCCACGGCACAAACTCCCCGCCACCGACATGCCCCTGCAGAGTGGCCCGTTCACCAGTTTGATCCATGGGCACCAGCCCGAGTCCACAGTTTCCCCGGGATCAGTGCTTGGTGCTGGGCGTAGGTGAGGCTGTGAGCTGTGCACCTTTAAAGGGTCCTACAGGGTAGGCTCAGGCCCTGGACACCCGCTGTGCTCCACTGCCCTGTCCCTTCCTCTCCCAACGCCTGGCAACTTGATCAGTAAAAAGATCCAAGTCCCCGTCGCTCCTCCTTCCCCAGAGTGACACACCGTGAGGATCATACAGTGAAGCCTTCCGGGTTCCTCTGTCCACTCAGGTTACGAAGAGAACTAGGTGTGCTGGACATCTCCCCAAGCTTCTTACGGTTTGTTTTCTTTTTCACACTGAAAAAGATTCTGTTGTCTGGACGACCCACAAGTCTGTTCACTCGTTCCTCCTGCTGAAGGGCGGTCTTGGTTGCTTCCTGGTTTTTACAATCGTAGACAAAGCTGCTGTCACATATCTGTGCAGGTTTTGTATCCACATGGGCTTTCAACTCCTTGGATAAATACCGACAAGCGTGATTGTTGGGTTGTTCAGTATTGTGAAAGGCAGCCCAATTGTCTTCCAAAGTGGCTGTACCAGGAGGGCATGCATGGTGGTGTGCGCCTGTCATCCCTGTAACCTGGGAGGCTGAGGCAGGAGGAACGCAAGTTGGAGGCCAGCCTTAGCCACTTATAGAGATCTCATCTCAAAATAAAAAATAAAAAGGGCTGGTGGTGTAGGTCAGGGTAGAGGGCCCCTGGGTTCAGTCCCCAGGAAAACAAAAGCCAAAACGAGGCAGCTGTAGTACTTGGCATCCTGCTGCCCCAAATCCTCATCGGCATTTGATGTTGTTCTGAAGTTTGGCCATTCCTACAGGTGTGTAAGGAGGGGTTTTTGTTTTTTTCCTTCTTAGGTACAGTCTTGCTATGTGGCCCAGGCTGACTGAAACTCCTGGTCTCCACCAAACTTTCTGCCTCCAAATAACTAAATTGCCTCGCTGGCTCTAGGAAGATTTTTTTTTTTTCCACGCTGTCTCTTCCAGGGACATTTTTCTTTTTAAAAAAATTTTTTTAGTTGTCAATGGACCTTTCTTTTATTTATTTATATGTGGTGCTGAGGATCAGACCCAGGGCCTCATACATGCTAGGCAAGTGCTCTACCGCTGAGCCACAACCCCCACCTTTTTTATGTTTTATTTTGAGACAGGGTCTCATTAAATTGCCAGGCTGGCCTCGCACTTGCAATCCTCCTGCCTCAGCCTCCCACGTCGTTGGGATTACAGGTGTGTGCCTACCACGCCGGGCTCTAGGGAGATTTTAAAAGTGTCAAATACCCTGCTTTCAGAATTTGAGTGGATTCATGCCCAGTTTAGAATTAAATATGAATCCTCCCCCCACCCAGCTCTGCCCCCGCCTCTCCTCCTGCTCTTCCTCCCTAAGCTCCGGTTATCTTTGGTGTTCCTAGGAAACCCGGAACCCCTCGGGTCTCAGGGCCTCTGCTCCCCTGCTCCTGTGCCTGGATTCTTCCTCCAGGGCTGAGCAAGGTGGCTCCTCCTTACCCAAGTCTCATCCCGAATGCTGCTTCCCCAGGGGACCTTCGCCCCGACCCTGGGATGATGCAGAACCTCCGTGAGAACCGTGCTTCAGGCCTTCACAGCACGTGCTGCTTCCTGGAGTGGCCTTGTGACACGTTCATTGCTCCTCTAATGTCTAAATCTACATCATCTTGGGTCTCCACAAAGGCAGGGGCCACCGTTGTCCTGTTCACTGCTAAATCTCCAACACCCAGAACAGAACCTGGCACATAGCAGTTGCTCAGTAAATGTTGACTGAGTGAACAGTGAAAGGCCGTGTCCCACCTCCTAGCATGGCTTCCATCCAAAAGGTAAGGATGCAGTGACCTAAGAGCTTTAATACTTTGCTGGTCAGTGTGACTGTTCCTCACGAAACAAACAAAGCGCTGCCACGTGACCCAGCAGTTGTGCTCCTAGGTATACACCCAAGAGCAATGAAAACACCCCTCCGCACAAAGACTTGTTTTCGCGAACGTTCACAGCAGCGCTCTTTATACAGCAAAGAGCAGAAAGCACTCAAATGCCTGTCAGCTGACAAATACATAAACACGATGTGGCATGTCATTGTCCTGCAGCAGTACCCAGCAACAGAAAGGAATGACGTGCGGGTACGTGCTGTGGCGTGGGCAGCCTCAGAAACATTACACCGAGCAAAAGAGGCCAGACCCGAAAGGCCACAGTGTACGATTTCACTGATGGGAAATGTCCAGAATAGGCACAGGAGAGGCGGGGGGTAGCTGCCGGGCACCAGGGGAGGGGAGGCAGAGGGCAAGGCCAGCGAGGGCTGTCCGGGTGTCCCGGGATGGTGACGTGTTCTGGGGTGGTGGTGCAGGTTGCCCGATTTTGTGAACATACCAAGAACCAACTGGTTCACCGAGAGGGCAAAAGTATACCCAGTCTTTGTTTTACTTATTTTTGTGGGTGCAGTATGGGGGGTTGAATCCAGGGCGCTCTACTGCTGAACTACATTCCCAAACTTTTTTTATTTTTTGAGACTGGGTCTTGCTAAGTTGTTGAGGCTGGCCTGGAACTTGTGGTTACAGGTGTGCATCACCTGGTCCGGCTATTCATTCATTCATTCTTTCTTTCTTTCTTTTAGAGAGAGAGAGAGAGAGAGATAGATAGAGAGAGAGAGAGAGAGAGAGAGAGAGAGAGAGAGAGGATATGAATCTTTTTTGTAGATGGACACAACACAATGCCTTTATTTTTATGTGGTGCTACGAATTGAACTTGAGCCGCTGAGCCACAATTCCAGCCCCTCATTCTTTCTTTAAGATTGAATTTTGTGCTGGGTGTGGTGGCGCCCGCCTGTAATCCCGCAGCTCTGGAGGCTGAGGCAGGAGGACTGCAAGTTCAAAGCCAGCCTCCGCAACTTAGTGAAGCTCTAAGCAAGTCAGTGAGACCCTGTTCCTAGATAAAATATAAAAAAGGGCTGGGGATGTGGCGCAGTGGTGAAGTGCCCCTGAGTTCAATTCCTGGTACCAAAATAAATAATATCTGTATTAAGTAAAAAAGAGTAGACAAATGTTCATAACAGCATAGTCATAAGGGCCCCCCAAAGGAAACAAGCCATCAGTTGATTAATAGATGGACAAATACAGTAACACAAAGTAACGAAGTCCTGATCCAAGCTACACACACACCACGGATGAATCTTGAAAACACACTTAAATGAAAGAAACAAGACACAGAAGACGGCAGGTTCTTTGATTTCATTCCTAGGGAACGTCCACAACAGGCAAATCCACAGGGACAGAAAGTGGGCGAGGGCTGCAGGGGCCGGGAAGGAGGGGAAGGGGTGTGTGCGCGAAGGCGCGGGCCAGGCGCCTGGGCGTGCGGTTTCTTTGGGGATGGAGGCTGTTCCCACGTTGGCCTGCACTAATGCTTTCACGACTCTAAATATACTAGCTGTCGCTGCCTTGTGCACTTTTAGTGGGAAACTTTTGTGGTGCATAAGTTACAGATCAATAGGCTGTTTTTCAAGTGTCTTGAATGAGCAAATGATAAGGAGACAAGCCTGTCCCTGGTCTGGACAGACCTGACTCCCTGAACCACCCCACCCGAGGAGCGCGGGTCCCTTCTTGGTCCCCTTCCTTGGGCTCCTTTCCTCGCTGCCCCTAGGTCAGGTTCTGGCAGGACCGCCGCCCTGTCGCGGGAGCCGGGGGTGGCCGCCCGAGGCGGAGCACGGCTGCCCCCTGCTGGCGACCTGAAGGGAGCGCTTGGGGATGTGCTGACCCTGGGCGCGGGCTGGCATCAGACGCCAGGGAGGCCCTGGTGACGGGCTGGGGCGGCAGAAACTTCCAGATGCCTGGAGTTGGGAGTGTCAGGGAAGAACCCTGCGACACTTGGAGTAGCGTCCGAGGCTCACGAATGGATTGTGATGGTCCCTGTGCTTGTTCCCCTGCAGTGATGTGGCGCAAGAGGGCGGATGTGTCTGCGGTGCGCTCTGCCTCCCTGGGCCCCTCGCACTTAGCAGGTGCCACGGAGAGCCGGGCCAGAGCGGGCGATGGTGCAAATGACAGAGAAGCCTGGGCTTGAATCCAGTAGCTACGCTAGCTTGGTGACTTGGGCCAGTCCTGGGACCCCCGTGGGCCTGAATTGGAACACTTATCTGTGACATGAAGAAAACATCCCTTGGCTCACAGCTCTGTGGGCGTCAACAGCCACCTACAGGTAAGAGCAGCACCCCTCAAGGCCTCCTGGCCTGGAGGAGGAGCCTGGCCTCCGGGGTCTGCAGGCCCGGCTGGGCCCTGCAGTGCCATGATGTCAGACAAGTCCCTTTACCTTCTCTGCAGGGCTGGGGATGGAACCGGGGACTTCACATGTGCCAGGCATGTGAACCACTGAGCTACGTTTCACATTTTTTTTTGACAGAGGGAAAACATAGAAGTTATTATGTGGCGAAGGCACGGGAGTGTTAGACTCCCTCCCTCCCCTTATATTTGTCCTGTTTTCTCCCCTTTAAAATGAGAGACTGATACCTCTGAGAGCCCGCCATAGGCCAGCACGGTGCTAGCCGAGTCCACATAGAGACACATGGCTATGTCCCCACTCCCAGGCGGCGAGCGCTCCAGAGAGTGAGGCTGGCGGTGGCACCGTGTCACATACCGAAGCCTGTAAATGCAAAGGCGAGTCGGAGAGTTATGGGGACGCAGAGCAGGTGGGGACCAAGACCCCCTAATTAGGTCATAGAAACCCCCTCTGGATTAAGACATTCAGTTTGAGAACTGGGGGACGGTGAGGCATGGTGACACGATTGTTCAAAGACACGTGAAAGGAAGGAGCTTAGTTCAAGGGGAGTCTCTTGGAGGCCAGGGCTGCCAGAGCCCAGAGAGGTCACTTGGGAGAAGTGGACAGACCAGATCACATGGAGCTTTGTGGGCCACTTGAAGATTTGGATTTAAAAAAAAAATTTTAAATTGTAAATGGACACAATACCTTTGTTTTGTTTATTTATTATGGTGCTGAGATCAAACTCAGTGCCTCACATGTGCAATGCAAGCACTCTACCACTGAGCCACAACCCCAGCCCCAAGATTTGGATTTTAATCCTAAGTACAACAGGAAGTTATCAGAGTGTGCTGAATTGGGTTGAGACTTGATATAACCTTGGTTTTAAAAAGTGGTTCACACCTGTAATCCAGTCTACTGAGGAGGCTGAGGCAAGAGGATCACAAGTTGGAGACCAGCCTCAACAATTTAGTGAGACTCTGTCAAACAAATAAACAAACAAAAACTTCCCAGATATTTGAATGCAGGAAGCCCACGGAGAACCTGTTGGTTAAGGAAAAAGCTTTTTCTCCTTACATATATAACAGAATATCGGGCTGGGGATGTGGCTCAAGCGGTAGCGCGCTCGCCTGGCATGCGTGCGGCCCGGGTTCGATCCTCAGCACCACATACCAACAAAGATGTTGTGTCCACCGAGAACTAAAAAATAAATATTAAGAAAAAAATTCTCTCTCTCTCTCTCTCTCTCTCTCTCTCTCTCTCTCTCTCTCTCTCTCTCCCCCCGAGAACTAAAAAATTAAAAAAAAAATTAAAAATATAACAGAATATCATGCACTCAGCACAATGTTGAACAACAGGGTTACAGAAATGTAGCTACTGACATGCATCTATTCTGTGCCTATTGTTCTTATCATTCAGGATAATAAGCAGTTTGCAAAATAGTTTGTGCAACACAACCACACATTCCTCTTCTTGCTGTGTTTTCTGATTTTTTTACAACAAGCATTGGTTGCTTTTTCAATATGGAAGGAGTGGAAGGAATGTTCTTCAGGGCAGAGGAAACAGAGGCTGAGTTAGATGCTGTTTCGTGGTGTGATCCCTGTGTGGTCGATGGAAAGGCCAGATTTCATTGACTCCGTCCTTCCTCGATGGCAGTGAGCCCCCTCGATGTCCCTGGCCCCCAGGGCTTCTGATCAAGCACAGATGTGGTCCTGCCCTGGTGGACACAGAGCCAAGGCGAGGAGACACGCTGATCATCAGGAGGAGGAGTGGGGGTGACGAGGTGGGCTAAGTGTGTCAGAGGAGGAAACACATCATTTGACCTGGACTCTGGGGTTTTGGATGGCCTCCCCAAGAGGTGGTCTTGGTGGTGACCCTACAGGGTGAACTGGCGCTAACTGGGGAGGAGGCGGGGAGCGGTCCAACTGTCTGCGCAAAGCCCTGGGCTGGAGGGTGGACAGGGGACAGGACCTGTGGGCCTTGCAGGCTGCAGTAAGGATTTGGGGGAGAAGCGGTGGGGAGCCAGCCGTGTTTCCAACGAGGTGACGTCATGATCCGCTGGACCAATCCGCTGCTGTGTGGTGAACATGTGGGGCGGGGCCTGGGGCAGGGCGTGGGGACCAGGCTTTGCCAAAGGCCGAGGGCAGGCTGGACGGGCGCCGCGGGCTGGTGTAGGGAGGTGGGCTGGGCAGGTCCTGCGGGTGGACCATGGGGTGGGGGAGAAGGCGGCTTCCCAGATGAGTCCTGGGTTTACGGCTTGTGCAACAGGTCGAAGGGTCAGGAGAGCCACAAGTTGACAAGCTGAGTGTGAGGTGCCCTTGAGGTGTCCACGTGGAGAGGGGCCCGGGTAGCTGGATGGGCCCCCTGGTCAGAGCAGAGGTTAGCGGGCTCCCAGCCTCGGCACTGTTGACACCGAGTTCTTTGTCGTGGGGGTCATCCTGGGTGCTGTAGGATGTTTGGCATCTTTCCTGTCCTCTATCCACTGGATGGTGGCAGTGACAACTGCAAATGCCTCCAGACATTGCTGAATGTCCCCTGGGGGCAAAGCTGCTGGCAGTTGAGACACCGCCCCCCCATGGAGGACTACATGTGGGAGTCTGCCTCTGCCCGGTGTGGACGGGAGGACCCAGGGAGGGTGCAGGACAGGAGGTCCCAGAGTCAGCATTTAATGGGCAGGAAATGACCGACCACAGAAGGGGGTATTCAGGAGAACAGAAGCCAGGGGAGGGGTTTCCAGAGGAGGATGTGGCCAGGGCCTCGGGGGCTGCTGAGAAAGAGGCCAAGTGCCTTGAGATTGAACAAGGTCTGCTGGGTTTGGGAACATGCAGGGTGTGACTTTAGGATGCTTTGGGGACGCTGTGGGTCAGACCCCAGAACAGCCTGGGCTGAAGATGAGGAGGAGGTGGAGGGCAGATGGACTCTCCCTGGAGGACGGGTATGGAGGCATCCAGGGGTTGGGGCAGGATTTTCAGCTTGGGGGTGGACCCGCTGGGGAGAGAGGGAAAACTCACTGAAAACAGGAAGAAAAGGACCCGAGGGCAGGGGCGCAGCCTGGCCTGTTGCAGGAGGGGAAGGTGAGGCAGGACACAGGTGCGGGAAGCTCTGCACATCTTGCAGGTGGTTGGGGACCCACGGAGAGTAGAGGAGCCAGGCAGACGCATTGTGGGGGGGGAGGACGTTGTAAGTGTGGAATGATGGAGAGCTGACACCAGGTTGCAGAAAGTGAGAGGAAGGTCAAGGACACGACACATTTAAAGAGCCCCGTGCAGATCTGGGTCCTGGGAAAGCTGGATTTGTGCCAGGGGCTCTCTTTCTTGAGCTGGGAGCTCTCTATGAAGCCCAGGACGGCGTCCGACTTCTGGCTGAAGTGATCCACCTGCTTCAGGCCTCCTGAGTGACAGGTGGGCCCTGGTGCGCTCCTCTCTCTCCCTCTCGGTACCAGGGATTGAATTCAGGAGTACTCCACCACTGAGCCACATCCTCAGCTCTCTTTTGTATTTTATTTAAACACTGCGTTGCTTAGCACCTCACTTTTGCTGAGGCTGGCTTTGAACTCTCAATCCTCCTGCCTCAGCCTCCTGAGATGCCGGGATTTCAGGCCTGCACCACCACACCTGGTGATCTCCTTCTTATTACTAATTTGCATTGGGTTGGGAACTGACTCTCTCCTTCAGTTAAGGGACTTGCCATCTTGGTGTCTTCGTTTCTGATTTGTAAAATGGGTCAATAGAAGAGCCTACCTCGTGCAGTGGCTGTGTAAATTTAGTTCAGCGAAGGGTGTTGAGTGCTCACTGTGGCTTGTGGTCCTGCAGGGAAGGGTGGGTGGCCAGTCTGCACGGTGGGCCTTGAAGTGGTTGAGGTTGGTAGTGGACTGACCAGCAGGGGACAGCAAACATCCACTCAGGGAAGGGCATGTGCCAGCCTCCCGGGAGGTAGCCCTGATTCCTCTGAGGGGAGCCCGGCCAGCATGGAATCCCAGGCAGCATCCCTGTCAGGAGGCATGGGGAGCCACCAGGTCAAGCTCATGGACAGGGTGGGCAAGGACAAGGACAGCTCTGATGACAGAGAAAAGCAGCCTCCTAGAAGAGCCAGGAGGGAGACAAACAAGAAGACTGGCCATTTCTCCAGAGCAGGGCCCCTTGGGTGAGCTGGGAATTCTGGGCAGGGGGATGAAGACCCGGGGCCAGTCTAGCCAGAGCCCTGCATGGGCGGGGGCTGGGCTCGGGGTGGAGCGCTGGCCTAGCACGGGTGAGGCCCGGGCTCGGATCCTCAGCACCACACCAAAATAAAGAAAATAAAGGTACTGGGTCCATCTCCACCTAAAAAAAGTGTGTGTGGGGTCCTTTCCTGGGAGAGGGGCTCCGTGGAGGGGACGGGGTCTTGTCATGGGACTGCAAGGACAGAGCCCAGGCTGGGTGTGGGATGGGGCCCGCTGGTTTTGCCGACTAGGAGTCAGGGCTGGGGCTGGGGCTGGGCAGAGGAGCCGCTGGCGGACACCCAAAGCCAGGCTCAGCTGGCCTCTGAAGGACCAGGGAGGCCCCGAGGTGGGGACTGTGACCCACTCGGCATGACAGCCTGGCTGGAGGGTAGTAAGGTGGCCTCTTCCTCCCCTTCCTGCCGCTCCCAGGCCCCTTCTGGAACCTGCCCGCTGTCTCAGAGGACACACAACCCAGAGCCTGCTCTCTCCACAGCAGACCACAGGCCCGCCCCGTCCAGGACTGAGAACTCAGGGCCGGCCAGGCTTCCATGCGGACGGCGCGCCCACCGAGCGTCCTTCCCTGCTCCTCCAGGTTCTGGGTGCTCCTCTGAAGCTGGGCCTCAACTCTCGGGACTGTCCCAGCCCTCAGCGTGGCCTGGTCTGCACTCCGCGTTGTGGAGGGGAAGCCCATGTATGACGTCAGACTGCGACAGAGAGGACTCAAGCCCAAGGCCTGCTTGGCAGCCACCCTGTGTCCAGAACTCCTGCGTTAGACGCAGGAGCCCAGGACAGGGACATCTCCAAGAGGAGTCTTTTTTTCAGGACAGAAAATGTCACTGACTCTCCTTGTGATCCTCGCCAAATCCAGTGTCTCAACTCTAAAGCAGGGGATCAGGGGATAAAAGGCGGGGGGCATAGTTAAACTCATTTAATGAGGCCACGTAATCCTACTTTCAAAACTGGAAAACACAACGAGGAGAAAATTATAGGTTCATTTCACCTATGAACACAAAGATAAAAATCTTAAAATAAAATATTGGTTAAGGGAATCCTCTGTTTGTTTTTTTTTAAGCATGACCAAATTAGATTTATCCCAGATAAGAAAGGAGAATTAACCATCAGAAAATACATGCATTAAAATTTCCCCATTAATCAATAGACTGAAGGAGAAAATTCACATGATTATTTATGTTATCGTCGGCAAATAGACACAAAGGGGTTTTTTGTTTGTTGATTTGGTACCGGGGATTGAACTCAGGGGGCACTTAACCACTGGAACATGTCCCCAGCCTTATTTGTATTTTATTTAGAGACAGGGTCTCACTGAATGGCTTAGCACCTCTCTGTTGCTGAGGCTGGCTTTGAACTCGAGATCCTCCTGTCTCAGCCTCCTGAGCTGCTGGGATTGCAGGCATTCGCCACCGTGCCCTGCAACATAAGTTTTTGATATCTTCAGCAATAACTGTGACTTGAAAAAATTCTTAGCAAACTAAGGAAAGAACATAAATCTGATGAAAATTATAAGCTATAGTTTAGGGTGAATATATTCTTAAGGAATGAACTTCTGGAAAGAACTCAAGGATGCCTGAAATTATAGCCACTAGTTAACTTAGGCCTGAGGTTCTTGCTGACATGACAAAGAAAAAGAAAAGAACTCTAAGGATTGGAAGATAAAAGGTAAAACTGTCATTACGTGCAGATTATGTAGCCACCTACCTCGAAAAACCAACACAGTAATTACCAGATGAATGATGTACCTACAAAAATTAGTAGCATTTTTCCAGATCAGCAATAACGCATTGGAAAGTGTGAAGGACAATAAAATACTAAAGTTTGTAGGCACTAGTCTCCCCTTCCTTCTCCCTTCTCCCTTCCCTTCTTGAAGAATCCAGTCCTAAAGGCATTAGGTGGGGCCCACGGGTGGGCGTCTATGAAGAGACCCAGTGGGGTGAGGAGGGCATGTAGCTTGGGGGACACTGGCATGGGAGCTGCTTCCCAAGAGCCGTGGGGACAGTGCTGTATGTGTCCCAGGTCCATCCACCCAGAAGGCCAGCCGCAGTGAGGCTCTGACAGCCACGAGCACGCCTTGTACTCGGAGTTTGGCTTTGAAACACCATTCTCCATTCAAGACTTCTGGTCTCCTGGGGCAAATGCAGGATTCCAGGATCCGGGGAGAGGAAGGAAAAGATGATCGTAAGTCTTCTTAGATGAGGAAGCAAGGAAGCACCCAGAGAATAATAGGAACAGGTCAAAAGGACATGTGCGCCCCGAAAAGGCTCCCTGTGGACAGAAAGGAAGAATTTGAGCGCCACATTAATAAGGATAGTAACAGAGCGAATAAAGCAAAAAACCACGAGTCCTGCTGCGGTTGGCCGAGACTTGTTTACAGCGTTGTGCGGACAGAACCACTCCCCAAACACCTTTCCTTACCCAGGGCAGAAGAGGGACATTACGGTGATGAGTCTCGCAGATAGACCACTGTCATCAAGCTGTCCAAGGTGACGTCATCAGCCATAGACAAGCTGAAATGATGTGTCCTCTGATAGGACAGAATGAGAACATTGTCGCTGGCTCTGTGATGTCCCTGCCAAAGATGCACAACCTGAATCTCATCGGGAGCAAGTTCCAGACGGCGGAGCAGAGGACGTTCCGTGAAAGAGCTCCCTGGGATCCTCCTAAGGCCATATAAGTCAAAGTCAGGCCGAGGAACTCTTCCACGTGCAGAGACTGTCCTAGTTTGTAGGGAACATGAACTATGCATAGGGGACGGGGTTGGCAACTAAACACAAGGGTTCTGGAAAAGATTAAATTTTTTGGATTGTTTTTGCAGCTCTTCTGTACATCTGAGATCGTTTCAAAAATTTTTTTGGGGGGGGATGCTAAAGTTTATATTAAAAGTTACCAATAGGGGCTGGGGTGTAGTTCGGGGGTGGAACACTTGTGCAGCATGCGTGAAGTCCTGGGTTCACCCCCAGCACCACACTCACACACACACACACACACACACACACACACACATGTGCGCACATCTAGAAATCATCTAAAGGAAGACAAAAGATTCCCGAGATGAAATTTTAAAACTTTTATCAAAGGACATAAGAGAAGACAGAAGTAGATGCCTGTTCCATATTCACAGAGCAACTGAACATCATGAAGCTGCTAGTTCTCCTCAAATTAATCTATACGTTAGAACAGACTCAAGAAAAATTTCAGCTGGATTTTGTTTTGGAGAAATTAAATGAGCTTGCTCTAAATTACAAACGAAAGAATAAAAATCCACAAAGAATGAGCCAGGTGTGGTGGCTTACACCTATAATCCCAGCAGCTCGGGAGGCTGAGGCAGGAGGATCGTGAGTTCAAAGCCAGCCTCAGCAATTTAGGGAGCCCCTAAGCAACTCAGGGAGACCCTGTCTTTAAATAAAATATAAAAAATGGCTGGGGTTGTGTCTCAGTGGTAAAGCACCTCTGGATCCAATCTCTGGTACCCGCCCCCCCCAAAAAAAAATCCACAAAAATGAAATCAAGTAGGTAGGTAGATTTGATGTATAACAAAAGAGATACCATAAATCCGGGAAGGAGAGAGCAGACTTCTGAGCAGATGATGCTTTGGGGAAAGCTGGCTCGCTCTACAGAAACAGTCTCCCTGCCCAAGACAACCACAAAGCGGGGTGCCAGATCTATCAAGTGTATTTGTGCTATCTAGCAATGGGGGAGATACATTAGACCCCCCAAAGCAAAAATTGTGAGGCAAAAATTGCTGGAGTGGCTGGGGCAGACCAGGGAGACACTGGCCCACGGCCAGTGGGAACGTGGACTGAGGCAGCCATTCTGGAAAGCAACTGGGTCAACAGTTAAGCCAACTGGAGCATGCTCAGTGGGTTCCAAGGTGCAGTTAGGCAGGAGCAAGGAGGTCGGCGTGATTCTAGATAACGCTAACATGCTGTGCATTTCAAAAAGGTAGAAGAAAGGATTTTGAAGGTTTTTGCCATAAGGAAATGATAAATATTTGAGGAGAAAGACAT
The DNA here is from genome assembly GCF_045843805.1 of Urocitellus parryii. Taxonomy (NCBI): domain Eukaryota; kingdom Metazoa; phylum Chordata; class Mammalia; order Rodentia; family Sciuridae; genus Urocitellus; species Urocitellus parryii. Next base: position 13,028,068 of record NC_135541.1, read on the forward strand.
GTTTAACCTGATTGAAACATTATGTGATGTATACATGCTTTAAAACATCACGTAGTCTTGTTAATATGGACAATTTTTAGGTTCCCATCTATCAGTTAAAAATAAATTTTATCTTTTTTTTTTTTTTTTGAACCCAGGGGTGCTTTTCCACTGAGTCACATCCCCAGCCCTTTTTATTTTTTATTTTGAGACAGGGTCTCATTGAGTTGCTGAGGCTGGCCTCAAACTTGCTATCCTCTTGCCCCAGCCTCCCGAGTCACTGAGATTACAGGTGTGTGCCAACACACCTGGATGATAAATGTAATTTTAAAAAGAAATTAAGCTTCCATGTGCACTTTTCCTTAGCAAGCCCAATTCTGAGTCAAAATTGGTAGAGATTGGATAATGGTCCTAATTTTTCATTTCATGTCTTTGTCATAGTCTCATGATGGGCAGAGATTTCTTCACACTTAAGACTCTGAGGTAGCTGTGATTTTTCAGACCCAACGTGTGTTAGCAAGTGCCACATGCCACCTGGAAATGACTGATACGGTTGGGCTTCTGCCATCATCATGAGAACACACCTGGGTGACCCACTGCCCTGAAGTACAGAGAGAAAGAAGAGGAGAAACAAGAAGCCCCCTTCCTGCACAGCCACTCAGACACCTAGAACCAACCACACCTGATGCCGAAATCCCACCTGGACTTCTCTGTTGTGTGAACCAGTGAAGTTCCTCATAAGCCCAATTTGATTTAGGCTCCTGTCACTCACCAGAGTTCTACTGACTCATCTCCTGTACAGTAATTTTCAGCTCCAACTTAACAGAAGTACCCATGGTGCCTTAAACATTCATTGTCTCTCTGCCCTTGGTCAAGTTCAAGGTGACTTGATGGGCATCTCCCATGAAAAAGCTAGAACATTCCAAGATCAGGGATGAGCTGCCCATGTTCTGACACCCTTCAAATGCAGACATGAGTCACTCAATCTGGTCATTCAAAGAACCAATGTTTAAAGGTGCTGTCGATTTTAATTTCTGCTCTTGGCTTAGCTAGTTGTTTCTTCTTCTTCTTCTTCTTCTCCTTCTCCTTCTCCTTCTCCTTCTCCTCCTCCTCCTTCCTTCTTCTTCTTCTCTCCTCCTCCTCCTCCTCCTCCTTCTTCCTTCTCCTTCTCCTCCTCCTCCTCCTCCTCCTCCTCCTCCTCCTCCTCCTCCTTCTTCCTTCTCCTTCTCCTTCTCCTTCTCCTTCTCCTTCTCCTTCTCCTCCTCTCCTCCTCCTCCTCCTCCTCCTTCTTCTCCTTCCTTCCTTCCTTCTCCTTCTCCTCCTCCTCCCCTCCTCCTTCTTCCTTCTTCCTTCCTCCTTCTCCTTCTCTCCTCCTCCTCCTCCTCCTCTCCTCCTCTTCTTCCTTCTCCTTCTCCTTCTCCTTCCTCCTCCTCCTCCTCCTCCTCCTCCTTCTTCCTTCTCCTTCTCCTCCTCCTCCTCCTCCTCCTCCTCCTTCCTTCTCCTTCTCCTTCTCCTCCTCCTCCTCCTCCTTCCTTCTCCTTCTCCTTCTCCTTCTCCTTCTCCTTCTCCCTCCTCCTCTCTCCTCCTCCTCCTCCTCCTTCTTCCTTCTCCTTCTCCTTCTCCTTCTTCCTTCTCCTCCTCCTCCTCCTCCTCCTTCCTCCTCCTCCTCCTTTCCTTCTTCCTTCTCCTTCTCCTTCTCCTTCTCCTTCTCCTTCTCCTTCTCCTTCTCCTTCTCCTTCTCCTTCTCCTTCTCCTTCTCTCTCCTTCTTCTTCTTCCCCTTGGGTTAGATCTGCTCTTCTCTTTCAGTTTCTTGAGATGGAAGTTTTAATGAGTACTTTCAAACCTTTCCCCAAGGCCACACATTTCCTCCTAAACACTGCTTTAGCTGCATCCTGTAAGTTTGCTATGTCCTGTTCTCATCACCACTCAATTCAGTGTCTTCTGATTTCCATTCTGATTTCTTCTTTGACTAATGCAACATTTAATTCTCCGGCAGTGAAGAAGTTTCTGTGTATCCGTTTGCTCTGGATTTCTAGTTTAGTTCCCTTGTGGTCAGAGAACATAGTCTGAAGAATTTCCATTTTCTAAAGTGTGTCGTGATTATTCCTTTTTGGTACCGGGGATGAAGCCCAGGGACACTTCACCACGGAGCCTCACCCCCAGCCCTTTCTAATATTATATTTAGAGACAGGGTCTCGCTGAGTTGCTGAGGGCCTTGTGTTGTATCTTTTTGTGTGTGTGTGCCAGTACGTGATTGATTTTGAGAAATGTTGTGTGCTCACGTGAAGAGATGTGAATTTTGTATCCTCAGGTCAAATATTCAGACATCACTAATTGATCTCAGAAGCACCCCTGCCATTCTGTCTCAGAATCGACCTCAGAATCCTTCTCAACACGGATTCCCAGTGGCACTAGCCACGGACAGCAGCGTGATCAGTGTGGAGCTCACATCTCACCTAGTGCAGGGGGCTCAGGCCAGGCGTCCCCGGGCCTGCATTCAGGTCCCAGCTCGGCCACCGTCGAGCTGTACCATCTCAGGCAAGTTCACCTGACCTCCTTCCTCTTCAAGTTTCTTGCCTGAAAATTGCTGCTAATAACAGCTCCTGGGGCCTCCCGTTGAGGGGATTAAGTGAGAATGAGGAGCTTGGCTCCGCGTCCCACCCAGTCAGCAGGCTGAGCCAGACAGAGGCCCTGCCCTCCCCACCCTCGGTCCCCTGTCCCTCCTGGCTCTTGGCAGGCTCAGAGCCTGGTGGGACCCAGCCCTGGGACGCTGTTGCACCCAGCCTTCTCCTGTTCACGTTCGCGGAGGCTGCTTGGTGTCTGCAGTCTCTCTCTTGTTCTGGAAGCATCTTTTCCTGGGGACTCCTGGAGCCAGGAGCAGAACTGCCTCCCCATGTTTGTTGGGCTTGGTCCTGTGACCCTGGTTCTGCTAATCAGCTCTTCCCAATGCAGAGATGGCATCTGGACACAGGGACACAGAGAGACAGCGTCCTGGGCCAGGGGGTGGAGATGGCAGCAGCTAGGCTGGACGTGGCCTCCGCTTCTGCCACCTGTTGCCCGTCTGGTTGCGCAGTGGAGGCTGGGCTTTAGGCTCGGCGTTCTTCATCTGACCTGTTCTGTAGGTGACTTTTGGCCACTTCTTGGCCCTCAGGCCTCTGAGCTGGACTGTCCACTTATGGATGCCCTGGACCTGGCCTGATAGCCTCCCAACAAGTTCCCTGGCTGCTGACATCAGCTGGAGCTGTTCTGTTGAAACCAAGATGCCCTCTGACAGGTCCTTTGTCCTCAGCCTTCTCTCAGGGCCTCCCACTCCCTGCGCCCAGTAGGTGTGGCTTTCACCAAGTCTCCCTTAGGCCCCTGTCCCCAACTCCAGGGCCAGAGGTGATTCAGAATGCAGCATAGTTCAGATTCTAAAAAGGTGATTTGGTGCATATTTGGGGGTCACACCCAGGAATCCACTGCATAATACCTTCACAGATACCAGGTGAGCGTGATAGGAGCGTGCTGTGTTTGATCTGAAATGTCTCCTAAAGTTAAAGGTTTGGTCCTCAGGTTGGTGCTATCGGGAGGCGGTGGAAACCTCGAGAGATAGACCTAGAAGGTCTTTAGGTCATTGGGGGTGTAGCCGCCCAAGGATTGTAGAACAGCAGTCCCTGTCTCCTCATTTATGTGTTTTTTGCAACACTAGGGATGGAACTCAGTACATACTGGGCAAGAACTCTACCACTGAGCTACATCCCCTTTTTATATCTACTTTGAGTTAGGGTTTCACTGAGTTGCCCAGGCTGGTCTTGAACTTGGGATTCTCTTACCTCAGCCTCCCAGGCAGCTGGGACGACAGGGGTGCGCCATCATGCCCGGCTTCCTGACCTCTTCTTCTCTCTCTTTCACTGCTTGGTCATGAGTGGAATGGTTTGCTTTGCAGTGCACTCTGGCCATGATGTACTTGCTCTCTCACCTAAAGCAATAGGGGCCAATGAATGATGGACTGAATCTTCTACAGCTGTGAGCTGAAGAAAACCTTGCCTCTTTATAAGCTGATTATCTTGGGTGTTTGTTATAGCAGCAGGGAGCTGACTGACACAAACTATATATAGCTTGGCATCATTCTGGTCAGGTTTTGTTGTCCCATGAATTTGCGGGACAATTTACAAAATCACTTTCAGTTTTCAGAGTCTGAGGAATTTCAGATTGCAAATATGGGATTATGACCCTGTATTAAAAGTGAAAGGGCAATATTAGCTGGCATTTATTGAGCATTTACTTGTGTCAGGAATCTTGCCAATGTTAATCTTTGCCTCCATTTGATAAGGTTAGATGTAATTTTTATGCCCAATTTATGATTGAGGAAACTGAGCCTTAAACTTGATCATGACAGCAGAAACCATCCCACACTGGGAGGAGATTGTTATTTTAACAGAAAAAAAGAAGAGGTGAAGTGACTTGGCTTTGGACACACATCAAGAAAGGACGAGGGAAGGATTTTTGAGCCATCAAGCAGTCTGTCTTTGAAAGAAGGCACCCCAGCCCTCTTGGGGGTCTAGCCCAGCCCAGTCCTCCCTGACCCTGCCTCCCCTACAATCCAGAGCTTCCTCTACCCTGGTTTATCCCAAGTTTGGATTACAAGGGGCGGGGGTGGGGGGCAGAGGAGGAAAATCCCAGCCCCGAGAAACAGCTGCTCTGGCAAATGAGCAAAAGATGATGCAAATTCCTTCCCAGGGACTCGCCCCACTGTCCAGGGTCTTCACCTGCACCAACTGGCCGTGGCCTGCAGAGGCCGGGGGTTCCAGCAGAGAGCATCCTGGCCTGGCCACCTTCTCTGCACTCTCTCCCAGGGACACCTACAGAGTTTCAAGAAGAGACAGCGGGACTGGGGCAGGATCTCCACGGAAGGACGCTAAATAGCCGCAACTTCCGCGGCCCTCCCCCAGCTCTTCAAGAGCATTTTAACGCCAGCACTGGGGACGTGCACTTAGTTTCATTAAATAGTCATGACAGTCTTGTTGCTACTGCAGAGACAGTAAGCCCCCAATTAACAGCACGGCCACCCACGTCCCTCAGCAGATGGCTGGTTTCCATTTTTAGACCGGAAACTCATCAAGCTAAGAAGCCAGACCAGGGTAACCTACAGTCCCAGCCCATCTATCCCTCCCCTCCCCTAGACCAAGCCTTGCAGTCTGGTGTAAACACTTGCTTTGTACTAGGATCAGAGCTGAGTGCCTTGTATAACCCAAGAGGTAATCATCTCTTCTCAGCCTCCTCTGAGAGGTGGGTGGGTCAGAGAGGTTAATAATGTAACCCAAGTCACACAGCTAATTAAGTAATAGGGCAAGAATTTAAACTTGAGTCTTTAGCTCCAAACTTACTATCCTGTGATGTGGATGGAGAGGGGGTACCAAGAGCACCCTATAATTTGCACATAGTTCACATTAGGGAGAGAACCCTAGGAAAGCATAATGGACAGCAGAACAAACTGTTGGGACAAGAGTCTGGAAGCTTCCAAAGATCTTAGCCCCACATGGTTCTTGTTCCAATGAAATGGAACGTTTGGATTTTATTTTTTTCCTTTGAGATGGAATCTTGCTGTGTTGCCTAGTCTGGTCTCAAACTCCTGGGCTCAAGTGAGCCTCCTGCCTCAGCCTCCTAAGTAGCTGGGACCACAGGCACACAGCACGGCGTCTGGGTCACATCAGGAATTTTTTTTTGCCCTTTTCTTTACCTCCTGTCCCTGGGAAGAGGAGCACAATCAGCACCTCCAGGGGCAGCACCAAGATTTACCACCTGCTTTCATTTGAACACATTTGCTTTTTCTCTGTGTCGGCAGCACAGGAAACTAGAAATTTCTGTGAGGATGGAAAGAAAAATCTCGTCGGGGCTGCAGATGGAACCCAGGGCCTCACGCATGCTGGGCGAGCACTCGACCACTGAGCTGCACCCCAGCCCCTGCAGAAACGTCCTCCACCTGCACTGTCCAGCGCCTGAGCCACTGACCACATGTGGCTACCTAGCACTTAAGATGTGGCCACTGTACGGGAGGAACTGGGTTTTAGTTTGTATTTATTTTTAGTTAATTTTAATGTATGCATAAGGAACTACACATGGCCAGTGGCTGTGGTATTGGACCCCGCGGCTCTACGTGATTCTTGGATTTTGCTGAACGACTTGAAAAGGAGTGGCAGGCGTCAGGACACATCACAGACAGACCAAGCTGTGCTCTGCCTCTAGGGACTCGCCTATTCAGGAATCACACTCCATGTGTCTGGCTTCTTTCCATTGCATATGTTTTTAAAGTCCATTCATTTTGTAGAATGGATCCATTTTTGGGGGGGCGGGGGGTGTACCAGGGATTGAACTCAGGGGCACTTGACCACTGAACCACATTCTCAGCCCTATTTTGTATTTTACTTAGAGACAGGGTCTCACTGAGTTGCTGAGCACCTCGCTATTGCTGAGGCTGGCTTTGAACCTTTTTTGTGTGTGTTTAAATTTGGAGACAGCCTTGTTAGGCTTCTGAGGCTGGCCTCACACTTACAGTCCTCCTGCCTCAGCCTCCTGAGTTGCTGTACCATTGCTCTTGGCCTCATTATGGTTTTGATCTGCTTTTCTGTAACTGCTAACAATATTGACCATCATTCCACACGCTTGTTGGTCATTTGTATATCTTCGAAGAAATGGCCATTTAAGTGCTTCACCTATTTTTCAATTGGGTTGTCTTTTTGTTGTTACATTGTAAGAGCTTTTCTTTTCTTTCTTTCCTTTGGTTCTTGGGATTGAACCCGGGGTGCTTTACCACTGAGCTACATTCCCAGCCCTTTTATGTTTCATTTTGAGACAGGTCCTCACTAAATTGCTGAGGCTGGCCTTGAACTTGCAATTCTTCTGTCTCAGTCTCCAGAGTCACTGGGATTCCAGGTGTTCATGCAGCTTCTGAGAGTTCTTTGTATTTTCTGGATACCAGAACCTTATCAGTTATATGGTCTACAAATATTTTTTCCTGTTCTGTGGGTGGTTTTTTGTTTTGTTTTTACTTTTTTGATTGTGTCCCTTGATACACAGAAGTTTGTAATGTTGACAGAGTTCAATTTATCTTTTTTTTTTTTTCCCTTTGTGATTTGTGCTTTTGTGTCATACTTAAGAATCCGTTGTCAAATCCGTGGTCATATAGATCTAGCCCTGCTTTCTTCTAGGAATTTTACTTTTCAACTTTTACTTTAGGTCTCTGATCCATTTTCAGTTAACTTTTGTATATGGTGTGAGGTAGGGGTCTAGCTCATTCTTTTGTATGATGAGGGCATCCTGCTGTCCCAGCACCGTTTATTGAAAAGACTGTTCTTTCGCCTTTGAATGGTTTTAAAATAAGGAATTGTGTCTCCCAATTTTGTTTTCAATATTGTTTCAACTATTTGTCTTGAAGATTTGGGGGTGGGGACTGGGGATTGAACCTGGGGCTTCAAGCATGCTAGGCAAGCACTCTACCATTGAGCCACACCCCCAGCCCACTTCAACTATTCTGTTTCCATTGGGTTTCCATGAAGATTTCAAGACCAGCTTGTCTGTTTCTGAAAAAAATGTTGGTTGAAATTTTGGTACAGAACACATTGAATCTCTATAGCAATCTGTGGAGTATTTGCTGCCTTGTAAATATTGTCTTCTAATCTGTGAACATGGGCTATTTTTCTTTTTGTTAAGGATTTTTTTTTAACCTGAGGATTAAATTCAAGGGTGCTCTACCACTGACTTTAGGGCATGGTGGCACACATCTGTAATCCCAGTGACTTGGCAGTCTGAGTCCAGAGGATTATAAATTTGAGGCCAGTCTCAGCAACTTAGTGAAACCCCATCTCAAAAAAAAAAAAAAAAAAAAAAAAAAGGACTGAGGATTGGCTCAGTGGTAGGGTGCTCCTGAACTCAACCCCTAGTACTACCAAAAAAAAAAAAAAAAAAAAAGGAAGAAGAAGGAGGAGGAGTTAGAGGAGGAAGGAAGAGAAGAAGAAGGGGAGGAAGGGTATAATGATTTTATAGTCTTTCACATCCTTGGTTAAATTTATACTTAAGTAATTTATTCTCTTTTTTTATTTTTTAGGTGTAGATGGACACAACACAATGCCTTTTATTCTTTATGTGGTGCTGAGGATCGAACCCAGGTCCTGCCTCTGCTAGACGAGCGCTCCACCACTGAGCCACAATCCCAGCTCCTAATTTATTCTTTTTGATGCTAATATAATGGAATTTTTTGTCAATTTCATCTTGAGATTGTTTATTGCTAGTGTATAAAAATACAATTTACTTTTTTAGTTCAATTTTGTATCCTGCAACCTAGCTGAAATTGTTTATTGATTCTAATAGCTTTCTTTAAAAGCAGAATAGCAGATTCTGTAGAATTTTCTATATGTAAGATCATGTCATCTGAGAATAGATGTAGTTTTACTTCTACCTTTCAAATCTGAAGATCTTTTATTTCTCTTTCTTGCCTGATTGCTTTGGCTAGAACCTCTAGTATAGTGTTTAATAAAAGTGGTAAGAATAAACATCCTTGTCTTGTTTCTGATCATAGGGAGAAAGAATTACTAGTCAGTATTTATTGTTGTGGGTTTTTTCATAGATGCCCTTTGTCAGGTTGAGCAGAATTCCTTCACTTTCTATTTTGTGTAGTGGTTTTGTTTTCTTAACAGTGCTGGAGTGACCCCAGGACCTTGCACATAATAGGTAAGTACTGGACCAATGAGCTACCTCCCAGCTTTGTGTTGAGGATTTTTAATCATGACAAGATGTTGACTCTTTTTAGAAGTGTTTTTCTGCAGCAATTTCACTATATTGTGGTTTTCTCTTTCATTACACTAATTTGGTATATTATATTCGTTGATTTTTGTATGGTTAAATTAACCTCCTCAGATAAATTCCATTTGGTTGTGGTGTAACAATCATTTTAATACGTTGCTATTTTCAGTGTGCTAGTATTTTGTGGAGGATTTTTGCATGTAAATTCATGAAGGACGTTGGTCTATGGTTTTCTTTTCTTTTGATGTCTTTTATGACTTCACAATTAGGATAATACTGACCTTATGGAATGAGCTGGGAAGCCTCCTTGTCCTCTATTTTTTTTTTTTTTGGGGGGAAGAGTTTAAAAAGGATTGGTGTGAATTCTTCCATAAATGGTTGATGTAATCCAGTAACATTGTGTAGTCCTAGGTGCTTCTTTGTTGAAAGTTGAGGTGTTTTTTTTTTTGGAGTGTTTTTATTGTTTCCTATGATTCAATCTCTTTACTTATTATAGGTCTATTCAGATTTTTCTTTTTGATTCAGTTTTGGTGGTTTGTGTCTTCCTGGGAATTTGTTAATTTAATCCACACTAATTTGTTGGAATACAATTGTTCACAGTATTATCCCCCAATCCTTTTTATTTCTATAAAGTTGGTAGCAATGTTCCCATTTTCATTTCTGATTTTAGTCAATCAGATCTTCTCCCTTTCTTTCTTGGTCTGTCTAGACAAAGGTCTGTCCATTGTGTTGATTTTTACAAAGAAACAATTTTTGGTTTGATTGATTCTCTCTTGTTATTCTATTCTCTATTTCCACCCCAGTCTTCATCATTCCCTTCCTCATGCTGGTTTGAGGTAACTTAGTTCTTTTTCTGGTTAAGATGGAAGGTTAGGGTATGGATTTTAGATTGTGGGACCCCCAAGAACTGGCATAAAGATTATTTTAAAGTGAAACCTTTGCCAGATGTGGTGGTTCATGCTTGAATCCCACCTATTCAGGAGGCTGAGGCAGGAGGATCGAAAGTTCAAGGTCAGCCTCAGAAACTTAGATACTGTCTCAAAAAAAATTATATATATATATATATGGAGAGAGAGAGAGAGAGAGCTGAAAATATAGTTCAGTAGTAAAGTGGTCCTGGATTTGATCCCCAATACCACCAAAACAAAAACAAAGACAAAAACCAAGCAGGATTATGTTCATAGCAAAAGAGAGCTGAAGGTAGGATTCCCCATGTGTCCCCAGGCCCACAGACTCCCTCCACAGACCCTCAACAGGGTGGTGCATAGGTTGCAGCTGAAGAGCCCACGTCACCCCTCATCACCACCCAAGGCCCTTGGTCCACGCAGGGCTCAGCCTCGGGTTGCACACCCGTGGGTTGGACAGGCGCGTGGTGCTGCGAGTCCACCACTGCCCTGCGGATCCCCGTGCGCCTCCTCCTCCTCCCCCCCTCACCCTGCCACCCACCACCTCGGTGCCACCTCCACAGTTCTGCCTTGCTCAGAATGTCACACAGTTGGCATCGAACAGCACAGAGACTCTCCAGCTTGGCTTCTTTCACTTAGCAACAGGCATCTACGCTTCCTCCGGGGGTTTTCGCGGCTCGATGGCTGATTACTTGTGAGCCCTGAACGATATTCCATCTTCTGGGTGAACCACGGCTCATCTGTCCCCCTGCTGAAGGACGTCTCGGTGGCTTCCAAGTTTGGGCGATTGTGAATAAAGCGGCAGGAGGGAGACCTCGGCGTGCAGGTTCCTGTTTTCAGCTCCTTTGGGTAAATATCAAGGAATAGATTGATGGACCCTGCGGGAAGACTCTGTTCAGTTTTGTAGGAACCTGCCAGCCCTCCCAGCTCCACACCCTTGCCAGCTTTTGGTGTTGTCTGCGCTTTGGATTTTGGCTACTCTAATAGATACATAGTCGTATCTGATTTTATTAAATGTTTTACAAATTAAATTAATTAATTGCAGGGCTGAAATTGAACCCAGGGCCTTGCGCATGCTAGGCAAATGCTCTACTATTGAGCTCCACACCCAGACTTATTTTTATCTTGGGGGGGATGGGGTCTAGCTGTGTTGCTCAGGCTGTCCCCAATGCCTAGGCTCAAGGGATGCTCCAGCCTCAGCCTCCTGAGCAGCAGGGCCTGCGGGCAGCACCCTGGGAACTCTTCATTAATTTGCATTTTCCTGGTGCATTTCCTGAGCAGTCTCTTTTCCTACACTTATTTGAAGACTTATTTCATATACTTATCTGTAAGTTTTCTTTGGTGAGGTGACTTTTAAGATCTTTGGCCCATTTTAAATTCAGGATGTTTGTTTTCCTTCTTGTTGGGTTTTGAGAGCTCTTTGTATATTTTGAATAACAGTCTTTTATCAAGTGTCTCCCATAAATATTTTCTTAGACTGTGGCTTATATTTCCATTCTTGACTTTTTTTTTAAAATTTTAATGGAGGCCAGTCTATTAATTTTTTACTTTCCCGGATTATGCCTTTGATGTTCTGTCTAGAAAAAGTCAGTCGAGGGCTGGGGTTGTAGCTCAGCGGTAGAGCGCTCGCCTAGCACATGGGAGGCGCTGGGTTGGGTCCTCAGCACCACATTAAAATAAACAAATAAATAAATAAATAAATGTAATGGGTTCAACTACAATTAAAAAAATAAATAGTTAAAAAAAATCAGTCGAACCCAAGGTCAGACCAAACCCAAGGTCATTTAGGTTTCCTTCTGCTATCTCCCAGGAATTTTATAGTTTTTCATTTTCCCTTAGGTTCTTGGTGCATTTTGAACTGATTTTTGTGGAGGGCGTAAGGTCTATGTCTAGATTCTTTTTTTTTTATTTATTTTTGTAGTTGTAGACGGACACGATGCCTTTACTTTTATTGATTTTTATGTGGTGCTGAGGATGGAACCCAGGGCTAGGCAAACACTCTACCCTGAGCCCCGCCCAGCCGGGGTCTGGATTCTTCTTTCTGCATGGAGGCCCACGGGTCCCAGCACCATTTGTTTGAAAAGACAATACTTTTTTTTTTTCCTACTCTGTTTTAGCCACTCACTCATCGACTGAAAGGCTCTCGGGTGGTTTCGGTGGTTGCCCTCTGAGGCGTGCTGTGCAGGCCTGGGCCTCCGGGTGTGTGTGTGAGTTGTCACCTGGGTGTCTGTTCCCATTTCTCTTGGGTCCACACTGAGGACTGAATCATAGGACGCGTCCTCCTCACAGTAACTCTGTGGTTAACCCAAGAACTGAACACTGACCCAATAATATCATTTAATGCGGACCTATTTAAACTTCCCTGGTCATGTCAACGACGCTCTTTGCTTTTGGAGTGAAAGTGAACCTACGTCTAGTGAAACTCACAGATATCAGCTGCACACGTCAACGAGTTGCCACAATAAATACACCTGTGCGGCCACCACCCAAACAAGACCCTGAGCACTGCTACCGCTCCTCAGAGTTCCTCCCTCCAGGGAGGCCCCATCCTCTGACACCTGTTGTCACCGCAGGTAGCTCTGGGCACGGTCATAAAGAATAAGGAATTATCTGCAACTTAGAATTTGCAGGACGCGTCCTCCTCTGTTAACATGGGGGTGGACGGGGAAGGGGCAGCTGGTGAGTAATGACCTACCTTGACCCTTTACTGGCTGTAGGGGTGGGCAGGTTGTCTAACCTCTCTAAGTCCCAGGGGGGCCATGTGTAAAAGGTGGTTAGAACAATCTATCCTCACCACTTGGCCGACATTGACTCCCTCTCCCTTTCTGCCTTCTTCCTCCTTATTTGATCCTCCAAACATCCTTCATTCAATCATTCAACAAATTCCTGCTGGGCATGTGCTGTGAGTCAGGCGCTAAGCTCTGGGGAACACTGTGAGGTGAAAGAATCCCGGTCCCGAAGATGAAGTCAAGAGGGGAAGTTGGAACATGGTGTCAATCAAATAACCCTCTGTGGGGCTCTGAGAGGGTATAATGGGAGCCTGACTCGGGGCTGCTAATCGGGGAGGGCATACAGTAGGAGGAGAGCCTATAGCTGAGAGTGTGTAAATAGAATAGAACTGAGGCAAAGTTTTAGGGAGGGTGGGGGGCTTTCTTAGCAGGAGAGTCAGGATATGCAAATGTCCTGTGCCAGGAGAGAGCATGGAGCATTCAAATAATTGCAGGAAGACTCAGGTAGCTACAGCTAGGGGCAAGAAGTGGCTGAAGGTGGTGAGGACAAGACCTTGCAGGGCCCAGTCATCCTTAGAAATCCGATTTTCAGACAAGAACTAGGAGGAGCCATAGCTGTGTTTCCCGTCACTGTGACAAAATAACCTGACACAATCTGCTTACAAAGAGGAAAGGTTTCAGTTCAAGGTTGCTTGCTCCAGTGGTTTTGGGCCTGGGGTGAGGCAGCACATCACAGCAGGAGTCCAGGGAAGAGCAAGCTGCTCACCTCACAGGAAGTAGAGAGTCCTTCAAGGACACACCCGTTTGACCTAACTTCTACTAGGCCCCACCTCCCAGTAGCACCGCAGGCTGGGGATCAAACTTTTAACACTTAGACCTTCGGGGGACCCTCAAGAGCCACAGCATAGCGATGGCTTTTCAGCAGGAGTGGGGTCCAGCCACGATATGGTCAGATGTGCCCTGAGACAAGAGAGCAGTGTGACACCCTGAGCCCCTCGTTCCAGGTGGAGGAGCTGGAGGGGGTACTCAGCACCTAGCACTTACTGGCAAAATCAACAGGACCCAGGGAGGGAAGGACCAGCAGGACGCTCAGGTTTCAGGCACGATCCATGGAAGGCAGGTGGTGCCAGTGACATCGGGACTCCAAGAGGGGACAGGACTGAGGGGCTGGGGAGGAGCCGAGCACCATCATCTTCATTTTGAGTTGAAGAAGCTGAGGTTCTGCCAGAAAAAGATTCAAGCGATGGCCGGGAGTTGGGGGTGGGGGCGCACAATGCTGTTTGATCAGACACCTGCTGCGCCAAGGGCCACTTCCTGTAGGGCAGTTAGAAGTGTCCCCTCGCTGAAGGACTGGGAGCCTGGCATCTGGCTATTCTGGAAAGAGAACTTCACACCTCATATGGAAGACAGAGCTGGTGAGAACGAAACCAAGAACGGTTTCCTGAGCTCACAAAAATATCCTGGGTGCTTTTAAAAATACTTCTGGGACATTCTTTGAATACTTGCCAGTTAGGCCCTTCCACCTACAGCGAGATTGCTTTGAAGCCGAATGATTTTATAGATAAGAAAACCAGAGGTTGAGGTTCAGAGAGGGAAGTACTTTTGCTCACGGACACACAGCCAAGTCCAGTATGTGAGGTTCCAACTTGGGACAAGGAGGTCAACCTTGAATTTTTCTGAATTTCCCCAGGATTCAGAAATTTGAAGAAAAAAAAAAAAAGTGACATGGATGTTAATATAATTGGCAGAAGTTAATTTCAATTTCCAAACCATTTCTCCATCCATCCCCTGGAGGGGGTATAATTGCCAAGTTGGGGGAAATGAATACATCTCATGCAAACACTGGCAACCTGACCCAAAGGGTAATTGGTACTGAATGCTAGAAGTCAGGAGAGAGCAAATGCTGGCTGGGGTCATGAGAGAAGTGGCAACAAATGATTGTTCTTTTAAAACTGCAAATATCCACAAGGCATGGATTGTACTGGGGGCATTGTTCTGTACCCAAGAGCTCTGTCTCCCCCTCCTCCCAGAGCCCTCTGCGGCAGCTGAGGGTGAGGCAAGGGGGGCGCTTCACCCTGGTCCCACCTCTGCTTAGGAGACCCCAGGACCCAGAGCAGCTGGACAGTGACCCCAGCACTCAGCCATCCACGGGAGGCTGCCTGCCACAGTCCTGGGAGACCGTCCTTGTGCACAGGACATCCAACATGCAGGAGGTAGTTACTGAGGATTCGGGATGTGAGGGATGTTCTGTGAGATGCTTTAGTAGGGAAAAGAGGACATGGATTCACCTCCCCCCCACCCACCCCAAAGAGCTCACCTTCTCGGTACCCCGGAGTGGAGAGCCCTTTGGGACGGCACCCTGAAGTGACCTTAAACAGCCTTGGATCACGGGCTGGAAGGCTTTCATGGTTCAATTCTATTCCACTCTCTCTAAGCCAGTGGACCCCCAGTGCCTCCCCATACTTGCTCCAAGTCTGCAGCAGGTAGACAACAGGTTCAGGCTCAAATTTATGACCCATTTTGCGTTCGCTGAAATCTACACTCACCATTAAACTTTCTGCTTACAGTGAATGAAGCTGGTTTTCCATTTGTGATGGTCGTTTCTTTCTAAAATAAGTTTATTGGTATCAGAAAATCAAAAGCGTCTCCGTGGCAAGGAACATAGCCACCGAGATTAAGGACCGGTGGAGACCTGCCCGTGGCTGTCTCGCATTTGAGAGAAATTTCTAGAGAGGAAAGAAACCGCCTCCCACCCAGCGCCACGGACTCCGAATAGCCCTATGGAATCCTTGTCCCACCTATTTCCAAAATACCCTCAAGATTAGAGGACTTTCCTTTTGGCCCAGGATCCACTGGCAAAGGTCCTGCTTGGGCTAAGACAGCAATGAACAACTTGGATATTGTCTTCGGGGGGTGGGGGGGGATGGTTTCCCTCCCCCCCAACTCACCCGCTGAGGAAAAATAAATTAATAAAAACAAAAAGCCGGACATTGTTTCGCAACTAAGGCCTCAAGATATTTCAAGGGACAGTGATAAAAGAGACAAGGTCTTCTAGAGAGAGACAGACAGACGCAGAAGTGAAGCTAGGGGCCACCAGGTCGAAGGTTGGGACACAACACCCCACCCGCTGCCAGGGCCAGCATGAGACCTCAGATGCCCTGAGCAGGGAGGCTTCTCTCTCACCCCTTCCTGCGTCATGCAAAATATAAATAAACCAAATCACAGACACATCCTAACATGTATGCCAGAATTAAAATTAGTTTATACTTCTGATAAACTAACCGATTGCAAAATTCTAGATAAGATTGTCACAATGAACTTTTGTTCTTAGGTTTTGTTTGTCCCCCCTCCTGCCACCAACTCCCCTGGTGCACTGGGTGCATTTTTTAGAGTAACCACTGGTTGCTAAGGGACAGTGTGGTGGGAGTGTGGCTGGCCTAGTCCAGGGGCTGCCACGGTGCCCAGGCGCAGAATGTGGTCATGCCACCTGTCAAGAGTCACTCTGTGCCCTGAGTCATCTGTCAGCCTTTCAGCCAGTGGGTCAGGAACCGCCCCCTTCTCCCCGACCCCATCTGGGCCCAGAGACAAGCAGTTTTGAGAGTTTACTCTGCACGGATCCACACAGGGACATCGGCAAACACGGTGTTTGCCTTCACAGGTGTAGAAAGTGACCTATGAATAAGGAATAGGATGGTCTACCAGCCGCTGTCGTGTCACGCACAGTGGCAGTGAGAGACCTTCCTGGGGCGGCACAGCATGCTTTGTCCCACCTTATCCTTTTACAAATAAGGAAATGGGAGTTCAGCTCCCCATGGCTCCTGTCAGGGAGGGATGGCAGGAGTTGGTGTTTGATTTAATTATGGACAGATCCTGACACATGGTGCTCAGAAACTCTTCACTGTATCAGAACAAATCTTGGTTGATCTGCTGGAGGAGAGACAGGTTGGAACCTGGTCTCAGTGAGCCACCATTAGGCCTGGCGGGAGGTGGGAGGTGGAAGCGGGAGAGAGCTCGCAGGTGGTGATGGAGGCAGGTGCAGAACCATCCCTCTCCCAGCCTGCGGCTGCCTGGTCTGTGGGCAGCTTCTGTGTCTAACCAAGTGCAGAATCACCAAGATCGGTGCTTTGAGGGAAATACTTTCCTGAAAGTTCTACTCCGGCTCTACTTTAACGTGTCATGACCGGCCCAACTTGGAGGCCTGGAGAATCCTCCCTTCTCCCAGGCCAACTGGGGACCTTCCCCTCCTGCCCTCAGGGGCACAATGCCCACTGCGGGGAGTTGGTGGCCAAAATGGTTGTTTCTACAGCTCTCTCTGGGCAGCTTGCCTTCTGTCCCCTATCTAGTGGAGATCAGGCGATACGGGGACAAGGAGAGTATTATGGTGGGAACCCGTGTCCAGAGTGTCCTTAAAAGGGTGTGATTCTGTGAGCGCTGCAGGTTCGCAAGGGACACCGCCCACCCCTGTGTCCACTGGACCTTGGGCAGGAGAAGCACAGGCGTGGGCTGGCTGGGTCTTCTGTGCCTGGAGGAATGAAGAAGTCGAATTCCTTGTGTTTCATTTTATGGAGAAATAAGGAAAGGATTTTTTTCTTTCTTTTTTTCTGAGTAGGGCCTTTTTTGGTGACATAAAACAAACTTTTGTGTTGGCAGAACTGTGAGGCTGCAGCTGGGAATTCCAGGCCAGTGGGCCTCCCAGCACTGCAAGTGGGAACAGGCGAGTGGGGCCTGGAGCTCCCCCCCCCCCCCCCCCCCCCCCGGGCTGGCTGCGGTGGCTGCTCTGCCTCCGCGTCTCTCTGGGTGACCCCCCCCCAGTGGGTCCCCAACACCCAGGAGGACCAGATTTCGCCTGGCTCCTGGTGGACAACTGCCCTCCCCTCAGGGTTCAGGTTCTGATGGTGCATCCGACTGGGAGGCTCCCCCTGTTGAGAGTGGGGATTAGTGGACCCCGACACAGTCCCCTGCGAGGTAGGAGCGTGAGTCCTCTCGTTGGAAGGAGCAAAACCAGTTTGTGACAGAAGGAAGTAGACGGGTCACCTCATTCTCTGGGACGTCCGATCCATTTATGGGCCAAGCCCTTCTTTCCTGGGAGCGGCCTGCCACGTTGGCACCGCAGGGTCCCACCCCCATCCGCGGTTGATTGGTCCAGGGACGAACACGTGACACCGCCGGGCCAATCCGGTTCTTCCCCTGGACTCTGCAATTACAGGGCCTTTGCTTGGGGAGCTCTGGAGTGGCCGGTGCCTCTGCAAAGGCCAGGGGGTAAGAACAAGGCTGCAGGAAAGAAGAACAAAGCCGGTGCTGAGAGAAGACACCCAGAGACAGACAATGGACTGGACTGGTGCTCACCAAATGCCTGCTCCCTGTCTTTTTTTCTGGTGCTCTGGCTATCATGCCCCCTTAATAAATTTCCCCTTCTGTTAGTCCAGCAGGAGTGATTTTTCATTACCTGAAACTAAAATCTTTATTAATGTAGATATTTAATAAAATATGACCAGTAATAACCAATATTTACTGAATGCTAACTATGTGCCACATACTCTTCCAAGAGGCATGTGAGTATTATCTTATTTAAACATCTCAACAGCTCTATGTGGGAGGTGGCATTATTCCCATTTCATAGATGAAGAAACTGAGGCACAGAGAGCATTACTTGCTCAAGATCACATAGCTAGTGGGGCCAGACTTGAACCCAGCATTCTGACTTCAGCTTCAGATTCCTGGCCATGACCTTTCAATTTAGGGCCCCCCTCCTATTTTGGGGGTGGGTACTGGGGATTAAACACAGGGGTGCTTAACCACTGAGTCACATCCCCAGCCCATTTTTACATTTTTTAACTTTGGGACAGAGTTTTGCTAGGTTGCTGGGGCTGACCTCAAACTTGCCATCCTCCTGCCTCAGCCTCCTGAGGGATTGCAGGAGTGTGCCATCGCACCTGGCGCTACAGCCCTTTTCGATGGAGACTTCTGGAAGGTGGCGACTAGGCCCTTCTGAGCCCACCTCAGCACACATTCACTCAGGTCAGGAGTTGCTGACCGAGAAGGAGGGCTTGCTCTCTGTCCCCTCTGTCCCCTCTGCCCTGACCACCCCCTGTCTCTGGAAGCAGGGGGAGAGTCCAAAGTCCCTGGACTCTGCATTGGGTGGTAAACATTAAACCCACTGGCCTTCCTTATTCTGAGTGCCCAGAGGGACCACCCAGGAGGAGGGTAGAGAGGGGACTGGGCCATCTGGGAAGGTCACTCTCACCTGGAAGCACTTGCTGGGTATCCCGGAATGAGAGGCCTGGCCTTTCTGTACCTCTCAGAGACAGGGCCTTGCTTAGGGGCCTCCACCGGGAGTCATGAGCTGGCTGACCTTGGCCGGGCCTCTGAGCCTCCGTTTCATTATCTGTCAGGTGGGGATTAAAACAACCCCTACCCAGAGCAGTACAGAGACGATGCTTCCAAAGGGCTTAGAAACCTGGACAGGGTTGGGAAAATGTTGATGTATGGTGTGAGCCAAGTAGGGGCCCTCCGTCTGGGTCCTTGGGCCCCATTCTTTCAAAGTTTTTGTTTGATTTTTAAAATTAAAATTGGGAAGATAAATATCAGGGAGTTAAATGGGATATCTCTGTGTGATAGGTTGCCAGGTATTTCAATTTACTTTTTCTTTTTGCATGTAAACTTTCTTGCCTGAACATAGATGATTTATATATTTTAAAACGTATTGGACTTTACACATAGGAAATATTTTTTAATATTTACTTTGAAAGGCTTTGGCAAACATAAAATCCTCCAGACACACCAAAGAGCAGGAGAACTTGTCTAATGTTTGGGGGACATTTGTGAGTTGCGTCCCCAGCATCCTCTCTGCTCTTCTCTTTTGGGGAAGATCTGGTGGGTTGGTCCCCACCCACGGTGGGCCTGGATTGACTTAAGTCAGTCACCCTGGTGAGTGGTTTAGGGAGCCCATGGTGGACGTTGGGCCTGTGAGACTCAATTCCAAGACTTATATTTGTTTGAGGAAATAGATTTTCATTAAAAAAAATATGAAAGATGACATCCATCATATATCCTGGGAGCCTCTACCTGGGTGAGAACGGGGTCAGGAGGGAGGAAGAGGAGCCATGAAATGGAAAGAGAGAAGCTATGTCCTGATGATGTCCCTGAGCCACCGGGAAAGTGGACTTTTCTATTTAGTGAGCCAACAGGTTCCCCACTCCCCTCCCCTCCCCTTCCCTCTTTCCTTCCTTTCCTGGTGCTGGGGAGGGGAGCGGGGGCCTCCTGCGCGCTAGACGAGCTCTTTACCACTGAGCTCCATCCCAGCCCCAGATGCCTTGATTTTCAAAACCAGTTTCAGAAGTTGGGTTTTCTGTTACTTCAGCTTCCTAACTGGTAACCTGGGACCTGACGTGGAGTGCTGGGAGCAGCAGGCCCCCGCCAGGCAGAGCTGGCAGAGCTGATACCAGAGCTGCCGAAGGTGGACCCGAGGCTCCTGGCTGGGAAGTTGGGATTCTCAAATAGCTGCCTGAGAGAGAGTTGGTTACACTGCAGCCCGCTCCGTCTTGGGATTCAAACTTGAGCCGAGAAGGCTGCTCCTCAGGAGCCTCGTGGGGAAATGTCAGGAGTTTGGAATGCTTGGCCACTTCTTGTGTCCTCATAAATTCTTACCAGAAAGGGCCATGCTTCCTTGATAATGCACTTGTTGAAGGGAGAGAGGGAAGACCTGGGCTCTGCTGAGAGAGGCCCTTTCCATCTGAGTCTTGAACTTTGAGTTGATGACGTACCCAGGGTCCAGCCCCAAAGCCGAATTCTCCACTCCATGCTGTTTAGTATAACAGAGGCCAGGAGGCAGGAGACTTAGCGGGAGATCAAACCACACACCCCTCAGGTTCCTCCTGAGCCCATCCTGACCCATGCTCCCTGTTCAACAAGGAGACCCATCTCCTCTTCTCAGCTCCTGCTGGATGGAGACAGGAGGCTGATCAGTAAGACCTCTCCTTCCCCGCCATGGCTTTGACCTGCTGCACTAGAGACCATCTATTAACAGGGGGCTGGCTGGGTGGGGGCCAGGCACAGAGACCAAGGCCAGTTATCAGAAGAGAGATTGTCCCAGGTTCTGTTCTGAACACAAAGTCATGGCAAGGCCACCTGGTTGGGTGACTAGTCCATGCATTTGAGTGGAAACAAATAGATCAGATGCCTATGAGGCCTTTCAAAATAGTACGGCTGGGGGTGAAGCCCAGTGGCGGAACTGTGCTTAGATGTGCAGGGTCCTGGGTTCTATTGCCAGTGCTGTATATAGTAACCCCCACAGGGCCCATATCAGTCTGCCATGTAGACTTCTGCACTAACAGGAAGTGGGACCTTAATCATTACAATCTCCATGGGCACCTCACCATGGTCCGTTTCAGATGTGTGCAGGGAAGGCAGGGAGGTGGACTGGCAGACAGGCAGGAGGATGGACGGTCTTCAGGGATGGATGATGAAAGCCCCGGGGCGGAGTCGGGTGGAGGAGACTCCTCTCTGCCATCTGGTGCGCAGCCAAGCTTGGTTCTCAGTTATTAGAGATGGGTTCTTTCCTGCTTGCCTTCTGGAAAGGGCCACAGAGCTGCTCAGGCCGGGCCTGCCTGAGTCTGCTCTGGCCTCCAGAATCCAGCCTCTAGCCGACTGCCTTGACCTTTCCTCTTGGCCTGCAGCCGTCTCCAGGGCTGAGAATAGGAAGAGACATGCTCCCTCTCCAAGCACGGAGCATGCTCCCAAGTCCCTTGAGAAATAAGGACAAAATGAGGGCACTGTTTGCTGGACAATAGGGTTTTTCTTACAGGGCAGGCCTTTGGAAGGAAGGCTCCCTTTGAGGGCGGGAGGGGCTGAAGGACACCCTCTGGGTAGGGGCTGAGATGGGGATGACTGATGGAGGGAGTCCAGGGGCTGGAGTGGAGCTGTAGGTGTGAAGGGGCCAGGTGGGTTAATTCTGCCTGTGACCGAATGAAGATAAAGAAAAGGCTGGAGCAAAGGCTTGGCCACACAAGGGGTTAGGAGAGGGGGTGGAACAGGATCAGAGTGTGAACCTAGGCCTGGGGTGAGGCCTGGGGCTTGGGCCTGGGAGGAACGTCACACGCTGCTCAAACCCAGACTTCAGACACAGGCAACCTGGGTTCAGAGTCTCCTTCTCCCCGGACTATTTGGGTAGTCTCCGGTGGACTCCCGCAACCAGTTGTCTTCACCCTAATCTCACTTTTTCTCCCCAGAATACTACTTAATGCCCCAGTTTGTCCCCTTTGGCCTGCCTGTCCCTTATCTGCTCCAGCTCTTTGTCTATACCCTTATCATCTCTGAGTTACTGTATAATCTACTTATTTGTAACGTTTATCATCTGACTTCCCTACCAGGGTGGCAGCTCTCTAAGGACATCTTTCTCTGCTCACTTGCGTCTCCAGGTCTTAGGACCCTGAGTGGCGCTTAACAGGCAAACCACAAATCTTGGTCGAGTGAATGAAGCTTCTAACCCTGTCCTGAGCAGACCCTCATTTAGAAAGCCAGGATGCCAATCCTGGGCTGCCTCTGTGTCACCACGGGAGCAGATGAGAGCTCCCTGTAAAGAGCTGGAGGACACAAAGGAAGTGCTCAGCGACCGGCCCTTCCTACGCACCCGGCTTCCACATCGGTAGAGTAAGGGTAAAAGCCCCTCCGTACAGCACAGTTGGAACACCCTCTGCTTTCTTGGTGTCTTCCATTTCATGTCTTTTGAGTTTATTTTTTATTGCATGGAGAGTGAGGCCAGAGCCGAATGACTGAAGCTTTGGTTGGGTCTGGGTTTGAGAGAAAATGATCTCTCAAGTCCAAGGTCAAAACAGACTCCCTCCTCTTTAAATACTGACCTGGATTTCAGGCTTTCCCCCCTCCCCACCCAGCACCAGGCCAGAGCTGCCCCCACACTGCCTCCACATAAACAGGCTTCAGAATCCGCTGCTTCTTTTCACCCTCTCCCCCTCACCCATGTCCACCGAGGCCCTGGCTGTCCCCACGTCTCATGCTCCTGGGCTCCTGGCTTCTGTTCAGTTTCTAACGCCCAGTGAAGATCTGGTTTGAGGCAGGGCATCCGTGGCATCCACTTAATAAAAGTCGAGTAAATGAATGAATAGAAAGGGCTCTGGTCTGGGCTTCCATCCTCAGCCCTGACCCTGACCTTTAAACGGCTAACATCTGGCCTTCAGTTTGCCCAGCTCCAGTGGGGATCAGGAACACTGCCCTGCCCACCTTCCAGAACCGTTGTGGGAACCAAATGAGATCGTCAACTCTTTAGAACCAAAGGAACTTGGAAGCCAACTGGTCTAGTTTCCCTATTTTTTATTTTAATTAAGAAATAATGCCCAGGGATGATGTGTGCACAGATGACGAGAATCTAATGTAATGAGCTTCTCTAGCTGATTGTCCCCGAATCCTGGAATCTGGACTGCATTTAGAGATTGTCCAATCCAGCTAGCCAGAGGGAATCTGAGCACCCCCAGGGAAAGTGACCTGCTTAGCTCCTCTGCAAGTTTGTCCCCTGGTTTGAGAGTCAGGCCTCCTTCTTGCCATGTTGATGGCACTAAGAGAAGTGGCACCGAGAGAACAGGAGAGACAGTACCTGTTGGGTGACCCCCATCTCAGCTGAATTTTATTTTATTTTTTGGTTATAGAGATTGAACCCAGGAGCCCTTTACCACTGAGCTACATCTCCACTTTTATTTTTAAATTTGGAGGCAGGATCTTGCTGTTGCAGAGGGTCTCACTAAGTTTCCCAGGTGGACCTCATACTTAAGATCCTCCTGCCTCAGCCTACTGAGTCCCTGGGATTATAGGCATGCACCATTGAACCCGGCTCCCATCAGATTCTTGAGGGACAGAGCCCAGGAGCAGGGTAAGAGAGTGTGAGGGAGGAATGTGACAGGGCTGACCAAGCAGCTGTCCCTCTTGCTGACATCTAATTACTAGACTCCCAAAGTGGAGGGTGCTTGGGGGCAAAGCACTGAGACACAGGTGACCCCATGCTGGCCATGTGGTCTAACCAGAAGTGCCTGTCCCCCTCCTTTGGGGAGATCAGAAGCCAGAGACGGGTGTTGGGGGCCTATGATATATGGATAGGGTGCCTCCCACAACCCGCTAGCTCAGCCTCGCAGGCTCTGTCCAGGCTGGGACAGGGGAGTTTCCGTGTCTGGCTCACAGACCTTGATTCCATCTCAAGTCTTCTGGGATCTCAAAATGCTTTCTTGGCATTAGGGAGAAATTCCTGGGCCCCTCCCATGTATTGGGCTCAGGACTGGGTGCTTTTGCTCACCTTATAGAGGAGCATGGCGTTTCCTAAGCTTCATTGCCCTCTCCAGGACTCTGGCTCATGTCACCTAACTAATAAAATATATCAATAAACAGTATTTACTCAATACTTGGACTTGCTTTTTAAAAACAAACTATCTTCTAAAGGGAAACTTTAGATTACTTCTGTAAATAAACAGAATCAATTATAAAAAATACAAGAAGAAATGAAAATAAATCCAGACATTCTTGGCTTTTTGACATCCAGGCCCTGGTTTTGCCTTCAGTCTTATACATGAGTCATGTGCTTTTTTCTGGGTCTCAGTTTTCTCCTCTGTAAAATGGACTTGCTGGGAGATAATGGGTGCAAAGTTCCTGGCTCCGCACCTGCATACAGTATGTAAGAGAGAATTCTGGGCCAATTCTAGTTCTGTGGGCACTGACACCTGCTGTGCTCTGGCCTTGGTCTCCTATTATAACCTTCCGGGAGAGGTGGCTGCAAGAACAGCAGGCCTTGGATACTGAGGAAAGCAGGTTTCACGGGGACCCTTGATCTCTGCCTTCAAATCTCTGACTAGCTGCCATGGGTTAGAGGTACAAGTTCTTTCAGGCAGCCCCAGGGGTCACTAGGAAGACCCTCCTGTTAGGAGACAGTGAAGTTCCTTGTCACAGATGAGCATTCAAGCAGAGCTGGGGAACTTCTTGGCAGGAAATTGCCGGGAGAATTTGAACTTGGTCTGGTTCTCAGAGGAAAGGCAGGTGATCCTTGAGGAGAGCCCACTCCTCATCCAGCATCCTGCTCCGTTTACCCCTCTCTTAAGAGCGGGTGGGAGGGAACAGGCCCCTGTTTAGCTTCCTGTGGCCATAGCCCAAGGCAGGGCAAGAGAGGAGGAGAGGAAAAGTCTGGAGCGGAGAGAGCAGAGTCAGAGACAAACGTGGACAGAGATGGAGACACAGACGAGGACAGCCAGATGGGCAGACAGAGACAGACGCTCAGAGAAAGGCGCAGACAAGACAGAGGCGAGAGACAAAGACACCCACCAAGGGACCAAAGATAAAGACCAGCGGAGCGGCGCGCGCGGGCGGGGACAAGAGTCCAGCTCGCCGAGAGGGAGCGAGGACTGGGCCGGAGCAACCTGCAGGCAGAGGGACAGCCGGACACACGCGGCGCGAGACCGCGGGGCTGGGACACCCCTCTGGCCCCCAGCCCGCGCGATCGGGCGGAGCGTCGGCCGCCGGCAGGGGGCGCCCTGGCCGCGCTGTGCGACCCGCCGCGGGCGCGGGGTGGGGGGCGGGGCGGGCGGGCAGGGCTGCGGGAGCGCGGGCCCCGGGTCGCCTTTATAAGCCGGCGGGGGAGGCGGCCCGGGCAGCGACGCGCTCCCGCCACTCCGCGCCCTCGGCCCCAGCTCGCCGACCCCACTCCACTTGCGCCAGGACGGAGCCTCCCCCACGAGTTGTGCGCAGGTAGGGACTCGCTGCCCCCGGCTCCCGGGACTCCCGCCCAGGTGGTCGGTCCATGCACCCTCCGCTGGCCCCCGGCGGCGGCGACGTTGAAGACCGATGGCAGAGCAGGAGCCTGTGCGCCCCCACACCGCTCGCGGCAGCCCATTCGGGACCCCAGGCCACTTGTCCCGCTCCCGCCCTCGCGTGCAGCGGAGACGTGGCGCTCGGGAGCCGGCGAGCTAAGTGGACCGCGATCCGGACCGCTGGGCAGTCCCGGGGTCTCCGGCCTCCCGAGCTGCTCCCTAGGACCTCACGCTAGGCACCTGCCCCGGTGTCCCCTCCACCCCCAGCCCAGGATTGTTGTCCTCCCAGGCCCTCATCTAGCAACCTCCAGGTCCCTGCACCTCCAGGGGAGGGAACTGCTCTGTCCCGGGGAATTCTAAAGTAGTTTGGGCCGGAACTGGGAAGGAGGCGCTCGGATCCGGGGCTGGAGGGAGAGGGGAGACCGCGTGTTGGTGTCTTGGGGATGGGGGTGGCACCGCAGCCACCGGCAAAGTTCTGGAGCCCGCCAAGCCCAAGGAGCCGCGCCGCTCTGCGTGGCGGCAGGTGAGGCGCGCTGTGCCGCGCTGGGGCTCGGGTCTCGGTAAGAAAAGGGTTAAAAGCATGGTCACAGCGGAAGGGCGGGAGGCTGAGAAAAACCCCATCCTTCTCCCACTTTGTCACTTACGACTCTTTTACTCTTTCAACACATAATGGGGCCAGGGAAGGGGCATTTACAAAGGCCTCCGGGTGTGGGGGGACCCTGGAGACTGAAAGAGAGAGCGATTCTTAGATTCTCAGGCTGCAAAGGGCCTTTGGGCCCTTGGAAATTCTCAGAGACCCCTCGGGTAGACCCAGCTTCTCAGGGAGTCGGGGGCTGACTCCTCACACCGGCAAACATAACAAATGTTGATTGGATGTGGCTCCAACACCTGGCAGGCAGCATCTCCATTCACAAAGGGGGGAAACTGAGGCTTAGATAATTTAAGCAAGTGGTAGGATCAGGATTTGAATCCTCCCTCCAAACCCTGAAGCTGGAGCCTCCTATCCCCCAGTGTCCACAAGAGGAGGGTCTGAGCCCGGCTCCCTGCAGGCCCTGCCTGGGTTCAGCCCTGCCTCCCTCCCTCCCTCCTGCAGACCTGCCCCCAGATTTACAGTCCTCCCACCCCCCTGCCCATCTTGTCCCTCCCACCCCTTGTTTCTCCCTCAACTGAAGGTTTCTGAATTCCCTGAGCAGCAAGAATCCCTGGACACAGCTCCCCAACATCCCACTAGTGGAGGGAAGACAGGGCTGGGCTGGTCCCTATTGGTGTCTCCATCTATCAAAAGGGTGACACACCTCTCTAGAGGACTACGGTGAGCCAAACTGAGGCCAGAAAAGGAAAATGATGTCTTCCAGCCACACATGTCTAAGGACATCAGCTTTGTACCAGGTTCTGTTCTAGGTGCTGGCGGTAGTGCAGGAAAGGAAGCAGAAAGAAAGTCCCCCCCCCCTTCATGGAGTAGATGTTGGCATCACCAAACTTTTTTCAGGCTCTGAAAACTGAGCGTCAACATGGACATTGTAGAATTGAACAATTCACAAGGAAGGATACTAAGATGCAATATCAGTTGCAAAATCAATCTGCAAACATTTGACCCTCACTGTTAGAAACGGCAGCCTAGCTGTGTGACCGGGGGACAGGTTCTTTTCTTTCTGTGCCTCTGTCTCCTTGAGCTGCAGAGACCAGCAGTAGCCACTGGCGGTGAGGTCTCCGTGTGATTAAAACTTGCTGTGTTTAGCTGTGCCTGTGCTTAAAAAAAAAAAAAAAAAAATCAGCTGTCACCAGCTCCAATCTCAGCAGAAAATGCAGCAGTGAGATTGTGTGCAGGGTCATGTCACTGCTTCTGATTCCTGGATTCTGTCTCTCGCCTTTGCCCTGGCCCTTGCCCTGGCCATCCCCTGCACATGGGGTGGCTTGCTGCCCTCCCTGTTCGCACTCACAGGCCACCTCCTACCTTCCCAGACCCAGCTGGGCTGGGAGCCCTGAGCACCAGGCTGGGAACAGGCAGGAGCTGGTGTCTCCTGTGCCCTCTGCCCTCACGAGGCTTCTCATGCCTCACTGTGCCCTGGCTCAGGACCAGATCTGCCCTGTTGTGTCCTGTGACTTGTGTCTCCAACATTCTCTGCAAATTAGATGGGGTCCTCAGGTTTCATGTGAAGAAGTACCTTGGAGAGGGGAAGCCACTTGCTCCAAGGACATGCAGGGGCTCCCTGGGGACCTGGAGTGTGCAAATCTAGAAAGTCTCGGAATCTCCCTGTGGTACTGTCTCCAGGCACGAAGCTTCTTAATCTAGGAGACAGGATCCAGAGGCAGAGCTTGGGGTTCTCACCTTGAAATTGGTCCAACTGGGCTTATTAATAAAAAACCCGGAGCTCCCAGGGAGAACACTGCGGGGAGTGCGAGGGAGCTAGGCTGAGAACCAGCACTCAGAAACCTCCACGTGGCCACAGGAATGCTGACTCAGCTTCCAGCAGCCGCCCGTCCTCCTGGTCATTGGCAGACCAGGGCTGGGCTGTGTGGTATGGGTTTTTTTTTTTTGTTTTTTTTTTTTTTTTTTTTTTTTTAATTCTTGTTTTTCTGTTTTTCTTCCAGAGATGTCCTAACTTTTAGAGTACAGTTGGGGGCAGTAGAGTGGAGGTTCATTCCCAGCACTGCTGTGTGACCCCTGACAAATCACTTTCCTTCTCAGAGCCTCAGTTTCCTCATCTGTAATATGGATTAATGATATGTGTTCTGCAGGGTGGCTGTGAGCGGCCAGGGAGATCATAAATAGTCTCCCAACATTGGGCTTCACCCCAGAGGGCCCAAGTGAAGTCCCTGCTTAGGGTACAAAGGCTGACCTGGCAGAGAAAATGCCAGTTGAAGGGTCAACATCCTGGGTTCCAGTCCCCTGCTGTGTGACTTGGGGGCAGGTCACTTGGCCTCTCTGAGCCTCTGCTTCGAGTCGGCCCTCAACATCATGATATGATGCTTGGTGTCCAAGGAACATTCAAGAATACTCTCCATATTTTTCTGCCTTCCCATACCGCTCCCCGACATTTTGTAATTGCTCCCATAAAAACTCCATGCTTAAAGTTTTCCATGCTTAAGTTCTCAGCCCCACTGTGGCATGAAATCAATTGTTTGCATTTAATCTGACTTCTCGGATGAAGGGGTAACATTTGAGATGAGGGTAGGGGTGGGGGAGGAGATGAGGAAGAAGTTAAACCAGATGTGTTTGTGTTTAACTGTAGGACGGTGGTTAAACCGTGTTACCGCCGTGCTTTCTGAATTCCAGTAACCAGGCCTCAGGTTTCACTAAAAATTGTAGTGTTCCTGACTGGCTGGGCTGGACTCGCCTTCCCTGTATTCTTATTATTACTATTTTATATTCATCTGAGGCCGCAGAGTACTGGCGAGCGGGAGGGAGAGAAGACCTCATAGATGCTTCGAATTTTAGAGCTGGCTTCAGAAACTGGCACTGTCAACTGGCATCTTCCCGACCAAGGAGACTGAGGCCCGGAGAGCAGAGGGACTTGGCCAGGGGCACCCGGCAGCCTAGGGTAGGGTGGACCAGACGTCCAGTCTCCTGGATGCACGCTCCATGACCTTTCCGAAGCAGACCATCTCTTGAATTTGGTGTGTCTCATTTGCACGCGCTTGGTATGTCGGTTTTTTGAAAAGAAAGAAATGTTCAAGGCAGGATGCAGGTGAACAGGTTGGTAGAAAAAGATCTTCAGCTCAGGAGAGCAGAGTTTAGATCCTTGAGCTTCTAATACACTACCTGTGTGACCTTGAGCGAGTCACTTTCCCCTCTCTGGGCCTCGGTTTCCTCATCTGTAAACCAAGATATCTAAAGAGCTGGAGGGTGAAGATGGGTTTGAATCCATCGGGCCTCAAATACTTATGGCCTACTGTGTGCGAGGTTATGGTAGGTCAGTCACAAACTGCCCTCCCCGGGCCACCAGGGTGGGAGACTGTTGACTTCTATGGGGCTTTTAAAACTTCAGTTTAGTTCCTGGTGTCGTTCAACAGGCAGTTTCATTTTACATAAAACCATGGGTTTCTGGCTTCTCTTGAAAGATCAGAAGATGTGGCCGTTTCGGGCTCTGTCCCTGCCTGACCACAATGGCCAGAGCTGAGTGGCAGCTGCTCTGTTGTGTGTGCTCTGCCGCAGCCCCCGTCCCTCCTGCCTCCTGACAGTCCCTTGGCCCTCTGGGCCTGCAGCTCCTGGCCCCGGAGAGGGGCTTGAATCTCATTAGAATGACTACGAGGCCGGAGCCACCGCCGGGGGGGCTGGGGTGGGAACGTGGGAGGACACAGGACACCAGCCCCGCTCCTGTGGCCTGGCAGCATCTCTGAAAGATGGCAGCTGGTGGGGGGCGGGGTAGCTTTCCTTCTGCTTTGGTGGCCCCAGCGGGAGTCGGTGGCTCTAGAGGTCTGGAGGTGACAGGACTGTCAAGGCTCAAAGCTGAGCCCATCAGGGTGGGAGCCCCGAGAGCTTCTATCTAAAGGTTGCACAGCCCCCTCGGGAAGGGGCTCCCTTGACCTCTGACCCACCCCACCCCACCCCACCCCCAGACCCGTGCTCCCCACAGACCCGCACGTTGGTGTGCCTCCATGTCACAGACGGGACACACGGTCTCACACTCTGTCCCATGGCTGTCTGTGCCGAGGCCTGAGATAACAGGTGGGCACCCCCGGGGTCACAGTGTGCATCTCAGGATGGCCTTGCCGGAGCTGGAGGACAGCACCAGAGTGTGGGCAGCCATCCTGACACTTGATTGGGCAGCTCCCGTTAAGGGTCTGAGGCGCTTTGGCTGTGTCGCAGCTTTCCCAGCCCTTTCCTGATGAGAGAGCCCATCCGTGTGGGGGTGTGCCTGACCACTGACCCCGGGGGCCCAATCACTGACCCTGACCTTGGAGTGCAGTCCCCCCTCAACCTTCACTGGATGGAATTCTCCCCTGAATCTCTTGTTCCCCAATAAAAAGCTACTCCCAGGCTGTTCACTCTCTCTCTCCTGCTAGCCCTGAGTAATCCTCGCTGCCCTGCTGGGCGGTTAGAGGTGGGAACCAGAGAGGGGAGCCGTCTCGGACCTGGCAATAGAGATAAGGTAACTGAGTCTGTGTGTTTTATTTCGATCTCTGCTAGCTAACTTTTATGCCAAGAACCTCATTAATGAAACCATTGCGCTGGCCGCATGGTGGACCAGAGGCCTGAAGCCGGGTGGTTAAATATGGGAGTTCTGGAGGGAAGCTGCACACTGGAGGGAGCCTAAGTGTGATGGCAGGTCTCCTGATTCTCCCTCTTGCTCTGTGTGGCAAGGGGCATTTCATGTAACACTGGGTCCCAGGAGTGATACCGAGCCCCACTCTCTGCTGTTCTGCACTGGAGAAGGTGGACCCCTCCGTACAACTTACTCTCCCAGAGCTGGGCGAGGTGCCGCACACCAGTAATCCCAGCAACTCAGGAGGCTGAGGCAGGAGGATCAGGAGTTCAAAGCCAGCCTCAGCAGATTAGCAAGGCTCTTGGCAACTCAGCGAGACCCAGCCTCTAAATAAATTAAGTAAAAAAGGGCTGGTAGTGTTGCTCAATGGTTAAGCACCCCTGGTTCAAACCCTGGTGCCAGAAAAGAAAGAAAAGAAAAAAATTCCTCTCCCAGGTGCCTCTGTTAGCTGCGCTGGCCCAGGGAAGGGAGGAGAGGGGGGCTGGGAGGTTATTTTTGGAGAACCAGATCTGGAGGCCCTGTAGTGGAGCCCAAGCCCGGAGCCGCCTGCGCCACCCCCTGCCCTCCACGGTGGCTGGTTCTGAGATGCTTCCTGCTCAGGTGGTGGGTTCGTGACTCGGTGAATGAACTTCACCTGGCCGGATCTGCACACGGCAGGACAGAGCGGGGCCCACATTTTATGGGCTTTAGAGGACTGTGTAAGTGGCCAAGGCACATTGCGTTTATTTGGAGACCGACCTTTATAAGAATCCACCTGTTGACTTTTTTTTTTTTTTTTTTTTTTTTGCGCCACTCTGACGTGGACCTCGGGGCCTGCGCGCTCCTCCACTGACCACGCCCAGCCCTGGGCCCTAATCAATGCCCTGGCCTCTGAGCCCCTCGCCCTGTCCCTTCGGCGCAGGCTGGGCGCGCTGCAGCTCCGCGCTGCATGGGCTCTTGGGCCCCCAGGTTTGAGTCACCGAGCTGGCCCCGGCTTGGTGTTGCTGAGCTTGTCTCCTTGTTTCTCCACCTGAACCCCCTGTGCCCGGCCTGCCTCTGAGCACACAGCAGTTAATCACATGTCCTGGGCCACCAGCCACCAGCCTCCTCTGAGTCCGGCTCCCCTCCTCCACGGCTCCGTTTCTCCGGCTCATTAAGTGACCCTCCCAATGAAAGTCCATGTCTCCAGCCTTGGAGCTTGGATGCCTGCGTGGGGCACAGGCCCTAGCCTGGAGCCTGGGTTTGGTCCCCGTGTGCACGGCGGGTGCCGAATCCCCGAGGTCCAGAGGAGGACACCGAGGCCCCAGCTCCCGGGGAGCGGGAGTCCTGGCCATCGCCACCCACTGAGCTGTGCCCCCCACCTTGTGAGTGACATCAGTGCTCTTCCTAGAAGAGTCAGTTCCCTTTGGTTTCGAAATAATCTGATTCAGGAATTCGCCTTTCCTCTCAGGGAGCCTCTCGAGGTATCCAAGAAATCGATCCCCCCACAGCTTGTTCGAGCCATCACCTCATCCGAGTAATTTTGGTTAAAAACACTGTTTTTCTTTGATTGTTGTTTTTCCCCTTGATTTGTCCTTATAGTTAACATTTAAGGGATGACTCCGTGCCAGAAACTGAGCTAATGACTTTGAATGACGGTATTGTGTTGAACCTGTAATTCTCTCCATTTGACACAGGAGAAAACAGAAGCTCAGAGAAGTTGAGTAACTTCTCCAGGTCACACAGATGGAATGTGGAGGTGAGACCCTGATACAGGTCTCCTGCCCACCTGCCCAGGCAGATTAGCATCTGAAGTCAACTTTCTACCTTTGGATACAATTCCTCTGGAGACTTTGCTGTATGCATCATCTGTCTCTGTGGTTTTTGACCCGGGGGTGGAGGCCGCAGAGGGAGAGGATCAAGCACAGGTGCTGGTTGGGCAGCAGGGAAGTAGCATCTGAGTCTCAGCCTGGACACCCCCCTCCTGTTCCAGAAGGCAGTGACGGTCTCAGAGGAAGGTGTCCTTAGATCCCCAGAGGAGCCCAGGTTTCAATCCCAGCCCGCCCATCTCAAGCTGTGTGGCCTTGGGCAAGTCCCCTGCCCCCCGTTTTGGGTATCCTGCCAGACAGCCCTCACTCAGATGAGGCAAGAGCTTCAGACTCTTCTAGTTCATGGATGATAAATAGCTGGAATGCACAGTGCCACGCCCCTGCCCCACGCCCACGTCAGACATCACTAATCCACCACTGCACACACACTCTCTCTCCCCCTCCAAAGTCCTTTTAAATATGGTGTGCGCCTCCAGGCTAGCCACTAATTAGAACTGGCCCGCAGGGTGAAAGGACATCCAGAACCAGAGGAGACTTGGTGAGTGTGTGGAGGAGGAGGGGCCAGGCCCAGGTGGCACTCGGCTCAGTGATATGGTGCTCCTCGGTCTTCTTGTCCCTTGCCTGGAAAATAGGAGGGACCTTGCGCTGGGCTGTGCCAGAGCTCGCCTCTGTCCTGGGGTGGAACCTCTGCAGGGTGCGCAGCCGGGCTCTTATTCAGGTGGAGACTGCTTTCTGGGTCTGGTCACTGCCCAGGTGTCAGGAAGAGGGTCAGAAAGGGGCTGGTTTCGGGTCCTCTTGGAAAGGGTTAGACTCCCTCTTCCCCCACGGTTCATGATAATGTCGGTGGTGGTAATAATAATGGCAATAAGAGCGACCCGCGTTCAGGGCGTGTTTGTTAGGCACCGAGCCCTCTGCGAGCTTGTACATTCACGCCCCAGTCCTCCTAGAAGCCCAGGGCTTCCAATGATCCAAGTGCATGGCCTGAGCTCCCCAGTGGTACGCGGTGGCACATCTGTCCAGCTCCAAGCCAGGCCCTGCTCGCCTCCAAGGGCCAGTGTGGAGGACAGCCAGACTGCACATTTGCTGTCTATCAGTCGCCGTTATCATTTCTCACTTGTGATGGTGCGTTCCTGTGCCTGTGGAAAGTCCCCTCCCGCTGGCAGGACCTTTTGCTAAGCACGTGCTCTACTGCGGGGATACACCCCAGCCCAAAGCCTTCCCGATCTCTGTGGGGGCAGCACCGCAAGCAGCACCTCTGTTTCACAAGTTAGAAAATTGAAGTTCAGAGAGGGAGGGTGGCCAGCCCTGGACCACACAGCAAGCAGCTGTCCTGCCTGTTCCCTGAGCCTTGCTGAGAAGGTCCCCAAGGAGAGCCCGGTGGGGGTGGGAGTGTTGACTCCACTGAGGCCAGGTGGGGACTGCCCTGTGTCCTGGAGGGTCCATGCGACCCTCGACAAGGCACTCTCAACACTCCCCACCTGGGTTTTCAGGTTCCTGTTACACGTTCAGTTTTCAGAGCCGTGTCTTGCTCATGAACTCACCGAATCCTTAACACAACCCGAGGCTCCCAGAGGCAAGGCTACTTGCCTAAGGGTGTCCCTCCAGCCCCTGTCATCTCTGCCTTGGTACCTGCTGTTCCCTTCCCTGCGGTGGCCCACCCCCTGCCTGTGTGACCCCTTGGCATCATGGCTGTTTTTCCTAGATCTTGCTGGGAAGTCTTGAGCCATGTGATCGTCCGCGTGCTGTCTAGCTCAGGCCTCGGAGGCTGGTTCCCGTGTTTAACAGGGTGATGTGTAGCTTTTTTCTTTTTTGGTACTAGGGATTGAACCCAGGGGCACCTAACCACGGAGCCACATCCCCAGCCCCTTTTTATATTTTATTTTGACACAGGGGCTTGCTGGGTTGTTTAGGGCCTTGCTGAGTTGCTGAGGCTGGCTTTGAACTTGTGATCCTCCTGCCTCAGCCTCCCGGGTTGCTGGGATTACGGGCGTGCACCTCCATGCCTGGCTGTCCCCCAGGTCTGATGCCTGGGCCGTGCCCTGGCCACCCACCCTTCCCAGCCTCTGCTGATGTCTTGCCCTCTCCACCAGTGATACCAGCTCTTCACTGGCTATTAGTGTTTGGCAGCAGGACAAGCCAGCTTCCTGGGTGACAGGCTCCCGTTGGCAGCTCTGCCTTTTGTCTCCCAAGTGCCATCTCTGGCTACTCTTTTTGTCCATTTTGTTCACAGAGGAACCCCCCTTCCCCAGTCCCAGACAACTTTATTTCCTAATGAGAATAGTTATAGCTATCATTTGCGAAATCCTTACATGTCATGTTCCTTGGTGCAAAAAGCAGGCACAGCATACGCATTTGTCGAGTGACGCTGGCAGAGAGTAACCTGTCACAGGGACTAAGAGTTGTTTGACCTCAGTTTCCTCATGCGTCAAATCCTACCTCCACCAGGCAGAGGAGTCACTGATACATATATCAATACATATTTGTTTTAAATACCACACATATTTAGACATCGGTTCCTTGCAGTTGAATCTCTGAGAGGTAAATATTTGTCCCCCAGGGCACAGTCTGTAACAAGTGCAAATATTTCAACACCTTTCGGGGCACTTGGGTTTCAAGTAGCCCACTTCAGAAGC
Source organism: Urocitellus parryii (assembly GCF_045843805.1). Classification (NCBI taxonomy): domain Eukaryota; kingdom Metazoa; phylum Chordata; class Mammalia; order Rodentia; family Sciuridae; genus Urocitellus; species Urocitellus parryii. The sequence continues at coordinate 13,062,884 of NC_135541.1, forward strand.
TGCCCCCCACCGTCCTGTTCGCGTCACACAGCCCTGCCCCGCACCTGAGGGTCAGGTGGTCAGGTTGCTCGGGCTGTGACACATCTCTGAGAATCTAGTGTGCTCGTCCAGCTTGGAGCGCATGGTGGGTCTTGTGACCGTCATCTGCGGAGCAGGCAGTGATTGAGCCCTGCGTAGGAGCCAGCAGGAGGGAGACCTAGCTAGAGCCAGCCAGCTGGAGCCTTTGGGGAAGGAAGGACAGTGGCCCTGAGTGACTGTAGCAGTCGCGGCCCACAGGCATTAGCTACGGTCACTCCCTGACCCTCACATCAGGAGGTAGGTGCCCTTGTCATTGTTCTTGCTCATGATGGGGAACCAGGCTCAGCAAGGTGCTCATTTGCCCAGGAGATGGTTCGTCGCCCACTGATGGGTCTGGGTGTGCACCTGGGCCGCCGGGCTGTGGCGCCTGGCCATGCTACCACCTCCCAAAAGGACCCCTGGAGCTCCCTGCGGGCGGTTTCCTGGTCCTCCCTGGGCCGGTCCTTGGCAGGCAGGCTGGTGTGAGAGTGCATGGGGGCACCGTGCATCTGTGGGGTGCAGGTTAGTCTCCCCATCTCCTCCCGGGGCCTCCTCCGGATCTCAGACACCTTGATGCTGGGCCCAGACAGTTTCTGGGAAGGGAAGCCGCCTGTCGCCTACCCAGCCCAGGGCGTGTGTCCACTCAATTCCACGGCATTGTTCGAGGCCCACCGCCCTGGGGACCACCTCCCCTCCAAGGTCGGGAAGGTCTGCCAGGCAGACTGCGATCTGGGTCATACAGAGGCGGAGACAAGGCTCAGCGGGGCCGCCCAGGGTCCCAGGCCAGTGGGCAGTGGCTCTGGGATTTGAGACCAGAGCCTGGGCGTTTCCTTCCTGCCTCCCAGGTCGGCTCTGGGCAGGCTGTGGTTGAGAGGATACGTCTGCCTTGGGGGAGTCTTGTCCAGAGGTCCAGGCCTGGTCCTCCTTAAGCCTTAATCTGTTTGCTAATAGTGGTAGGAATTGTCATTTACTGGAGCCCCATGGTCAGTGTGGCCAGCTAAGTTGGTCTCTATGTCCGTTCTCACATGGTCCTTTGAACCACTCCAAAGGGTGGGTACTGGAATCTGTTTTTTTTTTTTTTTTCCTTTTTTGGTACCAGAGATTGAACCCAGGGACACTTAATCACTGAGTCACATCCATAGCATCCCCCTCCCCCCATTTTTTGGAGACAGTGTCTTACTGAGTTGCTTAGGGCCTTACTAAATTGTTGAAGCTGGCCTCGAACTTGTGATCCTCCTACCTCAGCCTCCTGAGTAGCTGGAATTACAGGCGTGTTCCACCATGGGCAACCTGGATTCCCTGCTTTTTCAGGCAGAGAAGAGACACACAGAGGAAGGGAAGGGACACCTTCCCAGGTCACGTAGCTAGCTCACAAGAGGTTAACCCAGAATGGAACCAGGGCAGCCTGCTTCCAGAGTCTGGACCCATAATCACTTAATAAATGTTAGATAAATCTCTGCAGGCCACATGTATAAACTCTTCTTGAACTGTTGTTTCTTCCAGAGCCAGACTTGTGTGTCAGGGGTGGGGGGACGGCAGGAGTCCAGCAAACAGCAGGAGTCGGCTGCGTGACACTCCAGGGCAGGACGCTCCAGGGGAGTCTCCGAGGCTGGTGCCTCTGAGCTGGAGCCGAGAGTTTTTCTGTGCCGTGTGATTCCTGGGGGGAGGGCGGGTGGGGATCGAGGTGGGGGCCCCACAGGGCAGTCCTGGTGTCTCCAGGACCAGGTCAGGGGGAGGCCAGAGCAATTAGCCTGGCCAAGGCTGCAGCTAACTCAGAAGCCTGGGTGGGGAATCAGGCCCAGCCTCAGTCCAGGGCTCTGGCCTCGTGCCTGGCCCTCCTGTGTGTCTATCGCAGGCTTCCAGAGTCTTCCTGGGATGGGGAGGCTCCCGCTGAGGGCTCGGGCGAGAACTTGGCTCTGCCATTCCTCCTTCCTTACCCAGCTCGGCCGGCGGCCCGCGCTCCCTCCCGGAGGAAGCGTCCTTTCCTCTGGTAGCTGCCTGATTTGAATTTGAGTGTTTCCCGGTGGCCCCCGGCCAAGTGGAGCTCTGCTGTGCAGGCCTCGGGCTTGGAGGAGGGCCCGCCAGCCTCCTGGTCCTGTGACGCCCTCCCGCTGCCAAGGCCCGTCTCCGGGGCCCTGTGGGACCCGGCCCTGGGTGGCTCCTGTGACAGAGGATGGCCGTGGGCTTTGTCCCCTCACTGCCTGGAGTGGCTCCCCCATCCAGGAAGTCCCTGCGGGTGGCCTTTCTTGGCAGCTTGCCCGGGTGCCAGCATCTTGGCACCGACGAGGGTGGAGAATGGAGGGAACGGTCCGGAGAGGGAAGGAGGGGAGGGTGCAGGGGACCTTGGCTCATTCCTTAGCACAGGTCTCGGGCCAGGTGCTGGATACAGGGCTTCTGGTCGGGGAGGGCCCCAGACCCACACAGAACCCACAGCAGGAAGGAAAGCGGGAGGGCCGCCGGCCTCCACCACGGACACCCCAAAGGCTTTCCCCCAGAGGGACGTTTGCCCTCTTTCCCCCCAACACAGCCTTCTTGAGCCTCGTGGGGAGGCAGCAGTGAGCACCTGGATCCCTGGGAAAGACAGAGAGGGAGTGGCGAGGTTGTTTCAGGTTGTGCTGGGCGCTGGGGAGAAGACGAGGAGCCTGAGGGGCAGCAGGGGCCTGGCAGGGGCCGGGCTCCTTCTCTTGGCCTGGGCAGGGACCCTGCGGAGGTGGCCTTGGAGCCGGAGATGGAGAAGGAGGGAGCCAAGCAAAGATCAGAGATGAGTGTCCCCGGCAGGGGACAGTACAGTACAAAACCCTGGGGGTCAGGAGGAGGCACTGTCAAGGGCGGGGCCGGGCTGATGTCAGAAAGGTGGGTAGGACCCTGGCCAAGCCTGAGCAGGGCCTGCCACAGGGAGGGCTGGCACCGCCCATTTGTTGAATGGGCCCTAAGAACAGTCTGTGCCAGCATGGCCGCGGGGACCTGCCACTCCCACCCACTCCAGGTAGAGAGGGGCTGTTGGGCTTAGTGTGTTTCTTATTTTGGTTAACATTTCTGATTGGCATGAGTGTCACATATAGAGAAATCTATGCATCTACTGGGGGCTTCTCATTCTCGCCTTTTTTGATCAGTGTCCTTTAAATTTTTGTCCCTTATTAGTATTGATAAGAGATATAGAAAGACACATATTGTCCATATGGGGCTTCTCATTCCCTTTGCCTTTTTTGATTAGCATTAAATGCTTATATATATATATATATATATATATATATATATATATATATATATAAAATATATACCAGCGTTATAAAAGGGTATTGGTCCCACATAACCTCCTGGAACTTGCTTTTTTCACTCAGTCTCATGTTTCTGAGACTTAATCCATATTATTGCACATCTGTAATTTATTTTTAAATTTTTAAAAATTCTTTTTTGTTGGTGCACGGTAATTATGCAGAATGGTGGGTTTCTTTGTGGCACATTCAAGCAAGCATAGAAATATAGTTTGTCCGGGCATGTGATGCACACTTAATTGTAGTGCTAGGAACTCGGAAGGCTGAGGCAGGAGAATTGCAAGTTCAAGGCCAGCCTCAGCAACTTAGGCCCTGCCTCAAAATTAAAAAATAAAAAGGGACTGTGGATATCGCTCAGAGGTGCACCCCTGGGTTCAGTTTCCAGCACTCAAAAAGCAAAACTAAAAACCCCACAATGTAATTTGATGAATTTTACTGCCCAGTACTTCCTCTGCCCTTCCCCTTCCGTCCCCCTGACCCTCTTCCTCTGCCCTGCTAGACTCCCTTCTAATTTCCTGGGCCCCCCTCAACAACTGACCTATTTTTTTCTTTTAGCTTCCACACATGAGAGAAAACATACAACCTTTTTTTTTTTTTCTTTTTCCTGAGTCTGACTGATTTTGCTCAAAGTCATGGTCTCCAGTTCCATCCATTTCCCTGCAAATGACAATTTCATTTCTTGGCTGAGTAAAGCTCCGCGCTGTACACAGACATCATTTTCCTCATTCATTCATCTGCTGACAGACACTTGGGCTGATTCCATCACTTGGCTTATGTGAATCGTGCTGCAATAGATATGGATGTGCATCTATCTCGGAAATATGCTAATTCTTTGGCAAGAGAGGTGTAGCTGGATCACAAGGGAGATCTATTTTTAGCTTTTTGAGGAACCTCCATGCTGATTTCCATAGCGGGCTCTACTCATTTACAGTCCCACCGACAGTTATCTAAGAGTTCCCCTTTCCCCGCATCCTCGCCAGCATTTATTGTTATTTGGATTCTTGATGCTTGCCATTCTAACTGGAACGGCCTGGGACCTCTGGTAGCTTTGATTTGCATCCCCCACTGTGCTAAAGATGTTGAAATTTCCTCCCCTAATCCTTGGTCTTTTGCACTTCTTCCTTTGAGAAGTGTCTGTTCAGTTCCCTTACCGATTGGGGTTGTTTTGTAATGTTGAATTTCCACTTGTTGAAGAGGCTGTCCTTTCTCCCATGTATGGCATTTTTGGACACCTTTGTCAAGAATCAGATGACTATAATTGTGCAGATTTGTCTATGTCTTCTGTTCCATTGGTCCATGTGTCTGTTTTTTTTTTGCCAGTGCCATATAGCTTTAGTGACTATAGCTCTTTAATCTAATTTGAAATTGGATATCATGATGCCTCCAGCATTGCTCTCTTTGCTCATTGATTTGGCTATTCTGGGGCTTTTGTTTCTCCATATAAAATCTAAGATTTTATTTTTAGTTCTGTGAAGAATGTCATTGGTATTATAGTGTGGGGGTTGCATTGAATCAGTAGATGGCTTTTGGTAATATGGCTGTTTTAACTATGGATTCTGCCTATCCATGAACATGGGAGATCTTACCATCTTCTAGTGTCTTCTTCAATTTCTTTCTTGAGTATCCTATAGTTTTCATTGTAGAGGTCTTTCACCTCTTTGGTTGGGTTTATGTAATTCATTTCTTTATCACTGTATAATATGCCACTGGATAACTATTCCACACTCATTTTTTTTTTTTCAGTGCTGGGATCAGAACCCAAAGCTTTGTGCATGCTAGACAAGTGCTCTACCACTGATTTCCACCTCCAGCCTCCATTTACTTATTATCTCGTTGGTGGCATTGGTTTTCAGATTTTTGGCAGTGTGGAAAAGGTGCTTACAAATATCCTTGCTCCCACTTCCTCATGCATGGCCATAGGAATTTTCTCCTAATACATACCTGGGAGTGAAACTGTTGGATCATAGGATATGTGAAAGTTTGTTCAGTGTTCCAAGATAAGACCAAATTGTTTTCCAGAATGATTGTACCAGTGTACACTTCTACCAGGAATGTACAAGACAACCTATTTCTCTATACCTTCTACAACACACATGTTGTCAGGCTTCTCACATATTTCCAATCAAACGAGTGCAGTGATTTCTCACTATAGACATGAGGTGCGACTCCCTGGTTACCTCTGGGGGTGAACGGGTGTGGATGAGTGTGTGTGAGCCCTCTTTTAAAATGCATTTCTGCCCATTTTTCTGTTTGTCCTTTTTTTTTTTTTCTTTTCCAAAATCCGTTGCTTATTGCTTGGTAATAGTTCTCTATATTCCTGAGACATTATGTTTTGGGTAAGCTAAAAACCTAAAATTTAATGTAGTCTCATTTAGCAACTTTTTATTTAATAATCAGTGCTTTCCAAGTCTTATTTAAGAAAGTTTGCCTTACTCCAAGGTCAGAGAGCCGTTCATCTGTAGTTCCCAGTAAACATTTTAATGTTTTGTTTTTCACATTTAAGACCTTGATCCATGCATTGTTGATTTTTGTGTATGGTATAAGGTAGGGATCCAATTTGATTTTTTCCATCTATATATCCATTTTTTTTCTTTCTTTCTTTTTCTTTTTTTTTTTTTGTGAGGGGAGGTACCAAAGATTGAACTCAGGGGCACTCAACCACTGAGCCATACCCCCAGCCTTATTTTGTATTTTATTTAGAGAAAGGGTCTCACTGAGTTGCTAGTGCCGTACTGTTGCTGAGGCTGGCTTTGAATTTGAGGTCTTTCTGCCTCAGCCTCCCGAGTGGTTGGGGTTACAGGCATGAGCCACCATACCTGGCTCATTTTTCTTTTGTTTTCCAAATATATAAAAATGTAGTTGACTTTATTTTGAGCTTATCAAGCTAATTTTCTAAACTATTTCCAAATATTTGTAGACTCTAGGCAATCAGTTGCAACTAAGGATCACTTCCATTTTTAAATAAATCTTTATTCTTTTTTATATTTATTTTTTATTTATAGGTGGACCCAATCCCTTTTTATTTTATTATTATTATTATTTTTTAATGTGGTGATGAGGATCAAATCCAGTGCTTCACACATGCTAGGCGAGCGCTCTACCTCTGAGCCACAACCTCAGCCCTAAATCTTTATTCTTTTAACTTTTTTTTTCTTTTTGCACTGTGTAGGATTGCCAGTACAAAGTCAAATGAACATGGTGGGACTAAGTAGTTTTGCCTTATTTGATTTTAGAGGAAATATCCTAATGTTTCCCCCTTTAGGATGAGGCGGAGATTTTCCAGGTTAAGGAAGCTCTCTTTTATTCATAACTTAATGAGAGCTTTTTTTAAAAAATTAAAAATTTATATGTAAATATATCACATGTTTTTAAAAAAGCATCTCGAGGTGTTTCATTTTTCTGTTTTAATCTGTTAGTGTGGTTAATTACAGAATAGACCTCCTATTATGTAATTATGTAATGCACCCTGTGCATTCCTATCATCCGCACTTATTTGGTGTGTTCTGATGACATTTTGTCCAGAATGGTTACATCAGTTTGTACTCTTCTGTCTTTGGGATCCCATTTATAATGGCCTCATAGAATTAGATGGTAATTTTTTTTTTTTTTTTGTATACTGTCCTTTGCAAAAGTTTGGATAAAAATGAGATCATGTGTTTCTTAAAGTTTGATAGAATTTCCTTGTAAAATCATTTTAGCCTGTTTTCTTTGTGGAAAGATTTTGTAACTACTGTTTCAATCTCTTTATTCAGGTTCTTTATGTCTTCTTGAGTCAGTTTTGGTAAGTTATATCTTTAGAAATGTATTCTTTTAATCTTTATAATTTATTAGCATAAGGTGGTTTATTGCATTTTCTCATGATATTCCTATTTTCGATAATAATGTGTCTCCTCTGTCACTTTTAATATTGCCACGGATTTATTGACCTTTTATATAATTTTTATACCTTTATTTAATTTATTTATTTTTATGTGGTGCTGAGGATCGAACCCAGGGCCTGGCACATGCTAAGTGAGCACTCTACCACTGAGCCCCGGCCCCAGCCCTATTGACCTTTTTAAAGATTCCAACTTGTGGCTTTGATCTTCTCAATTAAATCATTTTTCACTCTGCTTTTTGATTTCTGCTCTTTATAATCTGCCACTTTCTTTGGCCCCCCACCCCAACCCCCTAACTTCCTAAGCCGGACACTTACCTCATTGACCTTTAGCGTTTCTTTGCAGTCTTACACAATTTTTGTTATGTAGTGTTTTTATTATCATTCAGTTCTAAGCAATTTAAAATTTCTGCTATGACTTCTCTTTGATCCATAAGTTACTTAGGGTGTTTGTCATTCCTAAGAATATGTGTAACTATTTGCCCTTTGTAAACTTAACTTCTATGGCTCTGGTCACAGAATGTGGACTATATGGAAACCTATTATTTGAAATATGCGGCTTGCTTTACCGCCTGGTATGTGCTCCATATTTAAAATGTTGAGGTTCCTGTAAAGAATATGTGTTTATGTACATTTCTATTTCAATTTCTCCTGCTTTTTTGGTTTCATTTTTTTAAAAGAGAGAGTGAGAGAGAGGGAGAGAGAGAGAGAATTTTTTTAATATTTATTTTTTAGTATTTGGTGGACACAACATCTTTGTTGGTATGTGGTGCTGAGGATCGAACCCGGGGCCGCACGCATGCCAGGCGAGCGCGCTACCGCTTGAGCCACATCCCTAGCCCCTTGGGTTCATTTTGAGGTTTTATTACTTTCAGAAAAGTGTGACTTTTCCCTACAAAATATATATTTTCTCCTACTGTTGGAGATCCTCCTCCCTTCCCCACTGTGCCCTCAAGCCCCACGACACCACAGCAGATTTGTCCAGTTGTTTTAGTTCTGAGTTATTAAAAGAAGGTCCAACATTTGCTTTCCTTGTTCTTTGAGCTATCCTCTCCACTTCTGGAGAGAAGCACAGAAAACAGGGTTAGGAAAATATGTGCTCATGTTTATTATTCAGGCCCAAAACTTGTTTGAAAAGAAAAAAAAAAACCCAAAGCCTAAACTAAACTTCACTGGGTCTGCAGATATCTTTAGTACCAGCTGTGGATTTTGTTGCTATACAGTTCAATAGTTGCTATATACTTAAATAGTTCCTATTTTTAAAAGTTTGTGTGTTTGTGGGCGTAGTTGTAGTTTTGGGCAAACCTGAGCCCTTGAATGGTGCGACTTTTACTGTCTTTCACAGTTTGGATGACAGTTTAGCTGGCTATAAAATTCTCACTTCAAAATTTTTTTTTCCCTTAGGAATTTTGGTCAATTCAATTTGATACTTATTCCTTTTGTAAGTGACAGGTTTTGTTCTAGACTCTTAGAATGTTGTCTTTTGGTCGTCACTAGAATATGTCTAAGTGGTTTTTATTTATTTATTTATTTGTCCTGCCTGGTATATTTTGTTCCTGCTCAAACCAAGATGTCGCATCCTTCTTAAGTCCTAAGGTCACCTTCACTAATCTTCAAACAGCTCCAGGGGCCACGTATGTTCTCAGAGTTGGCGCTGACACTAGTCTCGTTCTTTCTGGTTTTGGTTGAGCTGTAATTCTGCACAGTAAAATGCCCAGATCTGACGTGTCCAATTCAATGCATTTTGACTAAAGTCAGTTACCTTGAAGCTAGGACTCTGAAACAAGATCCCCGCCCCCCCCCAAGCAGGGCTTTATTCTGCAATATGGAGGGAACATGCTTGGCCCACCTGCCCCCACTCAGGACCTGGCCAGCAATGCCCCTTGCGGACCCCTTGCAGGGTTCTAAAGACACACCAGAGCCCCCAAATTCTTTCTTCCCTCAAACACACCCATATCATTATTTGCAGAATTCACTTTTATACTGGTATCAAAAATTATACTAGAAATTTTTCACTAAACTAACTTTATTAAAAATTTTCCCTCTTACATTTCTTTGCTAAATATCACTTCACTGTCCTGGTGCCTTCTGCTGCTTATTCTCTTGGTGTCCACTGCCCTTCTCCTTCTGTAGGTCTTCTGCACATCTCTTGGCCCCTCGAGCGACTCTCTGCTCAGACTCTGTCCGGTCGAGGCTGGGCGCTGGCCTTCCAGGACCTCAGACACCTGAAGTCCCAGTTTGCGGTTGCGCCTTTCTCTTCCTGGTTCCTCGTGGGGACGCTTTCCTCCCTGGCCCCCTCCTCGGCTGTGCGAGGTGGCCATCTGACTCCCGGGCTCCCGCGCGCTCTTTCCCTGACTTGGCCCGGGGCGCGGGGCTCTGGTCTCGGTCTCCTGCGGGGTTTTCATGCCCAGGGAAAGGGCCGATCTCCTGAGCCCTGGATCATGAATAAGGATCGAGAGATCTTAATAAACAGAATTGAACTGGGGGAGAACCCCACCCTCCAGGGGAGCTGGGAAAAGGGGCACGGAGGAGACCCCTGGCCTGCAGTGAGGGAGGTCGCTGCGCAGCGGAAAGAGCCAAAGCGGGGATCACCGTGTGGGCAGAAAGATGAGGAGACCGCAACGAAACAAGATTCCCAAGATCATTTCCACCTCCAGCGAGCTCCCTCGTGCCTCCTTCCAGTCAGTTCTGCCTCCTGATGGCGACCACCTTGTGGGTTCCCCTCGCCATGGACCCGACTGAACTCTGGAGTTTCCTCTGAATGGCGTCATGTGGCAGCACTCTTGGGGCCCAGATGGTTCCATTTATCATGTTTCTTTTTAAAAAAATCTGTCCTAGGGAGGAGGCCTCGCTGGCACATGCTAAGCACACGCTCTAGCTCGAGCTCTGCCCTTGCCCAGCTTCCCATGTCTCTGAGTTCCCGTGTCTCTGAATGCCACCCCGGCTTGTCGCATCGGTAGCCCAAGCCTCTGTATGGCCGAGTCCTGTTCCACAGCTCAGTGTTCCATTATCTATCTCGGACACTTCAACTTTCCAGTTTGGAGAACTGGAACATTTATATACAAATCTTTTTTTGTGCATCTATCTGTTCTCCACCACCCTAAAAGCACACCTGCCTTTTCTCCCTACAAACACCATCTGAAAGCCCCTCCGTCTCCCAGGGAGCATCTGGTGGCATTGTGCTGGAGGGTCACTCTGGGGTTGACTTGGGAGGAAGGATGTGGAAGCCACCGACTTCCTCACTGGTTTTCAGAGCAAGGTGTGCCCGCCCCACCCCACGGCCAGCCGAGCACAGTGACTTCCACATAAAAGCCACAGCTGGATCAGCATGCTCTGTAGCCAACAGCTCTAGAGCAGGTCACCTGGACCTTCACTGTAACGAACTACTTCATCATTTTGTGGTGTTGGGGATGGAACTCAGGGCTTTGAACTTGGTGGGCAAGAGCCCTGCCACGGGGTGACACCTCCGGCCCAAACCTAGAATGTTAAGTGAACATCAGGAGCCTGCTAAAGAAAGACGCGCACATCAGAGAGCAGCATGAGAGTGTTTCAGAGAAAAGAAGTGCATGGAAATGGGTGGTGATAGAGCCAGCCTTCCCCAGACCCTGCATGTTCCTGTCTGCAGCCCTGGGAGTCCCCAGGCCCCTGTCTAATCTCCCAACACTGCAGCCTGGTGGAAGGCAACCTTGGAGGAGGCGGACCTGGGGTGACAATCTTTCTCCAAAAGAACCTCTGGGTCTTCACATGGGCTCCTCTCACTGTGCCTTCCCTTCACTTCCAGCACCTTGGGAAGTCTCCTTCTCTGATGGCACCTCGAGGCCAAGGTGACACTCAGTGGTGGCGTAGGGCTCTGGAGTCAGAACCGCCCCTCCCCACCCCATGCTTGTCCTGATTCTCCAGCTCACCTGCTGTGTGACTGGGGCCAGGTCATGTGACCTCCCTGGTCCTCAGGTTCCTCCTGGGGTGGGGGTGGGGTGGTGATGAGAACACTGGGCTAGATTATCCCCAGAGTCTCCTTCAACTTGATGAGCTGGTGCCATGGTTCCAAGCACAGGCTCAGGAATGGGGCTGCCCTGCACCCCTCCTGGGTCAGCTCTTGCTGCTGCATGTCGCTGAGCAGTTATTTCAACTCCCAAACTTCCACTGACTTCCCCCGGGCAGAATGGTCAAGAATTGGAACTTTGGAATTGCACAGTTTGGATTCGTGATCCAGCTCTGATGCGTGGCTGCTGTGTGATCTTAGACAAGTCACTTAACCTCTCTATGCTTTTTTTCCTTCTTGCTAAATGAGAATGGTACTAAGAGTACCTTCAGGGACTGCAGTGGTGCTGTCCCAGTGAGAACACAGTCTTCTCCATTCAGTGCAATGAATTCCTCCCCCCACCCCGCCACCGGGTACTAGGTGCCCCACTATGGAGCGGCTTCCTGGTCCTTTTTATTTTTCATCTGGAGACAGATCCTTGATGGCCTTGACTTTGCAATTCTCTTGCCTCAGTTGGGTATTGGAGGAGTGTGGCTGGGACTAGGGAGCCAGCCAATGCACCCCGCAGCCCAGCGAATTCTGACACTAAGTGCTCTCTAGATACATCCTGTCAAATTGTATCTTTTACCCGCTTCTCTCATCTGATCTGCAAGGTGGGATGACTCACCCTGATGTGCAGATAAGGAATCTGAAGCTCCAGACAGTCACTTTCAAAGCTACAGGGCCAGGATGTCACCCCAGGTCCCCCTCCTCCAAGGCTGCCTTCCACCAGGCTGCGGTGTTGGGAGATTAGACAGGGGCCTGGGGACTCCCAGGGCTGCAGACAGGAGAGCCCGGAGAAGCCCCCACCCGGGCGTATTCCAGCTGTTCCAGCTGTCTACCTTGGCCTCATGCAAGGTGGCTTTTGTAGGTCTCATGCAAATGTGGATTCAGTGATGGGACACAGTGGAATGAGGAGACAGATTCAGGGTGTGTGGGACAATTCGGGGCTCAGGGAACCTGAAATGGAGAGCTAAAGGGGTCCAGGGACAGGGAGGAGGATGCCTGGAGGCACCAGCCAGCAGAGACTGCACAAGTCCAGGGCTTAAGCCTGGGGTCTCATGGGTGGGCCTCGCCACCAGGCAGCTGGAGGTCCAGCTCCCCTCCCACGCCACGTCTGGGCCTGGACGTCCTCTCGGAGCCTCAGTTTCCTCATCTGCAAAGGGGCTGCTGCTACCACTGGGACAAGTGGGGGGAGGGCACCGGGTGGCCAGGCAGCCCTGGGCGAGGATCCCAGGGGCACGGCTGGCTCGATGGACATGCAGGGACTTGAGAGTGAACCCGAAGCCTCAGTTTCCTTCTCCGGGATTTAGACATCTGGCTCTTAGCTGCCTGGGATACTGCAAAGGCAACAATGAGATCATTCTTTGGTGAGACGTTCGCTCTTGGACTTTTCTAAAACTGCAAATGCCACTGTCCCCCTCCTCCCTGCTGTCTCTCTCCCTGGTACCTGCTGCCGCCTGGTGTCCCCTGGATCTGGCTTATCTCCTTGTTTGTTCACCCCACTAACAGGGACTTGGCTGTTTTGTTTAGCGCCTAGAACGGCCCCTGACATACAGTAGCTGCTCAGTAAACAGCAGTCCAAGATCATTGGTTGGATGACGTCTCTGGAAGGTCCCGGGGCCTAGGGGGTGCTGACCAGTGCCAGCTGTATAGCCAAGAGACGCAGGACAGAGGCCCCAGAGAGACCAGCACGGTCAGCTTGAGGTGAGGAAGGCCGCCCAGGAGGGCGCTGGGGCCCTGTTTTCAGGGGGTGCTGGGCTCCCTCTGTGGCCACTGTGGTGGCAGCAAGGCCTGTGGGGAGCAGAAGCAGACGGGCCTGGGGTTTTTCTCAAGGAGGCAGGACCCTGGGGCTGCAGGGAGCCTGCGCCACGTGGCTGTTCTAAACCAGTCCCTGGGCTAATCCACCCCCAAGGATTAAGTGCAGCTCCAGGCAGGTAGGGTGTGGCTGGAGGAGGAGGGTCACCGGGGCATGACTTTGGGCCCATGTTTTGTCCCTGGTGAGCACAGCCCACTCCACTTCCCGGTTGCCACATCCTGAGTTGCTTCCCTCTGCCAGACCCGCCTCTGTGAGGGTCACCTCAGGCCCAGAGCATCGGAGCTGGCCGTCTGCAGACTGACACCCAGAACAGCGAGCCCCAAATGACCTTCTCCTCTGCTTTGTTCTCATGGGGTCTTTGGTGACACAGATGCGACACTAAGATAGAGGCTTCCCCTTTTCCCTTACCTTTTGGATCCAACCCTGCCCCCTGCTCCTGTGTGGAACAAACTGTCTCAACAAATGACAGTCCAGCCCCATTGCAGCCACCACAATGGCTGGGAGAGAAAGAGCCGGGAGCGGAGCCAGCAGATCCTGTGCCTGGCCTGGCCCTGCCCGCGGGCCGGGCAGAGGGACCTTGCCAAGTCACCTCACCTCGCTGCTCCTCCGTTTCCTCTAAAGCAAGAGTAAACAGTGGTGTCCCCCTACAGTGACCTCCTAGAGCTGTTATATAAAGCTCATAGAAATGTGAATCAGGACCCATGTTCCTACACAGGCCTCGAAGGCAGAGCTGGGACCTGCAGCCCCCAGCATGGGACCAGGCACACGAGAGACACAGAGGACGGATGGCCACAATGTCGAGACTAGACCCATGACCACCTAATGGAAGGGGGGGTGGCCAGGACCTGCTCATGGAGCAGAGCTGCTAGGCAAATCCCACCCTGGAAAATTTCACCCAGGATTCCCCTATACTTCTATAAATGCCAAGTAGAAAAGTGCTGGTATTGAGCTGCGATCTTCTTTTATCACATACTGGAACCTTCTCAACCCGCCTTTGGTTTGTTTGCCAGAGTTTTCCTTTGGTAGAAACAGTTGACTGAGTATGAATGACTTTGTGTGGTGATTTACAATGTAAAGGGCTTAGAAAACCTAGCGGAACTGACCTCTGAGCTCAGAGACCATGTTCCTAGTAACAGAAAAGCCAAGGCAAACAGTAAGGGGAATTAATTGTTACCAGAATGTTCAGATGTCAGCTTCAGGCATGGCTGCATCCAGGAACCCAAGTAATATCATGAAAAACAGACTCTGCATCTCTCTATTGTGCCTTCGGAAAACTCTCATGACAAGGCCATCCAGGTGGAGAAGTGTCTTCCAGCTGTGACAGTCAGGGCCCTCCTGCACGTAGGGGTGGAAATAATCCCACGCAAACCAGGCCAAAGAGGGAAGGGCCGATACTCAGGAACACTGTGGCATTGCTAGGAAAGGAAATGGATTTTGAGTGGCCCAAAATGATAGCAGATATCCTGCAGGCCTCAGAGGGGAAGCCGGGGAGAGCATCAAACTTCAAAGTTTGCTGAGTTCCTTCCCTTGTGTTATGGGTTACATGTGAGGTGACCACCCCAGTTCATGTGGGTGACAATATGAGAACCTTCAGAGGTGAAAAGATCGGGTTATGAGAGCCTTAACCCAATCAGGGAATTAATCCCCTGATGGCAGCTGAGGGCAGGTAGGGTATGGCTAGAGGAGGTGGGCATTGGAGGCGTACCTTTGGGGTATCTCGCCAGCTACCCACACTGACGGGATGAGCTGGCTTCAAAAGAACTGGCTGCAGCATCAAGCTAAGAAACCGGTAAGAAATCACGCAACACACGGACATGAGTTTCTCAGATCAAGGGTGGGACGGCTCTGCAACCTTAAGTCTCAGCTTGCGCGCTGGACAGCACTGGAAAGAGAGTGTGCACCCAGAATCTGTTTATTTTGTAAGGGGGGACACACAAAAGAGCTTCGATGGAGTGTTCACCAAATAAGGCAGGAGATAGGGTTTCAAAACACGGGGGTTGTCCAATCCCATTGGGTAACGCCCAAGTCTGGGGCTAGGGCAAACTTCTTTGCAGAGCAAAGGTGGAGGCCACTTGCTACACACAGTGAGTGGAGTGTGGTGCCTGACCAAACACCCCCTTACTCAAGGCTGAGAGAGGACGCTCAGCCCATGGGGAGGGCGGCCCCCCACAGGGGTATATATTTTGTATCTGGCCAGTGGAAGCTCTCTCTCTGCTTTCTGATCATCATAACCTGAGCCCTTTACTCCACCACACTCTTCCACCATGATGTTCTGCCTCACCTCAAGCCCCAAAGAATGGAACTGAGACCTCTGAAACCGTGAGCCCCCACCCCCACCCCCAAATAAACTTTTCCTCCTCTAATTGTTCTTGTCAGGTGTTTTAGTCAAAGCAGCAAGTAAGCTGACTAAAACGGAAATTGGTACCAGGAGTGGGGTTGTTGCTGTGACGAACCTGACCGTGCGGTTCAGAAGATTTTTGGAGCTTTTTGGAATCTGTGGGAGAAGCTTTGGAAAGTTGAGTGATATGAGCTGGGAAAGCCAATTATTGTTGTTAAGTGGAGCTTAATGGGTGTTTCTGGTGGGAGCTCAGAAGACCAGAATGCCAAAAGGACTGTGGACAGTAAAGACTGGGCTCATGAGGTTTCAGAGGAAAAGGAGGACACTATTGGTAATTGGACTAGAGGCCATTCACAATGTTATGTTCTGGCTGAGAAGTTGCCTGTATTTTTCCCGAGTGCTGAGACTTTCTGTGAGGTTGATTTTAAAAGTGATGGACTTCTTAATCTGGCATAAGAAATTTCTAAGTGGCATAGTATGCAGGCAGTGGCATAGGTATTGCTGGAGGCTTTTTATCCAAATTTAAATTGTGATATTCAGGAGCAAAAAGCAGAGTAGAAATATTTGAAAAACTTGAACTTGAAAGGTTGGAGTAAAATGGAACTAAGAAAGTTGCAATTGTTAAAGACATCCTCACCACTAAAGAAACGCTAAAGACTTTGCCCAGAGATAATAAGAGAGCATCGCAGGAGTTGGCAAGACCACACCCAGCTCCGGATCAAAGTTGTAAAAGTAAAAATTTTCTTGAGACCAGTGGGGTCCCCTCCATGCACTGGGTGGCCTAGGAAGTGGTTTCGACATCTCAGCCACCAGGCACTTAGAGGCTGCTGCTGTAGCTGTGGCCCTTGGAGGCTTGGCAACTGCTCCAGATGGTGGCAGACCTTGGTGTCAACCACATGGTGCTGATTCTGCAGGAATGCAGGACACTGGAGTTCAGGGGTCATGGAGGTTTCCACCGAGATTTCAAAGGAAGGCCTGGGAGGCCAGGCAGAGTGCGCCAGGGTCAGGGTCCCTGGGGACCTGGGTCCCAGGGCCCCAGGGGTTCTGCTGAGAGAGTGATGCGTGGAGGTGTGAGGAGGAAACTGAAGCCGCAGCGGAGACCCCGAGATTGAGAAGTGCCAGTAACATGGACCATTGTCCTAAGAACGCTGCAGGAACCCATTGGAGACAAACCAAGAGAGCGGCCCCGTGGGCCGCAACCAGCAAGGCCACAGGGGCAGAGCCACACGGCCCTTTGGAGAGAACATCCTGACCCACGTGCTCCGGAAGCCAGACGCGGAACAGAGGGCTTGTTTGCCCAGCCGGATTTGGGTCTTGCTTTGGTCCCATCCCTTCTTTCCGTGTCCCTGCTTTTCTGAATGGGAATGTTCCTCCTGGGCCTTTATAGAGCGGATACTTGTAAATGGCTTTTGATTTTTACAGCAGCTCACCCTGTGGGTTGGCTGTGGACTTGGACTTGGGGGCATCTGGGAACTGCTGAGACCTCGGGGACCCTTGGAAGGGGCCTCAGTGTGTTTTGCACTGTGAGGTGGACATGGGCTCTGGGGGCCAGAGATGGAACATCATCATTTAGATGTGAGATGTCCCCGAGAGCTCGTGTGTGAGAAAATGTGAGACGGTTCCCAGGGGGAATGACTGGGTTGTGAGGGCCTGATGGGATTCGCCCGGTGGTCACCAGGCAGGTGGGGTGTGGCTGGAGGCGGTGGCCTCGCGGTGCGCCTTTGGGGCACGTCTTTTGTGTCTGGTGAGCGAGTCTCTTGCTTCCTGAGCATCCCATCATCCCGGGAGCCCTTCCCTCTACCACACTCTTCCCCACGAGCTTCCGCCTCCCCTTGAGCCCTGGGGAATGGGGCCGGCCATCTATGGACTGAGACCTCTGAAACCCTGAGCCCCCAGATACACTTTTCCTCTTCTAGTGGTCGCTGTCAGGTCTGTCAGGACAGCGGGGGACGGCTGACGAGGACATCTTCTTGTCGGGAGCTGGCTTGGAGGCCCCACGGCGTCGGCCCTCCCTGCTTCACACATGGATCCCCCAGGACCCTGGGCAGCCCCTCTGGTCTCTGGGAAGGGACCCCAGGAGACCCCAGCTTCCCTGCAGGGAGGAGCCCTCTGTCAGGTGGGAGGGGTCCCAGGAGGCAGCAATCACGTGACATGGGGACCGTGGCAGGGCCACAGCAGGCACGGTATCCTCTTGCTGCCAGGTCCTCCACCCGGACATAGGTCACAACCTTGCTGATCTCTGGGCTTCCTGTGCCTGGGGAGGCCGAGGAGGCACGAGGTCTCCCAGGGCCTGAGGTTGTCCTGGCAGAGGACGGGGTGGGGGTGGAAGCACACTGCTCGCAGGCCTGGCCTCGGTCCCAGCCCTCCCACACTGCTGGGCCTGACCCTGAACCTCCTCCCTTTCTGGGCCCTGGAGCTGCAGATCCCAACCTTACGGGGTTCTCAGAGGCTGAGGGAGAAGATCCCCGCACATGGTAGGTGCCCCGTCAAGAGCTTCTCCCCTTCCTGTTGATGGCTGTGTGACCCTGGCCAAGTTACTTGACTTCTCTCTGCATTGGAAGCCAGGATAGCCTGTGCTGTAGGGGGTTATTGTGAGGACAGGCACTCATCATGAGTGTCCCCACTGAACACTCGAGCACACTGAGGCCCAGGGAGGCGAGATGATGTGCTCAAGGACACACAGCCAGTGAGCCACGGAAGCTCTGCTGAGGTGGGTGCCCTGGGTGGGGTGTCACCGTCACTGGCCCTGGTCTCCTGGGGAAACTGGAGTAGGGGACTGTGGGAGAGGTGGGGCGTGTCCAGGGTCACCCTGCCTGGCCAGGGACGGAGCCAAGTCTCCAGTCCCATCTGGGCAGAGTGTACTGTGCAGTCCTGTGGCCGCTGTTGAGTCCAGTCACCCACAGAGGTGTGGTGTGGATGCCATGTACATGTGACATGGCGCAGTTGGTGGTGCCCACCTGGCCTTGTCTGAGAGTCAGAAACATCACAGTCAAGCTGAATCGGGTTTGTTCACTTAGTTGGGTGCGCTCCTTAACCTCTCTGTGCTTTTGTTTTACTGTCTGTATAAAAGGGATAATAAAGTGTTTACCTTGCAAGTTGTTTGGGGGATTAAATGGGTTAATACAGGTGCAACATTTTGAACAGTGCCTGGAACATAGTATGGGCTATGAAAAGTTTTGCTGTTATTATAAGCCACATGATGACAAATTATGTAAAACAGGGATTTTTCTAGAATACTGTTTGAAATGTTCTTTAATTGACGCAAATCATTAGTGTCTATAATTTTGAAACACTGGTGTCTACGCTATGCCTTGTGGTCCCCAAATCCTTAGCTGGTTAGTGGGGAGACCTATCCCTGCCTTTGATGTGCTGTGTGACTCTGGGGAGGTTATGCACCCTCTCTGTGCCTTTCTTTTCTTGATGTTGTGAGGATAAGGATGGAACAGGGACTCCTCCTGGTTCCCGAGAGGCTCCCGCTGCAGGGGTGCTGAGTGGGGTGCCAGGCCTGGGGGCTGGTGACCATCTTGGAGACACAGAGCACATGTGCCACCCCCATCCCCCACCCCTTGCCTGCTCAGCGTCCAGGCTTGGCACGGAGCTCGGTAGCCTGGGACAGAACGTGTTCCGACCGTGGGTTGGCAGAAGCCCATGTGCCCGCAGAGCCACCGTCCCAGGCCTCAGGCATGGTGTCCCTGGCCCTGCACCCCTCACTCCTGCTGCTGCTCCTCCCACAGCTGAACTGGGCCTGGCTCAGTCCTCTGCCCACAGAGCCGCACTGTGGCATCGGGACTGTCACCGTGCCCCAGGGAGCCTCGGGCCAGCTTTGGCTTGGGCAGATCCTGGGGCTGGCCCAGGCCACCTCCGCCTGCCGCCCGCCCACCTATCTTCCCGACCCTGTCTGCACCCTCCCAGCCTCTGCACAGGGGCCTCCCGGAGGCCGCCTCCGCCGCCTCTGCCCTGCGCCTCTGTCACGGAGCCAGCTGCACCCTCAGGGGCCAAGGGCCTCCCGCTGCTTGGGTGGGGTGGGGACCTGTCCTCCCGTTGTGCGTGGGGGCGGGTCTGGTCCCCTCAGGACTCAGCCCCTGGAGGAGTCGGCCACTGTCCTTCCTCAACCACCTGCAGGTGCCTGGCAGCGCTGGGCTGTGGGTTCTAGAATCTCGAAGCCCTTGGGCCCCCAAGGAGCAGGGGCGTGGGAACCCGGGGCGTGCCTGGCCAAGCGGGCAGACGGGTCCCTCTGTTCCTGGCCCCGGCCCTCACCTGCTCCTGTGCTGCCCCTTTCACGTGTCCCCTCCCCCGTCGGAGTTACTGGCCAGCGCTCGCTCTCACCTGCCTGTCCCAGGCGCTCTCCTGTCCCTCCAGCAGCCCCCACCCCCGCTGTGCAGGTGACCGCTGCGGAGCCCAGGCGAGGCCCCACCCTGAGTGCCCAGCTGGAGGGGGCAGAGGCAGGGCCTGTGCCCAGGCCGCCTGGTCCAGCGCCCACTCTTGGTGCTCCTGAGCTGCCGCTTCAGCCACCCTCCCTGTGGGGCCGTCCTGCCACCACCACATCCCCGCCCAGGTGCTGCCTGCTCTCTGGAGCTCATGCCTGGTGGGGTAGCGGCCATCTGCTGTCTAAGGCTCTGAGACTGCCACCAAGGTCTAGGGCCCAGGTTCTGGGGGCTCAGGGCTGGACTAGGGGGGACATCAGATGGATGGCAGGGATCCCCTCAGTCTGGGGAGCACAGCACACTGGGTGTCGAGGCTGGGGACTCAGCAGCTTGGCACCCACACTTCTGGGCCCTCCCATACCTGTTTCCTGCTGGGCTGGGGTGCTGTCAGCGGCCAGAGGTCTGAGCCTTGCTCCATCCCCCACTCCTGGCTCCCCGCCCTCTGGGGAAGTCCCTCCTTGGATCTGACCTACAGCCCACTCTGACCAGCACACATTCCTTTCCCGCCCCCTCACCCAGAGGCTGCTTAATGGCAGCCATAAATAACCTCCACCAGTAAATGAATAAAGTCCCGCCAGCAAGGGTGCCAGAGATGCTGGCTTGGTTGACAGGCAGATTCCACACCGCTCCCGGTGACCCTGCAGCTGAGACTTCTCTGGGCTGGTCTTCAGCGGGCTCCGGCCCAGGCAGCTGCTCCAGCCATCTGCAAGTCTGCTGCAGCAGCCCGGCCCAGCCCTACCCCATCCCTCCGCTCCCCCGGAGGAGCCTCTCTCCATCCTCAGCTCTGCCAGGAGCCGGGAAGACCAAGTAGAGCCCCAGGGACCAGGCTCCACTGGCCCCTGTGTGTCTCCCTGTCTGCAGGGGGGAGGAGCAGGGAGGCAGAGCCCCTCAGGTCATTACAAAGAACACTTCCACCCCCAGGAAATCTGCTCATGTACTCATCAGTCACCATCCTGTCCCTGGAACCACTGGGGACAGGACTTTTCCCTCAAACACCCCGTGATTTTTGCAACCTGGTACTTTTGGGAAATCACCCAGCGGCCCCTCCAAGCCCAGGTAGCCTGGAACTCCAGCTCTGGATGGGGCTCCCCAAGGACCCCGTGAGACCCGCCAGGCCCAGGCTGGGGGAGCAAGGTGATCCTCCAGGGTCTCATCACCTTATGAGGCTGCCTTTGAAGGTGTCCCAGGAGCTGAATGAGTCAGTGAGGGTCCCTGGGTGAGCCTGATGCAGGTGTGGCCCTGGGTGGGGGCTGTGAGGGCCTGGCTCAGCATCTGTGACCCAGGACCATCCTCCCCGTGGCCACTGGGGCCTTGGTTCCTTGGTTCCTTGGTACCTGTGTGGGGACAGCTTGGCCTCGCTAGGGTTGCTGATGAGGATTATGTTAGTGTGCGTGTCAGAGCACCTGGCACACCTCGGTGCTCCTTTGAATGGAAGACCGGTGTCAGACAGATTGGGAAACAGCTTCGGGGGTGCAGGGGCTGACCCTGTGTCACACAGCCACGACATGATGGGGCTAGGGCTTGGACAGACCCGCTGGCCACCTGAGAGGGGACCCCGTGACTTCCCTGCTAAGCCTCCGTCTCCCCATGCGTCCCAGGGTGGCTGGGATTGGTGAGTGAGCTTCAGTTTGAGTCTAGGGACGGGACAGTGGGGAAGGCCCAGGCTCAGCAGGGGCAGGTGCCTGGCTTTCTGCTCTCTTGGTGAGCTCAGTGGCCCTTGTGGAGGGTTGAAGCATCTCCCTGACCTGGGTATCGTCTCCTGAGGTTTCAGGAAAAAGCCAGGGCTCAGGGCGCCTAGCTGTGTGTGTCCAGGGGCATCAGCTCTTGGCCTGTTTCTGAGTCTGTGGGACAGGGACCACGTCCCCAGCCTGACTTGTGGGATGTTCCTGGGACCCCAGAGAGACTGGGCAGGAAGCAGAAAGGGCGCTCTGTGCAGGCAGCCGCTCATGCTCCATCCTGTGCCCTGACTCTCGGGTGACCACGGGCATTAGCACGATGATGAGAGCCTCCGCTGTCCTGGTGCAGGCCTGGTGCCAGTTCAGGGCCAGCAGCTGTGTTTGAACCCTTACGCCATCGCTACGCCTCTGAGCTTCTAGCGCCAATGGAGCTGGGCATGCAGTAGGTGCTCAATGAGTACGGCTGCTTCTATTTTGGACATGGCGCAGCCTCGGTTTGGGAGTGGGCACGTAGAAGGTGCTTTATCTGCACGACCTCATCCGTAATCTCCAGGCGGACAGTCTGTGCTGTCCCCATGTTTCCTGGGAACCTAGAACACAGCCAGGTATCCAGCAGGCACTCAGTAGTGAGGGACGTGTGGACAGAGGTGAATGACAAGCCTCTGGACCCTCCCCTGAATGGAGCTGGAGTGGGGGAGGGGAGCCCGCGGGTCACCCCCCAGGTCACCCCCCACCCCAGCTAATCACCAGGATTAACCTGGGATAAGGCCAGGTCGGTGCCACTGACCAGGGCTCTGGAGCCAGCGTCCAAGACCAGTGGCAGTGGGTGCAGGGTGGTCCCTCCTGAGGGCTCCCCCTCCAGGTGGCCTTCCTGGTGCCCACCCTGAACGTGGTCCTCACGGGGGTCCTCAGCTTCCTCCTCTTCATGCTGGCCCTGGGCCTGCTCTGCTTCTTCACGGGCCGCCTGGCAGGGCCACTCGGGTAGGGACACCCCCCTGCTGAGTGTTGTTCTGTGGGCTGAGTGGCGTGGGCTGGGGCTCCCTCTCCGTGGCGGGAGGCTGAGCCTGGGGTGAGCTGGGTGTTCCCCGCAGTCGCTGGCCTTCTGCTCTGCCCCCAGCTGTCAGGTAGGGCTGTGACGCCGTGTGGCGGGTCACAGGGACAACATTGAGCGTCCTGCGTTGTCTTCGGATGGTCCTGGATCTGCCGAGGCTCAGGCTGGTTCTCACCGACTCCCAGGTGCTCCAGGGCTTAGATGCTATAGTCCCCAGGGCCCAGCCTGGCCCCTGGGCCACCCCATGTCCTGCCAAACAGCCGCTCCTCGGGGCTCGTAGACAGTCAGGGCACGTAGCAGGGCCTGGCAGAGAAGGCCCAGTGGGAGGCGGCGGGTGGCAAAGGGGCTGGCGACATCGAGGCCCCATTCTGAGCTGGTGGAACTTGGCAGAGGGCAGTGGACAATTGGGTCCCCTGAAGCCCCGGACTGGGCCCCTCCCCCAGGCTGCCAGAGGCCACTGGAGCTTCCTCCCAAGAGGCGGAGGGTCTGCGGGGAGGAGCCAGCAGGAGGCCCGGCTCCCAGGTCCCCACCCCCTCTCTGTCCTGGGCAGAGAGGAGAGGGCACCTGGGCCAGGCCAAGCCCATCCCAGTGCAGAGCCCTGGGCCCGCGCTCAGCGGCCCTGGCCTGGACGCACGCGGCCTGGTTAAGCCGCCTTGGCAGAGCGCGGCTGTGCGCCGGGCCAGGGGCAGGTGGCCCTGGCTCTCCAGAGCCGCAGGCTGGGCACACGTGGCCACAAGGACAGCCAAGCTGCTGCACCGCGCCCCTGCCCCGCTGTTCTCCTGAGTGAGCTCCCATCCTCGCTCCGCCCTTGCTTTATCGTCGTCCCTGCTCCGCGTCCTCTCGGCTCCCCAGAGGCCCTCGAGCTGAGGCGTCTAGTAGGTCCTTGGATTTGCACACGTCGCTGTAAGTCGCGACGCGCTGTCTGTGGCCGCAGCCCTCCGTGCTGAAGCGGACCGATCGCCAGGGTTGATCCTGCTGCCATGTAGGGGTGCCTTCGCCGCTGGGACTCCCACAGGTTCCCCGCTGTGGACGGAGAGCTGGACCGCAGCTTCTGTAATCACAAGCCCTGGGGGAAGAGCATCTGTAACCGTTTTCCCAACAGCAGGACAGTTTCCCTAGGTTTGGGGCATCAAACCTTTTTCAGGCTGAAGAAATTCTTTCCTGGGCTGTGGATGTAGCTCGGAGGTGGAGCGATGGCCTAGCCAGGCCCTGGGTTCCATCCCCAGTACCAGGCAGGGAGGGAGGAAAAGGAAAAGAGAGACAGAGCTTTGCAGTGCCCTGTTTCCTAAGGGCTGTTGTCCCCTATAGGTCTCTGCGCCCCCACTCCCTCCAGATGATCTCCTTAAGTTTCACGAGGCCACAACTGCTACCCACATGACCGTGATTCCCAAATGGATGCCTCTAGCCAGGACCTCTCTTCCAGATGCCAACTGCCCATTCAATGTCTCCTTTTTTTTTTTTTTTGGTACTGGGGATACAACCAGAAACACTTTACCACTGAGCCCCAGCCCCAACCCTTTTATTTATTTATTTATTTATTTTAATTTTGAGACAGGGTCTTACTAAATTCCTAGGGCCTCACTGAATTGCTGAGACTGACTTCAAACTTGTGGCCCTCCTGCCTCAGCCTCATGAACTGCTGGGATTACAGGTGGCCACCACTACACCCTGCTCAGGGTCTCCACTTCTTAGAGACACCTCATACTCTATATGTCCAAGGCCAAGTTCCTGATTTTACACCACAAACTCTTCTCTGCCTCACACCTCAAGATGCACCCCCAACCCCCATTGCCAAAAGGCTGGACATTGGGCTGGGGATGTGGCTCAAGCGGTAGCGCCACAGCTTGAGCCACAGCACCACATATAAACAAAGGTTCGATCCTCAGCACCACATATAAACAAAGATGTTGTGTCTGCCGATAACTAAAAAATAAAATATTTAAAAAAAAATTCTCTCTCTCTCTCTCTCTCTCTCTCTCTCTCTCTCTCTCTCTCTCCCTCCCTCTCCCCCTCTCCCTCTCTCTTAAAACAAACAACAACAACAACAAAAAAGGCTGGACGTTCTCCCTGAATATCAGGAACTAGAAGCTGGGGCAGTGGTGCATTCACTCCCGCAATCCCAGTGACTCTAGCGGCTGGAGGCAGGAGGATCGCAAGTTCAAGGCCAGCCTTAGCAACTTAGTGAGACCCTGTCTCAAAGTAAAAACTAAAAAAAAAAAAAAGGGGGGGGCTGGGGATGGAGCTCAGTGGCAGAGTGGCCCTGGGTTGGAATCCTAGTGCCACAAAAACAAATAAATAAAAAGGAAAAAAAAATTCAGATTGGAAAAAGGATACAGGTTAAAAAAGGAAACACTGAAACACTTGGTAAATAACATGATTATCTACATAGAAAATGCCAAGGAAGCCCCACCTGCACACAGAATTCCTAGAATTAGTGAGTTTGGAAAGGTCATAGGATACAAAGTAGAACATGAGAACCTGCGGTACTTCTAGGTATGAGCAATTTCAGAAACAATATCACTTATGATAGCTTCCCCAAAGTGCAGTCCAAGGTGTCCATGTTAACAACATATCCAGATCCATCTGCTGAGGACTAAGAATGCCCATCAAGTCAAAGAATCAGTGGAGAGAGGAGCTGTGTCCCTGGTGGGAAGACACCGCGCTGCGGTGACGTGACCTCTCCCACGCTCATCCACGGGTTGCATACCGTAGCAGTCAAAGGGTGAGAGCACACAGATTGGGGACCGCCAAGTTTAGGGATAGGGGGACGGCTGATCACCAAGAGACTGCGCCAGAGGCTTTGGGGCTGCCCAGCTGTCCTGGGTCTTGCCTGTGGGGCGGTAAGAAGAATCTACTCCTGCGTCAATCTCCCATCACCAGTTGAAGAAAAGGAAGCCCTGTCCAGGGGGGTCACTGGTGGTCGCCACATGGCTAATTCTGGAATCAGAAGGCCTGTGGTCAAGGTTCTGAATGCCACCTTGTCGTTTGTAACCTTGAGCAAGTGGCTTCTCCTCTGAGAGCCTTGGTCTGTAAAAGGGGATCATCAGTTCTCTGTCCACGCATCAGTGAGGAGTCATAGTGAAAGTCTTACACA
The DNA here is from genome assembly GCF_045843805.1 of Urocitellus parryii. Lineage (NCBI taxonomy): Eukaryota > Metazoa > Chordata > Mammalia > Rodentia > Sciuridae > Urocitellus > Urocitellus parryii. The sequence continues at coordinate 13,088,516 of NC_135541.1, forward strand.
CCATGGAGGGCCATGCGGGCCTGTTTGCACACTCAGTCCTTTATAGATCATTTCTATAAACTCCCGAAGAGTAACTTTGTTTTTTTTAATACCAGGATTGAACCCAGGAGTGTGCAACCCCCGAGTCGCATCCCCCGAGTCGCATCCCCTGCCATTTAAAAAAATTTTTATTTTGAGACAGGGTCTTGCTAAATTGCTCAGGGCCTTGCTAAGTTGCTGAGGCTGGATTTGAATTCTCCATCCTCCTGCCTCCGCCTCCCAGGCTGCTGGGATTACGGGAGTGCGCCACTGTACCCAGCTCCAAAGAGTAACTTTTACCCTACTGAAGTATAACACACACCCAGAAAAGTGTCCCTAGTGTGAACTAGCAGCCTGTTGGATTTTCAAACAGAACCCACTGGCGTGACCAGCACCCGATCAATCAACAGCGCAGCTGCACTGGGAAGCTCCCCCGTGCTCCGTCGGCCTCCACACCCCGCAGGGGAGCTTTGTCCTGTCCTCTGACGCCCTCCATGGGGTTCTGTGCTTTGGAAGCCACACTGTAGGTGCCCTTAGTCATCTTCCCTGGCTCAAACATAGCCATGTTGTTGCAAGGAGCTGTCCATCATTCTGTCTCCACCCTCGGGGGTCCAAGGTCATGAGCCCAGTATGTTGTTCCAACCTGATGTCGTGGGCACTGTAAAGCTGCCCTGAAGAGGGCTGGCGGCAAGGCTCTGTTGGAGCGAGGTGGGTCAAAGGGCTCGTGTATGATGCTCAGTTTTGCGGGGTGCTGCTGGCTCCCCAGTGTTGTACCTGTCGACGTTCCGCCAACCACGCTCCATTCTCCCCAACACTTGAACTTGAACTTTTCTGCACACGCAAAAGAGAGATTTTTGGATGCTTCTCCTCTCCCCGCAACTCCTCTCCCCCCACTCCCCTCCTTAGCGCCTTGGCTTTCCATTGGGGTAAATATTAACTGTGCCAAGCACAGAGATAAACAAAGGCAAAGTCCCTGCCCTTGGGTGTCCGCTGAGCAGAGGCCCAGATGGACCAGGAAAGAAATGTTTTGAAAGCAGAGAAGTACTTGGAGTGAGTAAAGTGGCCTGAAGTTCAGAGGTCAACATCGGGATGAGTGACAGTCCTGGCGGCCTCCTAAAAGGGGGAACTCTGGGTTTTTAAACTCTGGTGAATAATGATGTTTTAATACATTTTATAGCAAGTTAATGATATTTCTTCTGGTCGTAGGGTTTGCCATAGAACGTTTAGCAACTAAAGTCAAAGAAAAAATTTGGAACTCATCTAGAATTTCACCCCTCAATGTCAAGTGCGGTCAGATGTTCGGTGTGCACCATTTCCTTTCAGTTCCGGCCCCCTCTACCCACAGTCCTGCCCCAGGACCCTTGCAATTGAGGTTGAAACACAACCCCTTTCTCTAGGGACAAGAGTGACTTCTTATCTTTCACAACACCTTTCTAACGTGGCATCTGTGTCATTTCCTTTTCCCAGAGCAAATGGAATAATCATTAAAATCTTGGTTTGGGTTGAAATAACTATTTCCCAATGAAACTCTTGCCATGTAAAATTGCACATCTTCCAGTTCGGTTCACACATAACAGGGCTAGTCCATTTCTCCGCTGCCAGTGGCGTTGTCCCTTGTGATCCCAACAGGATGACCACGGTTTGAAAACATTCTTAAGCCATTAATACATGCTCATTTCAGGCAGCTTGGAAAAAAAAATTAAAGAGGAAATAATCATTCGTAGTCCCACCACCCAGAGAAAAACCGCAACGGTCCGTGTGTTTCCTCCCGTCTTTTTTTTTTTTTTTAATTAATAATACTGTTCAAAATATTATGAAACTGGGCTGGGGATGTCTCTTGTGGCTTGCCTACCATGCATGAAGCCTTGGAGTCAACCTCTAGCACCAAAGAATGAATGAATGAATGAATAGACAAACAAATGTCACATTCCAACACAGAAGAAAATGTAAGAAATATAGAAAAGACAATGAAAAATAACCTAAGTTATCTATATAATGTGGCCACCCAGAATAGCTACCCTGACCGGCAGCCTATTCCCTTAATTCCTCCTAACGGCTTCTATGTCTCTTATCAAAAATGACCTGCTCTAGAAGAGAATGTAGAAAACAGGTCCCGTGGAAGCAAAGATCCCTATTGGAAAGGCCATCAAAAGTCTCAAGAACATCAAAAGGTGTTTCAGAACAGGCCTCTCCAGGTGTGGTCTAGGAAACGGCAGCATCTGAATCGCCTGGGAACTGGGAACTCCAGTCAGAGAGTCTGGGCTGGAGCCCGGGGATGCTTACCAAGCCCTCAGGAAGCCCCGGGCAGGCCACAGCTGAGGAGCACTACACAGAGAGACTGCATCCCGGCCAGGGTGGATTCAAAGTGGGAGTCTCCTGGGAAGTGGGGTGGACCGACTTTGCAGCCTAGAACCTATTTATCCTTATGCAACTGTTTTTGTGATTTCATTTCCAGAGAGAGAGAGAGAGAGAGGGAGCCCACCTGGCTTTGGCTCCCAATGGCCAACCCCATTCGGGGCCTGTAGTAGGTGCTCAGCAAACACTGGTGGAATGAATCAGGTTACGAACACCTGAGTGGAGAATTGAACTCCAGAGCAGTGCCCGACACTTCTATTCTTTGTTTTTTTTTTTTTTTTCTTCTTCTTCTTCTGATTTCTAGGATTGGAACATCAGCTAACGGTTGATCACTTCTCGTCCTCCTCCACACCCACCACGTCCTCCACATCTCTGGGCTCCAGAGAGGAAGCAAGCTCTTGGGGTGCACCATGATTTCACCATTCCTAGTACTGGCCATCAGCACCTGCCTTACCAACTCCCTAGTGCCAGGTAGGACCGGGGCAGGCCTGGTGCAGGTGGGGGGGTAGGGTGAGGGCAGACGAAGTCACAGAACCATCCATGGTCTTTGAGAACTGGAAAACAAGTGTGCAGAGCCCGAATCTCGGCTCTGACCCTGCATGGGCTTCTGTGGCCAGGCCCCTCTTCCTCCCTTTGTGTTAGCCTGTGCTTTGACCGGGGTCCTCTCCTCCCCTTTGTCTGGAATATAATGAATCCTGTCGACTCCTCCGGGTCTTGGCTTTGCTCACATTTCCTCGTGGTCTGAGTCCTTGCTTGGGAACTCATCTTGGATGGGAGTTCTGTTTGGTCTTATCTTCCTGTTGGAGGTGCATTGCAGGGGTCCCTACCCTGTGGTCTTGACCTTGATCCTTTCAGGGCCTGACAAGTTCCCATGTCAACCTCTCCGTTTGCAGATCTTACACTTCTAAATTCGAATCCCCACTTAGACGTGCCTCGGATCTGGAGTGGCGTTTCCCTTCCTCGTGGCTGGCTCTTTCCCTTCCAGTTCCGAGGCCAAATGTGTCTATTATTACATCAGCTTCCGTCAGACCCGCATCTGAGCCGCATCCCGGGGTTCCTCTGCGGCAGCTGCTTACCTCCCTGGTCTTGAACTTCCTCCTAAATTCTGCCTCGTGGGGCTTTCCCGCCCCTCTCTCCTTCCTTCCTGAAGCTGGAGCTGGTTGGGGCTGTTTACCTTTCTCAGCGTTTCTGTAGCTGGTGTCGGAGGGACGGGCCTCTCCAGCTGTCCTTCATGCGGCTGAAGTCCCCACCTGGCCCCCTGAGCCTCAGTTTCCCCATCTGTACAGCAGAGATCACGTTCCCCCTCCCTGGGACTGCTGCGGGAATGACATGGGACAGTCGCCGCCCAGCGGGGAGTGGACACTAGGTGAACTTCGGTCTCATAGGAAAATGATAGACAGGGGTGCAGAGAGGGCACGGACCCTGCAGTTAGTGGCAGGGCCCAGGATAGACCCCAAGCACGGTGGGATTCCCAAGCCAGCACGCCATCTGACCTCACCTTCCTGTGTGGACCCCTGGGGACCCAGGTCACGCTGACGGAAGTCCTGACTTTCTCAGCACCCACAGTCCCCCTGGGTGCAAGATGGGTCGGTGGATGAAAAGCAGCAAATGGAAAAGTCTTCAGCGAGTAGCAACCCCCCCTCCCCCATTTCGCTCTTGACCTTCCGGGTGGGCAGCGGCGCTGCGGTCCCTTCCCCAGGTATGACTCGCGGGGAGGGCAGAGACCTTCAGTGTACGCTGTGATGAACCTTTACCTGTACTCACACCCGGTGACCAGGTTGGGAGATCATTCGCAGGCACAGGACAGGACATCAGTGGGACTCTCTGGGCCCCTCCCCCAGAGCCCCCTCCAGGAGCCACAGGACAGACTTCCCCCGGCCACGGTAGTCTTTTGCTGTTTTGAGTTTCCTGTGCATGGAGCCTGCTTCAGTCCACTTTCTCGCTGCCGTGACCAAAAGACCCGACAAGAACAATTTTAGAGGAAAAGTTTATCTTGGGGCTCAGGGGATCCGAGGTCGTCCATGACGGGATGGATGCGCTGATCGGTTCAGCTCTAAACTGATCACTTCACCTCGAAACTCCTGCATTGGCTCCCTCGTGAGCTTCTGGGGGCACCTCACATCACAGAACCACGTCCTGCACACTGAGAAGGACCCCACTGATGCAGCCTCCTACCTCAGGCTTTTGATAGTCTCTAGAAACGGTGGCCTTCTGGGATTCAGGTGTCTCGAGCCATCATGGCTTGAGCCAGATCCCTGATGATGAAGACAGTTTGACCTTCATTGCACCCTTTCAGGGAACAGGCCCAGGGGCTGCTCGGGTGACAGACGGGTTCTGCTCTCAGTGCAGGAGCAAGCACAGCGGGGACCCGGCAGGCTGGTGGCAGAGCCCGTGCTGAGAAGGCTACGGGTGCAGGGCAGGCTGGCCTCAGCCAGGCTGCTGGGGGCAGGCGGTCAGGATGGGGACAAGTTCTTCACCTTCTCAGTGCCACCCAAGGGGCCAAAGAGGCTCTGTGACCGTGATGTGCGGAGGAAGGCAGGAGGGAGATTGGAGCCAGGTCACGTGGCAGCCAGGTTTCTCCCTCAGTAATCCCCAAACTGCCTGTGGGCCCCATCAGCCCCCGTTTCCTGAGAGAGAAACTTCAGGGGACAGCACTCGCCAGCACACAGCAGGATGGGAAGGCCACGGCCTCCAGATTCCCAGCTGGGGACTTGGCCTGTACGGTCTGAGACTGGGGACTTGGCAGACATTTCCAGAAAGGAGATGGAGCTGGGCTCCCCGGTGGAGGTGGCAGGCAGAGGGACTGGGCTCCGGGGCCGCGTGGGGCCACTCCTGGTGGACGTGGGCATGCTGGGCCCAGGGCTGGAGCCCCGCCCCTCCTCGCCCGTCCATCCATGCGTGAGTGACCCCGTCTTCCCTGGTGCTGTCCTGTAAGCTTCTTCTCCTGCTGTGGAGGACAGGAAGCTGCTCCCAACCTCTCTCTGCTGGGAGTCTCCAGATGACACGCAGAGGCGGCTGCGTGTGAAACCCTTGGCCGGCCTCCCAGAAACCAGGCACACACGAGGGAGAGGACCCTCCCGAGAGGCCAGGGAGGAGCCTCATGTCCCCAGCCTTGGTCCAGACCCTCCACTTCTCATACCTCAGCCTTTCCCCCGCTTCAGGGGGGCGCCACTGAGAGAGACTCCCTGAGGGACTCTGCCTCCAGGCTTCTAGGTCCCCACAGGCAGCTTGGATGGGCCCCAAGTAGAAGAAAACGCTGCGTTCAGTGGGCAGTTCTGCACCCCCAGGGAGGGGACCCGAGGCCTCTGCATGGATCAGGGGAGACACTTGCCCCGTTTGACAGGGGAGGAAACCGGCTCAGGGAGGTCACTTGCCCAGTCATGCGGCTGGTACTTGGCACAGCTAAGGTTTAGACTGAGGTCCGTCAGGTGCTGAGGCCGTGGATTGATTGCTAGATGAGAGAGACAGACAGACATTCCTAAAGCACTGTTGAAATGGGAGTTATTGGTGACGAGCGGGGGACAGGCGATCGGAGCCTGCCCTCCTGGCTGATCTGTCCTACCAGCACTGATGGCGTGCTCTCTTTAAATTTGAGGCATTTGACAAAAGGCAAGTCTTGTGTCCAGTGCTGTCACCTGGTGGGTTTCCTGCTGAACCTGCCGTAAGGACTAAGCCCAGCAGAGTTTATAATTGGTGGCTGGACACATCTGGAGACTCGTGCAGTTGGAAACAGTCTGTTCTGTTGAATCAGTTAAGTGTTACCTTGTAGTCGCTCTAGCACCTGTTTATAAACCACACTGTTGTCTGAGGTGGGCGAGCACCGTGTCCTCCCGAGTTCTGACTTTCCAGCCCCCACCAGTGAGGTGCTGGGGTGTCTGTAAATCCGGGGGTAGGAGGCTGTCCCCCAACCTCCACCAAATAACTGCCTCTCTCTGCGCAGAGAAAGAGAAAGACCCCAATTACTGGCGAAAACAAGCCCAGCAAACCCTGGAGCATGCCCTGGAGCTCCAGAAGCTCAATACCAATGTGGCCAAGAATGTGATCATGTTCCTGGGAGACGGTGAGGCCGGGGCCCTGGCAGGGAAAGGGGCTGGTGTCGAAGAGGCTGGGCTCTGGGGAAGGGGGCTGGCAGACGGGGTCAGGCTGGGGACCTAAGAAGTCTGCTCTGCCCAGCAGCCCCCGAGAGATCTGGGGAGGGGAGGAGGAGAGGGGCAGACCCGTGACATTTCCTGCTCTGGTGCCCACTGCCCCTAAAAGCTGCCTGGGGAGGCCGGGAGCCCGAGAAACTGAGCGCCCCCCCCCCAACAGGGATGGGTGTCTCCACGGTCACGGCCGCCCGCATCCTCAAGGGTCAGCTCCACCACAAACCTGGAGAGGAGACCCGCCTTGAGATGGACCAGTTCCCCTTCGTGGCCCTCTCCAAGGTGAGCCCCAGCCCTGGGCCCTGGCCCGAGCCTCCCACCTCACACTTGGGCTGCTTGGAGGAAAGAGCAGGACGATGGCATCCTCGGTGTCACTGTGGGTCCCCCACTGTGCAGCCACTTCCCAAGTCTGATTTTGAGCCTTTTAACTCATAGATTCTAAAAAAAAAAAAAAAACTTTGTACTGAAGTGTGACATAACACGGAAAAAAGTGCCCACGGAGCAGCTTGGACATCCCTGAGCTTCAGGGTCTGTACACCCAGCTCCCAGGTGGAGTAACTGGGTGTGACAGCAGCCAGAGGTCCCCCAGGCCCCTGCAGCCGCCCAATCCCAACAGTCGCCACCGTCCCGACTGCGCACTGCCCCGTCCCAAGAGCGCACTGGCCTGTGTTTTTAGTGTGTCCTATACAGAGTGGCCCTGGGTCACTCCCTCCCTCCCGGGCCATCGGGGATCTCATGAGGTCACTGGAGTAAACCGTCCAGTGTTGGGAGCGCTAAAGCGGCTGTGACGGGAGGGGGCAGAATAATCATCCCAGACAGTCCATCAGGCCTCCTCGAGGCGAAGAGTGGGATTGGGGTCTTTTCTGTGCTGGGGGAGCTCCCGGGCTGGTGGAGAAGGGAGATAGGCAGGTAGATCCGGGTCTCTGTTGGAGGTCGGGATGGGGTGGGAGGCACCTGGCAGGAGCGTGGCAGAGAGGTCAGCGCTGGTCTCCCGGCCCCTTCCCCTCCCCCGCCTCCCTAGGCCCCCCACTCTTCAGGGACCCCGTTCCACTCCCTTCTCCGGGACTCTGTTCCCAGGCTCCTTGCTGGATGCTGCAGCCCCAGAGACCCAGGGCGAGGCTTCTGCTGACCCAGCCTGACCCCCATGCCTCTGCCCAACATCTCCCCAGAGCTTGGAGGCTTTGGCTGCTGCCTGTCACTGCCAGGGCCCAGGCAGCAGGCAGCAGGCAGCTCAGTTAGATGACCCTGGGGCTCTGCAAGGGCCTCTGGGTAGCGGGGCCCAGCCAAGCCTGCAAAGGGCCTCTGGCATCCTCCACGCCTGGTCCCCATGGCGTGAGTGGAGGTGGGTGGCAGGAGGAGGGCCAAGGCCGGCCACCCCCAATGCTGCCCCCTGTCTGCAGACGTACAACACCAACGCCCAAGTCCCCGACAGTGCTGGCACTGCCACCGCCTACCTGTGTGGAGTGAAGGCCAACGAGGGCACCGTGGGGGTGAGCGCGGCCACCGAGCGCTCCCGCTGCAACACCACTCGGGGGAACGAGGTCACCTCCATCCTGCGCTGGGCCAAGGACGCTGGTGAGCCTTGGGGCAGGGGCAGGGGGTGAGCAGCTACAGGAGATGGCCGGGCTCTGTGGCTGTCTGGGCCTCAGCCATTCTGACCTGAGAAGGTAGAGAAAAGCTCTCCAGGGCTCCAGATGTCCGCCAGAGGGTCACGAAGCCCCTTCCAGGACAGGGAAGGCCGTGGTCCCGGCTGCTTAGATGTGGCCCCAGCTCGTGTCCCTGGGTCTGTGCATTCGACTGTAAAATCGGACTGAAAACGTAGCCCCTCGTAGATTTGAATGAGGAGGAAAGCTTGGAGCCCAGGCCAGACCATCCATGGGGTCCACTCCTTCCCCTTCCTCCTGGAAATTGAAGCCCTAGCCCCAGGGACTTTGGAGTCAAGGGACAAAGCCAAAAGACCCAGGTGATGGGACCTTGCTCCACCTGAGGGCCCAGGGCTTCCTGCAGGAGGTTCCTGGGGTTGTGGATGGAGGGAGACCCCACCACCCTCTTTGGGCAGTTGCCCTCTGCCTCATACAGACAGGGAAACCCAGCCCCAGGCAGTCAGAGGCCAGTGTTCAGCCAGCAGATGGAGGGAGAGGGCAGCTGATGTCCCCACCCGCAGGGGGCCAACTTCTCCTCTGAACCTCAGGGAAATCTGCTGGCATTGTGACCACCACACGGGTGAACCACGCCACCCCCAGCGCCGCCTACGCCCACTCAGCCGACAGGGACTGGTACTCGGACAACGAGATGCCCCTGGAGGCCCGGGACCAGGGCTGCAAGGACATCGCCTACCAGCTCATGCACAATATCAAGGACATCGACGTGAGTGGGGATGGGCCCGGGCAGGGCAGGGCAGCCCCGGGCTGGCCCGGGAAAGCCGCCTGGCCCAGCTCCCCACACACCTGGGCGGGCTCCCAGCCCAGTAGGGGATTTGCGATTGGGGCCGGCAGGCACTGTAGGATTTCTCTGCGAAGGGGCTGCAGGGTGAACCCTCAAGTGGCCGCCACCACAGCCTGAGAACCAGGTCCCTGGGATCATTCATGAACTAGAACCTGGGGCCGCGCTGCCCCCTCACCAGCTCTGGGAGGTGAGGGTGACACAGTGACCCTCTGAGGGGAGGACCTATCCTTTTGCTCGGTGTGTGGCCTAGAGTCGGCCCCTTAACTTCTTTGAGTCTCCCCTTTCATCCTCCTCCTGAACCGGACCTACCCTGGGAGCCCGTTGCAAGTTGCAAGAACCGAGTGAACTTATCCCCAGGGCATTCCGACTGGCCCGGTCCTGCGGGTTCTCGGGAGGCTCTCACGTGACAGCACATGTCCTTGCTCCAAAGCGTGCACTTGGGTGTGTGGCGTGTGCAGGCCGTGCTGCATACCTGTTCTTGAGTGAGGAATTCTGTTTTGTTCCAGTGCCTTTTACCTGCTGCGGGGGACCCGAGGGGCACATCAGGGAGACTTGGATCCCCTGAGCCTGGAATGGGGAGGTGCAGGGAGGCTCGGAGGAAGCCCTAGGCCCCCTCACCTGCTTCTCCCTGCTGCCACACTGGCCTCCCCTCTGTCCTCCATGCAGCACCCCCTAATTTCCAGGTGCCACCTGGCCCTCTACAAACATCTTCCCTTTCCTGAGTGGCAGGGGAAGCCCCCTTGCAGGACAGTGGTCCTGCAGACCCTCGCGGCCTCCACCGACGGCCCTCCCCTCCGTGAGCCTTGGTCTCCCCACCTGTGCGCTAAGAACAGAGAGCCCCACCTGCCGGCTCCCAGGGCCTCTGGAGGCGGCCGCGAGGCCGAGTGTGAGAACTGTGTTGTAGCAGCACAGGGTGGTTACCAGCTGCTCCCAGGGGAGGGTTGGCAGGAGCAGCCCGCGTGGGGCGCGGGAGCTTAAGGTCAGCCTGAGTAGAGGGAAGATGTTTGGGGTGGGGGGCGAGGGTGGGGGTGTCTACGGGGACCACAGGACATGGGCCAGGGAGTGAGTGAGGAGGGGGCTGTGTGACACCCCCTTCCTCGTCTCGCTCTCCTCTCCCAGCCCCATCGGCCCCTTCCCCACAGCCACTCCGGGAATCCCCAGCCCCCAGGCTATACATGAAACAAAACTCCTGGTGTCCGCCCTGAAAATAAATATCTTGCTTAAAAGAAAGAAAGAAAGAAAGAAAGACACAAACCCAAACCCCAAAGCCAAACAGCAAGCCTGTTATTTGGGAGTTTAATGAGCCCGTGTGAAGTCTCTGCTGGGATTGGAAACCATGAGGCTCCAGCAAGAAGGCTGGGGTCTCCGTTTCCCACTCTGAAAATGCCAAGGGTCAGTTCCTGTGGGAACGGTGGGAGGGAGGGCAAGGGACCCGTGACCTGGGGTCCCCTTCTCCTTCTACCCTCACAGCCATCCCGCCCCAGAGCTTCGCCCTACTGCAAAGGACCTAGTCCTTCTGGAAATAGCTTTCATTGTCACTTGGTGGGGACACACTCCTTGGGAAGCTTCCCCGTGGGTGTCGGGGGGCCGTAGGAGGACCCCTGCACTTCCTCCTGGGATAGTCGAGTGGACGTTGTTCCCAATGTATAGATAGGGAAACTGAGGCTCAGCCAGGTTAAAACGACAGGCCCTTGATCCACAAGCCAGCGAGTCTGGATTCAAACCCTAGTACAGCTGCAAAGCCCAAACCTTGTCCAGGCCCCGTGACCCCTGCTGTCCTGGGGCACCGTCCCCAGGTCTATCGCTGGCTGGGACACTCCCTTTCCCCCCCACCAAGCCCGAGGTGGGAAATGGAGTGAAGGTAGAAAAAGGGCCCATGAGGTGCCAGGCCTGGGGCAGTGGCCTGGGCTGGCACCCACGGTGACAGGAGGACACCGGTGTGGTGGTCACTGCGGGCGGCGGCTGTTATGCTCTTGGCCCTTGTCTTAAAAATAGTCAGGACTTCAAACATGGACTCCCAAGGAAAACAAACAGTCCCGCGTCCGTCTGCCCGCTCACGCCAGCCGCGGCGGGTAAAATTAGCCCAGTGGTGACTACACAGCCGTGCGGCCGTCCCCACTGCTGGCCCAGGCCGCAGGGGCTGCTCCCAGCTGGGCTGCCCCAGAGACCTCCCTGGCTGGGACAGCTCCCTGAGCACATGCCGCTTCTCACGGTGGGAGAGGAGGCCCCTGGAGGCCCGTCCTGGGCTCAGCAGACCTGGCAGGGCAGGGATGCTGGAGGTAGAGAAGCCCTGGGTTCAAATCCTGGCCCTCCCACTAGGCTGCGTGGCCTTAAGACGAAGAAATCACATTTCTGTGCCAGTTTCTTCATGGGGAAAATGATGGGCGCCTTCGGGGCTCAGTGCCTGGCGTGCAGGGCTTTTCTTCCGTGGGTGGAGGCTGGCGTGTCAGGCTCGTAATGAAGTCATCAGAAGCTCCAGTCTCACCCAGAAGCCCCAAAGCAGCGATTTCATTTCCCAAGCTGAAAATGTGGAGACCCAGAGAGGGCTGGACCTGGGACTCAGGGACTTGGGAAAGTCTCCCACCTCCCCAGGGACCCCAGGAATCCTGCTGTCCAGGCCAGCGCAGTGGGGCTTCTGGACATCTTGGAACCCCCCCGGCATGCAGATGGCTCCTGTCCCCTTTAGGTGATCCTGGGAGGTGGCCGGAAGTACATGTTCCCTAAGAATAAAACCGACGTGGAGTACAGGATGGACGAGAAGGCTGGGGGCACGCGGCTGGACGGCCTGAACCTCGTGGACATCTGGAAGAGCTTCAAGCCGAAAGAGAAGGTAGCCCCAGCAGGCAGCTAGGGGACCCTGGGCTGGGGACCCACTCTGTGCCTCGGTGTTCTCTGTGAATAGGGATCACCACCTGTCCCTCCACGGGTTCTAAGGGACCAACAGTCCCGTGACTGGCACATAGTAGGTGATCAACTGGTGTCTTGCTGCAGAGGAGGGCACCGAAGCCCGAGGCATAAGGATGAATCAGACACAGGGAATGTCGTATGCTCTGATGGCGGGAAGCCTGGGGCCTGCAGGCACCCAGAGGGGACAGGCCACCAGGGAAGGGCCCGGAAGTCCCTAGCAAGTGGAAGACAGGGGTGGAAGCAGTAGCCCTGGACAGATGGCAGGAGGGCACAGGAGTGTGTGAACCAGGGACCTTTGACCAGGGGAGGGAATGGGTGGGGCTTGGAGAGGGTCCCGGGCTCTGGCTCTGGGAAGAGGCTCTGTGCCTTTAAATCTGCACGGTGCGCCTGCTCGGGGCAGCTGGGGTCTGGAAATGACTGTGGTCAGGCTGAAGACAGTGGGGAGCAGCCTGGCAGCCGCTTTGATGTCACTCTGGGGTTGGGTTTCTCAGGGTTCCAGGACTGGCCCCTGGGGAGGCATGGGATGAAGCTAGGCCAAGAACTAGGTGGGGACAGGGCCCAGCCATGGCCCCCGGGCCTGGGGCGGCTAGGGACTGAGTGGCTTCTGGCCCTTTTCTGCCTCCTGCATCGGCTCAGGCTGGCCAGAGTCACCGCCCCTCCCAGCCTCAGTTTCCCCACCAGGAACACGGGGCTGAGCTTCGCCCTTCTTGCCCTGGCACTGCCTCTCGATCCCCGAGATGCGGAGGGGCCATACCATGGCCCCGAGTCCTGCCAGAGTGTCACGGTCTGGTCCCGTATGGGTGGCATTCTAGAAAACCAGACCTGAAGAGTGCGTGTCCCACCAACGTCACCGGGACCACCTAGGAGCTGCAGGTCCCGGGTGTCTCGGGGTCCTTGTCTGTGAAACGGGAGTATCCTCCGGGGACTGAAGTGAGGACCAACTGACCTCACGTAGCAGGGACTCGGAGCCCGACTTTAGTCTCCTTGCCCCCCCCCACAGCAGCCTCTGAGGTTTTGAAGACCACTGACCCCAATTCCACTGCCCAGAGAAGGCAAGGGGTGTCCTGAGGACACACGGCTGATTCTTGGCAGTCCTGGGTCCCCAGGTGCAGGCCTGAGCGGTGCCGTCCCCAGACTGAGCTGGGCCTGCCTATGTCTGTGTCTCCATGCCCCAGGGAGGCTGCACCTCCTTTGTCTCCCCTCCTGGATGGGGACCCCAAGATGGGGAGGGTGCGAGGCTGCCTTACCACCACCCCAGACATAGCTCCTGCCCCTCAGTGGGCACCCATGGCCCCTGGGGACCTGGGCCTGCCTCCTCTTTGCCCCGTGACCCCCCTGACAATTTCTGCTTGGCCTCCAGGGCTCCGGTAGGACATCACCTCCACCAGGAAGCCCTCCCTGACCCGGCCCCTGGGCTCACCGCCCTCCTAGTTCCCCAGAGCCCTCCCGCCTGCGTTCTCCGTTAGAATTGCCTTTTTGCTTGTCACTTCTTGAGGTCAGGGAGGGTGGATCCTCAGGGAGGGATGGTAAATGATGGAAAGAAACAATGAAATGCCCCAGACTGAGGCCAGCTGGGGACGCACGCGCTGACCCTGTCCCTGCTCCTAGCACTCCTACTTTGTCTGGAACCGCACGGAGCTCCTGAGCCTCAACCCCGACGGCGTGGACTACCTCTTGGGTAAGTGGGGCCTGCGGCTGGGGCTGCGTGAGCCCGGGCCCCAGGAGAAGCCCTGGCCTGCCCCCTCTCCGGGCCTTTGTCATCGGTTTCTAGGACCTGGGAGGGGTCAGGGAAGGTATCTGTTCGTGGAAGGAGGCCTGAAGCCTGCTGGCTGTGCAAAGGGATCCGCCCCATCGGGCTCAAGGAGAAATTGAAGCTCAGAGAGGGCGGTGGCCGGCAGCATGCCACACAGCTGAGAGCAGTATGACCCAGACAGCCAAACCCTGGCTGGGAGCCAAGGCTTAAACTGCCCCTGGATTAGGGGTGGGCAGAGGGAGGGGACAGGGAGCTGGAGTCAGCCCGGGGACATGCCAGGGAGGAAGCCAGTTAAGTTGTCTCTGCCCGTCCTGATGGTTGACCCCGCTCCGCAGGGAATGGAGAGTAGGCAAGGGGCCTGGGGCAGCCCTAGGTGGCCAGTGTGCGAGGGGACCACAGTAGGGCATGGACTCCAGGGGACAGGGATTATGGGGTGCCATCTTGGAAGCCAACTCCCACCTGTTTCCAAAGCACCCAGGACAGCGTGTGGCCCGAGTGGGCGGTCCTTGTTGGAGCTGTCCGGCTGTGCGCACCCGCGTGGCAGCCAAGGTGTTCTGGAAGGACATTCAGAACTGGAAACGCCCAGATGGGCTACACGGGCAAGGAGTGGTCACTCTCCAGTGTCACAAGAGACAAAATTGAGCTCAGGGAACAAAAGGGACGATGACGTCAAACTTCCTGCTGTGCCACGGTGGCACCAGCCCCGGTGCCCCTCCGAGCTCCCACAGAAATACGCCTGTGTTCACGTGGCCTGGCCAGGCCCAGGCCAGAGCCCTTGCCTTGAGGCCACGGTACTGTGTCCTGGGTCCTCCGTGCTGGGGCAGGATGACGGGGGAGATCTCAGATCTGGCACTTCCCAGCTGCCCAGCAAGAAGCTGGACGCCTCTGAGCGTCCGTCTCCTCGGTAGGATGGGCCCGGAGATCCCCGGACTCTGGCGGTGGTTGAGAAGATGGTAGGAACCGTGGGCACAATTCTGGACCCACGGGAGCCACCAGGATAAGGCTCCTCCCCCACCACACCACCCCAAGCTGGGTGTGGGAACCTGTGTCCTGAGACACCCCAGGCTCCCCGTGGTCCTCCTGGCAGGGCCAGGGCGTGCGACATCCCACCTCGTCCTTGTGTCCGCAGGTCTCTTCGAGCCTGGGGACATGCAGTACGAGCTGAACAGGAACAATGTGACTGACCCGTCACTCTCTGAGATGGTGGGCGTGGCCATCAAGATCCTGAAGAAGAACCCCAAAGGCTTCTTCTTGCTGGTGGAAGGTGGGTACGGCAGCCTGCTGGGAGGACACTTCCAGAAGCAGCCCTGGAGCCCGGGGAGGGGTGGGCCAGCTCTCAAAGGGAACTTCCCCGTTTGGGGATGAAGAGAGAAATTCCGTTTGGGCTGAGGAGCTGCAGACTGGGGGTGAGGATACTGGAAACCCCCACTCAAGTTCCCCCTGCAGACGACTCAGAGAGGCCTCCTCAGCGCAGAGGCCGCCATTCCACACGGGACTTCTTGCTCGGCCTCCGCGAGAGGCTGTGGAGTCAGATTGGGGCTCTCGTCCTGGTGCTGCCACCCACGGGCTGTGTGGCCTCCAGGGGTGACAGGCCTCCGCAGGACTCAGAAATGGGAACTACTTGGAACAGGACCCAGGGAAGAATAAGTCCTCGGTATTCCTGTTGTTATCAGGGTTAGGATTGCGCACTAGCCCAGGCAGCCGCAGTGGGAAGCGAGGGGAATGATAAAAGATCCCGGATCTTTCCAGAGCTCTGAGAGCCACTGCCCTGTTTCCTCACCCTGTGCTGTGGAGATGTGCGTGCACACACCCCCACACAGACACGTGGACCTATTTGCACAGCCACACTCTCCCCACACACATGTGCACGGGCTCCTCCACCTTCCGGGGGCCAGGGGCCACCCCCCCAGCTCGGCTGCTCTCTTGCCAAACCCTGGGGTTCCCACAAGCCCAGCGGTCTCGGCCTGGCCTCTGGTGCTGAGGAGCTGGCCAGGAACCAGTGGTGGCGGACACGCTCCCCCGGGGATTGTCCTCTTTGTGGGCAGGGCCAGGCCAGCCCGCCGGGCCAGCTGCTCCCAAAGCCACAATAAAGGTAAGGCCCGCCCTGCAGCCCGCCGGCCAGAGCCGCGAGGCAGGGGCTGGTGGAGGGAGGGCAGCCAGGCGCCCAGGCACCCGGGCGCAGGACCCTCAGCTGGGCGTGTCCACCCAGGCAGCATCTGCTGGTGGACAGGATGGGGAGGTGTCCCCCAAAAGCCACTCAACCCTCAGCTGCGAGGCCAAGCTCAGAGCCAGGGCTGTGCACACACCGAGGGAGGTGGCATGAGCTCAGGCCCCCATGGGCTGGCATGGAAGGCCTCTCACAGCGTGAGGACAGTGACCTGGGCCTTCTGTGTACGGGATTGTTTCAAGGTGCAGATGGAGAACCAGGGCCGTAGGAGTCTGCCTCAGCCCCGCAGGCCCCACCACAGGCACCCGCTCTCCCTCTGTAGGCCTCATGTGTAAACAGGGCCCGTCGCGCCCATCTCAGCCCAGGCCCGCCGTGGAGGGCACCCTGACATGGCTCTGCTGTGCCCGCCTGCAGGACTCAGGGCTGCTCCCCTCCCCGGCCTCCCTGAAGTCCTCAGCGACTCTGAAGAGACAGTGCTAGGACAGACGGGTGGTGGACAGACGGCAGGGATTCAGTCTGGCGGATCTGCCTTTGGACCGGGCTCTGCAGCCTCCGTCCCTGGGCCTCTGGTCCTGCGGCCCCTGTGTGGCCTCTGGAAAGACCAAACGGCTCACGGGCCGCCTGAGACGTGCCCGGCCCACGGTGCTTCCTAGTGACAGTCACTGTGCGCGCCTGTCAAGGCCACTGTGACCTGGACAGGGTCGTGGGGCTTGAGGGGGCCCATCTGTTCCCCTTGCCCCCTCTCAAGGCCTTTGCCTTGGTGTCCCAAGGAGGCAGGATTGACCACGGACACCACGAGGGCAAAGCCAAGCAGGCGCTGCACGAGGCGGTGGAGATGGACCGGGCGATTGGGCTGGCAGGAGTCATGACCTCTCCGGAAGACACGCTGACCGTGGTCACTGCTGACCATTCCCACGTCTTCACCTTTGGTGGATACACCCCCCGGGGCAACTCCATCTTTGGTAAGGGGCCCTCCACAGGGGCGCAGGAAGCAGGAAGCAGCCCGAGGCGAGGACCAGCGGTAGCTGGGCAGGACGAGGCTGGAGCGGGTCCAGTGTGGATGGTGAAGTGGGGTCTGCGTGGCTGGGGATTGAGTGGGAGAGAGGAAGGACAGACGGACAGGAAGGGGAGGGGAGGGATGGACGGTGGGTGGACTCTTGTCTCTGTGCAGGTCTGGCCCCCATGGTGAGCGACACGGACAAGAAGCCTTTCACCGCCATCCTGTACGGGAACGGGCCTGGCTACAAGGTGGTGGACGGCGAGCGGGAGAAC
Source organism: Urocitellus parryii (assembly GCF_045843805.1). NCBI lineage: Eukaryota > Metazoa > Chordata > Mammalia > Rodentia > Sciuridae > Urocitellus > Urocitellus parryii. Next base: position 13,105,575 of record NC_135541.1, read on the forward strand.
GTATCCATGGTGGACTATGGTGAGACCCCAAGGCCAAGGCAGGACAGGCACGGGGCAGCCCTCGGGACAGGCTGGGAAGAACGGTGTAGCTTGTCGCCAAGGTCAGTGGTCCTGGAATAGCCCAGACTTGAGTGAGAGCAACCTCCATTTGAATCCCCTCTTACAAATTAGTAGCTCTGTGACTTTGGGCATGGACCGTCCCCTTTCTCAGCTTCAGTTTCCTCCCTAAAAAGGTTGTGCCTTCCAAGGACTTTAACCTGGAGGAGTCAATAGGTCTGATGAGCTTAGCATGGTGCCTGGCATATGTAGGTACTTGGTGTGTTACAGTCGTTTTTACTGGCTGTGTAATATTCCAGCCCATGAGGCTTCGCAGTTAGCTCATCCAGCTCCATACCGTTGAGTATTCATTTGCTCTTGACACCCCAATAGTCCCTGGGGGGGCCGATGATGCAGCCATTGGTGACTTCTCTTTAGTCGACTCTTCCCTGCTAATCCAAATAGCCCAGAAAAAGTTAGTTCTCTCATGTGTGCCAGACAAGTTCTCTGCCACTGAGCTACACCTCTTCCTTTAGTGGGGCACTCAGGCCGGCTGGATGGGGAGGGAGAGGTCGCTTGCCCAGCGCCAGGGCCCAGTGGGCCCTCAGCCACGTTTCTCCTGGCCCACAGCTCACAACAACTACCAGGCCCAGTCTGCTGTGCCCCTGCGCCACGAGACCCACGGCGGGGAGGACGTGGCCGTCTTTGCCAAGGGCCCCATGGCCCACCTGCTGCACGGTGTCCACGAGCAGAACTACATCCCCCACGTGATGGCGTACGCGGCCTGCATCGGGGCCAACCTGGACCACTGTGCCCGGGCCGCCGCGGCGGGCAGCCCCACTCCGGGGCCCCTGCTGCTCCTGCTGGCGCTGCTGCCCCTGGGCACCCTGTTCTGAGGGCTCAGGGCCCGGCACCCAAAGCCCACGGCAGATGGCCAGCTTCCCCCTCCCGAAGCCGCCGACTGCCCTGCAGCTCACACTTCCCGGGCGGGGAGGCCAAGGTCCCCACGGCCTCTGCAGCTGCCAGAACCGGGGACCAGGAACCAAAGCTGCCCACCTCACTCCCCTCTGGAGCCCTCCACGGGGCCAGCCTGACTCCTGGCCTCTGCTCCCGAAGCCCTCCCGCTGCCCTTGGCCCACGGGGTCGGTTTTCTTGGGCAGGCAGAGCACGGACTGCAGGAACTCTCAAAGCGTCTTATTTTTCTAACTAAGATCCTTCTCCAGACCCACGGGGCTGCACCTCCACGGAACATGCCAGACCCGGCCCTCTCCTTCCCTTCCTCCTCCTCCGGAAGCCCCTGGGCCCCGCGCTCTTGGTCCCTGAGCCCAGCCATGCCTTCGGGGGGACCAGGCCTCTCTGCTCAGGGTGGGGGTCACTCTCTCCCTCCAAGGTCGCCAGGCTCCCAGGAAGCCACCTCCTGAGACTGGCTGTCCTCGCAGGGTGGCCGTGCTGGGAAGAGCAGCCTGGCTCTGAACACACACCAGCTCCTCGCTGAAGCCTCTCTCCTGTTTGGAAGGAAAAAAAAAAAAAAAAAAATCTCCTTTCGGTGTTGGTTAAAAGGGAACACAAAACATTTAAATAAAACTTTCCAAATATTTCTGAGGACAGAGCTGCGTCTTTGTGGTCAGTGAGAAAGAGACTGAAATAAGCTCACTTCTCTGGGAAGAGCTGGACTCGGGAGCAGGAGGGTTGGGCAGGGACGTGGGGCTTCCTGCCGGCCTGGGCCACTCTGGACAAAGGCTTTGTGTGTCTGGGTCTCAGTTTTGCTACCTGTGAAGTGGGAGAGGGTCCTTGCAGAGGAGGGCCTGCCTGAGACCCACTGCCAGGGGTCTCTCGTGGCCAGGTGGCACCCCTGCTGCGGGGACCCAGGGACTGCCATGCCCTGGCCCGTGGTAACGCGTCCATCCCCAGCCTCCCACAAACGCAGAGTGCCTGCCGGGCTCTGACCGAGAGCTGAGAGCTGAGCCCTCAAGGGGCTTCCGCCGACCTTGGCCTTGGCCATCGCGCCTTCCCAACCCCGATGCTGGACTCAGGGTCACTTACAACATGAAAAGGCTGCTTCTGAGGCTCCAATGGATTCCTCCCCATTTATAAGTAAGGACACCAGGAGCGCGGGAGGCGATGTGATTGTCAAGGTCCCCCACGTGGTGGAGCAGGGATTTGGACCCAGATGGGCCAGATTCCAAAGCTCCTGGACTTAATGACATCCCTTCTTTGTTGATGATACACTTCCACACTCCTGCCCACCAGGTCCCAGCCAATACAAATGACTCAGAGCCCACGCTGGGTAACTAGGAACCAAGAACCATGAGAGGCCCTGGGCCTGGGGCCGACATCCTCCAGGATGGAAATGCAAACCAAGATTCGTCTCTGAGCTTCCTGGTAGTCCTGGCAAAAAGGGAAGCAGAGCCAAACTGTGCTGGGATAAGAAGGAAACTACAGGGGCTGGGGCTGGGGCTGGGGCTCCGTGGAAGAGCGCTCGCCTGGCACGTGTGAGGTGCTGGGTTCGATCCGCAGCACCACATAAAAATAAATAAATAAAATAAAGGTATTGTGTCCACCTAAAACTAAAAAATAAATATTTCCCAAAAAAAAAAAAAGAAAAGAAAAAAAGAAACTACATACATACTCAGCTACCTCATCTTGGACTGTGCAGTGCAGTACATTCAGGTGTTATTCTTCTAGTATCTTCACAATTTTTGCCATATCTCTGTACTAGTATTTCCTTAACTGATCTTTCATTTCATATGTAATGCAGTTTTTTTTTTTTTTTTTAAGTTTCCCAACTGGGTATGGTGGTGCATACCTGTAATCCTGACAGCTTGGAAGGCTGAGGCAGGAGGATCACAAGTTCAAGGCCAGCCTCAGCAACTTACGGAGGCCCTAAGCAACGTAGCTAGACCCTGTCTCAAAATTAAAAAAAAAAAAAAAAAAGTAAATAGGGCTGGCGATGTGGCTCAGAGGGTAAGCACCTCTAGTTCCATGTCCAGTACCCAAATAATAATAATAGAAGTTCCCCAGCACCGCCTGAAACCCAGCCACCGTACCTGGTATCTTTGATTGAGTTTCCCACACCCAGACCCTAAGACAAGGAGTTGGGCCCAAGTTGTTTGTTAGAGGAGCCCAGAGAGCACCAGCTGGGGACAGAAGCAGCAGAGCCCGGAAGGGCAGGGAGCTGGGAACGCTTCCTCCGTGGCTGGGGGTGGAGGAGGTGGCCCTTGGTGGGTGGCAGCACTGGACCCCTCTGTGGACCCCTGGGGGACAGTGTAGGAGAGGCGCTCCAGACCTCCAGACCCCCGTGGGGAGAGGAACAGGTGTATTTCCTCTTCTGTGCTCCTCCCTCGTCGGCCAAGGGCTCCTCCCAGGAGAATTGACCTTGGCCTTCCAACAAATTCAAGGCCAGCCTCAGCAACTTATGGAGGCCCTAAGCCACTTATCCAGGCTGTCTCAAAATAAAGAAATAAAATAGCCCTCTCGAAGGGCCCGGGGGAAGCCCCATGGCATGGTGCAGGAGCCCTGCGTGCCCAGAGGCTACCAGCCCATGTCATCTGGGGGTTGCCCACAGGGCTAGGAAGCAGGGGGCCGGGGATCACAGAGAGGGGTCCACATCTCTACTCTGTCACCTTCTTCTTCCTGGGGACTCGGGCAAGGTCATCGACGTCTCTGGCACCCCTGCCCTCGGAGGGCCAGGAGCTCTCCCTACCCCAGGGCCGTGTGTCCTCCCAGAACCAGGTGTGGCTGAGGCTCAGGTGCCCTCAGCTCCAGAGCCCTCTCCAGCCTCCTCGCCCAGGTGGGGCCTGGCTCCTGTCCCCAGACCCACTTGGCACACTCTGTGTTGACCATCCTGGACGTGGGTCCTAATCTGGTCCTCGAAGCAGAGGTCCCAGCTCCAGCCACCAGGATCCCCGACCATGAAACTAGAGGGTACAATGACAGCTTCTTGGGACAGGCCACTCCCCTCCGCTGCGCTCTCGGGCTGTTAAAGGTAAGCCCAGAACCTCGAGACCCACACAGTCAGAATTTACTTCCATCTCAAGCACCAGGGGTGTGCCTGGCCAGGAGGCGGGGACCCAGGCCCTTTCCACCTGTGGCTTAGCTCCTGGATGTGCTACCTGACCAGCGCCTCCATGGGGGGAGGTGACACACCCACTTTTAAACCACTTCTGCCCCCACAACCACATTTCCACTCGGAGCCCATAGGTAAGAATTCGTCCTGAGCCCACCTCGTCGCAAAGGAGTCTGGGAAATGTAGTTTTTGATGGGACATTTAGATCCAGCTAAGTCTCTACTGTAGGCACCGTCCTCTGCACAGTGGGGTGTGGCCGCACCCCTGGCCTTTGACCACTGGATTTCTGGGGGACAAAATTGCCCCCTGCACTGGGGGAGATCGCCTGCTCTAAAGGGGCACCAGCGGGGTCAGCTCTGTGGGAGTCGGACACCAACACGCACCCCACACATCTCTGTCATTGGGATATTTCAGATCATTGAAGATTTGGAATTCTGAGTTTTTTGAAAAATTGGAAGACTCAGCTGGCCCTGGACCCCACCTCTCTGCTGGGCAGTGGTCAGTTGGGGCTGAGAAATGGCCACCCATCAGGGAGGTGTAGCTCCTCTGGTTGCCGCAGTCCCCAGCCCAAGAGGGGAGGCCGCAGGGAGGGGCAGAGGGGACAGGAGGGAGCAGAGGCTTACCACGGGCAGGGGCCTGGGGTGTGAGGTGCAGAGAGGACTTCAGAAGGAAGCACTGTGGGGAGAGTCGGCAGGGAGGCCTCAGGTGCAGTTCCAAGAAATGGGGATTTGACCATGCAGACCCTGGGAGCTGTGACATGCTCTGGCGCCCTGGGGCCGGAGAGTGTTTGAAAGATCATCCCCTCATCCACTGAGCCACATCCTCTGCCCCTTTTTGTTTTTTTTTTATTTTGAGACAGGGTCTGGCTGGGTTGCTTAGGGCCTCCATATGTTGCTGCAGCTGGCCTTGAACTTGGGATCCTCCTGCCTCAGCCTCCTGAGCCACTGGGATTACAGGCCTGGGCCACCGCGCCTGGCTGGAAGCCAGTTTTGAAGTCACTTCAAGAAGAGGAAGTAGAGGGCTGGAGGCCAGACTGAGATGGCTCCTGGACAGTCGAAGCTGGGGCCATGGAGATGGGCTGGGAGGGAGAGGACAAGTCCCCAGGAGGGCCCTGACAGTCCCTGCCTGTTGGTCAGAATGAAGCTGCCTGACACGGGAACAGACAGCCCATCAGCAAACTAAAGGCTCTAGGTCTGAGCCGGAGGCAACCGGACACCTACTAAGTGCCACCCACCCTAGGAAGCTCCCAGGGAAGGCAGTGGGGTGAGGGGGGCTGCAGCCCTGGGGCAGGCCTCGCACACCCCACCCTGGGAGGTGGCCTCCCCCTTACAGAAGAGAAAATGGGTGTTCAGCAGGGCAGCCACCCCGCCCCCAGGCCCTGTGACTTACAGGTGACGGCTGGATTTGGAGCCTGGATGGGTCTGCCTGGCTCCAACCCATGCCTCTCCTTGAGCTTCTCCCAGGAAAACAACCCCAGCCCATCAGCCAGACTCCGGGCTCCCTGGTGGGGTGGTGGACAGAGCCCTGGTGGGGGCCGGGGGAGGGAGGCAGCCAGTTATAATTAGCCCTGGGGGCTGAACCCAGACCTCCCACCAAGTCAGTCCCACCGTGGGGCCGGGAGGGGATTAGGTTCTCAGGAGGCTTTGGGCTGCGAAGTCCCTCCTGGGGCCTCCTGGCGGCCCTGCCCCAGCCAGGCGCCAGCCCTTCCCTGGCTCCTCCACAGTCCGTGTGACCCTGGGGTGGAGTGGGCATGTGGAGCCGCCGACCAGGGGGAGGCAGGCTGGGCTGGAGCCCCAGGTTGGGGCCGGCCGGCCAGGGCCACCTCAACCTCCTGCCTCCTGGAGCCCAGGGTTAGGATCCCGGTGGGGACCTAGCACAGTCACAATGAGGGACACTTCGTGGTGTATCGCCTGGGTCCCAGGCACTGCTCCTGCGTGTCCCCCACACACATGACCTCATTTTCCTTCCTACCACCCTGGGAGGATGGGACTGTCATTATCCTCATTTTACAGATGAACAAACAGAAGCAAAATCTGGCAGCTTATGGGAGTCGCACCGTTAACCAGGGCCAGGGCCAGCACCCGGAGCCAAGCGGCAGGCTCAGAGGGCAGGGTTCTGTTTTTGTTTTTGATTTTTGTGCTGCCGGGGATGGACCCCAGGGGCGCTCCACCACAGAGCTACCTCCCCAGCCCCCTCTTTAAATGTTATTTGGAGGCAGCGTCTAAGTGGCCGAGGCTGGCCTCAAACCCGGGATCCTCCTGCCTCAGCCTTCTGCGTGGCTGGGACACGGGTGGTGTAGGCCACTGCGCCCGGCCAGAGGCAGGGTTTAACACACTGGGTTACCTTGGGTGACCGACAGGGCTGGACTTCAATGCCTGCTTCTCCTGGAGCACAGGTCTCCCGCACTGTGACTTCTAGGAGAGAGGAGGGCTCGGTGTGTGGGTGAGGGTCACTGTGCCCACCCTTTGGTCCTGGGGTCAGAGGCTGACTGGTCATCACCGCCTGCTAACTGGAGCCCACTGCTTCTCCGTGGACTCCTTGACCTTGAAGCCATCCTCCCAAGCTGGGGTGATGGGCAGGGGGTGGGGAGGGCTGAGGAGGCACAGACAGGAGGAGTCCGGGGTGTAAGAGCATGGCTCCAGGTGCGTGGGCGGGGGGACATCAGAGGCTGGACCTGACCACCCAGCCCCGAAACTGGGAGTGGGTGCCGTGCTGAGCCCCTGTCCTGTGGGCTTATCCATGCCAGGCGGGTGGCCCCAGGGGTCTGGGCCCCCCGAGTCAACCTGGATGGAACACCTTGGCTCAAGGCCCTGACATTAGCTTCCTGCCCACACAGGTCACCTGGCTGCAGGGACATCACAGCAGCCATGAGGCTGAGCACCGAGGGCGGCTGCCTGCAGGGGGAGAGAGGACCTGGGGCAGGCTTCAGACATGGCTCTTCACCCTCCACCTCCAGATCCCCAGCAGAGGCCTGGCAGCTGCTGCTTGACCTGGGGACATGAGCAGCTGCCACTGGACACCCACCTTCCAGGTGAGGTAGGTGTCCTGACCCTGCATATCTCTCTCTCTCTCTCTCTCTCTCTCTCTCTCTCTCAGGAGTCTCCTTCCCCCAAACCCCAGGCAAAGCTCAGGGCTGGAGTGGACTTCAACAGTCCAGGGAAGAAAGGCAGCACAGAGAGGCTCAGACGCCAAGCCGAAGTCACGAAGTGAAACGGGCAGAGGAGTCCAGTGTCCACTTCCAGCCAAGGGTTCTCGTGGCTTCCTGTCAGCTATGCCAGAGCAGCCGGTGTGCTGAGACAGGAGGCCTCCAGGGTCCAGCACCTGCTGGGTGGCAGGGACTTCAGCTTCACCCTCCTGCTGTGGTCCCTTCCTACCCTCTGACATCACTGGAGTAGGACACAGGCACTGGCCCATTTTTCAGATCAGAGCAAGGTCCAGGGAGTGACTGGGGGTGCGACTGGAGCTGGTGGTCAGGGAAGGCCTGTCTGAACTGGTGACATTGGAGCTGAGACCCAATAGTGAGATGGTGGCTTTGCAAAAACCTGGAGGACAAATTGCTCTCAGCAGGGAAAAGAGGGAGGCGGCGATGAACTTGCCACGTTTGAGGGGCAGAGCAAGGTGATGGGGCCCCAGCGCGAGGAGGGGGCAGTGGCGGGGGCTGGGCAGGGGCCTACGTTTGCTTCTGGTGGCGGAGGGCTGGAAGCATGGGCAACGTGACCACTCGCGCTCTCCCTCGGTGGCTCTGGAGTGCCAGGAGAGGACACTGGCGCGGGCCAGAGGCCCTGTGTCGTGCTGGTTGAAGCTGGCAGTGGCGGGAAGGCGCTGGAGCCCAGACATGCTTGGAAGCTCAGCCAGCAGGCCTTGCTGGTGGCCGGTGCATGGGAAGAAGCAGGGAATGGGACACCTCCCAGGTGTGAGGCCCGAGCACCTGGGGATGGAGGTGCTGTCATGGCCACGGGGGGACCAAACCTGGGGAGAGATGGAGCACTGGCCCGCAGCACGTTGTGTTGGAGGCGCCCACCGTCCTGGGTGGGAGCGCTGGACAGGGGCCGGGAGAAGGGTCTGGAGTGGAGGACACGTCCAGGCTGCAGGCCCACAGCGTCATGGTGGTACTTGCAGCAAAGGGCAGAGAGAAGGGGAGGCTGCCTGAGGCCACAGAGAGCCAGCTGTGGGGTTTGAGCCGGGGCCTGTCCGGAGCTCTCACACTCCAGGGGTGTCGAGCTCTGGGGACAGGGGCAGAGAGTGCTTTGATGAAGTGGGAGAGGATCCCTGGGACAGGGACAAGGAGAGGCCCCTCACAAGGGGTTGGGAACTGGGGGAGATCCTTCCAGCCTGGGCCACCTGCCACCCATGGACTGCCCACCTGGGAGGGACCTTGAAGAACACCAAGTCCTGTCCCCTGCCTGTCGCACAAATGGAGAAACCAAGGTTCCGAGGAGGCAGGGCTGGGGTCCGAGTCTTCGGCCAGTCAACCCTGACCTTCTACCAGCCCCTGAGGCAGGATCCTGCCTGAGGCAGCGCTGGCTGGCAGAGAGCACCCAACTGGGGTGCTGCCGAGGGAGGTGGGTGTCTTCCTCGAGGCCTTCAGACGCAGGAAGGGGCACCCCCGAGGCACAGACCGCCTGAGGCATATCTCTGTCCCATGTCCAGCCCTTCCCTGGCCAGGGGACCTCTATGCAGCCTCAAGCCTGACTCTGGTCATGGCTCCTGCCCTGTGGCCAGGCCCAAGGCCTCCCTGGCCGCTGCCCAGACCACCCAGCGCCAGGGCCTGGCGGAGCCCGGCGGGGCTGGCCGGCAGTGCTTCCAAGCTGGCCAGCCGTGGTCTGGCTCCGCCTGAGGGGCTGTGGCCTGGGAACCACTGGCTGTCTCCTCGGGGAAGCGCCGGGCTCTCCAGAACAAACAGGGAACCGCAGGCTCCTCGCCCGGCCCAGGAGGGAGCTGCCCCTGGCCTGTCTGCCCACACCCCGCTCTTCAGGCCTGGCTCCTTGCTTCTGGGGGCTGGGACAGGCGGCCGTCAAGTGGACACACAGCCCTGAGCTGGAGGCCGGAGGTCTGCAGAGCAGGAAAGACAGAGGGAGAGGGTCTTGGTGATCAGCGGGGAAGGGGCAGGCGCCTGGGAGCAGACCCGGATGGAAAGGACAGCCAGGGCGGCCAGCACAGTCCTGGGCACCCTCAGAGCCGCTCGGGAGGGAGCCTCGACAGCGCTGGGGTCACTGCTTCGCCTCCAGACGAGGACAGGACCCTGGAGCCCACAGAGCTGAGTTCAAATTCAGACTCTGCCAACACGTGACTTTGTCGGAGCCTCAGTTTCTCCCTTAAAAACAAATCACCTCCCCTCCCCCAAATTGTCCCTGCCTCCCACAGCCGTGGGGAGTGACACGTGCCCTAGACAGAAAGTGCCCCACCCAGAACATGGCACCCAGCAGGTCCTCAAGAGACAGGAGCTGCTGTCCCAAGGCTGGCTCCGTGGGAGCCCGGACAGGCCCTGGGGGCGCCTCGGCCCCCAGTGGGGCAGGCCAGGACAGCCTCACTGATTCACGCCAGCTGGGGGTGGGGTGGGGGTGCCTCTGACTCCACTAAAAGCCACAATTAGAGCCCAATTTCAAGAAACGCTGGGTTAGTTCTTCCCTGGACAGATGTGATTATAGGCTCAGAGTTAGAGCGTTACTAACAGGATGACACAGAGGCCTGGCCGGGCACGGCCGGGTGACCAGCCCAGCCCCCTTGACACATGGGGGGGAAAACGAGGCCCAAAGAGCGGGGGCCGGGCTCCAGCCCACCATCAGGTGAAGGCCCCCTCTCACTCTCTGAAAGCCCCTCCGTGGCACCTAGGCCCAGAGGGACCTCGGAGGAGGCTAGGGCTCAGCTGGTGGCAGCCCCGAGGGGAAAGGGGGCTGCTGGGATGGCAAGTGGGACGCAGGCCCTGGAGCCGGCCAGCTGCCCTCCCCGCCCTCTAGGGGCCTCGACCTGGCAATCAGCAGCAGCAGCAGCAGCTGACCCCCCTCCAGAGCACTTCGGGCTGCTGTCCCTGCAGAATCGCAGAGGGAGGGACCAGCCTTAGACCCGCTTTAGGGCTGGGTAAACTGAGGCGCGGGACTGCCCAAGGTCATGCTGGGAGCCACTGGCCCGGCTGGCCTGGGGACAGGTGTTCCCGGTGGGAGTGGCCACCCTTTCAGCAGGAGGTGTGGATGTGGGGGATGCACCTCAGCGAATGGAGCCACCACCCCGCGCGCAAGTGAAGGAGGACAATGAATGAAAAAGCCCAAGAACGCTGCCCCCGGCGGATGTGACAGGCCACAGGCCCGGATGCCACCCCACCTGGGGAAAGCCCTGAGGTGAGTGGACCACAGGATAAAGGTCCAAATCTCACCTCGCCAGACTCTGGTCCCCAACTTTGTGGGCCTCTGGAGTCCCCGGCTCGTCCAAATGCACCTGCTCTGAGCTGCGCCTCCTTGGCCTGTCCCTCCTGCGCAGTGGCATCCACCCCTCCAGAAGCCAAGGTCACCCTGCCCTGGGTCCCCCTCCGTCTGCACCGTGGTCCAGCCAGCACTCCGGGAAAGACTGGGGAGAGGACAGAGGAGGAGGGGACCTCCCCACCCGTCCTTTTCCTCCTCTCTGCAGCTCCCTTTGGGGAGCCCCGAGGGTGGAGGCAGTGCGCCCCCCCCGGCCCCCAGGAGCTTGGGAGTGGGCTTCTACAGCCTCATGCTGGCCAGGTGCCCCCCAAGCCCAGGGGACGGGATGGGCTGGAGGCTTTTTATTTATTCAAGAAACACGAAGGAAGCTCCTACTGTGCGCCAACCCAAGCGCCCAGCAGAGTGCATGGACCCTCCCTTCTGCTGCCTCTGACTTTGCTGAGAAGGAGACTGTGTTTGGGTGCCGTGTACCCCGCACCTGGTTCCTAAGGACCCTCCCCACTCCTAGGAAATTGAGCTCCCTGTGGGCAGGACCTGTGCCTCCCCCCTCCGACTAGGATTTTCCCAGGGCCTGGAGTGTCCCCCCATCCGACTGGCCTATAGAACTCACTGTCCCCAGAAGCCTCCCCTCACTCCTAGAGCCTCCCTGGACTGGGGTGCCAGATAAAACACAGGACGCCCAGTTCAATTTGAATGTCAAATAAACATCTTTTACTATAAGTATGTCTCAAATATTGCATGAGGTATACTTAAAACTAAAAACGATTCCTTGTTTATCTGACATTCAAATTGAACTGGGCACCTTGTGTTTGTGTGTAGCGCCTGGCAGCCCAACCTCTGGAGCTATTTCTCCTGCTGGCTGGCACCTGGCCTGGCCAGATGGCCCAGGTCGTGCCTGGACTTGGCCCCTGCCTGCCCGGTTATAGCTACTGTCGGCCCCAGGATGGCCGCCCTCCCCACGGGCCCCACCTGCAGCCCTCGCCCCCGTGGACACCACCCCCACCTGGTCTGGCCTGCACCGCCCAGCTCACGGCCCCTCAGGAATGCTGCATCCAGCCTCCCGGGGCCCAGAGGGAGGTGCAGAGACACCACAAGCATCAGAGACTGAGAGGGGCAGAGACACTGAGTAAAGGGATGCAGAGACCAGGAAATGCAGACGGGGGAGAGGCCAAGACAGAGGCAGGGGAGGGCCCTGAGAGCCACCAGGCGGACCCTGGGGGACTGAGGCAGAAGGGAGCCTGGATCCCTGGAACCCCACAGCTTGGGGGCTCCCGCACGGGTAGGCAGAAGGGGGAGCCCATTCCGAGCCCCTCCCAGGGGCACACACAGGGACATTCACGGCTTCCCAGAAGGGCCCATGGGGCAGCCAGAGTGGCTTTTAAAATTAGCCTTGCTAACCAGATTTGGTTATTTCAGGAGGCTCCGTCCTGGGCTGTCCCCTGGGTAGGGCAGGCACGGGAAGGAGGGAGGGACCTCAACATTCCAGGGTCCCTGGCTGAGCACCCCCTGTGGCCTGAACAGTAGAGAACGTCCAGGTCCCAGTCCCCTGGCACTAGGCCAGCCTGGGCCTGTGGCCATCTCTTTGGCAAAGTGCCCTGGGGTTGGACGTGGACGTCCAGGGGTGCCCTAGCTGCAGGGTAGGGGGGACCCTTGGGTTCTGTGCCAGGCAAAGAGCCTTAGCAGTTTGACAGCCTGTTTGTGCAGCAGGTAGGGCCTTGACCTGGGCCGCAGGTGAGAAACAGACTTGGAGAAACAGGAGGCCCAGCTGAGCCGCGGAGATGGGGCCGGTCAGGCCCGCAGGTGTCCCCGCTGTCCTCCTCTGGGAGAGCACCCCCCCCCGCCTCTGGAGGACTTTCCACCACAGGGTTGTTTCTCCACTTCCTGGAGCCCAGTGCCCCCCGCCCAAGCCCTAATTCCAGCCTCGGGTCAGTGTCCTGGCTCGCCCTCCCCACCTCTGAGCCCAGGGCGGGCGCAGAGCTGGCACCGGCACAAGAGAAACAGTGCCAAACACTTTGATCCCAGAGGCCAGGACCGTCCTCAGCCTCCCCCAGCCCCACCTTGGAGCCCTGGAGGTGGGACCTAGACTGGACCCTGGCCTAGAGGCCCTCCCTTTCCACAGACAGGGTCTGGCACAGCTGGGGAGGGAGGGGGCCTGGGCAGGTGGCCAAGCCCCCCACCTGCTCTGCCACAACGGGCCCCAGCTGCTCCATCTCAGCCTAGGGAGGGGTGCACGGCTGAGTGAAAGGTGCTTAAGGATGTCGCCCCAATGAGGCCGGGACGCCGAGGCTCAGGGAAGTACCTGGTGGCTGTCCATTCCCACAGCCAGGCTGGGCTGGGCTCTGCCCAGTTACCACTTGGAAGGTAGCTGATCACCCCGTGGAGGGCCACTGCCCACCCCGTGAGCGAAGCAATACGGTGAGGTCAGAACCGCTCACACCCAGGGCTGGGGGGCAGCACTGGAGGACTCTCAGCATCCCTGCCTCCAGATGAGGAGACGGAGGAGACGGAGGAGACGGAGGCGCAGCCGAGCCCTGCGGACCCAGGGCCCTAGGGGCCTCCAGGAGATGCCCGGAGGCTGCTCTGGGAGGGGGCAGGTCCCAGGGGACCACCAAGCCCAGAGCAGCCGGGGGCCAAACCAGCTGGGTGGGGTTGGGGTTGGGTGTGAGTCACAGCCCCAGGGTGGTCTGAGGCTCCAGGGTCGTGGTAGGGTCCTGTCAGGAAAGGGTGGCACTCCCCAGGGAGCCCCCAGGGTGCCCTCAGCCCCCTCATCCTGGGGAGGAGATAGGAGCAGGGGAGGGGGCTGCCAAGCTGTCAGGGAGGCCCAGCGGCTGACCTCACCTGGTTCCACTCATGCCCCCCCCAGGCCAATGCCTCCCAGGCCACCCTGAAACCTGCTCTTGCCTCCAACCCCAGGGGAGACCCTCGCCCACCCCACCCCTACGCTGAGCCCCTGGAGCTGCACCAGGCTCTTTGTCCAGACCTCATGCCTCCTAGCACCTTCCAGCCTGCCCACTGTGCTCCTGGCCACCCCTGTCCCCAACAGCCCCCTTGCCCTCTCCTCCCTCCTCTGACCTGCCCAGACTCCAGCGGCACCCACTGCCAAGTTCTAGGGCTCCTGGCTGCCCTGGGCATACAGCCCTGGTTCCTGGCCTGGCATTCAAGGCCATGCAGCCTCTGGCCTCATCCCTGCCCATCTCCCTGTCCCCTCCATCACCAATTCCCAATTCCAGGTGCCACTGCCCTCAGGCTCACACAGGCAGCTCCCTCCCCATCCCCACTCTCCCAGGCCTCCTTCCCCCCCCCTCCCTTTTAGGGCCGGACACTGGGAGCACCTGCCTCAGGGACTGACCCACTCATCCCCCTCCCGCCCAGCCAGCCGGGTTAGCTATCCCTTGGTGCCCCCTGGTGGCCACAGCAGGGAAGTTCTTAGGATTTCCTGAGCTGGGAAAGGAGCGATCTTTAACTGAGCCCTTGCTGTGTGCCTGGCGTTTGTGGGCACCAGCCCCCTGAATCCTCATAACCAGCCCTGGCGGGGAGCTCGTCCTGCTGCTTCTATGATATGGAAGTAAAAAGAAGCTGGTGGTCACAGACCCTCTGGTTTGGCCTTGGAGGGGTGCCTGGACCCAGCAGCTCTGCTGGGGACAGGTCTGCCCCTTCTACCTCGGAAACACTGGACACCTGCTTTGCTGTTGGCCTGGCGGGGTCACACAAAGCCAGGCCCAACTCCAGGTACAATAGCGATAAATAGAATTTATTTTGTACAATGTCACTGACATACACACAGCCACTGGGGCTTTCAAAGTGGGTGGTGGCCGGAGGCTGGCCTTTGGCGTGGCACCTAAAAGTGTGGACAGACACACGGGGACAGGGACTCACAGCAGCTGTGCCTGGCTGACCCCTCCATAGCAGTGGGCGGGGGGTGGCCAGGCCCGCAGCTCCAGGCCAGCTGAGACCCCTCAGCCTTGGGTGCCCAGGAGCGCAGGACAGCAGGGGTTAAGCTGGGCCGGAGGAGCCAGGTGCCCCCCACACGGGGTCACTTTTCTGTCACTTGTAGGCAGTGGACAGGGCATCAGCAGATCTGTGGCCAGGCTGAGGCTCCAGGAGGGGCAATGGGCACAGCCACTTCCCTGCCATTAGCCCACCTGGGGCCTCAGGGACCTCAAGAAGCAGATTAGTGTGATGGGAGGTTCTGGGGGACACGTTCCCCCTTCTGGTGCAGGTGGTGGAACCAGTCTTCAGTGACCTCTGAAATAATCGTGTCCAGTTGTAGCAGATGCCCAGAGAAGGTGAGTGACTTGCCCAGTGTCACACAGCCAAACCCCAATCAGGAGCCAGGACGCCCAGCCCAGTGCCCACTCCACACATCTTGCCGCCTACCTGGTAGGCTCTGTGTGCACTGACCTCTCCCAATCTGCCTCTCCCACCCTGCCCCCCTAAGTCCATGGGGGCACCCAGGGGTGACAGAGACCCAGGGGGGAGGCTAGCTAGACCTGCAGTCCTGCTTCACTGACCAATCCCTGGCCAAGCCCAGACCTCCAGCCTGGGGGACAGGATGGTGCCAGCAGCTTCCCCGCCCAGGTCTGGATGGCTCCGCCCTGCAGAGACAGCCCAGGGGGTGGGCCAAGGGGAGGGCTGGGAGGCCGGGCAGCTCCAGGGCCGGTGGCCTTGAGGGCAGAGGTCCCAGCTGCCTGGCTTGACACAGAGTCTTCACCTTGTGCTTCTGTGGCCTCATCTACAGGGAAAAGGGGGGCAGAGGCATCATGATGCGGAGCCCCGGCTCTGGGTCCCCACCCCACCCAGCCCGGCCCAGCTCCTTCCGGCTCCACCAGTTCCTCCAGCACCTCTTCAGGGGAGGCCAGGGGCCTACGAACCCACCACAGAGGTAGGGAAACGGAGGCAGAGGAGCCGGCCCGGGGCCGCGTCCCCACTGGGGACAGCTGGCTCTCACAGAGACGCCTTCCCTCCCTCCAGGTGGGAGCTGCTGACCTGCTGAGCGGCACCTTCCCGGTGGGCGGCTAACAGCCCTGCACACGAGGTGGCCATGGAGAGAGGTGGCAGCACAGACGGAGCCGAGGGCAGGAGACACAGGAAGCAGAGTCACTGGCTGGGCCCAGGCTCGTGGGCCCAAGCCCTCCTGGCCTCTGGGTCCCCTGAGAACCCCACCCCAACTAGTCCCCTCCCGGCGGGATGTCCCCCAGGGTGGGCCTCATACCAGCTGCGGCAGGTGCTGCTCAGACGTTTCCAGCTGGATCTTGATCTCGGGACACGCAGGGTCCCCCGACTTGCCGGCGTCTGGGTGGGGTGACCGTGAGGGGCCTGGGGAGGGGGGCAGGAGGGAGCCACCTCACTGGCCGCGGGGAGGCACCAGGGAGACGGGGCATGGGTGGGCGGTCGGCACCGGTGCTGCCCCACACCGCCAAGTCCCTCCCTGAGGGACCCCCACCCCTAATCCACCCCCACTGTCCTCGGAGGCTGATCCAGGAAGCTACCGGCCTCCAATCCGTGTCGGGATAGTCACATGCCCACCACCTGGGGCAGGGGAACGCACCCACCCTCTGTTCCCCACCCCCACGAGTGGTCCTGCCCGGGGGCTGCCCGGCCTGGTACCTGGGGAGCTGCCCCCGCTGGTCGTACTGACGCTGTCCTCCAGCCACGTGCTGTAGAGGAACGAGTCCCGCTTGTGGGGTGTCCCTGAGGAGGAGACGCTGTCCTGGGGACAAGGGGAGGAAGGTCAGCCCCATGGGCAAGAGTGACAGGGAACTGGGGCAGGGGCAGCAATGTCGGCCCCTGGGGAGCCACCGGCCAGGCCTGGGCCGCCCTCTCCACGCACGGACTTCTCCACCAGGCCACGGCACGAAGCAGGAAGCAGCCGGTCCTGGGGTCTAGGAGGCACGCCAGGCCCACGGGACCCCACAGGGGACCCCGGACTGCCTGGCTCCCCGCAGCCCCTGGAGCAGGGCCAGCAAGGCACAGGGGGCCGCTAACGGGGGGCTGGAGAAGGGGGGGGCAGCCCAGGGGCTGTGAGGCCGGGGCTGCCAGCCATGGGGCCCTGGGAGGGAACAGGGTGCCGGGAGGAGGCCACCCAGGCGGGGACGGCCCGAGTCAGCAGGGCCTCGCGGGAAGAGGGCTCCAGGGAGAAGTGGCAGGGCACGGCTGGCAGTGGCCCGCCCGGCACGTGTGGGGGCTGCGGAACAGCCTGGAAGGTGTGAGGTGGTGAGAGAGGGGCAGGAGGCCAGCCACCAACCGCGCAGGCGGGGCTCCCGGGCGGCACTGGGCGGCCAGCCCTGCCCTCTGAGCTAGGTCCCCTGATCACATCTCGGCCACGTGCTCATGCTTCTGCCCTGAGCATCTCCAGGGTCCCCCTCCTGTCCCCTCCCATGGCGGCAGAGCACCCAGCCCCGGCGTCTCACCAGGCCCGTGTCCTCCCCGTCCCCGCCCTCCGTCTCCTCCACCACGCTGGCGAAGCTGCTGGCGCTGGACGAGGAGCGGGAGAAGTCCTTCAGAGCGTCTGCTCTCTGGGCTGCGGTCTCCGCCCTGGCACAAAAGCCCCCGTTAGCCACACCCACCGGAGCAGGCTGGTCACTGCGGCACAGGGAGGCCCCACCTGGAGCCGGCCAAGTGCCTCAGTGGCCTCCGAGAGAGCTCCTGGGCCCCGGGCCTCCCAGTGCAGCCCCCAACTGTCCTTCCTGGTGCATGGAGCTGACCAGGTCCCCCCGGCTCCACGTCAGTCTCATGGCTCACCAGTGTCCCCGGACAGCCCCACGCCTGGACTTGGTGTTCGATGGCAGTAGTGCTTAACTGTCACACGGCCACACACAGCATGCTCACAGGGCAGGCGTGGACCAGCACGGTCACCCAAGCTCCCTCGGCTAGACCCATCTCCAGATGAGGAGAGGCCGTGGGGGGGCGTGTGGCTGGGGGACAGCGACCTGGGCCCAGGCACCACGGCCTACTCCCCGACCCTTGCTGCCTGTTGTCCCGGGTCCCCGGCCTGGAGTCTCACTCCTTGGCTCAGACCCCAGGGAATCTGACTCCCAGACATAGCCTCTGGCCGGCTCGCCTGGTCTGGCTCCTGCCACTCCTCTTGAGCCAGCAGAACCCAGCCCAGAGGGACTCAGCCTGTGCACAGGGAGAGAGCAGCCCCCTCTGGCCTCCCTGCTCCTGGGCCTGTCCCGCCAGCCCCTGCTCCAGACAGCACCCTGGACGGGGCTCTCTCACGAGAATCTTCTAAAGGCTCCTATTCCTCTCAGATCAGATTCAAAGCTCTCATTCAGGCTTAGCCCTCTGCCCTCGTTCCTGTCACCCAGCACAGCCCCTCACTTGCTTGGCTCCAGCTGCATACTACCCTTCCTTGCAGGTATCCAGCATGCCTCAGGGCCTTTGCACTTGCTGGGCTCCTCGCTGGAGACCCTCTTCTCTCCGTCAGGCAGGCCAGACCTAGCCAGGCAGACTCCTTGCTCCACTCTCAATTCAGATGCCACCCCTGGGAGAGGTCTCCCCTGGAGACCCACAGAGAACACTACGACCCCAGCCATGATGGAGACCACACCCACTGACTGGGCTGTCTGGAACGGCTTGTTACACCTTGCCGAGGTGGGGGCTGGCGCCACAGGGTGCTCAGTGGGTGTGTCAGAGGGTGCCCAGGCCTCCCTGATGCCTCGTGGCAGTGTCGGGCTCCTGGGCAGCCCAAGGCCCAGGATGTGAAAGGGCCACCCCCAAGCCCCGGCTTGGCGGCCAGAGCCCAACCTGTTCTTGGTGGTGGGCATCTCCGGGGAGCTCTGGGTGGACGAGTTCTCCGACTTGGGCTCCTGGGAGACATGCCCGCTGTCCGGGGTCTTCTGGCCAGCCGGAGGGCTCTCCCTGCGGGGCACACGGGGGCAGCGGGGGGGTTCAGCGCCAGGCCTGGCATTGGGGTAGAACGAGGCCCAGGCGGTGAGGGGGGTCAGAGCGCCTCCTGCCTTCACCCACCCCCTTCCAGGGCCACGTCATCCCGCGCACACCGTGGCCAGCGATGGGGAAGGCACCGTGCAGCGCCACACAACAGGACATCTCCCAAGTTCTCCTCGACATGGGAGGGAGCATAATGGTCCCCGTGACAGATAGGGAAACTGGGCCTGAGAGATGGAAAGGGACCGGCCAGCTCCAACCTGGCAGTGCCAACACCTGAACCTGGGCTTTATAGCATTCTGAACGTTGGTGGCAGTGAGGACAGTGTTGGCTCCATTCTTGGAATGCTCTTGGTTCCCCTAACCCCGCTTCATAGTCACAGCATGGAACCCTCACAGCAGCCCCCTGCTATTGGCTGTTTTCTTATCCCAGTTTTTCAGATTAGAATCATGAAGTTCAGAGAAGTACAGTGACTTGCCCTAGGTCACACAGCCCCGGGATAGTGGAAACAGGTTCATACCAGCAGATTCTCTGCTGTCCTGGGGCAGCTCTGCTGCTAACAAGGTTTTGCGGCCTACACAGCCCACAGGCATGCACAAGGCCCCACCCACCCGTGCCTGCCCAGACCAGTGCCGGCCCCTCTCACACCTAGGCAGCAGTGGAAAACCCAGGTGCTGGTCCCAGACAGGGCTCAATCCCAGCTGCCCTGTGCTGGCCCTGTGATCTGGGTGAGCCCCTTGACCCTCTGACCTACAGCCTCCTGATCTGCAGGGCGCGGGCCTCCAGGGAGCCGGTATGCTGCCCAGGTCACGGAGGCACTTCCTGTGGCACCTGTTTGCCACCGGGCAGGGGTCAGAGCAGCTCAGGGGACAGGGCGGTCCTGCTGCGCCACCCACCTCTTCTCCTGCACCTCCTGGATGTTCTCGATCCCGATGGCGCTGCTGCGGCGGGAGCCAAACGGGCCCGACTTCTTCCTTGTGGGGCTCTTCCCAGGGACAATCAGTGACTGTGGGGAGAGGCCCCAACTCAGTGCCCACCTGCCCTGGGAGCCCCAGGGCCCCCCGCTTCCCCCTGGGCCCTGCAGCCCACCCTCACCCCCCTGAAGCAGAGGTAATGAGCAAAAAAGGAGAGAAGACGTGCGTTCGGAGGCAGCCCCTAGTTCAGACAGGAAAACAGGCCCAGAGAGGGCCAGGGCCTCTCTGCGTCCACACAGCAGGGATCCTGGTTCAGGAGAAGGGCAGGGACCTGAGGGGCTGGGGCAGCCATGCTGGGCGGGGAGGGGAGGGGACCAAGTCATCAGAATGGCCACTGTCCTGCTCCCTGGGCTTCAAGGGACCTACAGCTCGGGGACAGGTGGTGACTGTGAGTAGCAACCCCTGCCCCCCAGAGAGGCTCTGGCCCAGCAGCTGAAAGACCCCATCCGCACACACCACAGGGCAGGCAGGAGGTGGCCCTGAGGCACGGAGGGCGGGACCCCCCAGGGCAGCTGGTGGTGGAGCGGGTCAGGGCGGGGGAGGCGCGGCACTCCATGCAGAACCAGCGATATTGGGGGACGTGCATCTGGCAGAGGGGCCTGGGCACCAGACCCCGGCAGGGACTGGGCAGAGCCAGGAGCCCCTGGAAAGGGCCCCTGGCTCTGGCCCAGGTGCCAGCCCCCAGAGAGGTGTTGAGTGCCCTCAGCGCTGCTGGCATCCCGTCCCGCACGCCCTTGGGCCTGTCCCAGGGAAAGGGGGCAATGTCCCCAATATGGCCTCCGTCCCGAGAGTGAGCAGTGGACAGCGCGTGCAGGCAGCCTCCAGAGCCGCGGCCCGCGGGCGACAACCTCCTCCACGGTTCCTATGCCTATGGCACTGCCCCGGCGTCCGAATCTACTCGCGCTTTTCCCAGGAATAAGCAATGACTGGCAAGCAGCAGAGGGCGGGGCAGAGAAGGCGAGGGAGGGGACAGAGAGCAAAGGGGAGAGCGAGGTGGGACAGAGACAGGGAGGCACGAGGCGGAGGAGACAGAAAGAGATGGGGCCCAGGGGAGGGGGCAGAGCAGCAGGACAGAGATGGCCCAGGGAGCGAGGGGCAGAGACCAATGGGAGAAGGCAGGGGTGAGGGGAGAGGGAGGGCGTGAGGAGTGGGCAAGGGAGGGGAGAGGAGCAAAGGACAACGGGCAAGAGAAGGAAGAGGCGGGGAGGCAGGGAGGCCGAGGGAACAGGAAAGAGGGGAGACGGAAGAAAAACAGAGACAAGAAAGTGGAGGGAGAGGAAGTAACATGAAGAGAAGAGAGTTGTGCAAAAACAAAAACAGAAATGGGTCTGATTACTGCCATGGTGGGTGCCGCTGGCCTGTCCCTGTCCCCGGGGTCCCTCGGAGGCCACCCACAGGAGGCTGGGCCACTCCAATAGGGAGGAAGGGAGTGGCTGGAGAACCTGGGTTGGGGGAGGTTGGGCCACTTCCTCGGATGACAGTGGTGAGCTTGGTGACTCTTGGGCAGCAGAGGCCTTACCTAGCTCCCCAGCTAGATCAGCCCACAGGGCAGGTGCGGGTGGGCCCTGCCACACAACAGCCTCGAAGCACTGAGCACAGGGCTTGGCATGCAGAAGACAGGGGCAGGTGGGTGGATGGGTGGGTAAATGAATGGGAAAAGGAGTGGGTGGACGGATAGGTAGGTAGAGGAGTGGACTGGTGGGTGGGTGAATGGGTGCGTGGACAGATATGTAGACAGGTGGGTAGAGGAGTGGTGGATGGGTGGGTGGGTGAATAGATGGGTGGATGGGTGGGTGGGTATGTAGACAGGTGGATGGGTGGATGGGTGGAGGGATGGACAGATAGATGGATGGGAGGGTTAACAGGAGGAGGGGTGGATGGATGGATGGAGTGTGGAGAGGTGTGAGAGCAGTGAGTGCAGTGTCCCGGGAGGCCAGGAGGTGGCGCAAAGCAGCTAGGCCCCCACGCAGACAAGTTTCTCCTGCCCACAGCACTCCCCGGAGTGAGGGGCCAGCTCTCACAGGGTCTGGCAGACAGTCAGGAGGGGCTCCCTCAGGAGGCGTCCACACAGAAGTCCAGTTCCTGACACACAATAGGTAGCCACAGCCACAGAGGCCCAGGCTGCTGCAGACACACAGTAGGAGGTGCCACAGAGGAAATGCCCACATAGCAGCCGGCTTTCTGACACACAGTAGGTGTTCACTGATATCCCAGGCTCTGTACACATCATATGCTCACACAACAGCCCAGGTCCTGACACACAATAGGTGCTCACACACCAGCCCAGGGCTGGCCACACAAACTCAGGACCAGGCCCACATGGGTGCTCACAGAGTGCATGTCTACACAGCAACGCAGGTCCTGACACACAGTGGGTGCCCACAGCCTGACACACATTAGGTGCTCCCAGAAACCCCAGGCTGGACAGTAGGTGCCCACACAGCAGCCCAGTTCCCAGCACACACAGACAGTAGGTACTCAATAAGGATGGGACACAGACTGCCCAGGAGCTGACCTGCAGAAAGTCACACCTAAATAAAGGGCCAAAGAGCTGGGGAAGGGGCTGCAGGCTCTTAGCACCCAGGTCCTGGCAGGAGCACTTGACCCCCGTGGAAAGCAGTGGTTAGACCAAGTCCAGAGCCCAGGGTGGGCATGTGGACAGCAAGGCCAGGGAGCGAGGTGGGCCAGACTTCAGGAGGTGGGGGCACTGAGGGCCCTGGGAGGGGCGGGGAGGGTGGGGACACTCACTATTCCAGCAGCCTTGGCCAGGTCAGGGTTGTTGGGTGCAAAGCTCCCACTGTGGCTGGTGGACACGGTGTTGGGCTTCTTGTTGCTTAGTCCCATGGCATCCATGGACTGGCTCCGGCTCCGGATGACCCGCTGCGAAGGCGAGATGGGTGTGGAGGAGGCATGGGGAAGCCCAGGCATCTAGTCCTTCCCTATTAATACCACCCTGGTGACCCAGGAAGTCCCATCCCATCTCCTTGTGAGTTCTAGGTGTCTTTATATGCCACCCAAGAGGCAGGTACGCACAGTGCATAAGAGTAGTTTGGCCTGGCTCTGTCACCAGCTTGCTGGGCAGCCTTGGGCATGTCACACTACCTCTCTGAGCCGCACAGGCTGCTGTGTGCTGGGTCTCAGGCAGTTGTAGGAACAGGAGAAATGCTGAGTCATGATCAAATGTGCACAGAACCCTCCAGAAACCTGTTTCTTGCCCTTTTTTTTTTGGGGGGGGGGGGTCTGAGATCTCCTTTCTCCTTCCTTCCTCCCTCCCTTCTTGTGTGCTCCCTGGGGGACCAGATGCTTCACATTCACCCTGCTGCTGAGTCCCCCCACAGGGTGCTGA
The DNA here is from genome assembly GCF_045843805.1 of Urocitellus parryii. Classification (NCBI taxonomy): domain Eukaryota; kingdom Metazoa; phylum Chordata; class Mammalia; order Rodentia; family Sciuridae; genus Urocitellus; species Urocitellus parryii. The sequence continues at coordinate 13,128,297 of NC_135541.1, forward strand.
TCCTCATGCCCACTTTACAGGTGATGAGATAGGAAGAGGTGAGCTAGAACCCATCTGCCAAATCCTATGCCCTTGACTGTGGACTCTGAGAAACTCCCTGACCTAATCTAGGTCTGGCGTCTTCCTGATGTGAGACCACTGGAATCCTTCTCAAAGAAACCACTCCAAACCCATGTTCACCCCCGTTTCCTGCCTCCAGCGGGCAGAGGCAGGGCGGCTCCTTCCGGGTCACTGGGCTATCCCTGTATACAAACCCACAGCCTGGTGGCCTGCCCGAGGGTAAGGGTACAGCTCAACTACCTGGCTGGGCACCCAGAGGAGAGACAGTCCTCTGTGGGTGGAGGAGATGGTAGCAAAGAGGCCACTGCCTAGGTCCCTGCTGCCCAAGCCCCTCCAGGGGTGGGGGAACCTCCTCTGCTTCTCACTTGGACACTCATGCTGAGGCAGCGGAGCAGTCTTGCATTTTGCTTTTTAACTTATATCGTGCCAACCTGACTGCCTTACAAGTAGCTACAGTGGTCTGAGGTGGTTTCCCATGACCCAAGTCCACGGAGAAAGAAGCTGAGGCTCAGAAAACGCCTGTGCTGGTAAGGGGCAGAGCTGGGTCTGACCCCTGGGAACCTGTTCTCTCAACACTGAACCCAACCAGGGGTAGCCACCGTGGGTCCCACGGGTCAGGTCCCTCTTCAACAGGTACAGGCTCACAAACCCCTCCTAGGACCTCTATTTCTTCCTCTGGGTCAAGACAGAGGTCTCTTCTCTGCTGGCAGACCCTGGCAGCCACAGCCCAGGACACCAGCAGCACCAGGCTGCCACCCCAGGGACTTCGACCTTCAGCTGACTTCCCAGAGGTACTCTGCCCCCAGGCCTCAGCCTCACCTCCGGCCACTACCTCCTCCCCTAGTCACTGTCCCCGCTTACACTCTCCCCCCAGCCTGGTACTACCCAAGGCCCAGGTACCTCCCAGCTCACCTAGACGGTAGGCACCCGGCCCCGCCCCCAACGGGGAGCCCGCCTCTAGCCCCGCCCACGCCCAGCTAGCTCTTCTAGCCACGCCCCACGCCGGCCCTCGCCCCGCCCCGACTCCACCCCAGCCCCGCCCTGCGCCGGCTCCCCGCTCGGGCCATCCGGACCCTCCACCTTGAAAGACTCGAAGAAGCCGCCCCCGCCGCCGCCGTTCTCCATCTTGTCCTCGTCGCCGCCCAGGCCCATCATGGACTGGCTGTGGATGTGCAGCTCCTCGTAGAGCGTCTCTAGCAGGGCGGCGCGCGTCCGCTCCTGCGGGCCGGAGAGCCCCGGTGACCCGCCCCGTCCTCCCGCAGTTCCAATCCTGGTCCCCTCCCGAGCGCCGGCCACCTTCTCAGAGTGAGGGGGGTGCGGGGGGGGGGGGTCCTGGACCCCGGAGCCGCGCTGGCTCCCTCCTTCCCTCCACAGGTCAGGCAGCCCCCAGGACCCTCCCGTCCCGGCCCCCTCTTCTCTGCCCACCTGGGGCCCCGGACAGGGCCCTCCTGCTTCCTCCCACCCAGGTAGCCCCCAGGGCCAGGGTCTGAAGGAGCCTTTTCCCTCCCTACAGCCGGCTGAGATTCTAGACTAGGAAAGGGAAGAAGGGGCTCAGCCCCCAAAGCCCATCCTCACCTCCAGTTTGGCAAACTTCTCGGCCTTGTAGCACGCGTATTCAGCATTGATCAGCTTCGTCAGCAAAAATTCCTGGAACTCAGGCCCCTGGGAGCCCCCAGTGCCGAGGAGATGGGGAAGGGGGTGGGGTGGTAAATGAACGGGAAGGGCCTGCTGAGCCTGTGAGGCAGGGGCTGGAGCTCCTGCGCTGTGCCTGGCCTGGGTCACCCTGGGCACTCCTAGAAGGGCATCTCCTTGGCTCAGCCCCCAGCCCAGGCACTAAGGGTCATCCACCCCCTCGGGAGAGCAACCTCCACAGGTTTTAGGGCCTGGGGTAACCTGGGGATGAAGCCAAGGTCTGCAGTGTGGCTTCTGAAAGGTCACAGAGACATGTGCCCTCTTCCCAAATATTTTAGAGGAAAGATTGAACTTTCAGAAAGAATAAGACTGAGGAAAGGCCAAGGTCTGCTATGAAAATGGCAGTCATATCATTTACTCCATGACCTTCGGGGGGCAGCGGGGGGGGGGGGGGGGAGACCCAATTCTTATCAAGATCAAGAGAAAAGCCAGATCCCAGGTGCAGGGTTAGGGTGTCCCAGCTGCCCCGGCTTCAGAACCTCATGAGGCAGAACCTGAGCCTCCCAAGACCCTCCCCTTTAGTCCTGCTCTGCACACCACAGGGTTGGGACAGTCTCTCTCACCTTCCTAAACACCGCAGGGTCCGGAAGGGGGGGCCCAAAGAAGGGCACATCATCCCTTGCCGTGACCGAGACCTGAAAGAGAAGGGGCAGTTCTCCTTGTGGATGGGGCGGCCTGTTCCACCCCACACCAGCCAGAAGTCCCTCATTCCCTTCCCCTCCTGCCCCTGGGTGCAGGAGGCTCTGATCGCTGAGTGGAGAATCCTCTTGGCATTTCAGCTCCTCCATCCTTGGCCCTGAATTTGAGGGGTGGGGCTGGCCAGGGGACCTCAGATCATTGGGAGGAGGCTAAAGGAGGCAGAGGGCTTGGCAGCAGGCAGGAGGTAGGGGAGGGAGGAGTCTCTCTGAGGAGTGAAGGGTGTGGGGGGTCCTCCCTGGCCTCTGCCTACAGTGGGAAGGACCGAGACAGGTGTGCTGGGGGGCTGAGCTGTGGCAGGGCCCTTGCTAGTGCCCCTGGAGAGCTCTGAGACCACCTACCTTATAGAGCGGGCCATCAGGGCCCCCACCCTCAGCCTGCACCACCACATAGGCGTGCAGGAAGTTGGATGCGATCATGTCGGGCACAAAGGGCGTGTTCTCATCCTGGAAGACCACAGCGACGATGTCGTTCCCGATGTGTCTCTTCCGCTGCAACTGAGCACAGGGCCACAGGACTTACAGCCTGCCCCTGGGGGGTGGGGGTGACCAAAGGGGTGGGGGGGGTTTGGGGTAGGCAGAGAGCACATCTTAGGATTTGCTTGCCCCCCGCTCAAAAATAAATATTGAACACTTGTCTTTGAATTATTTTAGTTGTCTTGGAAACCTGTGGCAGGTGAGAAAATCGAGACCAAGAGAGAAGTGATTTGCAAGGACCTACAATGAGCTCAGAGACCTGGATCCAAATCCTGGTTTCCAGGCCCTTCCTCTCAAATCTTCTCCTATCTAAATGCCCCCAAATGTGACCCTCTATTAAATAAACAAGTTCTACTCCACGTATATTCATGTTGCTCAAAAGAACAGATGGTCTTATGAAAAGAGAAGAAAAGAAAAAGCCACCAAGAACAGGGGAAAGTGTATTTCCATTTTTCTCAAGTACCCTTTAGCACCCTGGGCTGGGTAAGTGGGGTAAGGCAGATGGCCTAAGGCAGCTCGGGTCAAGGTGACACATGGTGCCTGCGCCTCCTGGACTCCAGGACTTTGCAGAAGCTGGTCTGAAGTATTCCGAACTCCTGCCAGCTCCTTTGCAGCCTGTCTTGAAAGTTCTTCCTTACCCCGGATCGGCCAGACCTCAGTGCCACCACCTGACCCCATAATGCCCCTCACTTCTCACAAAAATCCTAGCTCACCTTTTTGGCTCTTGCTATGTATCAGAACCTATCCCTGTGTGTCCCTCCTCCACTCTCACCCACGAGGTCGCGCCATTACTATCCCCACTTCACAGAATGAAGTGAAGGTTTCCCAGGGCCCTCTGTTGGAGGAACTGGATGATTTCCGTGCCTGTATCCCAGGGCCCAGCACCAAGCCTGGCGTGGTAGATGCTGAACAGAGGTGGGTGGGGGCACAGGTGGACAGTGAGAGGCAGGTGGTTGGGTGCCAGGCTACCTGCTGGGCGTCCCCTTCTGTGTAGGGCAGCTTGGTGGACACGTGAAACATGATCTCCTTGTTGCGGAAGTTGCAGTACACAGACTCGGTCCCCGTCTGCCCATGGGTCACGTCCAGGCCTCCTCGGAACCTGCCCCCGGGCCCCCCCAGGCCACGGCTCAGTCTCAGCCCCGGCCAGGCCTCCATGGGGCCAGGACGGGGGCTCCCTCCCTGCCCAGATGCCCGCGTCGGCTCAGCTGCGCATGTCCACCCCAGCACTCACCCCTTGAAGTCCTGCAGTTTGACCTTCTGACCCAGGAACTCCAGGAACTCCACGAAGGCTGGGCTCTCCTCGTTGGTACTGAAGAGTTCTTCCTCTGAGGTCTGGGAACCAACCACAGGGGCCATGGTCACCGTGCTGGGTCTGAGCTGCCCCGCCCCCAGCCCCACTCACTCCCGGTGGGGGACAGTCCCCTGGCAGGTCTGAGGTGCCAGACGGAGGGCAGGGGGTGGGGGCAGATGGGAGGCACACACCTGCCCGAGCTTCTGATAAATGACTCCGAACTTGAAGTTATTGCTGATGACATGCTCATCAAAGGTGACGATGAGCCTGGAAGCCTGCAGGGCACGGGGGGACCGTGGTGACTGGACTGCACTTACAAGTTACCCTTCTCTGAGCAGCACGTGTCCAGTGCCACACCTGGCACCATATGTAACAGTCTCAGCAAGCCCACAGGGACCCTCAGGCTGCCCTGGGCTTCAGAGAGCTTTGGCAATGTGTCTCCAGCCAGCAGCCTGCAAGTGTGTGCAGGGCGGGACTTGACCCCGCTCTGCTGGGTGCCTGGGCTTTGCTATGAGCCCCCCAGCCTGTCCCGGACAAAGATGCCCCACTCTACGCCAGAACGCCCACCTGCTCCCTGGGTACCCTGCAAACCCGCCTCATCCTTCTAGAATGGCCAAGTCCCACCGGCGGCGGATTGTGAGGCCTTCAGCAGCCCCTCCCCACCCTGGGCCTCAGTTCCCCTTCCATAGTCGGGAGGTGGGACCTGATTTCTGAGACCTCATCCATCCTTCGGGACACCTTTCCTAGACCATGACACCCCGCAGGACCTCACCCTGCTCCGGGATCCAGTCAGGACCCAGGGTTTACATGTCTTCAAGTCCCACCTCTTCCAGGAAGCCCCACGGCTGGCTGCAAACAGAAGCCTCTGTCCCTATCCCCACATGGCCACAGCACCTGGAACTAGCAGGCCCAGTGGGAGAGCAGCTGCTTGGACGGCAGCATCTCCACAGGTGACCATGACCCCTCTGGGGTCAGAAGTCAAGGCCAGTGGTAGTCTGGAGACCAGCTGCCCTTAGGAGGGTCCCCAGACAGCACTGAGAGTTTCCCAACATGAGTGAGACCTGCCTCCAAGGCAACCCTCAATTCAAATGAGGCCTTCCGTATCTGCTGTGCATCCTTAGGTAAGACCCAGAGCTCTCTGTGCTTTCTGTTCTGCAAACTGTGGACTTTGCAGAGAAGACACGAGGATCAAATGAGGAGACTTAAGGGAAATGGCCAGCACACAGCAGGTCCCCAATAAATGCTCAGCTCCGGGGCACCCGCCCTCAGTGATCAGGGCCCAGGTCCTGTCATACCTTGGGGTAGAGCACAGGGTAGAATCGATCCACATTGACGTCTTCACACACCAGCTGCAGGAGGCAACAGGGAGGGGCGTGAGGTGTGGCCAGGCAGGAGGGAGAGGGCCTCCTGGCCTCTCTGGCCAGCTCTGGGAGGACAGCAGCAAAAGGGAGAGGGAAGGGTGTTCTGGGAACAACTGAGGCTGAAGCAGGACCAGGGCTCATGGCTATTCAGAACTGGACTTGGAAACTGGGGCCCCCGATATCTGAGGGTGCTGCGAAGAGTGCCACAGGCAGCACGAAGACCCTGCGGGAGCAGATGGGAAGCAGGAGTGCAGGGGGGCTGCGGCACTCGGAGCAGAAGCCGAGGGAGTGCTGGGGCCCAGCCGCCGCCCAGCCCTGTGTCCCCCCGGGCAGGGGCCAGACACAGGAGGCCTGGGAGCGAGGCCTTACCTTTGCCATCTGGACCACGTTAGGGAACTCCGTGAGGCAGGAGATGGGGATGACATCGTGGTATGTCCGGCACTTGGTCCTGGGAGGAGAAAGCCCACGGTGAAGGGCTGGGCAGTGCGGGGAGCCGTCCAGCCTCCACACCAAGGCCAGAGAGGACAGACTTCAGGGAGGACCACAGGCAACGATGGCACCAGGCCTGGCTGGGGCACTCACTTGCTGTGTGACCTCCAGCAAATCCTGCCCTTCTCTGGGCCTCAATTAGAAGAGTGGATAAAATGAGATGGGCTCTTGTAGACCCCCATCTTCCCTGCTGTCCTGGGGTCCCTCACACTGTCCTCACCTGAGCAGCAGCCGCAGGTGCTCTTGATCCCCAATGACATCATACTTGAGTGAGAAGACCAGGTGGCCGAGGGCAGTGTCCAGTGAGTAGTAGTTGAAGTGCTCCTGTGGCGGGGGAGGGGGGGAGTGGGCGAGGCTGAGCTGGAAGCTTCTGGAAACCAGAAGCCAACTTGCCCCCAGATGGGTCCCTCACCAAGCAGCAAGTGTTGTGGCCAGTAGCCGGCTCCACTTCAGACAGATCTGTCACTAGCTGGGTCACCTCACCTCTGTGCCTCACCTTCCTAATATATAAAGTGGGAATGATGCCACCTACCTGGATCAGGTGGCAGGGACTGAAAGCGATGCCACCTGGCAAAGACACAGTGTTCGGAGCATCTGTAGTGACTTTTGCTCTCTGGCTCCGCACCAAAGTCGGGCCACACTGCCCATGCATGCCTGTCACCGGCCCTTGCCTTTCTTGGGGATGCACACAATAGGTGCTCAGTAAGAAAAAGCCAACTAGCATTAGCACGGCCCTGGGTTCCAGCCAACTAGCTGATTGCCCGACCTGCGGCTCTGTGGCTCTGTGGCCCCGGCCAGGACCCATGGGAAACAGGAAGTGGACCATCTCACAACATACATGGCAGCTGACCAGGTGGGTCCCACCCTCCTGCCTCCTGAAAAGAGGGATCGGCAGGGAAAGACACCCCAGAGGGCATGAGGGGTGGCGGCTTCGGGTGACACCAGAAGGGAGCTGGCTGACGGCTCCAGGTGGAGAAGTCGGAAACCAAGCCACCCCAGCCTGGCTCCCGGCTCCCTGCCAGTCCCAGCCCTGGGTGGAGCCGGCAGCCCAGCCACACCCACCCGGGGATCAACCTGGAAGTGAATCCTGTTTCTACATGAACCCTGGTGTTCAGCAGCCCCGTGGGGAAAGGGGGACAGGGGATTGGCCCCACAGATCTGCAGTTCAGGGACAAACGAGTGGACAGGGGCAGGGCGTCCACCCAGCACTGCCTTGCCCCGAGGAGCAGAAACCCCCAAATGCTCAGCACTGTCCCCTGAGGAGTGGCAGGCACCTGCAAGAAGGCCAGTGGCTGGGGAGTTTCTTTGGACACCTGCCTCCCAAGCCCAGAGGAGCCCAAGGGACACAGTGAAGGATGGACTCAGGGCCCAGGACAGCAATGCCCACAGTCACCCTCACCTCCTTCCTCACTCAGAACAGGCTCAGTGCCCGCACACCGGGCTGCTTCCCGAGGCACCCCATCTGGAGTCTGGAGCCCCGTCCCCTGTCCTGCTGACCTAAGCCCAGTCTCTGTGCCTCTGACTGCCACCTGTACCTCTTCAAATCCCGCTGTGCTCAAGGCCCTGCACCACCATCTGCGGCTCCTCACTGCTTTGGCAACCTCTCCCGAGTGCCAACGTCTGCTCTTCCCTGGATCCCGCCTCTGCCAGACCCAGCCAAGAGCCTCTGGCGGAGGCCACCTCTGGCCGAGGCCACCTGGGGTGCAGTTCTCTCCACCCACAGGGCTCAGTGGAAGACAAATCCCTCTGCGCTGCTCTGCATTTGTCCCAGGCGATGGCTCCTGAGCCCCGCCTGCTGGGTGCACCCTCCTCCAACCCAGACAGTTTACACCCGTGTTTCCCAGGGTCAGGCAGGTGTCCTGGGCCCAGGCTGAGGTCACGCAGCTTCTCAATCCCCCCAAAGGGCCAGCCCCTCCTCCGGGATGGAGGATAAAGAGAAGGACACACACTGCTAGGAGCCCAGTCCTCGGCAGTGCGGCTGCAACCTTGACCAAGTCACTTCACCTCTCTGAGTTTCAATTACCTCTTCTGTAAAAACGGGATGATCTTGACCTCACAGAGGGATGAGGAAGAGGTAATAACAGCTGTGGCTAATTGCTTATTTACTATGCGACACGCATGGTTCTATCTGCCTTCTCTGGCAGCACCAAGGAGTAAACCCCAGGGCAGCTCTACCACAGAGCTACCTCCCCAGCCCTTTTTATTTTGAGACAGGATCTTACTAAGTTCCCCAAGCTGGCCTCGAACTTACAGTCCTCCTGCCTCGGCCTCCCAAGGGGCTGAATTTACAGGTGTGTGCCATCACACCTGGCTCTATATGTTTTAAATGTACTTTTATTATCCCTGTTTTTATAGACAAGGAAACAGACTCCAGAAGGCTAAATAACTCGCCCAAGACGACACCATCAACAGAGGGAAGAGCCTGGGCCAGGAGGCTCCACACCTAGGGTGTGCTCCAACGTTCTGTCTGTGACCCCGCATGCAGCAGCACCGCTGTGGAGCCTGACTGGCAGGAGGCCCGAGCAGGGGACCACCCCTCCGGTCCCCATGGCTCCACCCAGCAACTCTCAAGAACACCGTGAGTGTCACTCTGACAAGCTCTTGCTGGCAGGGTCCCTGCTCTGCAGCTGTGGTCAATCCAGGCCCAGCCATCACGTGACACTGTCCTCCCAGCCCCACCCCAAGCTGCTCAAGGGCGGGCCGAGCCTGTTTTGTTTGCTGCCTTCTGCAAGGTGAGAGCAGCGCCCGGCACACAGCTGGAGCTCATTATTTGCTCACCTGAGGAGCGCTTACTTTGTTCCAGATGCCACTCAAACCACCTTATAAGCATGGTCTGTTGAAACCTCACAACAGCCTCGTGAGGTGGGTGTCATTATCCCCATTTTTACAGACAGACTCTGAGGCACACGGAAGCTAAGCAGCTCGCCCCGTGCCTGGGCAGCAGGTGGCAGAGCCGGGGCCCACCCCCTGGTATCTCTCCTGTTAACCGCCATGTCATCCCACCTCCTTTTGCAATAGATGTTTGTGGAATGGATGAATAACCCCACACGCATGCTCCCTGAGACTCAGGACTCTGGGACTGTCACCCAGCCCCATCACGAGGGCGCTCTTCCTGGGCCCATCCTCCCGTGAGGCTGGATTGTGACAACCCCAGCCAAACCCCAATACCAGCTGGCCACCCACCTTGCCGAGAAAGTGCTTCCGGTAGACGCGGGCAGTGGGGTTACACTCCAGCTTCACCTTGGTGGTGGGTGACTGCAGTGGCTCTGTCTCGGGGATGCTGGTGATTTCGTGGTTGGTGCCCTCGATCCAATAGCCCCCAAACTGGGGCAGCAGGATGAGAGGGAAGGGCCCTTCTCGCCCCAGGACCTGAAGAGGGACTCAGCTGAGAGCCACCCACACAGCACCTTGATGGGGGCCTCAGGACACTCCCCAGCTCAGACTTGGGCCCCTTCTGTCATGGCAAAGGAATACTACGGACCGGCCAGAGCTGGGTGGACTCCAGGGTGCACATCCACCCTCTCTGGGTACCTGCTCCAGCCCTTTCCCTCCCCGACCCCACAGCACCGAGCCCTCTGTCCCAGACTCAAAGGATGGGAGTTGGGGGCAGGTAGGGGAGGGGGACACATGGCTTTGACCCAGGAGGCGAAACGTCTGGCTCAGAAGCCTACGGTTCAAATCAGCCCAAAGTCTTGGGCCTGTTCACTGAGCAGCCCAGCAGAGCCTGCAGCCAGGCCCCCGGGAGGGAGGACCTGGTGTCCAGATGCCCTTCACAAAGGCCTCCCTGGACTGGGGAAGGGTGGCTCGGGGGTCCAGCCAGGTACCTCGTGGACGCTCGGGTAGGGAATATAGTCCTCCTCTGTCTGCAAAAGAGAGGAGAGGCACGGCTGGGTGGTGTCCCCACCCTCCTCGCCTCCCAGGCTCCCTGGGACCATGGCCTCATCCCCCAGCTTACAGATGGGGCAGTGACTTGCCCCGGGGGACCCTCAAGGCCAGCTCAGAGGCAGGCCAGGCTGAGTGCTGGGTCTTCGGGGTTCACTCTGCCTGGGGAAAGGAGGCTCTTGCCTCCCCGGAGGAGAACTCTGGGCCACCAGGAGGCCTAGAAGACACAGGGTGCTGCGCCTCACACCAGTTCTTGGTGCAGCCAGGCAGGTGGCACCCGGGGACTGGCATCCTCATGCTCCCAGATGACCAGAGGCCGCTGATCTGAGCACCATACTCTGAGACCCCTGGCCCTGAAGAGGCAGCTGGCTTGCTGCCCAGGAGCCTGCTTAGCTCTGGGCCCACTCCCCCAAGCCCAGCTGTGTCTTCTAGGGCCATTCAGTCCTCTAGGGTTGATGGGTCCCACATCACCAAGAGCCAATGCCCCTCCTGGGTGGGTCTTTCTGCAGCTGCGGACGGAAGAGGGTCAGGGAAGCTGCCTGGAGAGGCGAGCAAGGGCAGCAGGGCGGTGGGCAGGGAGGAGCTCCAGGACTCAGAGCTCCTGGGGCAGTGGCCACCCAGGGCCCAGCACAAGGCACACAGTAAGACCCTTCGCAACTGGGTGGCTGTGGCGCCACCTGGAGCCCCTCCCCCAGCCCGCGGGGGGACCTCTGCTGACCTCTGCTGCAGAGGTCAGGCTGCTTCACCTACTTTGAGGGGTGGCGGGAAGGAGCATCGCTGTTCGTCCATCCTGCTTCCCTGAAAGACAAGGCATCACCCATTACACCCCCACCTGCGGCCAGGCGCCCTTCCATGTGTGGAAGGCTCGCTCTCCTGCGCTCCTGCCCCTGTGGAAGGGAAGCCCTGGGAGAGCCCTGGACGTGGGGAGCAGGACGGGTACTCCCAGGGTAGGGTGCTGGCCAGCTCATGCCTCAGGCCCCTCTGAAGAGCCAGCGCAGCAGGGAGGGGCGGGGGCTCTGTTCAGGAATGCACGTGCTGCTGGGAGTGGGGGCAGGGGTGCGTGCGCAGGCCCATGTGTGAGCGTGGGGAGGGGGCCACTGCATCATCCAGATACGTGGAGAGCGGGAGGAGGTGGAGACGGAGAGAGGCAGGAAAGAGCAGGGCTGGGGAGGGTGAGCTGACGTCAGGCAAGGCTCCTGAGGCTTCTGTGAGCCACCCCCACGCCACCACCCTCCCACCCATCTCCCCCGACACACGCCCACACAAGACACAGACGAGGGCCTGGGAGACCAGGACTGGACGAAGGTGGCCGGGGTGCGGCAGGGGCAGAGCTGCTCCCCAGGCTGCCCGGATCCTTAACAGCTCCCCCACAGCAGCGCAGCTCTGGCTGACAGGCACCCTGGCCTCTGTCCCCTCCGTCATTCTGCCTGGGGTCCAGCCCAGCTGTGATGCCTCTTATGGGGTGAGGGTGAGCTGAGCTGATGTAGCCCTGCTGGGGACCTACACAGGGAAGGGAGCTGGGAGCCTGGGTGGGTCCTCAGAGAGGTCCCCTCTTCCACAGGACCCCCAGACAGGACTCTGGACAAAAACTGCCACCATCTTCTCCTGGCATGGTCTATCGAAGACTCCTGGCCTGTCCTCAGAAAGATGTAGGGCTAGAAATACTGAAAGGGCCCCCACTTCCAGCCCAGCCAGCTCGGTGGCTCCCAGGGCTGGCGTCTCCAGCGTCCTCACCTGCATCTTTTCAATCATCTCAAACAGATCTGTGTTCTGCAACAGAGACGGGAAGGCAGGTCAGTCCCGAGGTGGCCCAGCTGGCCCTGTCAAGCCCCAGGAGTCTCCCCAACCCCAGCCTTCCTGATCCCCTCAGTTCTGACCAGCCATCAGGGCTCGAGGCAGCAAGACGGGGTGCAGCAGGCATCATAGGAGGGGGCTGAGGCACAGGACTTGGCCAACTGCCAGTGGAGGTGAGCCCACACCCAGGTCCTGGGCCCCAGGGAGCCCACCCCACTCAGTCCTTTTTCCTAGGGAGGAGGCCGTGACCCTTGGGGAGGGACAGATCCCCTTCATGCCATTGCAAGGTTGGCACTGCCAGGACAGGCCCCTGAGAAATGCCCCTGGTGCCAGCCCCAGAGATGAGCCCAGGTGGAATGAGAAGGTTCCATCTCCAGGAAGAGGACAGTCAACCCAGGCCACCGGCCACCGCTCACACAACCCAACAATGTGGGGTGGGGGCCCTGCTGGAGAGGATGCTGAGGTGCCCGATGGCCTGACACCTGTGCCTGAGCCCACTGGCGCCCTCTCATGCCCAAGCCAGCCTGTCCTGAAGCTAGCCAGGGTACACGCAGGGTTAATCAGCATCTGCCAGCTGCCTGGCAGCATGGGCCTCTCCAGCGCCAACTCCCTGAGAACCTTCCTGGAAGGCGGCAAGGATGCCCAGTGGCGGCTGGCAAGGCTGGGGCTGGGGCTGGGAAACCCCTAGAGTCTCTGGTGGTGCCCCTCCCCCAACCCTTCCAAGGCTCCAACAGTTCCTGCTGCCCAGTGGGGGCACTGCCTGAGCTCACACACCCATGCTATGGGGTTGTACAACAGGAAATCTGTGCACACGTGCACACATACACACACAATCTCTCCCTCTCCTGCTCAGACACACAGAGGCTTGACACCAATACTTATTCTCCCAGCACACTACATGTTTTGTGCACACACACACACACACACACACACACACACACGGTGTCTAGATACAGTGATTCTTAGAGCTCTATATGAACACACAAATACACATATTGACATCCTGAGTTACACAACAGCACACCAATTTACACACACACACAAATCCACGGACCACAAGAGATACACAGACTAGAGCAAACCCACACCTGTGAGTTCTGCACCCTGTACCGCACGTGACGCAGCATGAACATCACAAAACCACCCTCCTGAGACCAAGACACAGTGACATGCACTCTGGGGGACAGGTTGTCAGGGACACAGAGTCCCCTTTCCCCATCTGGCCACACACGCTGTGCAACAGACACAACAGACCCCATCCCACAACAGGCTTGAGAGTTCTGAGCAAAGGAGGCTGCACAGGGGCAACTCCAAGGTCATTAATGTCCACAGGAGGGACACAGCCCTGCATCCCCCCATCCACCCAAGTCACCTCCCTCCCCCCATGTACACACACACACACACTGCGCTAAAGGTCACGAGACACAAACACTGCATGTGCAAGCTCTGAAGCCTGCCCACAGAACAAGACATCTTCTGAAGTCCACCTCAGGAGTCCTCAGGAGACCACCTCATGGTCACACAGCCAAACCCAAGACCTGAGTGGAGAAGAGATGATTCCATGGGCAGTTACCAGACACGCCTGTCAACTCCACACTCTGTGGGACAGCGACACTGGCATCTGGGCAGAGTCAGACCACCTCCCATTCCCCAGTGGTTCCAGCAGTTGGGGGCACTTTAATGACCTCCAGGGACCCCACTCAGGGTGACCTAACAGGCAGGACAATGAAATGCAATGCCTTGTTGCACTAGCGAGAATCACTCCCTTAAACACTGACACATGGTCCTGTCACCCTGAGTGTACACAGCAACAAGTGACACCTACAGTTACAGCCGCACAGGCAGCAGCAGCAGCAGACGCCCTGACACATGGCAATGGAAGGCTGGGAATGATGTGGCCCGGATGGGGGTCCCCACCTCATTTGGGCACCACCACAAAGTTACACTCTGACATTAGGATCCCCAAACCTGGCAGGGAAGACATAAAGTGGCCCCGATGGCAGGACTCACACGCAGTGCCACTGTACCCCGGGGCCACAGTTTCGGGGGTAGCAGCAGGAAGAACCCCAGGCCCAGACCCCTGAGCAGGGTGCGCCCTTGGCCGCCGTGGCCGGTGTCAGCCCAGAAGCTAACACACCCGCTGGGATGGAGCCTGCACACCCGCCCTGCCTCGGGCACAGCTGCCGCGCTCCAGAGAAGTCGGGCCGACCCGGCCCGGGATCCCCCTCAGCCGGGACGCCCCCGCCCGGTCCTCACCTGCCAGCCGGCCCCCACCGGCAGCGAGCCCCTCCGAGGACGGCCTTGGGGCGCTGGGGGCCGCGGCTGCGCCATCCCGAGCTCGGCCCGGCCCGGCCCCCGGCCCGCAGGCGCTTCGGCTGGCCCGGCCGGCTCCGGCCACGCGCGCCCCGGCCCGGGCCCCGCAGCGCCAGGCTCCGCGCTCCGGGTTCCCGCGGCGGCGGAGCTGCCTGCGCTGGGCTTGCCCCGCGGCCGGGCCCGGAGGGGGCGGGGCGCCAGGTACCGGCGGCGCGGGGCCGGGGCGGGGCTGCGGCGGCCCGGGGCGGGGACACAGAGGCCCCGCCCCCGGTGCGGCCCGGCCCGCGGCCGCAGACACTGCGCCTGCGCTCTCCGGGTGGCGCGCTGGAAGCTGGCTGCGAGTTGAGCTCCCGGGGGCACCCCGTCTGGTGTGTCTTCCCAGACTCTGGGTACCCCGATTCGGGGCCTCCTGACGAGCTACTTTGGACAGGCTGTGAAGCCGGGCAGGAGGAGGAGAGGTTACCTGGAGACAGGACTTTTCGCGAGCACTTAGTTAATGCGGGCCCTTTGCACATCTCACCATTTCGCCATAACCCAGGAGTTTCAAATGTCATCCCCATTATGCAAATGAGGAAACTGTTCCGGAGAGGTGAAATAGCTTGCCCAGGACCACACAGCTAGGAAGGGGCCTGGAGCTGTTATTTAGGGCCTCTCCCCTCTCCCCACACCTCTTCCCCAGCCTGACAGTGGCTGACTGGCCTATACCCGCTCTTCCCAAAGCCCTAGCTGTCCCCTACCCTGGGGGAGATTGCCACAGTGCTGGGTGGTATGGAGGAGAGGATTTAAGTGGGCTTCAGGACATATGGGTTCTAGCTCTGGCCTTGCTGCAGTTTGCTAGGTGGTATGAGTTCTTGCCACTCTCTGGGTCTCAGTTTAACCGTCAGTAAAATATGAAGCCTCTTCAAGTCCTCCCAGCTGACCCTGTGAAGTGTCCTGACCTGATAGAGCCACTGTATAGCAGCTGGGCCTTGCAAACCCCTCCTCCAGACAGATGTTGGGAAAGTAGCAAATGCTTCCTGTTCTGTGGCCAAGTCAAAACCAGCTGCTTGGTGCTGCAGGGGCAGGGCTACCCACCAGCCCATTACCAGACCTCTCTGCAGCTCCCCAGAAGAGCCGCCAGCGGCTGCCCACCACCTCCATCCCTCCAGGCCAAGAGATCCTGGAAAGAAGGCAAAGTGTGCTCTCTCCTCCCCCACCCCAGACCTGGCCCGGGGTCAGGTTTGGGCCCCACAGCCGGCAGAAACTCCAAGATGTGTGTTCCAGGCACAGAGTAGCTTTGGTTTTAATAATTAACAGCAGCAAATATTGATTTACACAACCACTTCCAGGCCTGCGCACTTCCGGGCACCCATTGAAATGCAGCCAGAGGAATATCCATTCCCACACTGGCCCTGGGGGAGGTGAGACCTCTGTGTTCCAGGTGGACAGGAGGGTGTGCACACACAGGCTGACTTGGCTGTGTGTACATGGACATATTGTGTTTCTGAGTGCGTGGGAATGCCTGTGTGTGTGTATACATGTGTAGCTCTTGCACGTGTGTGTGTGTGTGTGTGAAAGTCCCTGAGTACATTTACAGTGGGTGGCTGTATCTGTGTGCTTCATCTGTCACTGTGCCCCTGTACCTAGGTGCAATAGGCCAGGTATGTACCTGTGTGCAGATTTCCAAACCCCTGAGTGGAGAAACCCCTGTAGGGAGCAGGAGGGCCCTGGAGAGTTCGCTGTCTCTTCAAGTGTAACTTCCCAAAGAGAAGGCAATGTCCCTGCTCCGTGTCTGTCAGCAAGCGTGCTGTAACAGTTCAGCTTCCTGATTTCCGCCTTCCAAAGTATTTTCACAGAATGTCCAATGGCGGGCCGGCATGGTGGGTGGGGAAGGAACGGTCAGACCCATTATACGGATGAGGATAGAAGCCCTGGGGAGGTCACCTGCTCCTCAGATGGGTTCCATCAATGTTAGAAACGTGCAGATTCAGAGATACTGGGGGAGAAATGGAGAATGTGTCCCAGGCTTGTGTTCCTTCAGCCTACAGCTGGCTTGCTGGGGACCTTTCTGAGTCTGATTCCCTCCCTGTCAAAGGAAGATGATCCACAAACTAGGCTTGATTCTGGGGTAGGGATGGGGTGACTTGGACCCACAGTCTGGGCTCTGCTGATACAAACAGAGGCTGCCCACCAGACTGGGCAGGGGCCAGGAGGCCTGAGGAGAGGCTGCTGGGCACTAATGCGGGAAGCCCCACCCCAGGCTGTCTAAGAGGCAGGATGCAGGACAATGGGCTGCTGCAACCCTCCTTCCCCGTCAGGATGACTGAGGCGCAGCAGGGGAAGCCACGGTCCGGGGCGTGCAGCCATTGATGAGAAGCCAGGCCTCCTCCTGGACAGGGGCCCAGAGGCTCATTCATGAACCGGTGTCTCTGCGAGCAGCTGCCACTGAGTCTCTCCTTCTGTGCTGAGCCCTGGAATCCACACAGGCCAGTCCTGGGCAGTTACCAAGCAGAGAAACCAAGAGAGGGTCTCAAGAACGCCCTTCTGCTACCACTAGCACCTCTGCCTGGGACCCCCGTGAAGGTGGTGTTTCCACAAGTGGACTCCATCCCGTGGCCATCTGCCCTCCCAGCCGGGAGAGGATTACTCCAGGCCAGTGCTATCAGAAAGGAGCTTAGTCAATCCTGCTTCTGCTACTTCCTGGCCACCTGACCTTGGGAAGACCCCTGTTCACCTTTCTGAACATCTGATCCTGGCAGGATGTCTGTCCGCAGCTGTAAAGCTACACAGTGCCCTCCCTAGAGAGCAGGAGACCTTCAGTCCTGGCCCCACCATACCCCACCTGCAGGGCTGTGGGCAGGTAACGCAACCTTCCTGAACCTCAATCTCCTCATCGGCGAGATGGGACTAATGACAGTCGCTGTGGCACAGCACTAATGGCTGGAGAGTAAGGCAAGATACTGCAGGCGAGCACTAAGCTCTCGGCCAGCCGTGGTGGACCTCGGGGAGCACTGGTGGGTCTGGCTGGCACTTCACACCTGCACGAGTTGCTCAGTCCTTTATCTCTTTACCAGACCATGGTTCCTTGAGGGCAGGGCCTGTGCTAGGTTGATTTCTGGCCCTTTGGGGCCAAGTCCAAGGTTTGGCACTAATCAGAAGCTGGAAAACCTTGATGATGCTAATAAGAGGAACAGCCTCATGTACAGGGCTCTTGCTGCAGGCCAGGTATCGTGCCTGGGCTGCTTTGTGGGCACCGTGGCATGCCGTTCGGTCTGCACAGTGCACTGTCAGGCAGCTGCTGCCCTTCTCCTGACCACAGGTGAGGACGTGGAGGGGACTGTTTATGGTGAAGATGAGAGCTGGGTGGCCAGTTGACAGCCCTAAGCCACTTCCTTGGACACTTCTCCAGACCTGGGTTCAACCTCTCAGATTATACAGGCCACTCAGGGGTCAGGAGTGGTATCCCTTTGGGTTAAATCCCAGTAGCATCTACCCACACATTTTATATCTGACCAGTAGCCATTCTTCATCATTGCCCAGCACTGGCCAGGAAAGGGGCAGCAGGTGTGGAGGAGGACATTTACCTTAGGGTAGAGTGAAGTAGGATGAGAGGGAACTAAGTCCACTTGTGACAGGTCTAGTGCCTGAGGGAAGCGCTGGTTCTGCCCATCACTCCTCCTAGAAGAGAAGAAGATTCTGAGGTCAGGGATGGCCCCAAGTTGAGAGATTTGGGAACTCTGGGAGGAAGTCCCCTCAGAGCTGGGGGAGCTGAAGGGAGATAGACTCCATGGAGCAAGTGTCCTGGGCTTCCCAGGGGGGGAGGGAGGAGAGGGGCTTCGAGAACAGGACTGTGAAGCAGGCTCTCCTTCCCAGAGACCAGAAGTGTGGGCAGAGTCTCTCCATCAGGCCTCCAGTCACAGGATGTCCACAGCCCATCTGAAGAGGGGGAGACTGGGGCGGGCAGAGAGGAGAGCAGTGGAGGCTGAGGCTTCTGGAAAAATAGGGTGCCCAGCCTCTACTCACTCACCACCCCATGCTTCAGGGAGTCACCACCTCAGGCCAGCGGCTACTGCCCTGCTAATGACAACAGCCGCTCGCTGGCTGGGCCACCGCAGGCGGGCCCTGTGCCGAGCCCTCCCTCCAGGCCGGAGGACACAGCCTCCTCGCCACACTGGTCTTCCCACTTTACAGGACCCGGATGTGCCCAAGGGTCACACGGCCCGTCTGCAGCAGCGCTGTCACCCGTGTGAAGCCGTGTGACTTGTGGGGCTCCAGCCACACCCACAGCCCTCACACCCCCACCCAGGAAAGGGAGCAGGCCTGGAGAGGGTGGCGTCAGTGCCTGTCACCCTGGGAAGCCTGCGAGGCCATCTCTGGGGTCAAGGGGAGGAAGTGCCCAGAGGTTCCCAGCATCCAGGGAGCCTGGGGCCGGGAGAGCAGGCCCAGCTTCCGCTGCCGCCTAGGGCCACCCTGACGTGGCCGCACCCCCACCCAGGTCCCATGGAGCAAGGCTGGTCCTGCCAGGGTGAGTCACCTTCCAGACACTCTTCAGTGGCCTGTGGTAGACTTGAGTCAGGCAGAGCTAGGACCGCCACGCCCCAAGAGGGACCAGCCCTCGGGAACCCAGGGCAGCAAGGAGATGCCCAGGCAGCTCTGAGCCCCCTCGGACTCCCCCCCGCAGGAGCCACCCCGGCCCTGCTTGGTGCCAGGGCTCTGCCTCCCAGG
The DNA here is from genome assembly GCF_045843805.1 of Urocitellus parryii. NCBI lineage: Eukaryota > Metazoa > Chordata > Mammalia > Rodentia > Sciuridae > Urocitellus > Urocitellus parryii. The sequence continues at coordinate 13,147,055 of NC_135541.1, forward strand.
GGTGCTGGCGTCTTGAAAGGAGGTCTGTTCTAGACAGCGCTTGACCCCAAAGGATGGATCTGGTGGCAGTGGCATTTCAAGCCGCTGGCATCGTTGTGGGGGAGAGATTCTCGGGCACTGACCACGTGAAGCGTGAGTTGAAGACACACCCCCTCACCCCCAGGTGCCAAAACAATCCACCCCGGGCTCTGGCAGCCCACAGGGCCTCGGCACACGGACGCTTTCGGCCTCACTCAGCCCCAGGGAATGAGAGGGTCTCCCCATTAGGGTCCCATTAAACATTTGCTCAATGACTGACGGAGTGAGGCGGCAGCAGGGGTCACTGAGGACTGTGAGCACTTCCTGGGTGCCAGGGTGCACCCACGTGGGGAGAGGCTGGAGATGGGGGCGGGGCTGGACAGAGCCCCATGGAGATGTCCAGGCAAACTCCCCGGGGACCCACAGGGTCCCTGTGGAGACCTGCTGTGGGCCTGGAACTGTGTCCACCGTGTTAGACGACCTCTCCCCTGTCCCCTGCTGGAAGGTTGGTGGCATTTATCCTCATTTTTACCGATAAACAGAGGCTCAGAGAGCCAAAGCCACCGCTCCTACTAGTGGTGACAGAGCTGGAATTTAAAGCATGTGCCCCGGAGTGAATAGGGACAGCACTACGGGTGGACAGCAGAGGCTGCCCGGAGGCCAGAAAGTCCTGGGGTTGGAGTCTCGGAGAAGCCAGGCGCCCTTCATGGTGGGGACCGCTGTCCTGAGTGGCCCTGTGTGGTGGCTGCTGCCCCGGATCAGCCTAGTTGAGTGGTACCCCCTGTCCACCCTTCTCAGCCCAGGCTCAGACGCTGGCCACTGCAGCTGCCAGCTCCTACCGCACTTCCCTCCAGAGCACCTCAGCCTGCCTTCCCATGTCCCGGGGCCACTTCCCAGGGGGATCGCTCACGTTGGCACAGGACCAAGGCTCGCTCAAGGCTCTGGGGCTCAGCGTCCACCTGGGACCCTGTGCCTGGCCTCTTGGCTCTAGTTCCTGTTGGCCAGAGTCCTGCCCCCTGCAGGGAGCACCCAGCCCTCCCCCCACCCCGCCCGGAAGTCCACCTAAAAGGCCAGGACTGAGCCTAAAGGGCAGGGCAGGGAGGGGCAGCAGGATGGGGCTGAGGAGGGAATTCCTCCCGGCCCTGAAGGGCAGCGGGACAGTAATGACAAAAGCCGCCACCTACTCTGTGCCTTGCGTTTTGTTGAATCGCTCAGATGCCACCTGCCTTGCACATGGGGAAACTGAGGCTCAGAAGGGGCATCGACTCGCCCAAGGTCAAGTTAATGAGACACGACAGACGTCTGGACCCAACTCCAGGTCCAGACCTGAACTTTCAAAACGCAGGTGGCCGGCCTGTGGGCCCCGCCTGCCCGACCTCCAGCTGGGAACACAGCCGCTCAACAAGGCAAGTAATAGTACCAGGGACAATGGCCGCCAGGGCCCTTGCTACGCTGCTGGGGGCGGGCTCCACCCGTGACTGGACTTGTGTGCACTCACCGAACCCTCATCTGCAGAATGAAGGAATAGGACAGAGAGGTTAAGTAACTTGCCCAAGGTCACAGTCACACACAGTCAGTGAAAGTCCAACTTTCACTGACCGTCTGGGTGTCCATGTGGGCCTTCAACACTACCCTGCCCGCCTCTCACCTCCTCCTATCCCAAGGCCCCTCCAGCCAGGCTCCCCTCCTCCGCCCTCCCTCCTGCCCGCCCCTCCATCCCCTCTGCCTCTGGCCCCTCCGACCTCTTCCCACTGGGTCACTGTCTTCCCTGGTCTCTCTCCTAACCCACCCTGCCTTCTGGTCCCCACATTCTCTTCACATGGGGTCCCTCAAGTCTCTGTCCCCTCCCACTTCTCTCAAAACCCCTCTGACCCCATGGCCAGCTCAGCCTAAAATGCTTTGCATTTTTCCAGCTACCACATCTGGGAGGAGCCCAGAGCATGCCAGGACACGGCAGCTGTCCCTCCTCCCTCCCCTCTGCCGTGACCCCAGTGGCACCCTGTAGTTCACGCAGGTATTATCTCCTTCCACCACTGCAGAGGCTTTCTGAGGTGGGACTTTATCAACCTTTTATCCAGATGGGGAAACTGAGGCTCAGAGAGGTTAAGGGATGAACCCAAGGTCACACAGCCAGGAAAGGGCAGCCATCCCAGCTGCCTTCCACTCAGGCTCCCTGCTCCCCAGTGACCTCCCTAGCTCAGCCCGAGTCTTGCTGCCACCACCAAGCCATCCTGCCCAGGCCCAGCTGCAACCCTGCAGGGTCTGGCCTGGACACCTACCCACTGCCGCCTCAGGAAAAGGCAGCAGCCAGGGAACAGGGGACTTGTCCAAGGTCACCGGGGAAGCCAGAGCCAACCTGAGTCCAGGCCAGGCACATTCTGGGGTCACCTTGAGCCCTGCAGCTGCCTGGCCACCGGCCAGCCGGCCCCAGCTCCCTCCCGCTACAGCACCCAGCTTTTTCCCTGGGAACGGGAGAGGCAGGGCGTGGGGGGAGGGGCCAGGCGGAAGCCGCTGCTCCAGCTCGCGGGTGTCTTGGCAACTGTCGCTGCGCCTCCTCCCTCCCTTATCTCCACATCAAGGTAACAATAATAATGGCACCTTCGTGAGAAGGGCTCTTTGTACTCTTCAAAGCCCTCTTTATCTGCTCTCCTGGGACTCTCACCGGAACTGGAGTGGGAGATAAGGCGGTGGCCAGGGTCCCCAATTCCTGGGAGGGCACACTGAGGCTGGGGCAGTGGAACCGCCACCTCACGGTGACCCAGCGAGGGAGCAGACCCGGGAAGGGAGCCCAGGGCCTCCACCCACCCAGAGCCGAATGCCACGGGAGGATGCGGCCCTCGGAGGGGTCCTCGCGCTGCCAGACAGCAGCGTCCAACCCAGGCCGGCGGGGAGGTAGCCGGGGACACCAAAGACAGGTGACAGGATGCAGTCCTGGGGCGTGTCCCACCTGCAAGCCAGCTAGGCGCTGGGGCTGGCCGAGGCACCTGTGTGGTAGGGACGGGAGAGGCTGGAGAGGGACTGCCGGGTGCCACTGTTGGTCACTCCTGGAGAAGCCAACCTGGGGGCCGCCCCGCTGGCCCGGGTGCCCGTATCTTTGGACGGGGTCCCCAGGCGGGTCTGGCCCTGCTGAGCCTCCCTCCCAGTCTCTGCCTGTCCTATCAACATCCCTGCTCCTGTCCGTGGCCACCCACCCTGTCCCAGCCTCCCTCAGCTGCAGGTGTCCCAGGGGAGCCACACTGCCCCCGAGGCTAAGCTTTTGAACTTGCTGTCCCCTCTGCTGGGGTTCCTGTCTTTCTCTTCTCCCTGGTGACACGCTCACGTTTTGAAACAGGTGACCTGTGAGCGTCAGGCCGGAAGACCATGACTGGGAGCAGGGGGTGCTGCACCCTGGGGAGCCCCTCAGCACCCAGTTCAGGAAGCCAGACCCAGGAGGCCGAGGGGGGCCCAGGGAGCCGATGAAGGGAGAGCGCGGAAGGACCCGGCCAGGCCCGGGCGGAGGGCGGAGGCCAGCCTGCAGCAGAGGCCAGGTGGGGGAGGCCCAGGGCATGTCCCTTGGGTCTCCCTGGCTCCACCCACTGGAGACACCTGGAGGCAGAGGGGCCCCAGGAAGGGGCACTGGCTGTGACGGACACTCCCATCCCGGGACAGCTGGATCTGGGGGGACTCTGATGGAAGCCACAGCCACTCCCTGCCCTGGAGCTGCCTCATCTTGGGGGCCACAGAGGCACACTGTCCTCAGACCTCCACCAGCCAGCCGGGGAAGGAGGCCGGGGACAGCAGGCGAGCAGTGTCCAAAGCCAGGTCTTGAGGGGACGTGCCGCCACCCCAGGCCCACCTGGGACCCAGGCCAGGTCACTCTCAGGCACCTTTGACCTCTGCCAGGTCTGGAGAAGGGGGCAGGTGGGGAAGGGACAAGCAGGCTTGTTTGGCAGTGACACTGTGATGTCACTTAATCTTTATGACAGTCCCCGGAGGGCAGGCGGGCGTCCTCAGCAGAGGTGAGCAGGCAGAGGCTCCACAGGGCTTCGAGGAGGGCCAGGGGCTCACAGGGATCAGGCGGCAGAGCTGCCAGGGCCCCGTGGGCAAGGGCAGGGGCTCAGGGCTCGGAGCTGGGCAGAGCGGGTCAGGAGGCAGGCGGCACAGGGCCCTCGCCCCACGCTGGCCCAGGGCCTAGACACCCGGATCCCGGAGCTGGGCCAGGCAGCAGCCTGCTAAGCAAACAAGTTGGCAGCTCAGAGGGGAGGTCACGGGACCTCAGCACCCGGGACCAGGCCAGCCTTCCACCTGCTGCCTGCCCAGGACTCACCTTTCCCACCAGGTGACCAGAGCCCAGCTGGACTATGCCGAAGCCTGACCCTCCCCGCTCCCTAGAAACTGCCAGGACAGACTCCTCCCCTCCCCTGGGACTCAAATGACCTGGCCACAGGGCGGGGGCCTCCTCCTGCTGGGAGAACCCACACCTGCTCTCCCAGCACCGCACTTTACAGTTTATAGACGGCCTTCACCTGACAGCCTCCCAGGAGCCTAGAGAGGTCATCCCGTCCCCTGCCACCAGGGACAAGGCAGAACCCCAGCGGACACGGTGGCTTGCCCAGGGTCACAGCTGAAGCTCAAGCTGGCGCCACCCCGACCCTCCCTGGCACAAGACACAGGGGCATCCTGGCCCTCCCCTCAGCACCCAGCACAGGGGCTGCCAGGGTGCCCCCCAGCACCCGAAGGCCCCCCCACAGCATTACAGCCATCTCCACGTGTCCCCCACACCCCCGCCGACCACACTGTCCCTCGGATCTCCTGCATTCCGCTGCTCACTCGCTCGCCCACGCCACCAGCCCTGCCCCCATCTGCCCTTCATTCCTGTGCTCAGCCATCCATTCAGAAGGCAGGATCCGATGCCCACTCTGGGCCGGACAATGGTGCTCCGTGTTGGCATTAGAGTGGGTGGGCCAGGCCTGCCGCCCTCAAAGAACAGTCCCATCCAGACGACCCTCCCTCCAGCTCTTCTTGGGGGCTCCTCTGGTCTTACCACCCAGAATCCTCCAGTGCTGAGACCTTGTGGAATCCATCCCCCCCCCACACACACCCACCCTAGTTGATACTGAAGCTGGGCTTTACCCCCTCATGGGCTCCAGGTAAGTCTGCTGAGCAGAAGTCGCTGCCTCTCATGACTGCCCGGGGGTGGAGGTGGCCACCGAGACCAAGGCACAACACCCAGGGAGAAGAACAAGGCCACCATCTGCTAACTGAAGACTCAGGAAAGCCCTGGTTCCGTCTCTAGGTCTCTGTGTGCAGCATGAGGTCTCCATAAGCTCTCTCAGCCTCAGTCTCCATTGGAAACTGGTCCCAGACTAGAGGACCCTGAGGTCCAGCTCTGACAGCCCACTGAGGGCGAATGGATGACAAGGAGCTTGGAACTGGGCCCTCCGGGGCGTGGTGGAGGGCTGCACCCGGAGAAGGGCTTTTCCCTGCAGAGGGGGTCCTAAGCCTCCTCCAAGTGGCTTTTCTTCTCTGAACCTCAATTTCTTCATCTGCAAAATGGGCTAGTAAAGACCTACTCTGAGGAGATTGTCATGGGGAATAAGTTAGACCTAGGTACCATCTGACTCGCCTGGAGCTGAGCAAATAGTATGTGCTCAGTAAATGACAGGCCACCTCCCGGAAAGGCAGCAGAGGTCAGACTGCCTGGGCTGGAGTCCTGGTTTGGCCATTCAGCCTCGTGTGCCCTCGCTGAGCCTCGGTTGCCTCATCCACAAGATGGGCAAGTGGGCGCAGTGTGGTGGTGGGTGCCCCCATGCCTGAGGCCCTGGTTTGCCCCAGCACTGCAGAGACCAACCAGGGACCGGGGACAACACCACCATCTGTGTGCGGGGTCCGTGGGTTCAGGTGTGTTCTGTGCTCCGCGTCAAGTCCAGGCGGGGGGGTCCTGGGTGGGGTAAGCAGGAGAGGCCAGGAGCTGAGCGCCAGCCTGGGCACCCGAGCCAGGGGAACAAAGGCGGGGCGTGTCCTGGGCCCCGCTCCCTGAGCACCTGGCTCTGTCTCGGTCCTCTGGGAAGGCTGCATGAGTCACCCCTGCTCCCCTGACACCAGGAGGTCAGCACTGTGACCAAAGTCCTCCAGGCAGGAGGGACAGAGTGCAGGCTCTCCCCTACACTAGGCACGGGACAACCTGCCCCGAGGGCCGGGAAGAAGAGAGGCAGAGACAGAGCGGCCCAGGCCCCGGGCACGGGGCTGTCCTGACTAGAGCAGGGACAGTCTGTGCACCTCATCTGTAAATGCAAACGCAGGCCCTGCGTCCAGCTCTGGCTTTGTCCAGCTGGCAGGTGCCCGGCCCCACACGGCACCACGCACCGAGGGCTCCCGGGCAGAGGGCACGTGGGCATGGGCTGCCGGCCCCACCCCGGAGCTCCAGAGAGTGGTCAGTACTGATCAGTCCATTGCTGGAAGGATGCAGCCTTGCAGGTGACTCATGGTCTTCTCAGCGAGGGCTCGGGAAGGGGCAGATGGGCACTCGGGTGTGGGCTGGGTGGGCCAGCAACAGACCTGGAAGTCAGATAGCCCTGCGCTCAGACCCCAGCTGTGCCAAGCTCTCGCTGTGTGGCCTGGGGCGAGTTCCCTCACCTCTCTGAGCCTCAGCTTCCTTGGGTGTAAAATGGTGTCAGTAACGGGGACCCTCGGGGCTGGAGGATTCGGCTGGCGCACGTGAAGGGGCTCCCCTGGCATAGCCCCCCGGCACACAGCGGCCAGGGCGATGGCTGCACGTGGGTGCCACAGGCCTGTGCCAACGAGGGGGGAGCCAGTCCTGCCGCGGCGCCGACACTTGTTGGGCCGGGTTTCCTGCAGCTCTGCGTCTCCGTGGGTGGGATCGTGACCGGGAAGTGGGTGTGGGAGGCAGCGCGTGTCTGGGTGTGCGTGGCCTGAGCGATCTCGCCACCCACCTGCCTAATGGCTCCCCGCCACGTGCCTCCCCGCAGCCACCCACGGCCTGCAGCTCCGACCTCCCCTCCGGCCTCTCCTCCCTCGCAGGCCTCCTTTCAGCCCCTGGACCTCCTGGCCTCCACACTTCCTGTCCTCAACACCGTGCCTGGCACACGCCCGTCCTGGTCCCTCCATCCCGGTGTCCCCTCCCCAGGCTGGGAGAAGCCCCCGCCCTGCCCTGCTCTCCCAGGAGCCTGGCCTGCGCCCATCTCACGGAGTGACCAGTGGACGCCGTCAGCCCCTCACCCAGGACCAGGTGGGGACTCTGGTGTGTTGACAGTCAACACCCCACGGCCGTCTGCGGCCTGAGTGACGTGTGCACCTGGGTCTGTGGGCAGGACCAAGCTGTCACCAGGCGAGGGCCAGGGAGGGGGTGGGGAGGGAGCGAGGCCATGCGCAAGGGGTCCCCCGAGGCCCTGTGGGCAGGTGGGCAGCCAGGGAAGGCGGAGGCCTCTGGGCCCCCTTCCCCACCCCAGGTCCCTCCTGACACGGGCCTGGGGTCTGCGTGCCAGGGCCCCGCATCCCTGTGGGCACTGGGAGAGTGGGCACTGGGAGAAGCAGCGAGCTCTGCCGGCAGAGGTGCCACCAACGGGCCCAGCCACAGTGCCCACCTGCCCTGTGGCCTGTCTGGGTCTGAGAGGAGGTGGCCTCAGCCTCTGGCAGGAGGAGTCCTGCTCCTTACCCTGAATGGCCCTCTGCCTCAACCACCAGGTGGCCCTGTGAGGGCAGCCCCTTCACTCCACCCTGCCGCTCACTACCCAGCACCATCTGAAATGACCTTGTCTGTCTGCTGTCATTTGTCCTTTATGTCTGTCCCCCACACTGAAAGGTAACCTGTGTGGAGTAAGGGACCGTAGCATCTGTCCCCAATTCTTACACGAGTCCCTGGCTCAATATGGGGACTCAATAAGTATCTGCTGAATGAACAAATGGCCAGTGGAAGCCTTGAGAGAATCCTATGAGGCAAACATCATCCCTATTTGCAGGCATGGAAACCGAGATTCAGAGAAGTTAAGTCTCTAGGCTAAGGTCACACAGCAAACAGGTGGATCAGGCCAAAGATCAAATCCCACTAGAACGGCATCACTGTAGCGGCACAGCAGAGCGGGTCCTCCCCAGGTGTGAAAACGAGCCTCAGAGAAGAGCGATACTGCCACAGTCCAAATGCGTCTCCCCTCCCACAGCCCGTGGGGAACAGCAGGGCTGCTGCACCTCCTCCCCGCCTCGCCCTCCCCCAAGGTGGGGGCTACTGACACACCCCACTGAGGCCAGCGACAGTGGCAACAGCCACAACAGCGGGGACCTATAGGCGCTCGCTGGGCCAGGTCCTGGTGTAGGCCACAGCATGCGCGGTCTCCTCTCTCCCCGCGACAGGTCTCGCGGTGGCCGCGCACCGTCCCCATTCTCAAGGCCAGGGGACTAAAACCCAGAGAAGCCACCGAGTCCCCGAGCCCAGCAGGCAGGCAGCTGAGGCATCGCCCGCAGCCCCACCAGGAGCAGGGCCCCCAGAGCCACCAGGCCCATGTCACAGGGCAAGTCCACACGTAGGGGAGGAGGGGGACAGATGCCCACGGAAGCCTAGGGCTCGGATCCCTCCAGGGCACACCACAGGAGGTCCCAGAGGGGCCTCGGCCACCGCCCCCTGCCAGGCCCATCTCAGGCCCAGCAACACCGCCCCCTGCCTCTCTCCTCCACGTGGCTGCCCTCCCGCCCCCTCTTCCGGAACATTCTCTCGCACTGGCCTTCCTCCCCCCCAGGCTCTGTCTCTCACTAAATGGCCTCTTACTTGTGATCCTCCTGCCTCAGCCTCCCGCTGGGTGGCTCCTGCAGGACCCTCCGTCTAGAAAGATGGCGGCTGTTCTAACGGTGGTGAGGGCGCTGACTGGGGTGACCTGGGTGCTGAGGCTCAGAGAGCGGGTCACCCCAGTCAGTCATTTAGTGAGGCCTGGGGCTGTGGCTCAGTGGCAGGGTTCAAGTCCCAACGACCCCAACCAAACAAAACAAGGAGAGTCCGTGAGAAGAGGGGCTGTCCACTATCCACCGGCCCGGGCGTGGGCCCTCTGAGGGTCCCCCAGCACCGCTGGTTGAATCGATCTGCTGAGTGAGTGAACAGCTCCCTGGGACACCCTGAAAGCCCTCGCAGGATCCGAGCTGTCAGGACGGTCCCCTCCTCCTCGTGCACTCCACCAGCCACCCCAGGCCTGACGCTCCCCGCGCGAGTCTCCTTTTGGATCAATGAATCTTTTCTTCCAAAATGCAAATCCTCATGGAGGGGAAGAACGTTCCCCAGGACCCACACTGGATGCATTCAGGCTAAGCCCTGCCGTTTCCATGGTTACCGATCTGATGCTCAGAGAGGCGAAGCAGATTGGGGTAGGCCACTCAGCGAGGAAGTAAAAGTCAGAGTGAGTGTCTGGACTCGGTTCCTCCTTTCTTTTTGGTCCTGGGCATTGAACCCAGGGGCGCTTTACCACTGAGCTCCATCCCCAGCCCCCATTTTTAAAATTATTATTATTATTATTATTATTATTATTATTATTATTATTATTTTATTAATAATGCATAAATGGTCAATGGACAGATGTCACCTGAATTAACTATCCTGTGTATTTTCTATATTATCCAACTTCACAATGATGGTGATAAGCTGGTTTACATAATAAATAAACCTAACTCTTACAATCAACCATCAATCATATCCTTAAAAAACAAGATACAGGGGCTGGGGTTGGGGCTCAGTGGTAGAGTGCTTGCCTGGCACTTGTGAGGCACTGGGTTCGATCCTCAGCACCACATAAGAACAAACATAAATAAATAAATTTTTTTTTTTTTAAAAAAGCATACCTTCAACTTTTTTTTTTTTTTTTTGGACCAGGGACTGAACCCAGGGGTGCTAACCACTGAGACACACCCCAGCCCTTTTTATTTTTTATCCGGGCGTGCGCCACCCCACATGGCTTGAAGGCTTTTTTTAATGGTCAAAAGGGCAGGAATTAGACAGGATTTTCCTGCTAAGTGAGGGGCCATAAAAGTGGACCTCAAGAGCCTCTTCCACTTCCAAAGTGTCCAGGAAGCCCAGATTCTGATTCTGAGATGTGGTGGACACGCCGGCCACTGACCCAAGCAAGCTCCTGTCCGACCGCAAGACCCAGTTCAGCTGGACCCCCGCGCCGCGCTCCAGGCACCCCGGACCCCAGCCTCGTCATCCCTCCAGCCACCCTGACGTCACTGTTCTCAGGAGTTCCACGCTGGTTCCTGCCATCGGCCTTCACGCGGGCGGCTTCCTGCCTGGGCCCCTGTCCCCACCCTGCCGGCCCTTCCCATGGCTGCTCCCCTCCTTCTTCAGGTTTGGGTTCCAGGGCCACCTCTCCTGAGTGGCCACACTGAGGGCCAGGCAGCCAGCTCAGGCTCCACTCTCGGCTCTGCTGGAGGCTGAGCAGGCCACCGGCCCCTCTGCCTCAGTCCCCTCGGCCTTAACCCCGGGCGCAATGGCACTGGCCCTAAGCGGTCACTGTGCTGGGGAGCCCCGCCCAGCCCACAGGGAGCTCAGGAAGAAGCTTCTTGGGAGCTCATCACCCTCCTCCAGATCCCGCCTGATGGTCAGGTTTGGTTTTCTTGTCTATTTAGTGAGGGTCCCTCCCACCCGCCCCCATGTCACAAGTGAGCAAACTGAGGCCCGAGGGAGGGACGTGCTGGCCACGCTGAGCTCCCAAGGACAGGCACTGAGGCTGGCTGATTTTCCACTCCCTCGCAATCCCCGGACCATGCCCGGCACACAGTAGGTGCTCAGTGGTCACTTGTAGCTCAGTCAGTGACGACCACGCAGTCAGGAGCTTGTGCGTCTCAGATCCAGGCCACCTCTGCCCACCTCAGTCCCAGGGACCAAATCCCCAGCCCCTCTCAGAAGCGGCTGCGAGGATGGGCAGGCAGGAGCTCGGGCCGCATCCATGCCTCTGTCCCCGGTGGGCCCCAGGCTCCGGCTGGGCTAGGGGGACAGGACAGGTGCTGCCCAGAGGTGGTGGCAGGTGTGGGCTCAGGAGGCAGCAGCCAGCTCCCTGGCCCGTGCCCGCTGGGTCCTGCCCACCAGATGCATAATAGATGAGGCCGCCCAGCGGGCTGTGCCTGCCTGGCATTTCAGAGCCACTAATGAGGCCGCCTCGTGCTGCCTGCTGCCGCACACAGGTCCCCAGGGCCGCTGGCCGGGCGACTGCTGAGAGGAGCCACCTGCAGAGGGGGCCACCCACCCAAGCCCCCCAGTCAGGCAGGCAGCCTCCAGGAGAGTGAGGGCAAAGGCGGGACTCAGGGTGACCGGGTGTTTGCCACTCACTGCCTGGGTGACCTGGGGCCAGCCACTTCCCTTCTCTGGGCCTCAGTTTCCTCATCTGTAAAATGGGGGTGCACAGTACTAGTCTCCACCAGGCTGGAGCCCGCTGCAGTGGAGCAATCCCCGTGAACACTGGCCCAGGCCCTGGGACCCAGGAAGCTGACCACATGCAGGAACGACTGGGACTCACTGTCAGGAGAGACACCCCCGTGGCTAGGCGGGCCCCTCAGTGGGACACACCGGGCTGGGCAGTGACTCCTGTTTGGGGGGCATTCAGATGCAGGACCGGTTCACTTTCCCCCTCTTCCCTTGCCCCCAACCCAGCCAGGTCCCATCCTCGGCAAGAGACAGAGAGCGCGCTGGGTTCAGGCCCAGCCCTGGCCAGCCGTGTGACTGGGCCGGAGCCTCCTCCTGTCCCACACTGACTCTGGCCTCTAAAACGGGGCCACAAGACCGACTTCCAGGACCGAGGTCACTCATGAGCGAATGAGGCCACCATAACAAGATGCCCAGCCCACTCCAGCGCTAACCCTGGCCAAGTTCTTCCTCCCCCACGGCCCCAGTTTCACGGTCAAAGTCAACTCTCCTATTCTGAGAGGTATTCCCAGAACCCCCTGCCCTGGGCCAGCCCACCTGACCACCCTCCTACCTCTGCACCTCCTGTCCCCTTTGACTCTACCTCGCATGCCCAGCCCCTCGCTGAATTCCTGGGTCACTCCCTGGCTCCCACCCTTCTGCTGCGCCTCCTGCCTCTTCTGTTGGTCACCTACTCAGAGCTCCAGGCCTGTGGACGTCCTGCTGATAAGGGTGGGGGTGGGGACTCCAGCCAAGGTCACATCTGACCTCAACCAGACCTCAGTACCTTAGGATCCAAGCCCTGACTTAAAAAAAAAAAAAAAAAAGATGAGGAAAATCCCGACTCCTCCAGGAAGCCCTCCCAGCCTGCTGAGAACGTCCATTCTCTGGGTGCACTAGAGTCAACTCCACCTCAGGAAGCATTTACTGGACTCGGGTAGCTTGGAAAGACCTAGTGGGGGACACAGACCTGAGGAGAGCAGAGCCTGGCCGGCGGTCAGGGGACACACACCGGGAAGGGGGGTGGCACAAAGTAACTTCAGCAACCCGAGGGGCTCAGAGCCTGCTGCCGGCTTCAGGGTGACTGGGACACATTCAACTCCCCTGAAGTCACCTGGCATCAAGGGGGCTCAGAGAGGGGGAAGGACCTGGCCAAGGTCACACAGCGAGGACAAGGCTGACCCCATCAGCATCTGTCAGAATTCAAAACCCACGCTCTCTCCTCTCCTCCAGGAAGGAGCAGGGACGTGCCACTCCAGAAATGAGCGCTAATGTGTGACGGTGACCGTGGCCGACAGCGGGGAGGCCAGCTGAGGGGAGAACAAGGGACCAGGACAGGAGCGCTGGTGGGGGGAGTGGTGATTTGGGTGGACTCCAGGAAGTGGGGAACTGCAGGAAGTGGGGCCTCGTGGGAGGAAGGAGGTCATGGGGGCGTGTCCTGGAGCCTCCCCCCCCAGGCCACCAGGAGGTGACCAGCGTGGCCCTGCCACACGCCCCTTGCCTGACGTGCGGCCTCTCCACAGATCTGAGACCTCGGAAGCCCTGAGCCAAGATAGACCTTTCCCCCTCTGTTTTTCTCAGGTATTCTGTCACAGTCTGTCACAGCAACGGACAGCTGACCGCCACACCTGCCAAGGGAGGAGGCGGGGGCAGGACCGTGGTGCTGCTGCTGACCTGGGCCGTGCTCCCATTGGCTGGGAACTCTGGGGACAGGACACGTGAGTCCCTACCAGAAGGGAGGAGGCAGGCTCTGAATACCAGGAGACTATCATTGGTGGTCAAAATGGCCACCATTTACTGAGCAGGACCTAGATGCCAGGTACACAGGTGGGCTAAGCCACTGGCTTCCAGGGCCTGCAGCTTAGCACCTTGGACAGCAGCTCTCACAAGGAGGGTGAAGGGCAAGGCATTGTGGGTAATAAGCTTGCCCTGGGAATTCCAGATGCTGACTTCACAGATATCAACTGAGGCCCAGAGAGGGGAAGCGACTTGCCCAAAGACACACAGCTGGACAGTTACTATCGGTCCTGGGCCCTCGCTGCTAACTCTTGGTTCAGGGCTCCCCAGGGTGGACCTTCTGGTCCCATCTCCAAGTCTTCCTTCCCGTCCATCTCTTGCTCAGACCCTCCCTGTGGCCTGGAAGCCTTGGGACAGAATGAGTGAGGCTCAGAGCTCTGCACAGAGTTTGAAAGGCCAAGGTTCAGGTCCCACGTCTGCTGCCACGTCACCTCGGGCAAGTCATTTTCCCCTCTGTGTGGCATCAGGGGTTGTAGACCCTCCCTGCCAGGTGTGGAGGGGGGTCGGGGTGTGGTTCAGTGGTCCAGTGCTTACCCAGCATGCACCAGGCGCTGGGCTGGATCCCCAGCACCACAGACAGAAAAAATGATGCAGAGATGACGCACAGGAAGGCCCGCAGCGCCCAGTAGGCCCTGACGAGGGGCAGCTGAAGTCCTGCAATGGAAGGGGGCGCCTTCCTCGCCTCTGCATCGCCCCTGCCACCCTGCCCCGGGCACAGCACACTGTCTCAAACTGACTGGGCATGGCAGCAGGAGAGAGAGCCCAGAGAGGGAGAGAAACCGGCCCCAGGTTGCACAGGGAGCATCAAAGGGAAATGAAAAGGTCACCCTGGAGCTCCGCCTGGACACGCCTGCTGTGTGTGGCCTCCCAGGGGACTGTGGGGGGCACCGAGGCCAAATGGGAAGCTTCGGCCAGACCTGCAGACCCCAGGATGCTCTCAGCAGGGCCAGGAAGCAGGGCAGGAGCTAGTGGGGGTCCCTCCTATGGGGCAAAGTGGCAGCAGGAGAAGCTGGCTGGGCCGGAGGTGCCCACCTGCAGAGCATCCGGCCGGGCTGCAGTGAATCCTGGGGTGGGGCTGCTCCCCCACCACAGCCTCTTGGTGTCGGAGAAGCTGCAGGTGCAGCTGCCTCCCTTCTTCCCTCCTCCAGAACAAGGACTCCTCAGATGCAGGATGGGGTCTGAGGCCTGGGTACCGGGTGGCACTAGAGGGTTTGGGAGTTACTGAAAAAGCTAAGGGCACCCCCCAGGCCAGCCAGGAGCCATCCTGAGGTGGGAAGGACTGAAGAGGAGGAGAAGGAAGGATCCCTTTTAGTGAGGCCTACAATATGCCAGGCCTTGACTTTCACAGACTTGCCCTTGCAGAAACATCTTAACCCCCATTTCACAGATGAGATAACTGAGGCTCGGAGGGGTTCAGGAATCACGGAAGGTCACGCAGGCAGTGGTAGAACTAGATGGGAGCCTGATCTATCTGACTCCAAGGCTGAGCTGCACTAGGGAGCACAAGGTGTGGGCACCAGGGGGAAGGTCTCCCAGTCCCGTGTCCTGAGAAGACGTCTGGAGGGTCGGCGGATCTGGCCTGGCACCATGGGGACATGAGTGGATTGGGGTTTCCCCAGGAGTCAGACAGCCCAGACCCTCCTGAAGGTCCCCAGTACTCACCACACGCTCCGGCAAGGGGAGAAGGACTTGTCCACCCTGAAACACAGCAAGTGGGACAGCTGTGAGGGGCCGTCCCTGTCACCAGCCTTGCCCTGCACACCAGGCCCAACTCATGCCACCCTGCCCACCGCGACCAGAGGTTGTGCTTCTGAGAGTGTCCCTGCTGTCACCATCTCCCTTGGGCCGTTTAGGGACATGGGCAGGTGTGGGGGTTACAGAGTGAGGAAAAGAGGCAGGGGGCTGGTAAGGTAGCCCCGGGACAGGAAGGTGACAAGGACAGGTTGGAGGCCAGCTGGGGTGTGGGGGAGGGGCAGGGCGAGCTTAGAGCATCTCAGACGGCTCAGAACTGGCCTGGGCACCTCCAACCGGAGCAGGCAGGAAGATGGCCACGCCTGCTCCAGGCCACTGCGGCCTGCGTCCCTCTGCTGATTTTTACATCCTTATGCTGTTACACTGACCTTCAGTGACTCACTGACCTTTCTGAACCTGCGTTTTCTTGCTCATCTCTACCCAGGGACAATGCGTGAGGACCTCCCTCCCCTCCCCTCCTCTGACACACCCGACCCCGAGAGTTCAGGGGCACCTGAGGCTCCCTTTTCCCAAGCCCGGTGGGTCCAGCCACCAGGAGAGTGTGTCTCCCAGACTCTGCTCCCCATTCCTTCTAAGGGCACCTTGGGCTTGGGGGGATGGGGCTGGAGGGACCGCCTTCCTGACCATCCGGGGCCCAGGGGTTGGGCAGCTGTTGAGACAACAAACAACTCTTGCCTTCTACCCTGAGGCAAGAAGGGAATGGAAAGGGAGCCCCAAACCGGACTCCTCCAGCTAGAGGGTGTCTTCTGGGGACGCAGGATTGGGGGCTCCAGGGGGCAGATAATGTGGAGAGTGAACTGTGCTGGGGAGGGTGAGGCCACAGAGGCCAGGACTCATCCAGGGTCACTCACACCCCCTGGGCTGCCCCTCTGCGTCTGCTGACCAGGAAGCTTGGAGGCCCAACCCAGCCTCCCCTCTCCACCTGAGAAGGAGCGCACAGCCCCACGCTCAGCCGGGGTCCCCTGGAGGCTAAGCTACCAGGGTGGGGAGACACTTGACTCAATCCCACAGCCAGAGGACCAGCTGGGTCCCAGTGGCATTCCTGCAGGGGCCCAAAGTACTCCACACCAGGAGCCAGGGCCTGGCCAAGGTCACACAGCCCCTCGGCTGGCTGGGGAGGGTCTCCGGGCCCAGTCTGTGTAGCCCTCTTCCTTCCAATTTGCTAACTTTCTGCCAGAGGCAAGCATTCCCCCATCCCACCTCTGCACCCCACTGAGGTGAGCCCTCAGAGTCAGGAGGGGTAGTGACCCCAAGGTGGCCTAGCTGCCACTCCTCTCTCTGGCAGTCCTCCAGGCCCAGGCGGCAAGCAGCCCTGGGGAAAGGGGGTGTCCCAGGACCAGGGGGCTGAGTCGGGGTGCACAGGTGCGCGGGGTGGGCCGGCTGTAGATGGCTTCTGGGTGTCCCGCAGCTGGAGGCCGAGTGGGAGCCCCAGCTGGCGTCGCCCTGGCTGACGGCCACCCCACAGACCTGTGCGTGCACCCAGACGTGCGAGCGCACACGCACACACCCGGGCTCAGCGTGGGTCCCCACTGGTCCCACTGGCACCCTGCGATCCGAGGCCGCCTCTACACTCGCGTCCCACTGTGCGCGCGGACACGCACCGGAACACGCGCGCAAACACCCGCGCTCACCAACACAGCGAGCCGTGCACGCACCCGGCGCCCCGCACACGCGGGCGCACGCTCAGCCCCAGGACGCCCGGCCCGGCCGGGACCCAGGCGCGGCCCGCAGCGCACGGCCCCGCGCACCTACCCGCCGTAGGCGCCGAAGGTGAAGCTGCGCTTGCGGCCGCTCATGGTGCCGCCGCCGCCGCCGCCGCCGCCCGCCCCTCCGCGCCGGTCACCTTGGCAACGGCGCCCCGCCCCGCGCAGCCCCGGGCCGTCCGCGCCCCCGCCGCCGCGGTCCAGCTGCCCGGCCGCGGGCGCAGAAAGGGCCGCTTGTTTGCGCCGCCCTTAGCCGCCGGCGGGGTGCGCGGGGCTTTCCGAGACGGTGGCCGCCACCCCTCGCCACCGGGGCCAGCGCCCAGCCGACCGAGGGACACCGGCTGCGGGCCCTCTTGGGTCCCCTCTGGAGGCCACCGCGCTCTGTGGGCGGGCCGGACCCCGTCATTCAGAGGGGACAGTCACAGCGGGCCCAGCAAGAACTCGGTATCCAGCGTGAAAAGTGGTCTGCCCCGTGGGCAGATGCCGAGAATTTCTCATCTGTCACATGGGTCTGATCCGCCTGCCTCCTAGGGTCCTTGCTATGAGGTGCTGAGTTAAGGCACCTGACAGTGACACACAGCCAAGGCCGATCAGTGCCAGCGGCGAGTGCCGCACCGGGGTCAGACACGGCTCTTCAGGTCTAGAATCAGCGAAGGAGGGAAAGGAAGTAGCCCTTCTATTGCCACCTCATCCCCTCCTTAAGAACCCCCGGCCCAGGCCCTGGTGACGAGGAGGAGCAGAGGGGAACAGTGCAGACGCCTCACTTCTCTTGAAAATTCTTCTAGCCCAGGTCCCCATCCAACCTTTGGAAGCAGAACTGAGCTGGGGTGCATTTGTGCATTCATTCAACAAACACAAGAGCTGTGCTCCCATCCGAGTGGAGATGGGTCAGCTGACACGGGACAGTAGCCCTGCCCTCAGGACTTACCAACCCCACCAGCAATAGCTCTCCCATAGAGGGCCGTCCCTAGGTCCTTGAGGGTTTCCATGGGGCTTTCTGTTTAAAGAACCTGTAGGGAAGGGCAGTGGGGGATGAGGGAGGAAGAGTGAGAGGGTCCCGGGGCAGGGCCTGGGCCTGGTTAGCACCATCTTCCCCTGGGAAATGACAGCTGTGGGGACAGGGCTCCACAGTCCTGGCCCAGGCAGGGGCAGGCAGCTCTGCCAGTCCCCCCCTTTCAGATAAGAAGAAACCCAGACCTGGGGATCTGCTCCAGCCCCCTCCTGCTCCCACCATGATGGTGCACTCTGGGGGGCCGAGGAGCCCCAAAGAGGCCTCTCCGGGGTTCCTCACCTCTAGACCCACCGGCCTCAGCTTTCAGCCTTCAGCGAAGCATCTGGCTTCCCCTTGTCAGGGTGCTCTGGAGCCAGGGCTGGGCCAGGCTGCAGACTGCGGGTGGGGCAGAACCCTGCAGTGGGAAGCCCCCTCGGCCCAGGGCGGTCAGGTGGCCTCCTGAGAGGCTCTGGGAGCCCCAGGTTCACCTGAGGCTGAGGAAGTCCCTCCTTCTTTCCTTCCCAAGTGGAAGCTGCAGAGGCTTCCAGAGAGGGGCTGGGAGGGGTGCAAGAGGATCCAGAGCCAGGCCTGGGTTCTGGGGGTGCACACAGTGCTAGGCCTGGGGCCCCAGCCTCCAGCCCCATGTGGGCTGCTGCACCCCCTTGCACATGGCCACAGCCTCGCCAGGCTCCCTTCAGAGCGAGTGACTCCCGAGTGGACTCTGCAGGCCCAGCTGGCAGGGAGGCCAAGGAGCCCCAACATGCCAAGCTTCCCAGCCAGGCCTGGCCCCTGGGAGGCCCCACTGGTGCTGGGACAGTGGGCCCTTGAGAGGGGCCAAGGGGGCCGCAGGGTTCCCACCGAGGACAAAGAGCCCAGTGTGGACTCCAGCCTCTGGGTTCTGGCCAGCACAGCTGCCTCCTTGGCAAGGGTGGGGGTGGGGTGGTTAATGGGGGTCACGTTCCCTCAGCCAGAGATGCACAGGACACTTCCTGGCCAAGTCCTGGCCCCTCCGATGGCAGCAGAATTTAAATGTGCCTCCCCAACCTGCAAGACCCCTCCAAGAATCTACCCTCCTCCTCACAGCACATGAGCCCCGAGACCAAAAGCCAAGGATGAGGGAGAGAGGTGGGCGCTACCTCCTCATCCCAGTGAACCCGTCCATGTTCAAATCCCAGTGCTCCCACTTGTCAGCTGTGTGACCCGGGAAAGTTACTTAATCTTTCTGTGCCTCAGTTTCTTCATCTGCAAAGTAGGTTCGATGATGAAAATACCTGCTTCTAAGGGTTTTGCCAAGTATTAAATTAATTGTGAATCATAAAGCACTGAGAATCGTATCTGGCATGCGCTGGTTAAGACGTTTGCTGCAGCATCGTTGGTGTTGGGCTTAACTTATGAAACTGCCATTTCTTGTAAGGCTAGCAGAGGTTTATTAATAAGAATTCCAAAACAAACTTAATGGCCATCCAGAGGCACCTTGATAAATAAATTAAGTTCCATTTACACCGGACAGAATCCTGCAGATGATGGAAAGAATTGGGCAGATCTATGTGCGTGCAAGTGGAGCCACCTCCAAGACAGACAAACGGATAAACAGGCTTGTGCACCACACGGACACACACGCACAGGGGCTGCTTACTAAGGGACCCGCCCTGGGGCAGACTGTGGTGCTTCCTGGCTTTGTGACCACAAACACATTATTTCACACCCACCGACGCGGGTGTTTGCAGACTGGCACTGGGAAGTCGTTGCCATCGCGGGGGGTGAGGCGCAGCCCCCTTCTGCCTTGACTCCCCCTGGAGCCGGCTGCCCTCCGGGGTCCCGGCCTTCCTCTAGAAGTTAGCTCCCCTTCTCCGCCTCCTGGGTTTGTTCAGGTTCTTCAGCCACGTGCCGGGCCGTGTGAGGACGAGGGGGGGCGGAGGGGTGCAGGGCTGCAGAGCTCCCTTCTGAAGTTCACCCCACCCTGAACTCCGACTTCCACCCACTTGCCTCCAGCTCCCCCTTCCCAGCTCTTGGCAGCTGAAAGGCAAGGGCAGAGGGAGGGGCAGCCAGGGGAGGTTGTGAGGCCTGGGCTCCAGAAGGGATTGGCAGGGCCGACTCTCGCCAGGGTCCCCAAGCGATTCAGGATATCTGCCTGGGCAGCCCTGGGCTCCCTGCGCTGGTCCCGATCGCTCCTGTGTGGCTCTGCATTCATCAGGGTTCCTCAGTTTGCTCCTCTCCTAACCGCCCACCCTCTCTGTGCCGGGTTAAAGAGAACGGAAGCCAGTGCCACCCTGGGAGAACTCCGCCAGCTCCCGAAGCTTCATTATCCTTCCTTAGCCGGGGCCTTTCCAGCCAAGCCACACCCACCAATCCCGGGACTGCAAACCCTGAACTCCTGGAGAAGTGTGTGTGTGGGGGGGTCCCCACAGGCACTAGAAAGGAGGGAGGAGTCGGTGTGGCTTGGCTCACACCCGTCCCCAAGCAGCCAGCTGCCCCGGAGCAGTGCCTACCCCAGCCATTCCCTGCTGTGGCAATGAGATTCCTGAGATCCCTGCCTATTTAGGGACCAGGACAATCTGGCTGGTCAGAATGACCACAGTAAATGTCCCCACTCAGACCCCCACCCATGAGCCTGTATCTCTGGTCTCCACACAAACTGTGTGCTTCAAGTCCTTCTGGAGATCAGGGCATGTACTATGCACTCATTTCTCTCTTTCCCCTTCCTTCCATCACCCAGTAAACTCATATTGAACACTTGCTGTGTGCCCGGTATTTCCTCTTGCTCAGAGAATGAGCAAGACAGACAAAGTCTCTGGTGGACCCGTGTGCACAGCTGCATGAAAACTTTCCAGGGTCACAAATGCCCTTGGCCCTGGTACCATGCATATGCATAGGGACATCTACCTTGTGCCTGGAGACCGCAGTAAAATCAAAGGTATGTGCATATGCTCACATGAATGTCAGCCCTCACACTGCAAACTCACATGCACACACATGTGCAAAGGTCTAATGGAGGTATGCCCACAAGTCCCAAGTCAGTGTGTGACCAGGGCTGAGTTTGCACACGCACATGAGCACACACTGAGGACCACAGATCCATGCACAGAAGTCACAGATCCTTATCCTTACTGAGATCGTACTATTTTCATACAAGAGGACGCAGTGCACACATTTACTCACATCACACACACAGAGCACCCAGCTAATGACTGTGAGGAAATGAAGCAGGAGATGGCTGGGATGTAGCTCAGTAAAGCGCTTGCCCAGCATGCATGAAGCCCTGGGTCCCATCCCCAACACTGCGACGGCAATAACGGAAGGAAGGAAGGAAGGAAGGAAGGAAGGAAGGAAGGAAGGAAGGAAGGAAGGAAGGAAGGAAAGAAAGAAGGAAGGAAGGAAAGAAGGGAGGGAGGGAAGGAAACAAAGTAGGAGAGGATGGCTCTTCATAGATCCGAGGGGTACACAGTCACCATATCCCCAAGAGAGCAAGGGGAGGCCAAGGCCACCCTCACATGGCACAGCCTGGGATCTAGCCAGCCTCCCTCTGCTACCTTCCTCTTTCAGGGGCAGGTGGGCAAAGCAGGGAGGGACAAGGCTGGGCTTGATATCCAGAGTCCCACCCAGGGCAGCCGGCTTGACTGAGCCCTGGACAGGGATCAGGAGTGGTGGGTATGGCCCCCGGTTCCATCGGCCACTTGCTCTGTTTCCTAGTGAAATCTGCTTCCCACTTCTGGTCTCTGCTGGTCATCTGTAAGATGGGGGCAGGGGACAGTCCCTTAACATACCCCTCCCAGTCAGCCAGCCAGGGTGGGACTCCATAAAACCCTGGCCCTGGGGCTGTGGCTGTGACTCAGTGGCAGAGCACTTGCTTAGCATGTGTGAGGCCCTGGCTTTGATCCCCAGCCCCACATAAAATTTTAAAAAATAAATAAAGGTACTGTGTCCATCTACAACCAAAACAATATTTATTAAAAACAACAACAACAACAACAACAACAAATACCCTGTTCTTGGCAGTGACTCTCAATTCGGGGGTGGATTCTGCCCCCTAAAGGACATTACAGGAATATATGAAGGTGGTTTTGGTCCTCAGCAACTACTTGGGGTCACCACTGTCATTCAGAGGGTGGAAATGAGCAAGCCATGCCAGGGACAGTCTGGCTTGAGGAAGACTTGGGTATCCATGGCCCTTCATGTGGGTTAACAGCCTGGGTAGATCATTCTAGAACTTAGCTCATGGTTTGCATGAGTGTTTTTCTGTTGTGGCTCTAATCCATAATAAAATTTTCAGAGATACAAGTACTTTAGCTGTTCTGAACTAGAGGTCGGGTAGGTGGGTGAGTTCACGCTCCTGAGCGGAAACGTGTGTTTTTGCAATAGGTAAAAGCGTTTGGTTTTCATTTTTCTATCCTTTGAAGTAAACCATGCCAGAGCATCCATCTAGGCGAGAAGGCGGCTTTTTGCCTTTTTTAGGGGAGTATATCGTTGGTTTTTGAAGTTAGGTGGGTGGGTAGGCTTATTACAAAAGAATATTATTACAGGAAAATAAAGAATGTTTTTCAAAACAGTCTCACACGAGCCTAGAGTCCGCCGCGGTCCCTGGCGCCCTCCACTGGCCAAAACAGGAACTGCAGTCCAGAGCCGGACGAGCTCCAGGACCAGGGACAGCGCCCCGGGGCTGCGCCCCGAGACTCTCGCCCTGAAGAGTGGGGACCCGGAGCCGCCCCGCGTCTCGGCCGCCAGCTCGCTCCCGACCCCCGCTCCCTCTCCCCTCCCCTCGCGCGGAGGCGGTCCCCAAGCCCGCACCAACCGCCGCGCCTCTCCCGGCCCACAATGGCACACCTGCGAGCCACAATGGCGGCACCTGTGCCACCGCCCACGGTGTTCCCTCCGCTCCCTCTGCCACCCGCCCTGAGCTCCTCGGTGCACGGATCCCAGAACCTCATCCACGCCCTGGGACCTCTGCGATCCTCACAACAGCCCGATGAGGCAGGTCATGCGAGAGTTGTCTGTCTGCCAGGCCTGATGGGGAAACCGAGGCTGGCAAACTGCAGCTCCCGCTCTTGAGCTGCTCCTGGACACCTCGGTCCCCGTGGAGCACATCCCGGTCCACCACCAACAGCAGACTACTAGCTTCCGACGACGCCCTGTGCCCAGCGCGTCCCCCATGAAAATTAGGTCCAACCATCTTCCTCATTTCACAGATGAGGAAACAGAGGTTCCCAGGGGCTTCCCCAAAGGTTGGTGGAAATAGCAGTGGCTGTAAAGACCTCTGAGGCCCTCACTCTGCTCTGAGTCAGGGACACTGCTGCCAAGAAGAAAGTGTCAGACACCCACATGGCCCTGCCCCGGCTGCTCTGCCCTGGTATCTGCAGAGGTCAGAAGGCTCCCTGACCTCAGGGCTGGGCTGGGGTGGGGTGGGGTGGGACCTCCACACCCATCACAGAGATGTGCTACTCCCCACCCTCCCAAGTGGGAAATGCAGAGAGGGACACTTCTGCTTGGCCAAAGCCCTGCCCTCCAGGAACCAGGGTGCCGAAGGCATAATCCCACAGGCTGCTCCCGAGGCCTGGACACCGCAGGGCGGAGTGGGCAGGGGCAGGGGCACAGGAACAGGGGCATCAAGAGTGGGGCTCGGTGCCCACAGTGGAAGATGGGGAACGCTGGCTCTAGCTGGTGGCTGGGGGTGAGCGCTGACAGAGGGGAGCTCACACAGAGCAGCACTGCGCCTTGCGCCCTCAGAGGCCTGTGTGGTGGTGGGTATTGAA
This sequence comes from Urocitellus parryii, assembly GCF_045843805.1. Taxonomy (NCBI): domain Eukaryota; kingdom Metazoa; phylum Chordata; class Mammalia; order Rodentia; family Sciuridae; genus Urocitellus; species Urocitellus parryii. Next base: position 13,170,434 of record NC_135541.1, read on the forward strand.
GCTGTGGCCAGCAGGGTCTTCTCCATGTGCACAGAGCTCAGGAACCCCTGCTGCATCATGCCCCCACCCCCGCCATTTCTCCCCAGGGTAAACCAGGTGCACCTGGGCAAGCAGGAGAGGCAGAGAAAGAGGTCACAAATGCCAGTCTGGCTGGATGGAGGATGAGAGAAGGGAGAGGCAGCCATTGCTGGTGGGTGTCTGGGGATTCCCTGCTTGTGGCCTCACCTCTGACCCTCCGCCCCCGCCAGGCCCAGGGCCTCATCATAAGCCCTCCACCAATGTCCTAGGTCGGCTGTCTGCAGCCCAGCTCCACCTGGCTCACAGCGTGCTTGCAGGCAGATCCCTACTCCTCTCGGGCCCGGTCTCCTTCTCTCCATCCCGAGGGCTCTCCAAGGGCCCTTCTTGCTCTGATTTTCTTGGGCAGCCCAGCCCGTGTGGGCAAGCAGGTGGGAAGCCTCTCAGGAAGGGGCAGGGGTGCAGCTCAAACCCCACCCCTGGGACTCAGCAGCCTGGGCTGGGCTGGGCAAGAGGATGAAGGAGGAGGTTTGGAGAGGTCCCCACTGACCCTGGCCTCTCCCAGCCCGCGCTGTCTGTGCGAACTCCCAGCTCCGAAACCCGAGAAATCCTCTGCATCAGAGCTGGAGAGGAGCCCACGGAGATCAGCTGGTCCAACCTCCTCATTTTACAGATAATAATTATTATGATTATGCCTGATGGTAGCAATTCACAAAGGGCTTTTCTGGGTTGTACCAGAGCCCAGGGGGCTGGCAGGACTCCTCTCGGAGATGCTATTCTCCCTTCCCCCATTCTGTGGCTGAGAAAACTGAGGTCCAGAGAGGCGGGGCAGTGGGCCTGGGGGCACACAGCTGACATCGATGCTGGACTCCAAATCCACGTCTCTTCCCCTGAGCCACGCACCACCCGGGCCCCGTAGGATGTGGCTCTGGGGACTCACCTCCCCTCAGAGTGCTGCTGGTTCTAAGGTCTGGGGGGGAGGGCAGGTATCAGAAGAGGGTCTGGGATGCCCAGTGATGCCCACCGTCCTCCCTGTCGTGGGGACACCCCCTCCTCCATGCTGGCAGTGACAGGTTGATGGGCAGAACTGAAGGAAAGATCCCCAGATTTCCTGGGGCAGCCTTGTCCCCAGGGCCACAGCCCCACCCGGAACTGCTTCTACCCCCTAGGCCCTTCCCCTCCTCATCTCTTTCCACACTGGTGCAGGGAAGTGGTTAAAAGTGAATCCAACAGCCTTCATTCAAAACTCAGCCCCAGTCTCTCACCAGCTGGGTGACCTTGGACAGGCTATTAACCTCTCTGAGCTTCTCATGGTTGCTAATAACAGTTGCTCTGGGGAGTAAATGGGAGGGGTCCACACATAGTGCCCGCCACAGGCCTGGCACACACTCGTGCTCGGTTCACGCCCCATCTGGGCTCCGGCGCTCAGCCTAGCGCCGCTTCTCCCCACACCAGAATCCTCCCGGGATCCCTGAGCTCCCAGGGCAGGGAGCAGAGCCCAGGCCTCTCTGCCCTTCAGAGGCCCCCTCTCCAGCCAAGGAGGGCTGCGGGCCTGGAGCCTGGGACAGGAGGGGACTCTGTCCTAGGGGCTCCGCCCAGCCCTGACTCTGGGGGCTGGAAGCCCTGGAGAGGAGAGCCCTGGAGATCGGCCTGTGCACTGGGGCAAACTCTCACCTCCGGCAGAGGCAGGTGTGGACAGGGCAAGGCTCAAACGCCCACCCAGAGTCTAGAGAGGTGGCCTCCTGAGCCTGCCACCTGGGCTGGCAGGAGGGTCTGCGGCCGTCTTTGGGGTATGTGGCCTCTTTCTGGACCTCCAAGGCCAGGGAAGAGGTGGCAGCCAGGTGGTAACCGCCAGCACCTGGCATTGTCCAGAGATGAGAGCTGCCCCCGCAGGGCCAGCCCCGAGCTCCACGGCAGAGAGAGATCCCCCAGGTCACCTGGGCTCAGGAGTGGAGCTGGAGAGGGCTGTCCTCGAGCTGAGTCGGCCTCTCTCCCTCACACACACGGGCCCAGGGCTCAAGGGCCGCCCCCACCTTTCCCTCTGCTTCCTCCGGCAACCTGGCCACAGACGCACGTGGCTCCTGTGGCCTGGAGGAGGTCACGGCCTCTCCAGTGCTCAGGTGTCTGGTCCTCACCCACTGTCCCTCCTGCATTCTGCCAGCAGTCCCAAATTCTCAGGGGAGCCCCAGGAACAGTTAGCAAGAAACATCTTGATTTCCCCAGAGATGCAACGCACCCAAGGCTCGCGCAACACCACCACCAGCTCGGCTCACTGGAGTCGCTGCAAGAGCAAGTCCTCCACCCCCGGCACAGAGGCCAGGAGGCCACAGAGACTGGGCCATTGCCCCCCCCTAGAGGGGCAGGGCCAGGGAGGAGCACGAGGGCCTGACTTCCTGTGTAGATGATAGGGCTGGGTCTTCGCTCAGAGCACTTGTTCCCTGGTGGGAACATCACAGATGGAAGATGCTGGAGCCCTCTGCCTTGCACACTCAGGGAAGAGGAGGCCCGGGGAGATGGGGGACGTGGCCTTATTTCCCCCACAGGGGTCGGGCCCAGGACCGAGCAGGTTGATTCCTCATTCCTGGCTAGTGGGCCTGACAGGTACCCACGGTCCACCTGCAGAGAACAGATGGTCCCTCTGACGGATCCCTCACTGACTCCAGGGGAAATGCCAACGACTCCGCCCAGTATTCAAGGCCTGGACACACACACCTTTCACTAAAACCAAACCAGTGTCCTGACGGCCACCTCCCAGTCTATGCCCAAGCCAGAGCTGGTCACACCACCAGGAATGCTTTCATGTCTCTCCGTGGAACGCACAGTCCTACCAATGACCACATACCGTTTATTGAACACCTACTATGTGCCCATGACTCCACGGGGGATAAATAACCCCACTGCCAACCACCTTGGAAATGTGAAGTCATGGAAAAAATTCTCATTACCCCAAAACATTGATGAAAAGACTTATTTTTTTTTTTCTTGCTCTAAATAAATTTTTGAAGTTTTTTAAAAAAGATTTTTCTCCAGATTTTCCTGGTGTTTGTTTGGCCTTCTGTGCACTCTTGTGTTTTTCTCGGAGTGCAGCTCTGGGTTTTTTTTAAAGAAGTTCCTAAGTGGTTATGTCTGACCTCACCAACAACACTCCCAGGTAGGCAGGCAAATAGGAGCTCGTCAGCCCTCCATCCCTGATCTGTGATGAGGGTATGAGGCTCAAGACAGCAGGTCACTTGTTCAAAGTCACACGGCAAAAACTGCATTTGTTTGTTTGTTTGTTTGGTTTTTTTTTGAGACAGAATCCAAACTCATGGGCTCAAGTGATCCTCCCATCGAAGCCTCCCAAGTAGCTGGGACTACAGGTGTGCACCACCATGCCTGATTTGGACTTGGATTCCTGATGTCTCCTAGCCCATGTCCTTTAAGACTGGACCAAAAACCCACAATGAGTTGGGTACTAACTGATCTTGGGTACTGACCTATGTTAGTCTTTTTTTTTTTTGTATTGGGGATTGAACTCAGGGGTGTTACCCACTGAGCCACATCCCCAGGCCTTTTTATATTTTATTTAGAGACAGGGTCTTGCAACGTTGCTTAGGGCCTTGCTAAGTTGCTGAAGCTGGCTTTGAACTCATGATCCTCCTGCCTTGGCCTCCAGAGTCGCTGGGATTACAGGCATGTGCCACCATGCCCAGCTCCAAATAATCTTTTTAAACCTTAAAAAAAAAAAAAAAACCCATCATGTAGGTACCATGATCCCGACTTTACAGACAAAAGAAACAGAGGCTCAGGGAGAGGAGCAACTTGCCCAGGTTGCACAGTTCGTCAGCGGCCAACCTAAAAAGAACTCGGTTCTGCTTCCTCCCAAAGGGGACCCAAGAAAGGATGGTCTCGTGTTGGCAGAGGTATTACTGGCAGCGTGAGCCTCTCTTCATCTGAGACATAGCACAGTGACACATACCACGCAGGCTATGGTAGGGACCAATGAACGCCACTTCTAGCTCCGGTGTCCCCAGTGCCAGTCACAGTCTCTGGGACATACTACATGCTCATTAAATGCAGAGTGAAGTGTGCAGGCGAGGCCCCCAGCGTGGCCAGCACACTACAGGCAGATAGATCTTATGTTGCTTCCTTTCTTCCTGGAGGCTGGTTATCCCAGTGGGACCCCTGTTTTTGGGGTGTCCCCCAGCCGCTTCTTTCCTCCTCTCTGAGTCATGCTTACAAATGCCAGTCTTTAGCCCTAAAAATAGAGCACATTTTGAAGGATAAAAATACCCACAGATGTAAACTACAACTGCAGGCCCTGGCCTTGGGTTCCCCTCTTCCTGGGGTTCACTCTAGGGGGCCTTCCTGGAAGTCCCAGGCCTGGCAGCCCTGCCTGACCTAGCGGGGACCGAGATTTCCAGCCTGCAGCAAGTCCTCGGCCATGTCCCATGTGGCGCCGCTGCTCACCTGAGCCAAAATTCCTTTCCGTTTTGGCTCAGGGCTGACACCTCACACCTCTGACTTGCCTCCCTCCCCAGCTGGACCAAGCTGCCTCCCAGAGCTGGAGCTGGGCCCAGAGAGGGAAAATGATTTGCTCAGGCCACACAGCCAATAAGTCAGGGCCGGGCTTGGACCGAGACTCAGCACTCTGGCCAGCCTAGGGTCAGGGCCCAAGTGAGCGTGGAGGGGCCCAGAGTCCCTCACCGTCCCCGCCTGGCAGCAGCTCTGCTGTGTGACAAGGTGAGCAGATCCCGCCATTCACACCAGCTGGTCCCCAACCTTGCTGGGAGGGTAGAACGGAAGCCAGGACGTGGTCAGGTGGCTGCAAAGGAAAGGAACCCCAGGACTGCATGGAGCCTGGGGGCTGGGAGTGTCCTGTCTTGGGAGGGACCCCTGCACTGGCCTCTTCATGGACAGGCGGTGGGGAGGGCAGGAGAGAAGGGGCTATTGAGGGAGAATCACCCTCAGGGCAGCCAAGCCGGATTCACATAAAGCACCACAGAGGATGGAGGTGAGGCTCTGCTGGGGTGTTCAGAGGGGCCCTGCCACCTCCGGGGCCATGAGGTATTCACATCCCACACGCAGGAAGCTGACGTAATGCACGCATGTGTGCACCCATGGTGGCCTGGGTGTGGGTGGGTGCAGGAGCATGTCTGCCAGGTTCATTTTTTAGGGCGTGGGGCTTCCTCCTGTTCTTCCTGCGTGTGCATATATCACGCCTGCGCAGTGGGGGAGGCCAAAGAAGCGAGAGCCACGGGGTGAGGGCTCCCAGGGCCCTCTTCCTCTTGCTGTCAACCACCCCGGCCACTGAACATGGGCTGTCGTCTCTGGTGTGCGAGGGGTCGGGCAGGCGGCGGGGGTCTTGGCCCGGGTGCGTCTGTGTGTCCCTGTGTCTGGGTCTCGGGGTATTTGTGAGTCAAACCGTGTTTGCGTCTGGGTCCAGTCTGTGCGGGTCTCCGGCTGTCGTGTGCAGTTTGTGTGGCTGCTCAGCCACCTCTGACAGCCAGGACAAAGGCTCCGCAGACAGGCAGGTGGCGAGGAAGACAGAGGTCCTCCCAGCTTGGGATCTTGACAGCTGGTCAGGGGCAGGAGGTGGCGGGCAGAGGCTCAGGGCTCCCTCGATCCACGCCTGCAGGGGCCTCTTGAGTCTGGAGTAAGAGACCTTGAGGCCAGAAGGAGACCTGTAGCTCTCTAGAGGAGAATCCTCCTGAGCCCTGGGTGAAGGGTGGTGCCTCCTGAGACCCCTGCCAGGCAGGGATTTGGCCAGGAGGGAAGGAAAAGGGCTTTGCCCAGAAGGCAGTGATCTGGGAAGGGCCCAGGGTGGGACTTCATCATGTCTATGGGAGGGGACAGCAAAACAAGCACAGCTTCCAGACCTTCCGGCCAAGCCAGTCCATCTCCCCACCTCCTTCCAGAGGCACCCGCCCCCTAGAAAGCAAAGGGGAACAGGTCACTGTGACCATTCCAGCCATCAGAGACCCTTCTCCACCCTGTGGCTGTGGAGATCCACCTTTGGAACAGGAGTCAGAGAACTGTAACTGTAACGGCAGTGAACTCAGCCTCTCTGAGCCTCGTTTTCTCATCTGTGCAATGGAGACCTTGGCCCACACCTTGAAATGCTGCTGTGGATAGGGAAGGTGCCGGCTGCCACCTGAGGACTGATCCTAAACCTGGAATCCTTTCCAAGGCACACCCACCCCTTGCCAAGAGGCTTCAACTGCCAGAGGGCCTCTGAGCCAGGCTGAGGTCGTGAAAGGGGAAAGGGGAGACCTAGGGGCCCGCGGGCCTGGCCACCACCACCTCCTCACTGTGCCCCTCTAGGCACCAGATCAGGGATACCTTTGGCCAAAGTTCTTGCTCATTAACTAGGAAACTCAAGGCCACCTCTGCCCCCAGTTTCCTCTACCAAATACCCTCAGGAAGAAGGGTCACCGCCCTCTGGATCCCTGAGCGTGGGCCCCAGCCTCCCTTGGGAAAGAATTTGTACCCTTCACCTCCCTTCCTCTTGTCTTCCTGGCCTGCTGGCCACCAGGGGTCTGACCCTCTGACTTTGACAGGGAGGAGAAGGAAGCACAGGGACCCGTGCCAAAGTGCCACGGGAAAGGTGGCTGTCCTTCTTGAACCCACCCCAGGTCTGTGCTCTGACCCCAACAAAGACTCAGTGGTCAAGCACTCGCTGGGGCCGGAACTTCTGGGGGTGGGGCTGGGGGTCAATGACATCCCGAGCTTTGGAGTGGGTGTTTTGGGGTGAATGAGTTTGTTGTATGCGAGGTTTCCTCCTCAAGCCCCAGCATCCCGTGGATGGCATTAAAGCGCCTGCAGGGCACGGGGACCGCCCTGTGATTTCCCACTGAGTCCTCAGATTCTGCTGAGCCTGGGAGGCGACGAGGGGGCGCCCGACTGCGTGACGCGTGTGCCCGGCTCGCGGAGGGTCAGACAGGGGGCGGGGAAAATGCGCTCTCTCCCTGGGGGGTGCAAGGACATCGCGGCCCTCTGGGCTCCGGGTCATTGGACCTGAGGACCCCCACTTCCCTCCACTGAGGACGGAGCGCCTCCCGCAGAGGGGACTCTCCGGCCCGGGCCCTCCCCAGGGAGGGAGGAAACGCGCCCAATTTACCGCAGACCCTCCTCCAAACCCAAGGCGCCCCCGCCGCAGGGAGAGAGGAAGGCAGGAACCCGGCCACCAGGGCGCAACCCGAGCCCCAGCCGCGGCCCGCGGGCTCTGCCCAGGCCTCTCGCGGCCGCTGTCAAACCCGGCGGCGCCCTCCCCGCGCCCCTCGGGGACCGGGTCCCCACCCGCTCGCCCCCTCCGGTCCAGCCCGCCGCGCAGGGTCCCGGCGCTGGCCGAGGGGAGCTCGGGCTACCTCCGTCCCCTTCCCCTTCCCGGGGCCGCGGCCGGCGCGGCGCACTCACCGCGGGCCTGGGCCGGGGGCGTCCTGGCTCGGCACTCCGGTGCCCGCGGCAGCCGCTGCAGCTCTGCCCGGACGCGGTCGGCGCTCGCCCGCCGCCGCCGCAGTTCGGGGAGGGGGACGTCACGTGACCGCGGAGCGCTCCTTCCCCGGCGCCGCTCCCCCCTCACTGCGGAGCCCGAGCCGCGGGCGCGAGAGCGGCGGGAAGGCCCCCACCCTGCCGCGCGCTCCAGGCCGCACGCAGCTCGCGGAGGTGGGCGCTGGGCGCCCCCATCTTACAGGTGGGGAAACTGAGGACCAGACAGCGGTAGGACTCAGCTAGGCAGCGACGGGGCCTGGGTGCTCTGGCCAACAGCCTGTGCTTCAAGGGGACGGGGACAACTTCTGGGGCAAGTGGGGGCGATCCGAGAGGCAGGGGACACGCCTAAGCCCCACACCTGCTGGGGAGGGTGAGAGGAAGAAACGCGCGGGGTTGGCCGCGCGAGGCTCGCGGCCCGCACGGCCTCGGATCCGCGCGCCTGCTGCGTGTCCTGGCAGAGGCTGCGCACTGACCTGGCCAGCCGGTCCACAGCTCCAGACCTTCTCCCGGGCGCGCCTCCGCCCCAGCCTAACTCGGTAGCGCGCGCGAGGAGCCTCGCAGAGTGAGCTCTGTTGAGGTGGAGGGGAGGCAGCCGGAGGGAGGTGGCCGCAGCACAAGGTGTGAACCCAAGCAGGAAAGGGCTGCAGAGACCATCCCCAGACTGACCTCCGAGGACAAGAGAGGGAAGAGACCAGCCCAAGGTCACCGGGCAAGTGAGCAGCAATGCAGACACTTGAGCCAGGTCACTCATGGACTCTTCTCTTTGAAGGCCAACAGAGCCAGGGGTTCTGAGCCCACCGACACACACCTCTTCTTTCCTCCACTGAGCTCCCCTCCAAGGCCCAACCCCAGGGGAAGCCAGGAAACACAGCAGCCTCTAAGGCTACAGCTGTGGGGGACACCGGGTAAAAGGGTGTGGCTGGTACCCCTAAGAACGCAATCAACTCACAGACCACTCATTTGAGGGGAATCGTTGCGATCTCTGGCTCTTACCCCATTTTTCTAATAACTGGGGAAATAGGCTGTAAGAGGGGAGACAAACCACCTCCTTATCAACTATTTCTTATTAGCAGCCAAGCTGACCAGGCCTCCAAGGTCACAAAGCCCAGGAAAGGGAAAGGACACAAGACATGTATTCAGTATATTTATTGAGCATAGGTGGACTAGCTAGAAGTGACTGCCAGTCCCACCTCCCACTCTGTTTTCCCAGCCACAGGGACTGCATTTCATTAAGAAAAAGATCCCAGGTCTTCAGCAATCCTTAGTCAGCTTCTGCAGGATCTGAGACATGCAGGCCCAAGTTCAGTCCCACAGGAGGCAGGGACCAGGGCCATGGTACCTGGCCAAGACTCTCACCCCAAAGGAGAAGAGTTTAGAGGAAGGCAAAGTAGCCTCGTCCCACGTCTCCACAAGCAGGAAAAGCTGACAGGGATCAAGCACTCGCTCCTTCCAGTCTGAATTTCTTGGGGGAAGTGCCTACAGCTATAGATGAAAAACTCTAGCCCAAGGTGCCTCAAACTTCTAGGAACACAGGAGTGCCCTGTGGATGTGTCACCTGTTCAGTGTTCTGGGGCCCGACTCCTGGATTTGCAATACAACTTTGCAATGTTGCTGGTGCTGCCAACCCCGGATGGCATTTTGAGTGGTGCTGGTGGAACAAAGCAAGAGGAAGATGCCGAGGCTCTGGAGAGACTCCTGGAGTGTCACCTGCTCACCATGGGCCCACCCCACCCCTGGAGGCCTTTCAATTCCTGCCTATACAGTTGGGTCAAAGCTGAAAAAAGAAGGGAGAAATTGAATGTTGGCCAGTGCCTTCTGGGGATGATGGGTAAGGGACTTGGTGTAGCGACTGCCCCAGACACAACGCTGTGCTGAGCACTGGTCCTGGAGATGAAATCAATGCTACTTGGGAAATGACAACAGAATGCCTAGAGATCTTCAGTGGCAGCATGCACTGGCTGGTCACCTGTCTCGGAAGTCAGGCTTCAGGATTCTCTTAAGAACCACGTCTCCACCCATCTTTTTTTTTGGCACAGTGAGCCGACTGATCTTTGCATTCATTTCCAAGCTCAACCACAATGCCCCTTCCTCCTCTGTAACTCCTTTCCCAAAATAGGGCTCTTCTCACAAGTTGAGACAGAGACCACGAGCTCCTGAAGTCTCCCAAGGGAGGCAGGCCTGTTGATGGCCCACTGCAGGTCACTGAGCGGAGCCAGAGGTGCCCCACCTGAGCGAGAGGGAGGGGCAGGCTGAGGCAATGGCAGTGAGTTCAGCCTCTCGTGGTCCCTTATCCATGCAGGGTTTGAACCAGTAGATTCGAGGGTCCCCAGGGGCCGTAGAGCCTATTAGCATGGGGGGACGCAGCATGCCCATGCTGAGTAGACCCAGGAACGAAGGCTCCGCTGTGCGGGGCCTATTTCTTTCTATAATGGAAGAACTGTTCAATCACAGCATTTTCCTCTTTACAAGAAACCTCAACAAGAGCCTTATCATCGCCTGTGTGTCCTGGGGGGCACCATTCTGAGACTCCAGGGCCCCCGGGGAGGAGGCAACACGTGTCGTAGGGGGCTGGGAACGGAGCCTGGCAAGGAGCCTGGCTACTGAAGGGAAGATTGGACAAAGGCCTCAGAGCTTTGCTTTCTGTCCTATTTCAATCCAAACCACTCAGGGCTGAGCGCTCATGCACTGCTGCCTGCGGGCGCAAGCCTCCTCTTTCTCGACACTTAACACGCTGCAACCCAGGCCCCACCCTTGCCCTCCCGACTGCTGAGAAATGGAAGCTGGCTTCAGACCTGGGACATCTGAGTCGGCTGGAGAATGGACACAGTTCGTGACACAGTGGTGAACACCACATGTCAACAGGGCTGTCCGGATGGAGAACCCTACCACGGGAACAAGGCCCCTGGAAATGACTCTCCCTCTCTGCCAGCCATGCCCAGAGGTCAGAGGGGAGAAAAGCTGGGCATGGGCCGTACACTGGAACCCACAGGAGCAAACGCACATCAGCGAGCCCTCCAGGTGCACTGAGAGGCCTTGGGGGGCCTAGGCAGGAAGTGCAGGTGGTGGTGATGGGTGCTTATCCAGGCGTGCCTGAGAAAATACCTCCCTCCAGAGGCAGGCAAGATGGTGAGTGGGAGTCAGCACCAGGCGCGTCTCCGGCAAGGACTTAGCCTGGCTGGAAAGGAGATCACCTCGCTGGTGCTTGATCAGTAAGAGGCAGAGAGGCTGCGACCCTGGGGGACCCACCCTTGGGAGTTGGGGTTTTGGGTCACAAGCGCAAACACACCAAGAAGCCCCACCCCCATTTAGAATACAAGTCAAAAAAGAGTGAGATCCTAGAAAGCTCCCCCAGGGCTTTTCTAGTGGACCCTGTGGGTTCACTCATCCCCCCCCCCAACAAACCATGTGACACAGAGGGGAGGGGATGGACAGCAGCAAATGAGACGGAGTCCAGTGCAACTATGTTAACTCATTTTCTGGGAAGGGCAGTTTTAGGTGCAGATAAAATCCAGTCCAGCCCCAAACCTCAACAGCTCCGTCCACCTTCACTATTCTATCCCAACGGGCACCACAGGGGCCTCCCACCAAGAGAAGCAGGGAAGCGCCGCAGGCAGCTGAGCAGATGCCACAGAAGCTCCAGAGTAAACCAGAGGTGACTGGTAGCTTGATAAGCCAAGCCTCAGAGGTGGCGCTGCTGGAGCTTCCCGAGGGAGCAGGATTGTGGGAAGAAGGGGACCTGGAGTGATGGAGGACCCACAGCTCCTCCCATGGAGCTTCCACTTGACTTCTGCACATCCCCACTCCCTTGCAGAGAGGACAGAGGCTCAAAGGGGAACAGACTTGTCCAGATCATAAAAGGAGCTGGTTGCCAGCAGCAGCTTGGGGTTTCCTTGGTTACAAAACAAAGTCAGGCTGGGGGCAGACACAATTGAGAGTGGCCAAAGTGCAAGGGGCAGTGTTCCAATCCAGCCAGGGGCTGCTGAGGCCTAGGGCTTCCCTGGAGTGTCCCCACCTCCTATAGCCCAGGGCCCTCCTGGCTTAGCAGGACTATGAAGCCACTCTGCTGGTGCCCCACCCCCACCCAGCAGCAGGGTCACTCCACAGGCCCTGGCCTACAAAGTCTTAGCCCTTAAAAGCAGGATTTTCCCCCTTTCCTTTTTTGAGCATGCTGGGAGGCAGATGATGTCCTTTGTTTGGGATTAACACAGTATTTATGCTGGACAAGCTCCTAGGGGAATTCGGACAGCCTCCTGCACCAGTGTGGTGTGAGGAAGGCCAAGGAGCCATCTGGGTTGTGGGGTGGAGTGCCTGCAGGAGCAGCCACCTAGGCAGGAAACTTGGTTTCACCTCCATTGCATGACATAGCAAAGACTTGGTCCAGGTCCCAATTCTAAGAGCAGACCTATGTCACCTCAAGTTCATACAATGCCTGGCAACCTCTTCTTTCCTAAAATTTAGTGGCGCTCAGAAGAGGAACTTAGGAAGTATGTGGCATGGTTGGCAGTGTGCACACCGACCTGACAGAACTGGTTCTGAGGTGTGCTTGTTGGGGGAGGGGAAGCACATAGGAAAGACCTGTTCAGAGTCCTCTGCTCCTGGACAGTGTGATTCACTAAGCCACATCTCAACAGTGAAAATCTCAAGACAGGAAGTAGCATCTGGCTGGTCCCTGGCCTGGTCTTCTGCATTGCTTTTTGCTGCCCCTGAGGCTAGAGGCATCTGCTCCTGATTTCTTGTAACAAAAAAAAAAAAACTGAAGGTGCCCACAGAGAAAACTCTCACAAAAGGCATAAATCTTCAACAAACATTCTAACCGTGTTTTGAATACCTGGACAGGATCCTGCACGTAAACAGGGTCTGAAGCTGTTGGCCACTGTCCTTTGTTTTATGTGGGCCACAGTGAAAGTTCTAAACAACAGGAAGACTGAACCCTGCCCACCATCCCCAGCTGAAGGGCTCCAGTGCAGTCCAACAGTAGGGCGTGAGAGGGGCTAGGGACCTCGTGGGCTGTGGCTCAAGGCCTCTTTATACAGACTTGCAGGGGGAAAGAAGGGTCCCACATTTCTGAAGAAATGTCTAATTGCAAAGAATAATGATAATAAAAAAAGCATTTTAAACCAACAATATTGATTACTGCTTAATCCTTGGTGTAGGAGGCAGTGATTGCTGCCTGTTCCAGTAACTTCTCTTGGTTACAAGATAAATGGCTAACTGACTTGGGACAGAGGTGACCCAATTTTTAACACTCTTTTCAACACCTCCTAAATGCTGCGCTTGCTGTTCGAAGATCTGGTGGACCCTCAGACGAAGGGACTCCACTGCTGGCCTGGAAGAGTCACCCAGTTTGGGTCATGTCCAATGGAGAGGTGTGCTTTTGGTCTCTGGGCTGGGCTGTCCCAGGCACAGAACTGCTGCTCAGTGAACTAGTTGTTCAAATTAGTTACCATTATTCTGCAAATGTTAATTTGGAACTTAATGAATAAGGGCTCCAATAATGTCGAGGCCAACATTCTGCCCATCCGTGTGGCAGAAGGAAGGGGCAGGGGTAGCTGCAGGCCCAAGGGCAAGATCCTTAAGATGAAAGTGACACTTCTCATTGGCCTGCACCCTGTTCTCAGTGCCCCGTACACTGAACAGGCTGAGCACTCATGTGACCCTCTTCCCTCAAGCCTGTGACAGGAAAGACAGGCTTCCCTGTTCAGTTTGCTTTAACAGTTTGTCGAGACAGATAAGTCATCCCTTGGGTATTTAAAACAGGTTATTCAATCTGAGTATTAGTTTCTAACATTAAGCAGGATCTGATTGAGCAGATTCTTGACTTCACAAACTGAGCAAGTGGCCATCTGACAGGACTGAGACTCTGTGCAGGGCGATGACTGCATAGAAAGACACTCTCATGGCGTGTTACTTTGGCAGAATTCTAAACAACAAGGCTCCTAAACACAGACATTCCCCCAGGAAGGAAAGATGCCCAAATTGTAAGCCACCTTCAGATAGTGGCAACAACCTGTGCCAGCACAGGATGGTACACGTCCTCCTGGGATTAAATGGTCAGAAATGTGTGTGGGGGGGGGGACCTTGAGCCCCCGATTGCTGTTATGGGGCCTGATCTGACATGCAAGCAGATTGGCTTTAGATTATCACCTTGTACCTGCTTCCCCACACAAAGTGAGTAGGAGGCAGGGGAGCCCGAAAGTTCACCTCATGGATCATCTAGGGAGAAGAGAAGCCTCAGGCCAGGCGCTCTCTGAGTTCTGCGGGTGCAGACCTGACTCAGTGGTTCTGAGGCCTGGGCTCCTGGGCTGCTGTTGCCAGGCCCCGATGAGATTCTGATCAGTGCTGGGAACCCTGGCATAGTGTCAGAGCTTAAGAAAGAACCCGAGGAGACACTCCTAGAGCATCACCAGCTCACTCTGCACTGAGGCCACCTGCACTGCGTGAAAGAAAAGCAAGCAAAACATCTTAAGGGAAAAAACTGAAAACTGGTATCAACATCAAATTGGGAAAAATTGGTTTCTATGGTGCTGACCCGTCCATGTTGGTCCCCAAATGAACCTCCCTGGGCCTTGCTCACGCTAGGTGAATGCTCTACTACTGACACCCCGGCCCCCAAACAAGCTTCTCTGTAAAGAAAAGCAAGCCACTCCACCAAGCACTACTGACCTTCAGCCCAATTTACCTCGGGGAAGAATACATTTCTTTGTTATGACTTCTAGGCACCACCTTCATTTATTTGGAGCCAAATAAAAGACTGAGACCTAAAAACCAGGATTAGCTATGCACAGGCTCAACCTCAATCCTGCCCAGAGGCCCTCTAGGCTGCCCCAGGATGGGTGCTGAGGGAGCTGCGCAGGGCTCCCGCACCCCACTGGCTCATTAAGCACCCCCGCCTTCTGGGGGCACAGACTGAACACACTGCACACACAGAGGGGAACACCAAGCCCCGATTCCACCAACCCCATAATTACCCTCGTGAAAAGCTCTTCACATGGATGCTGCTCAGGATTGGTACTCAAGCTGAAATCTGCCTCCCCATCCATTATTTAAATTCTGATTTTCAACAGAGGGGAAGGCGGGGAAGGGAGTGGGGAGAGGCCTGGCACAAACTTGAGGCCAAAAAATGCAAGAGACCTGCGTCAGCAACTCAGCCACAAACACACACACACAATCACACACACAGAGAGAAAACTTTTTTTTTTTTTAAAGAAACAAACTCTAGTCTGAGGTTTCATCTAAAAATTCTTCATCATTCTTCAGTATATTGCTTTGATTATTTGTTGCTAGTCACAATAATTCTGAGTTGGATAAAACAGGACACCCCATCTACACTCTCATTTGTTTTGCCTTTGCTCAAAGTGACTTACAAAGATCCTTTCAGGGTGTTTCAGGAGAATGCTTCGAGAAACAGCAAACTTGGAGAAGAACATAATTTTCTAACAACCTGTGTTACCAAATGTACTTCAGTACAACTTACTCTTCTGATAAGGTGGTGGTGAGATTTTTCAAATGCACAAGGAATATCTGACTTCCCACATGGGAGTAACAGCAATGCTGGAGGAAGCTGCCACTGCCCGGAAGAACCCTTCTCCTTGCTTTCTGAAATGCACTAAGGCAAAAAGCCCCCGAGGCCAACAGACAGTCCCTTGCTCACTGCAGGTCACATGCAGCTGCCTCTACTTGACCAACACTGGGAAAGACCACCAGCTGGTGGGCTTGCGCTGGCCCGAGGGGCGTCTAAATCTGAAGACACTTCTCCACAATGACGGCAAGTTCTTCACTTTCATGCTTTATTGAAAGTACGATAGGAGTCAAAGACAGGTATTGATAAGCAGGTTACGTCTCTAAAGAATCACTTGAGCAGAATGTTGTCCCATCTACTGTGACACAAATCCTTTCTGGACCAGCGCATCTGCATGGAACTTGAGCAAGAAGTAGAAGAGAACTTCATTCCCGCCTTGACTACAGATCTCCTTTGTAAACATGATTTACTGTTACGGCTACTAAACTTGTTCAGTCTTTCCTCACCCCTCCCTGCCACCGCCCCCCTTAAATATAAAATTTGAAACATTTCCTTTAAGTTTGATGTCCATCAGTGCAATCTGCTTTATTTGACATAAGGCATTTGGGACAGTCGCTTTTAGATGGATTTTGCCTTTTGGAAGAGTCATGTAATGGTTTAATCCTTAAATCCACCTTTTCTTTAATGCCCTAAAGTCAAATTCCTCTTCCCCTCTGGTCATTTCTTGGTGTCTGCAAGTGTTCAAAGATTAATGTCCAAGTAGACCAGTACCTGAGGAAAGAAACACAGTTGCAGGTATAGCTGTGACCAAGACACCGAGTTCATATAGTCCCGCTGCCAAGAACGCGTCAACAGTGAACTTCTAACTTAATATGAACATGGCTTGGCACTGAAGGCTAAGAAAAGTTATCAGCAGACTTTTGGGCAAGTCCTAGTTCTGTGGAAAGCCCTGTGTTTCCTACGTGTATCTTCATACAAGTTCATCAGATTTTACTGAAGCTTTCATTTATTTTATGGTCATTTTTCCTAAAGAAAATTTTTTGCTTGAACCACCACAAGTTCCTCTGTAGTGGTAACAAGGACACAATAAAGCTACATGGAGAGGCAGATTTTCAGCCTAGGCCAAGAGTTTACCAAAGAGCCCCTGGAACAGATTTAAACTTATTTCTTGGTAAAACATGCTCTGGACCTCTAGAGTGGCAGGCAAAGAATCAACATGGCAACAGTTAAATCTGTAAACGTCAAGCGTCTGTATTTGATGCATTCGTGAGTATTATGGGTGCACAACTACAGTGGCCAAGGTGTAGGAGGAGACACAACCCAGCCAATGCCTGAACTCTGCATGGAATAGAGCAACCTTTCCGCTGGGGCTGATCTCGCTCAGCAAGCTCTAGTACCTCTCTACTCCGGACGATCCTGCTCTAAGATGGGATTAACAGAAGGAGTGGGGAAGCGCCACCAGGTCACTCCCGACTTCCCATGAAGGCACAGGGGACTCAGTGCAGGTGGGGGAAGCCAGAGCACTCAGGCCACGTCTGAGGCCAAGAAGCCGGAATAAAAATGCTTTTAACTAAAATTAATTCCAGTCATGAGACTAGACTTGGATTAAATTTTAAAATCAAATTATAGCCTTCACTTTAATAGAAAATTACAGTCTGACTCTGACATTCATGCACAAAACATGACAAATGTAACTTACCTTTAAACCCTTCTTCTGGCATACAAACTGGAGAGGGGGAAAAAAAAGAATTCCAAAGTGAAACGACTGTCGTGTCAGATAGCAACGAGATGATTTCAACGCCTCAAGATGAAAAGTCTAAAATAACTTTTAATCACCTCAGTCACCTGCAAGTGACTGCTTCAGAACTTATGGATGACACTCATCTGACGGTGATCTTTCTGTTTTTATTTTTTGCAAACCAATACACATGCACTATTTTAAAAGTCAAACACTAGTAGAAGTCAGGGTCCCATTCTGGAGGACCCAATGAGTGGCCTGGGGAAGACATGACCGACTCCCTGGGAGCTATGTCTCAACCCCCCCCCCCAAGTTCTAGAAGAAGCCACTGTCGACTCCTGTGGCGTGTTCTGGCATTGAGCCTCCTTGTTTCTAAACAACTGCTTTATATTGTTATTTCATATAACATCTGAATCTTCTTCAAAGGGGAAAAAAATTAGCCCTTCTACCACCTCTCACGCCCACCCAGCCTGCTGACACAGTGGCGCTCCCTGCGCAGCCAGCCTCAATGCGGAGGTCATTTCTGAGTTGATGCCTTGGTGTTCTAATTGTCTGGTTCTCTGTGTGGCTGTCTTTCTGGGCCTGCTAACCCCGGCACCATTCCTGTATTTCATTTTATCGACTGTTTTATTTTATTTTATTTTTAAAAAATTTTTGGGCAGTGCAGGTATGGACCCAGGACCTCAAGCATGATAGGCAAGTGCCCTGCTACTGGGCCATACTCCCAAGCCAAGTTGAATGTAAATTCTGAAAAGACCCAGAAGTCTCTTCGAGGCTGTCACTACCACCTGTCTTTTCTAGTGGATACCCTTTGCCCCAAGTGCATGTCTCATCCCAACCCCATATGCCAGGCTGGGGGCCCTCACTGCCTGCTGCAGAACAACTCTTCCAGAACATCTTCTAGTTGGGTCCACGTTTTAACACTTCCACTGTCAAATTTCTCCTCCTCCTTTTTTTTTTTCTTTTTTTGTACGGGATTGAACTCAGAGGTAGTTCACTACTGAGCCCCACCCCCAGCCTTATTTTGTATTTTACTTAGAGACAGAGTTTGAGTTGCTTAACCCCTAACTTTTGCTGAGGCTGGCTTTGAACTCACATTCCTCCTGCCTCAGCCTCCCAACGTACTGGGATTACAGGCATATGCCACCATACCTGGCCTCAAATTCCTTCTCGTTTAATTCTTTTCTGTTCTCCGAATGTCTCTTTTAATATTCAGGGCCCAGTGGGTTTCTGCTCATTTTCTTTATACTATTTGTAGGTGAGTTTTAAGCTTTCTCATGCTCCCTGAACTAGTTCCTTTTTTGGCTGGCTGACATCTCTTGGCTCCAGCTCTGAGTCTTTCACTGCCTGGTGGCCACTTCTATCTGCTGCAGATGGAGTTACTGTAAAAGTGCCTGAGGCTATGTTGGGACACCGGTGGGCGCCACTAGCAGATGCCCTGGAGATGAACCAGCTTTTTACCTCTGAAGGGTCTGTCCTTGAATTGGGCAGCTCCCCTGGAGGGAAAGTGCCTGGCCTCCTTGCGGAGGCAGGAGATGGACTGCTGGCATGAGAGCAGAGCTGGGCTTGGCCTACAGCTTGCTGCATTAGACACTGTTCCCACCTTCTAAGCTTTATTTCTTCAAAATGCAGAAACTCAAACTCCAGATTGCTGTCCTGAGGTACAGGTTGGGCAGGGACGGTGGCAGCTACTTGAAGGGAGGGTGATAAGAGTGTGTGTGGGGAAGGGTCTGTTGCACTTCTGTTCATCCTTTTCCAACCCCCCCCCTCCGGGGCACCTGTCTGGTCACCTGCTGGCTCACGCATACTATGGTTCCTCGGGTTTGCTGGATGACTCCTCTTCCTTGTGCTTTCCACATTTGTGGACATACTTTTTTTTTTTTCCCTTTCTACCATCAACTAAAACTAATAGTGTACAATTCTACCATAAAAACACGTGGAAACTTTTTTCAAGGTGAAAAGTGAAAGCATTGTGCACTAGAGCTTTGGCAACCGGGGTCCCAGCCCCTGACCTTCACCAAGACTCCTCAAAGGACTCGTCTTTACCTTGCATGACATCATCCATTGCAGCATAATCTGCAATTGGTTCATCCGCCTGGAAAACAAAGGAGACAACTGAGAGCTGCAGGGGTGGGGGTGCAACACACCCATGTCCTGGGATCCAGACGCCTGCCCTGCAGGCTGCAAAAATGGTGAATATAGATAAACTGTCCAGGAGACAGCGCACCTCAAGTCACAGCCAGCAATGGCCTGCTAACTGTGGGTTGAGACTTGTCACCTCAAAGTAGTGTATTGTTGGGCAGGGGTTGGTGCTGTTTTCTCCCTCCCAAAACAACTCTGGAGGTAGAAAGGTCTAAATGTCCAGGTGCCCTGAGGTTACTAAAAACCATTGTAATCGTCATGAGTTAAGACCCCAGTGGATGGGCTGGGGATGTGGCTCAAGCGATAGCACGCTCGCCTGGCATGCGTGCGGCCTGGGTTCGATCCTCAGCACCACATACCAACAAAGATGTTGTGTCCACAGAGAACTAAAAAATAAAAATAAAATAAAAAAAAAAAAAGACCCCAGTGGAGGCACTAAGACTTAGGGAGAAATAAAAACTTAGAAGCGACCTCTCAAAATACCAATTAGGGTATGATGACATTTTTTCCTCCTCTTTACCATCAAGAACAAAATTCTGACTTCTGTATTAAGGCAGAGCCCACACTGATGTCAAGCTGAGAATGAGATTAGCTCTAAGGGTAAAGATGCCAATGACCAGTACAGTCTCCAGCTGCCCGCCTGCAAGCATAGACCCTCCATAAAAGGGGTTGTTAGAAGTCTATGCAAGAGCATTAGGACTCACCAACCTAACAGGTTCTCAACTCCATTCCACAGACTGTACAGCAAACAGTACACTGGGGGAGTTGGGGGGGTCAGGAATGAGCACAGGTGGGCGTCATCCTGCCAGGGCTAACCTATCACATCAGAATTGAGACCTGGGTACAAAAAGCACCTGAGAACTCATTCTACATGTGTCAACGTGTCATTTGATACAGAGAAGGTCCTTTTAGCCACCAAGAAACAAGAAAAGGGAAGGCACAAAATAAGTCCCTTGGGGAGGGGAGACGGGACCAGTGAGGGCTCAGAGGCCCCTGCAGTCTCAAATGTCTCCAAGAGCCACTGAATGCAAAGCCATGCCCAGAACAAGAATCCCATGAGGCCACTTGGGCATTTGGGCTTCTGAGCCAGAGACGTGTGCCTCCGTGTGCTGCCTAAGCTTAACCGGATGGCACCAGGTGAGCCCCATTATCTAAAATACACAACGCCCACAAACCCAGAACTTCTGGGCCATGACACAATTCCTGCCACAAGTGAAAAATCCCAATACCTGACATCATATGATGGGTTGGGGAAAACACAGATGCACGATACCATTAAATTAAATCAGCTCCAAGTATAACATACAAATAAATCAAAAATGAATTTAATGTTTAGACATGTGTATGTGCAAATATTTGAGTATTTGAAGGGAAAAACAAACAAAATACAGAAAATCCCTGAAATCCAAGCAACTTTTGGTCCCAAGAGATTCAGATAAGGGATCCTCAACTTGTTCTCTGGAAACAAAATCAGAGGGGTTGGGTTCACAAAATGGTTGTCGATCTGTGAACCCAGAAGGCAGGTGAAAGGTCAGGGAGAAGGATGAATGCAAATATTATGTTACACAAAAATTATACAAGCCCCTCCTGTCTTCAATGAGGTTTTCAATATTTTTCTTAAAAATGAACCAGGAGGGGCTTATGGTATGGGCAGGGGCTGTTGAGACACCACTACTGTGACATCCAAAAATAAGATAATGCCCCATGGCCCCCCTACTCCCAGGAGGCACAAGACGGCTTTAACCACCATCGCATGTGTCCTTTAACCCACAGCTCCTGGGGCTGGGGTTGTGGCTCAGTGGTTAAGGGATGGCCCAAGAGTGAAGCACTGGGTTCGATTCTCAGCACCAAATAAATAAATAATAAATAAAGACATTATGTCCATCTACAACTAAAATAAATAAATAAATGAAAGAAACACCCAGAGCTCCTTAGTTGTAGAGCTGTTACCTACCTTTAATAAAATCACAGACTCAGGAATGACACCAAGGGTCCCCAGGGTGGCACAGTCGTCACTTAAAACCTTTCCATCGATTGACAAATTCTGGTCAAAAGGAGCAACTGAAAATGCGTGCATGATCTGTGTCAACACAGAAGAAACAAAGTCTGAATAAAGCAAAACACAGAGCCCACATCTACTGTGAATAAATGAAGCACAGATTCTAAAGTTACAATTAAAAAGATTGCAGAGTCCCAAAGACCCAATTGTTTGCAGCCAGCCCGCTGCTACTCTCCTGCTGAGCCCAGGAATCCCTCCAAGGCCAAGAGCAGCCTCGCAAGCCCAGGAGGAAGCTGGGGAACAGTCACACACCCAGACCCTTTGGTTCTTCCTGGACCTTACTGCTCCTGGAGGCTGGGGACACAGACCTAGTGAGGTGAAGGAGGGCTGGGCGCTCTGGCTATGGGCATGGGCTGGGTCGTCACTGTCCTCCTGCCATGCTAGGCCCCACATCACTGCCCCAACAAGTCAAGTCCAAGTTCTTCCTTAAAACCATCTGTAAATTTCCCAGCAACCTGTTTGGATTTTTCTCCCTTCTGTTTGTACTTCTTCAGCAACAGACTGGTGACAAAGTCAGCCCTGGGACTATCAGACATTCTTAGGCTAAGTCATGTCTCTAGGACCCAAAACATGAATTCCTTGAAGGCAGGGGCCATACATGACCCACCAACTCTGGCCGAGTGTTAAATTCTGAATGACTTAAGCATAAAGGGTTTTTAAAACCTTGCAAAACCAAGTCCAACACAGCAGCCTGAACTGGTTTAATGAATAGCACAGCCCGTGAGCTTCTCCAGCATATCAATGGTGACCACAAGTTGCTGTGTGAAGGGTACGGGGGTGGACACAGGACAGGGATTGAACTCAGGGGTAACTGAACACTGAGCCACATCCCCAGCTCTATTTTATGTTTTATTTAGAGACAGGGTCTCACTGAGTTGCTTAGCGCCTCGTTTTTGCTGAGGCTGGCTTTGAACTTGCAATCTTGCTCCCTCCTCTACCTGAACTGCTGGTATTACAGGTGAGTGCCACTGTGTCTGGCTCAGAAGTTCTTTTAATAATGGCACACACATAAATAAGAACAGGCAGCACAAGCCAGTCTTCTCCCAGCTGTTGGGCCACATTCTTATCTGGACTTCTCCAGAGACTGAGCCCCTGAAAGCCACACAGGGACCTGTAGCTACAATGCCAAGTGCATGGCATCAAAGACCTTCATGAGCAATAAACCTGTTTCTACTGTGCAAGAAGCACTGAGTGGACAGCTCCACCAAGCCAGCCCCACAGTCGGCATAGGGCACTCGAGGAGAGCCGTGGAGACCCAAGCAGAGCTACCAAGGAGATGTGCAAAAGGCCATCTTAGTGTGGGGAGGGTGACAGCCACTGCAATGCAGGGATGCTCTTCTCTCCCCCAGTGTCTCAGGTCTGTACGTCACCCTGTGAGACCAAGGCTCCCCAGACCCAAGGCACTAGTACAGAGGGGCTCCGCCCATGCTTAGAGTTCTGAGGACATGGACAAGAATGTTTAATGCACTCAACAGTGAACCAGCACTGCCCCACTCCCAAGTAAGTATAGGATGAAACCTAGAGGCTTGACCACTGGGCTATATCCCCAGGCCTTTTATTTTTTGAGACAGGGTCTTGCTAAGTTGCTAAGACTGCATTTGAACCTGAGATCTTCTTGCCTCAGACTCAAGAGCCACTGGGATTACACGCATGCCCCACTGTGCCCAGCTAATGCTCCTCTTCTTTAATCAGAGGAAACCACTCGCTGAAGAATAAAATAAGAAAACATGGGGCTCGTGGTATAGCTCATTGGTAGAGCACAGGCCTAGCAAGCGTTTGATCGTGGATTTGATCCCCAGGCTCCACAAAAACAAAATAATGCAATAAAACACTGAGCACCTTCTCAGGAAGGGAACAAATTATACTTCATTTAGTTTACATTACAGACAGGTTGTGGGCAAATTAGTAATTGGGGTAAATCAACTAATTGTTTTTGGTGCATATATATAAGATTAAACATTTAGTTTGCAAAGAACTTTTTGTGTGTGAAACAAGAAAAAGTAATATTTATTGCTTTGCTAGCAAAGGAGAAACAGGGGTTTTTTAAAGAGAGAATTCGAAGGTTACGCTCCACGTGTTCTGTCTATGAGTTGTAATTCACTTGTTAATTTGGGAGATAGTCATTAGGGGTTGTCATCATATTAGTTAACAGGATGAAACACAGTATTCCCAAAGGAGAGTTCTATCAAACACTTAAAAATGAGGACTGTGGATGTAGCTCAGTGCAGAGTCCCTGCTTAGCCGACTGAAGGCATTGGGTTCCATTTGTAGTGTTGTAAGAAAACTAAATATAATTTAAAAAGGAATTATATCCTTCTTTTTGGTACTGGGGATTAAACACAGGGGCACTTAAGCAATCCTCTACACCCCAGGAAAGGTCTTAACAAATTGCTTAGGATCTCGTTAAGTTGCTGAGACAGGCTTTAGATTTCGACCCTCCTGCCTCAGCCTCCTGAGTTGCTGGGATCATGGGTGTGCGTCACTGAGCCCAACAAATCACATCCCACTGTTCTCTTTCAGTTCTGATTCACAGCGATCCTGGATGTGAGAGGAAATCAAAAAGAGCTGCTGCAGAGGAAGCACCCAAGGAAAGCACGTCTGGGGTTTTAATCTCAATAGCTGCTGCCTTCCACAGCTCATCAGACCAGGTACCATGCTCCTGCTCCCAGGAGTGGTTATTTCTGTTGGCTTCTGATTTATTCTTCAAAAACAGCAGTCCACAATAAGAACAGCACAGGCTTTTAAAACGTCCTTATCCACAGGGGCCCTTTTTGTAATTGAAAGGTTCTGAATGTTCGAGGTTTACCGCTGACATCCAGAGAGCAGGCGAGGGAAACAAGCCTGCTCAGATGTGAAGGGCACAATCACAGAGTAAAGATCTCATGCCAACACGTTTATTTTCAGAGCCGTGGGTTCAACCAAGGGAAATACTGTTCAAGACAATCTGGAACACATAACACCCTCAAAGGAAGCCTGTACTTTTGCCTCAATTACAACGATAAATATCAGCAACAAGAAAAATGCGTAACCAGTAAACTACGCCACATAAAAGTAACAGAGAGGGGAACTCGGTCAACGTTTTGAATATGAAGCAGCGACTGAAACAGATCGAGGCCAGATTTTTTTTTTCATGGACATCTTGAATGCATCAGCTCCTTGTGCCTAGATTTTGGGATATATCATCAGAATGCTCGGGAAGAATACTTAGCACTGACGCCAAGTGGAAGGCTGTCACAGGCGCTTTCATAGAGCCTACACTGCCACCACTGACCTTCGAGCCATGCAGGATGGAGGGGGAGACCTGAGTGAGCCTCTACCCAGAATTTGAAAACACTACTATATAAAGGTCAAGACTCTAGCAGGGGAGCGCTCGCCTGTAATCCCAGCGACTTGGGAAGCTAGGGAAGAAGTGTCACAAGTAAAGCAGCCTCAGGAACGTAGTGAGATCCTGTCTCAAAATAAAAACATAAAAATGGCTGAGGATGTGGCTCAGTGGCCCTGGGTTCAATCCCAGGTACAAAAAATAAAGGTGGGAAAAAAAGAAAAAAAAATCTAAAGATAACATAAAATTCTACCAAGTAGACTTTTCTGCCAAACGTACTGATAAAAGAACTTCCAACTCATCCTAGCAAACAGGTTAGCCAGTGGATATCTTTTGTAACCCGTAAATGTCACAGATTTTGGTAACAGGCCAAATAAGACACATGACACTTTAAAGGAAATGAACAATTATCACTGTTGGAAAGCTACTCAGAGCTTGTTCAAGGATTTAGTCTTTATTAAAAAAAAAAAAAATCACTCTCACCTTCATAGAAGGATTCTTCGTTATTTTGAAAACGTTATTTTGAGTCTTTTGATTTGGGGATATTATTTTGAAATAAAAAAAGCCCTGCTCTCTCAATGGCTTAATACTATATAAGCAGAAAGGTGTTTAAAAGGTCAAATCGAAAGTAAACAGATACATGTATGAACATAGGCATGAAGCAAGAATTCATAAAGGTCTCTTAAGTCCAGAGCACAGTTGAACAAATGTTAGATTTCCTCACCTGAATTTTCAATTCTTTTAATGTTTGATTAGCAGAAACGATTAGAGCTTTCTCGCCACGAACTTTTCTATGTCGCATGCTCCGCCGGATGACTTGCTTTTGATAGGCTATGTAATTCTGATGTGATATCTTCTGCCGCTTGGTTCCTCCATTACTCTACAATAGAATCCAAAACAAAGGAATTCCTGAAATCATCCACAATGTGACCTTTGCTTATAAAGCTCTTTAAGCAAACAAAAAATCTTTGGGCTTACTGGTCCCTTAACCATCCAAATAAATTCAGAATAATAAAGAAGCAGAAATTCCCCGAGTGGCTAGCTGTGTAAACCCACTAACTCCAGAGACTGGGGCAGGAGGATCCCAAGCTTGAGCCAGTCGAGGCAACTTAGAGAGACCCTGTCTCAAAATAAAAACGATAAAGGGCTGTGGACCTAGTTCAAAGGCAACACTGGGTTCAATTCCAATTGTCCTCCTCCCACCATGGAAACAGTTGAAACCAAATGTAATCAAATACTCAGACCCAACTACAAACTAAGAGTAATTGGAATGTAAGGCATAGGCAAAAGAGTTAAAAAAGAATAAGGAGGCCATCAGTCAAATCCAGAACATGGAAAAATCTACAGAAAATCAAACTGGTCTGAAAGTCAACATCAAAGAGGGCAGAAAGGGGACAGGGATGACAGGACAGCGATAACAGCCCATGGCGACACAAAACCATGCATACTGGGATTGCACACCGGTTTAAAAAACAGACATATTCAAGTATGGGTATTATATAATTGGAGCATTCTGCTAACTTCCTTCTTATGAGCATATTACTAGTATTATATAGAACACCGACATTACTTTTAGGATACGCAGGACTAAGCATTTACAAGTGAAATATAGTGACAGTTTTGAATTACTTAAAGGTTCAGTGATAAAGTACAGACATACATGGGGTTTAATGCAGACTCTAGTTACCGAAGAAAGAAAAAATAAGAGCCAAATGTCCTAGAAATCCACCCTCCGCCCTTATTTCCCCAGGGCTGGGGATCAAACAAGGACACATACAAGCTAAGCAAGCACTGAGCTATACCCCAGGCATCCAAAATATGCTTATAAATGATCATCAAGAGGTTAATGGCCAGCATGGTGGTACACACCTGTAATCCCAGCCACAGGGAAGGCTGAGGCAGGAGGATTTAAGGCCAGCCTTAGCACCTTAGGGAGACTCTAAGCACAGACCCTGCCTGAAAATAAAATCCCCAGGGCTGGGGATGTGGCTCAGGAGTTAAGCACCGCTGGGTTTAATTCCCACTACCTACCAAAGGGGGTGGGGGGGAGAAGACAAAAAAGAAGAGGAGGTTAACATGTGGCAAAGATTCTTCTATTAACCAGACTAGAGAATGAAAGCAGAATTTTTAAAAAATCCTTTTCTTTGGACTGATTAGGAGGTCTGGGTGGATCAACACCAAGGCCCTAACTAGGGCTGCCATAGTTTCCACTGTGTGATAACTATAATAAGCAGGGCGGTCACGGGTCACTATGCACACAGCTGCCCCGTGTCCATCACCAGGTTGATCAGGACACAGAGGAATAGCGTTCTGGAGCCGCACATCAGCAGGGCTCAGGAAGCCTTGGTTGCCTCTGCCCAGCACAAAAACACAAATGAGTTAAAGATTCATTAAATAAGTGAACTTAGGGGGACGGGGGAGGTGTTTTGATAAAGTATTTTTTCTCAATCTTAACTGCTGGAGGTGGGGGCGGGAGTGTCAAATTGAACCTGAATTCCACACTTGAGAATATAAGGAAAAATACCTACAACAATATATTATTTGACTTTAGAAGCACAAAACACAACCCCAAACCAAAGCCCTGAGCATTTTAAAAAACTGATGACATACTGGTTTAAATAGTCTAAAAGCTTCTAGAATTATCTTCCTTTTAAATCCATAAAATTTATATCCACCTTAACTGACAAAAGCCAGTACCCTTGTTCCAGATTACCTAAGTGACAGTCAACATCAAGTGTATTATTAACCTACATTTCAGATAACATCAAAGGAACTGGGTTGATCAAGCTTAAAGAAGAAGGAAGGGGATTTGTTCAACTCCACTAAGGACAAACAGAAATGCATCATTTTTTATTGCAAGGATTTACGATGGCAATCACAGAAGCTATCTGCAGTTGGAAACACGCTGATACTTTTCAGGGACTATCCACTTTTTCCCAAACTAGGACGGTCAGACATTTAAACATTCTCGAGTATTACAACATCCAAACAAGGAGAAGGAAGACAGAGGAAAATTATAAAGTATAAAAAAATAATTACAGCACAAAAAGCAACGTTCCAACATTCTCTATCATATTTATAAATGAAAAATCTGTTGTTATCCACAACTGAGGAGAGCAATTCCACATCTAGTTTAAAAGCATTGCTGTGGTTATGACCACAATGAATAAAACTAGACATTCAAAAAAAATCAGCCTTTCAAAATCTAAATGACTTGAAATTGTAGTTTCTAAGCAACTCAGGCTGAAAAGTAAATCCCGAAAT
Source organism: Urocitellus parryii (assembly GCF_045843805.1). NCBI lineage: Eukaryota > Metazoa > Chordata > Mammalia > Rodentia > Sciuridae > Urocitellus > Urocitellus parryii. The sequence goes on from NC_135541.1 coordinate 13,197,963, forward strand.
AACAGAAACTAAGAACAATAAGTACATGTATTGATCATACCTAGTTTACCAGAGAAAAAAAATCAGTGAAAACAGACCATAAAAGATTGGAAAACAAAAGAGTTCCCACTGATTATTGAACCAGACTACTAAGTGACACCAACTAGGCTAGTGAGAAACTGCCTGGCAAGAAGAGATGGAAGAGGACACAGTCCTGAATCACGACGCACAGGTAGTCCTGACGCACAGGTAGTCCTGGGGTGCGTCCTGGGTTGTTTTTTTTTTTAATATATATACTTATTTTTTACTTACAGGTGGATATTGGAATTCTGCACATTCCAATAAAGACAAAATATCATTACTTTTTATTTTACGTGGTGCTGAGGATCAAACCCAGTGCCACATGCATGCTAGGCAAGCACTCTACCTCTGAGCCACAACCCCAGCCCCCAGGGCTCATTTTCAATGTCAACTAAAAAAATCGAACAATCTGTTTTGGAGATAAGTGACTTAGAAGATTGACTGTATATGGAGATGAAGACAAAAAGAAAGGGTGACAACAGGTTAGCAAACTCCTACCAAGAGAAATAACCGGCAGCTGTGGTGGTCCCACCTGTAATCCCAGTGACTTAGGAGGCTGAGACAGGAGGCTCTCCAATTCAAGGAAGCAAGTTAGTGAGACCTGATCTCCAAATAAAAAATAAAAAGGGCTAGGGTGTAGCTTAGTGTTCGAATGCTCCTGGGTTCAATCCCTAATACCAGAAAAGGAAAAGCCAAAGCCCAGAGTGGGCCTACTGCAGAATTTGTGTATATAATCTCAAGGAACAGAAGACACACACATACATATACACAGATTTTAATAAGAGCATCACCCATCATAGGAAAGTAGCCCCTTCAAACTAAAAACTTACATTGCTAGAAAAGCATGGATTTGGCTAGCACTTAAGTAAAGGGCAGGCCAAAGTTGACAATTTCAAAATTCAAAATTTTGTAGAAGAACTTTTAACATTAGAGCTGTCAGCAGGCACAGCTGTTCCTTCAGAGGTGGTTTAAGGTTAGTCTATGAGATTCCAATGAGCCGTGAAAATAAACTCTGACATGTCCTTTACACCCCTTGGGAAACTACAAGGAACATTCACCTCTGGTAGGCTAAGGGCCAAGACTTGGTCAACAGGGAGGAAAAGGGAGGAGCAGTGGCCCATGAGCCCAGGTGTGTCTGCTCAGAGGACACACAGCAGGTGGCTATTGTAATACTTCACAGAGAATGCTATCCATAATTTGAATACCCTATTTCATCTTTAAAGGTGTCTCCTTCTTTAAAAATGGAACTGGATAGAAATTCCACGGGTGAAAAAATTTAAGAATATGCTGGGAACATAGCTGTCTGACCTGAAAACTGAAACCAAGCTACACAGCCCTACACGGCCCTGAACAAATCCCTGGAATGTTCTTCAGCTTTCTCTGGGGAGAGGTAGGAAAGGAAGTCTTAACAAAAAACGGTCCATCATGATGAAGAAATTGCTCACAATGGCAAACAAGAGCATAATGTGTCAGATGATCTAGTCATTAAACACCTCGATGAAGACAGGACAGTCCATTCTGCACACTCCATTGTTCACATTGTTGTTCCTTTTGTTCAATGGATCAGAATCTAAGTTAAATAAACACTTCATACGTGAACAACCCAACAACTAAGCAACATACCACTATATATGGGTCCTATTTTAAAATGTCTTCTTTTAGGGCTGAATGCGTTGCATTACATTTCAGCCTTTCCCTCTCAATGGTTAGAACTGTATTAATTCTGGAAGAAGGTGTGGGCCACAGCTTTAATGGGAAATCAGGACAGCTGTAGCAAACCACCAAAATGAGAAAAAAGAAAGGATGGCGCATGCGCACGCGTGTTTTTATGTGAGAACCAATGCCCCATACAGGGCAGAGAGAAGTCAGGGCTTGGAGTGCTCTCTTGAGGTCAGTGGAATGTGTGTGATGAAAAGCAGCTTCAACACATACTTGATTAAAATCTGGATCTTTCTCTCCATCTGGTTTGGCCTCTTCCTTGTCCTCCTCTGTTTCAGAACTACTCACGTTCAGCTCCGGTGCGGCATCCTTCATCACCTGAATGTGTGAAGACCACAAAGAGAAGTGGGTCAGAGCTGAGGAAGCCACGCTGACCAGTGGCCACCTTTTTCAAGAAGATACATTTCTCATGGTGAGACAAGAGACACAAGAGTCGATCAAGAATCCCTTGCTGTGCTCTGTGCTTTTTAATATTAATTTTTTAAACCTATGACTTATTCTCCAATTTGACATGCTCACCGTGAGTTTCAGACATCTCTATAAAGCAGGTATTACTATCAGCTTCTACAATGATGCTATTTTGCAGAAGATCAAAAACACTACATACCTTGCTAGATACTGATTGTCAAGCCTTTTCAAGCCCTGAAACTGAGGTGCCAGGAGCCCAAATTATCCTTAAGAACTGAAAAATGAGGGTGTTTAAAGTGCTCTTTGGAAGAACACTATCAGTGATAGCTATTAAGCCAAAACACGCAACATATGCTACAACGGATACTATTTTACGCTCAATTCCAATGTACACATGTACTAAAAGTTGCAAAAAGCTTAAGGAACTTGGGGGGGGGGGGTTGAGATGTATACATTGGTTAACTTCATTTTCTTAGCAATTTGGAAATGAAGGCCGTTGCTTGAACTTGTGAAGCAGTTCTAGTGCATAACTTATAAGTTACCCTTCTAAAACAAGTGCTAACTAGCATCAAATAATATGTATTCTAAGGTCTTCAATCCTCCAATTCTGGAATTGAATTAATGAGAAGTCCAGAGATGCAGATCAGGATTTACCCAAGGGCCATCCCTAATCATTACAAGTAAAATGTTCTAGAATCCAATCTGCCCTTGCAGAGGAACACTTGAGACTCTACCTTTTCTCAGTCCTCTTGCATCCTTACCAATTCCAAACACAATGGCTAGGGTGACTTTTAAAACTGTAAATCGGATCATACCATGATCTTGAATAAAACTCTCTAGTGACTGACATCTAAGAGTAAAATCTCAAATCCACAGCATATGGAAAACTCACACAGAAACCAGTCTGTCATTCCTTATCACTGTCTGTCCTGGGAATCAACTTTAACTAGGAAACAGCAGTGAGGACTATGGTACCCACTAGCCCCATGTGGCTGCTTAAACTTAAATGAATTAAACTCAAGAGTCCGGTTCCTCAACACAATATTCACATTTTGGGCGCTCCAAAGCTGCACAGGGCTATGGCCACTGTGTGCGCAGCTCACACTGAACCTTGCCCTCTGCCACCAGGCACTCTAGTGGACAGCACTCATCTAGGTATGATGGCGGTCGCTGTTCCTTGAGAACACCAGGCTCCATGCTTCAGCCCTCCTTTGCCTGGAACAACTGTTCGAAACTGGTTCCTGGTGTTGACTCCCCCACAAGCAGTCCCTTCATTCCTGTCTCTCCCTTTAGAACAGGGAACCTCCGGTCCTCAGGCATCTCGCTCCACCCTGCAAGATTTCCTCCCATCTGCTCACTGCTTCGTGAAGTCTTCAGGTGGATCTAGGAGTTCAGTCTTCACCTTCTCATTGGGCTTCTTTTTCATTGCATCCCAGCACCAAGACCTTTCCTGGCCCTCAGCTGATGCTCAGTAAATGCACGACAGACTCACAACCAGCTAAGACCATATACAATTCCAATTTTAAGCCTGATTACAAACAGCACTGGTACTAAACCGGTATAGTCCCAAACAATCCTCAGTGTAAATACAAAGGAAGCCTGATCACAATGAGCCATGGCCACAGGGGGCACCAGTACCTTTTTATTGTCCACAACTTTGTGGACATAGATGGTGGCTTGAGTGTACTCACGCAGGTCCCTCTGCTGCTGGCACAGCAGGCCCTCCCTGCATTCTGGACAGAGTTCTAAAGAGAAGAAAAGCAGAAGTGGGCGAAGAGGCACCAGTCAATACCCGAAGACCCCAAACCATGTCTCTAAATGACCAGTTGCCCATTACTGACTATTAGTAATGATTTCCACTAAATTGTTGTATGCAAATGATGACAATAAGGAAATCCATTTACTCTCCTCAAATAATCAATCATACATGAGTTGTTACATAGTAGTCCCCACCTAGGTAGTCTGAACTGCCACTGGATCGTCATCATTTTTAGTAGAATAAATTATTGACGTAGTCTTTCCTTTCCCCTTAAAATATCGACATTTGACTATCAAAACCAAAAAGGATAAGAAAACTTACTAGGCTCAGAAATATACTGTTTCTCTGAAGGGTTTGCGTCTCCCACTTCGATTCTTGTGATTTTAATTACATGATCCACAACAAAGAGCTTTTGAATCATTTGCCACTCGGTGGGCCATATGAGAGCTATACTGCGCAAAAAAACACAACATGCATGAAGATACAAGGAGAGTAAGGGAAATGACAGGATCGCTGGCCTCCTAAAATACAGCCATCCACACTATCACATAAGGCAAAGAAACCAAGGGAAAGATATGAAGCAGGGTTTTTATACAAAATAGTTACAGCTTCAGTCAAAGTAAATGGTGGACATTACATGAATCAATATGGTTAAAAGAAAACACAAGCTGGATACATATGATAAATATGACTTTTATAAAATGGCCTCAATACACAAGACATTACTATCTGCATGTATTATTTGTTAAAAGAACATATTCTGAGGGCTAGGGTTAGGGCTCAGTGGTAAGGAACTTGCCTCACACGCCTGAGGCACTGAGTTTGATTCTCAGCACCACATTTTAAAAAAATAGATAAAGATATTGTGTCCATCTACAACTAAAGGGGAAAAAAAAAAAAGAATACATTCCGAAACAGACAGTCCTCAAATTTAGGTCAGTGATCAGTAGAGAGGAAGGGCAAGAAGGAGAAGCAGGAATAGCAGGAAGCATGTGGTCCTTCAATTATATTTGCATTATGTGCCCTCTGACACTGACAACTGACAGTAGCATATATTTATCTATTTTATTATTAAGAGATATTTTCCTAAATGTCTGGCATTTACAATGACAGGAGCAGGAGGGAAGTGGGAAGAACACAGAAGAAAACATACATTCACACTCTGTTCCTTTAAATAATTTTAAAGAGCAATAAACTCCAATCCAGCACAGTCCTCGGGGCCTGGGGAAAATGACTGACCGCAGGCCTTATCACGCTGGCACATGCTCAACAATGAGCTAAAACCGAACTCCGGAATATTTTATTGGTGTCTTTCAATTTGTTCTCCCATGGCTTTCTGGCAATGTTAGAGGCACACCACCTTCTCTAACACAGTTAATTAAAAATTATTTTATAAATGGCAACACCCAAAATCTCAGATGAGTTCTTCTGGGGGCACATGGGGAGTAGAATGAAATTTTTTGGTATGAAACATTAGAATTCCAGATGGCCAGCTCTGCAGCTCTGCTCTGCTGCTACAACCCCATCCTCTCTCTGTTCTCTGAAGCTTGGCAGCTGCAGGAAAAACAACTGTAACCAAGACTATGTTGATTCTGATTCTGGAAAAGATGTCTGCTAGAGGCACATGCTGGTTACCAGCAGCTTGGCGCAGTGGGGACACAGAGTGGGGACAAGTCTAGTCAATAGGACAGGCGAGGAAGGGGTACAGGGCACACAGCAGCCCAGGTGACCTCGGCCTTGTGGGAGTAGTCTGTCCGTCTCATCAAAGACAAGTGTTCACTCTATAGAACATCCAAAATACTATAGACTGCTTATACTGAATGAGATGTTTCTAGAGCATATTTTTTAAATCATTACATATAGAGAATCAAAAGAAGAAAAGAAACTCACAGTTTAGAATCTTCTTTGGTCATAGAAGAAAATGTAAACATGAGTCCCCCATGGGGACATAGAAGGGCACTGTTCCCAACTGATGACACAGGGCTGCATCTGGTAGGCTTTCTATTCAGAAGAGACAAAGAGGATAAATACCTCATGGACATAAGATTTCTTAAAGAATAATTATTTAAAACTAAGAGATGTATGTAAAAGGGGAATTGGTAATTCAATGTTTCTTGAGATTATTTAACTTAAAAGAAAAATTTCAGTGTATGCTATTAAAATAACCAAGAATGGTACTACAAACACAAACCATGAATGCTTAAAAAAGCACGAGTCAGCTCCAAGAAAGAAAATAGGAAATTTCTGGTTTCTACCTAACAAATTTCCGCCATTCTTCTACAAAGAACTGGGACACAATATAGAGGACATCCGTATCCTAGAACACACACACAAAAAAAAAACCAATCACAAAAAGAACACATTAATTCACCCCATTTTCACAAAAACCCCTCAAAGTACAATGTGGGTTTTTTAATTCAAACTCTACAGTAAAATGGAAATAGCCCCTGCCCAGCAGCAGCATGCCAGAGCCCGGACGGGGCCTTGCACAAGGGGAGGGAGCGCAGCTCTGGGCGGCTGTGAGACGCACTGGGTCCTGGCAAAGGCTTCTGTGTAAGGCATGCGTTATACCTCTGGCCAGTTACTGAGACATGGTCGGTTTTTGTCCTGGAAGAGATTCGGAAGAGAAGTCTTTTGCTCGTTGGCAATCATCTTATGTAAGGCTTCGTTTTCTTCACCTTCTCTTTCTAATATCTGAAAGAGAATGAAGCAATCAACTGTCTCTGCTGACAGCCCTGGCAGGCCTCCTCTGCTCACCCACTGGAGCACACCCCACTTCCCCGGGGACAGGGTGGGGGACACGGGGCGGGCCGCTCCTCTGTGTCAGTGGAGAGCACAGTACCTTGCACTGGGAGCAGCACTCTCTGTAACTTGGAAACTCAGGAGCCTTCGGGAAGTACTGTTGCAGTTTGCTCCAAGCCTCTTTAGAAACAAGTCTTCTTTCATTTTCTGATATGCACAACTCCCCTGATGTTTAAAAACAAACAAACAAACAACAACAACAAAAAAAAAACAAGATAAAAAATGTATTTTTCATTTCTTAAATCTCAGAAAAATTCCAGAAAATCTGTTTCCTAACTCCTCGACTTTAGAGAAATCCATATGTCCTATTTTTTATTTGCAAAAATCTGATTCATTTTGGGTATTGGCACATATACATGCAACAAAAAACAAACAAAAACCCTCTAGATTTTTTATTTCACTTTAATTTTCAAAGAGCTACCCCTGACTCCGATTTTAAATCCTCATTCTAGGCTTGTGGTTGGAGAATCAAGAGACAGAAAACAAGTAAATAACGCAAGAATCATACATTTTAGAACCTTTCTCAATTGGGAGTTCATAACCCACTTCAATCTAATGTATGAAATATGATATGTCATGAGCTTTGTAATGTTGTGAACAACCAATAAAAAAAAAAATAAAAAAAAAAAAAAAAAGAACCTTTCTCCCTGCCATTAAGGCAGCAGTAAAAGGGGGTTGGGCGGGGCAGGGACAACAGAGCCCCGACATTCACAGAACTTCATCTATGCAACACTCAAAGGTCTGTACACTGTTCCCTGGAGACTTCATCGACTACCATTTGATAGTTACTGAAATCATCTTGCATTGAAATGATGGTTGTCACGGTTGGGCAGGCCTCACAGAACTATGGTCTAAGTTACCAATTCAAGCAAGCAATCTACTGATCAATCTGAAACCATCTCCAGTCTGGCTCTAATTTGCTATTTGCAACTTATTTTCAGACCACTGCAACTTTCCAAAATCCCATGAGACAACAAGAATGACTCTAGTCATGAACACCTACATTTTCTCAGATCTCTGGAATGCCAAGGTCATAGCAACCTGAAACCCTAGCAGAGCCTCCTCAGTTTACCACTTCATTGGATACATTTAGCTTTTCAGGGACTTTCTCTCTAATTGTGGTGATGTTTTCCATTCTTTCAGCGGTTCCCAAGAGACAAATTAGTGAACCACACTTCTCTTCAGGCACATGTAAGTTTCCCAAAGCATTTTTCTCTGTGCCTGTTGGCAAGGTACCCATACATGCATTAAGAGTAATAAAGCCAGTGAGTTTCTAAACACCTAATGTGTACCATGCAATATCCAGAGGGATGATCAGAAATGTGACCGTACCATAGTCCAACCACACAGGTCTATCTCATCCACACCCCACAATCCTAACACCTCAAAACGCACCTTCTCAACTTCTAGCCCTCATTTCTTATTGTGCTTTGAATAATCCCAGGAGAAGATGATTGTTTTCATAAATTCATTAGGAGATAAATGAGATTATAATGTATTTTTATAAATTTTTCTGAGAAGGTTGTTCATTTTAACTTCTTGAGATTAAAATCACTTACTCCAAAATGCCTTATTCTCAGGTATCATTAAGGACTCAAGGGGTAGTACACTCGCCTGGCATACGTGCGGCCAGGGTTCGATCCTCAGCACCACATACAAACAAAAATGTTGTGTCCGCCGAAAACTAAAAAAAAAAAAATATTAAAATTCTCTCTCTTAAAAAAAAAAAAAAAAAAAAAGGTGTACATCCCTTGTAGTGACACACAACACAATTAAAAAAAAAAAAGATCAAGATAGACTTGTACAGGGCTGGGGATGTGGCTCAAGCGGAAGCGCGCTCGCCTGGCATGAGTGCAGCCCGGGTTCGATTCTCAGCACCACATACCAACAAAGATGTTGTGTCCGCCAAGAACTAAAAAATAAAAAAAAAAAAAAGATAGACTTGTACAACCTGATTCAGAAAGAACTTCAAGGTTCCCTTTTCCTTAAAAAAAAAAAGAAAAAAAAGAAAGAGAGAGCACTTGCCTGGCAAGCCTAAGGTCCTGGGATTAAGCCCAGCACCAGCCCCCCGGACACCCCCTCCAAACCCCCAAAAGGACTCTTTCTTTGTATTTTTGTGGTATACTCTTATCGGATTCAAAAAAGAAACAATGGCGCGCATGCACACACACTTTAAGGTGTGAATCAGCACAGGGTTAGTGTGTAGCTCAGAGGCAGTGCATGTGCCTAGCATACGCGTTGCTCATAGGAATTGATAGTAGACTCTGAAATTTTTATCTTATTTATTTATTTTTATGCAGTGCTAGTGATTCAAAAGTTAGTGGAAGTTTTTATTTGGGGGGATTGGTGGTTACTGGGGATTGAACCCTGGAGAGCTTTACGACTGTGCTACATCCTAAGTCTTCTTTATATTGTTGTTAATTATTATTTTAAAATGAAACAAGGTCTCCTTAGCTATTAGGGCCTCACTAAGATGCTGAGGCTGACCTTGAACTTGTGATCCTCCTGCCTCAGATTCCTGAGTCACTGGAATTATAGGTGTGAGCCACTGTGCCTGGCCAAAAAGTATTTTAATAAGTCATTTGCTGTAGTCTAAATGGTGATAAATACAAAAATCACTCTAGTTAGCCATGTTTCTAAATTTAACTTTATGTATATATTTACACATATACATATATACACACACACATATTCTTTTTTAAGGGTAGGATTTATTCAAGTGTGAAGAATAGAAACAGAACTCTTGCAGAGACAAGATGGGACCCAAAATTCTGCTGCCCTCTCATTTAACCTACTGATTGTATAATTAGAACAGTGTGTACAACTTCACCACAATCAATTTTTCCATGTAATATACAAAGTTTTAGACATTAGACTAGTAGCCTGCAATAAAAAACATTTAAGTAACATTTCAAGAAAATGCCTACCGAACTCCAACCTTTAAATACTACCTCTCAATAAGATAAAACTAGTCGAGAGGGATGCAAACATAACTGGATATTCTAATACTCAAATCCTTCTGGCAAAAATATGAGTAGACTTTAAAATGAGATTCGATTCTGGATAAACAGACTCCCACCCCATAAAATCTAGTTCATACCATAACAACACTGGCAAAGAACATCCAAAGAGGAATGAAAAAGCCCCCAAACAAGAAGTAAACAACTTTGAAGCAAATGAGGTATAATAAACAAGATTAGTTAAGGCAGGTAGGAGGCTCCTCCCTCCAGAGCGCAGGGGAATGAAGATCCATTGATTGACCATACCTGCCACACTCAAAATAAAAAAGAAACAAAACCTAACAAATTGATCACAAGAATATCCAAGACACTGATGCGTGAGGGTCCGTGGGCGGGACCCGGGGCCTTGTGCGTGCTACATGCACCCACTGAGGGCACCCCCAGCCCAAAGCCAGGTTTCAAAACCATGTTTATCTTCAGTGCCCCCTGAAACAGCATTCAAGAGGTTTTCTTAAATATGGAAAACTACAACAATGAATGAAGAGAACAGAAGTAACAAAAATTTTTAAGGTTAAAAAGATGATGGATGAGACTTTTAAAAAAATTAATTTTAAGTCGGCAAATTGGGAAGCATTCAGATCCACTGTAGTGCATAACCGTCTGCCCCCAACCCAGAAAGCAAGGGCATGTGAAAGTGAAGGAGGGGTTAAAAAACAAAAGTCAGAAAATGGATTAAGTCTATTCAATTCTGGGAGCTATCCCGTGGAAATATCAGATGGCCAAGTATGGCACTGCCTAGGGCCGCCGAGCTCCAGGGGAAGCTCAAGATAGGAGCAGTGCAGGGGCGCTGAGGGGCAGACACTATGCAGGGGGCACCTGAGCTCACTGGGCCCTGCCTCACTTTCTAACCAATCTGCAGACCCTGACATGACAAGAGGTGGGAAGGGAGGGGAGGACGAGGAGAAAGTGGCAGGCTGTTCTGCTGTGGCCAGCTTAGTTGGGCAGCACGAAGCCTGAAATGTGCCACAGCTCTCGGCACAGGTCATGACGCCCTCCCAGGCTCTGAGGTGAGCAACAATGACGTGGAAGCAACACTGACGTGGAAGCACCACTGGAAAAGTCTGTCTCTTTTTGGCTCTCCCTTCCCGTACTATCTACCCATGCTGCCACCACTCAAGCCACCTCCTCTGCACAGCTGTGCTCCTACTGTAGCCTAATGTGAAAAGGACAAATGGGGAAACAAGGTGGACCAATGAGAAGGACTTGGAGACTGGGGATCCAGAGAGTCCCCAATTACCACTCCAGAATGACCCCCACCTAGTTATGTGGGCCACAAATAAAAATAAAAATGTTGCTCACTTAGAAAGCTAAGGTTTAGTGAGGAAATCCAAGTGCCGGGGCTGGGGCTCAGTGGCAGAGCACTTGCCTCGCATGCGTGAGGCACTAGATTCAATACTCTGCACAACATAAAAAATAAATAAGTGAAATAAAGGTATTGTGTCTATCAAATTGGATGAAGGTGCAGAAATGGTAAACAGTCTTCCTACCAAACTCAGAAGTTTTTAACATCACTAGGTGACAAGAAGTCTGCTCCCTAGGGTTTCCTATAAATACAGGTGAAACGGGAGATTATATTTTGTGCAAGGTTAAGAAAAGACATGAAGGACTGACAAGCCAGGCAGGAGAACAGAACGTTAGTGTTGAGCATGGTTCAGATCCAGCACACTACTGCACTGGACCTGGTACCTGGAACAGGTTGGGGACATCACGAAGACATTTCCAATTGGCTAAGGTCAAACTAATAACAGTTTAACATGCTTCCAGCTTACCATGTGGACACAAAATGTCTTCATTAAAATTTAATTCCTCCTCCTCTTCTTTTCTTTCTTCCTTTGATTCATCTAATCAAAAGAAATACAGGTAACTGCTCTCACAGCTGGACTTAAAAGTTCACAGCAGCACACAAGCTATTCCGCACAATTTGGAACAAAGAGAACTTCAAATGATTTTGAAAATTAGATTCAAGTAATTCCTACACAGTTCTGTTCAAAAGTATTATATTTCTCTCCCTTAAAAGGAATGAAAAATACGTCAATGACAGTTAGCTTTTTAATGATTTAGGTTATGCAAAACAATGTGCCTTCTTCCAATGTGAAAAATAATTTACATATCCTATTAATTCTAGTTAAAGTCTGCAGAATATTGTGCTATATACCAAGTTAGTCATCTTCATGACATGTCATTTTCACCTACCTACTCTTTTATGGATTGAAAAGAAAGCTCCAAACACAAACAAAATAAAAACTTTAGCATCAAACATACTATAAAAATTCTGCTTGCTGTTCCTGTTAACATTTCTCTTCCAGTATCTGATTTTCCTGCTTTACCTACACACTAAAGCATTACCAATTAATAGTTATTGTATCTAAAAAGAACAAATCTTAAAAATAAATATTTAAAAAAATAGTCCTTGATGAAATCTGTATTTCTAAAGCAGACTCAGAATAAATTTTATAGTTGTACATTGGGACGATGAATAAAGAAATCTTGAGTATTGGGGATCAGAATAAAATACTCTTTACACATGCAAAGACCACTTGCTAACCAACAAACACCTCTAATGTGGTTACAGATGTAGTGGTGTGGTAGAATGATTACCTATCATGCATGGCCCTGGGTTTGATCCAATCACTGCACAAAAGCAAAGGAAATAAACAAACAAACAAACTCAAGCAGAACCAGGCAGAGTTCTCTGTGGGAGATAAGGCAAAGGAATCATAACTTTGAGGTCAGTATGGGCAACTTAGTGAGACCCTATCTCAAAATAAAATATTTAAAAAGGGCTGGGGATGTGGCTCAGTGGTCCTGGGTTCAATGCTTGGGGTATGGGGTGGGGTGCTAGGGCTGCAGTTAAGTGGTGGAACACCCCTGGGTCCCATCCATAGTACTACAAAACAAGACGAACCGCACACCCCCTGGCGGGGGACACACAGAGAGGAAGAGAGGTTGGGAGGAGGAAGGGGAAATGGGAGGGAGACAGGCAAACAAAACACGTGACCAGATAACTGTTGTCACACACAAATATGAGTAACTAACTTTTCCCACTGAGAAAATGGTCAATCTCAATAATTTTTGAAAAACATAAACCTCAACACTTCTAAGTCATTTTCTTATGTCAGACTTATAAAAATTAATGTGACTGCTATATTGTATTGAAAAAAGAATATAGAAACAAGATCTTTATATACTTTCTGAAGGAGACTCATTAACATGTACCAACGTGTCAATATGTAGCAATTTTCTTTCTTTCCTTAATTTTATTTTTTTAATATTTATTTAGTTGTAGATGAACACACAGTATCTTTATTTATTTTTATGAGGTGCTGAGGATCGAACCCAGTGCTTCACACATGTGAGGGAAGTGCTTGACCACTGAACTACAGCCCAGCCCCTTCCTTTTCTTTTTGATTGAACCCAGGGCCTTATGCAGGTGAGGCAATCACTCTATCAACTGAACTATATTCCTAGCCCACTAGGTAGCAATTTTCTAATCTAATAATTTCTTGTATTTGATCTCAGAAATAATCTGAAAATGTGACAAAAATATAGGTACAAGAATTCACTGCTTCTGATCTTTACATACTAATTATAAAAGGCTGATACAGAATTGGGTAAATAAATATAATACACTCACTCCATGAAATTCAACCAATAAATTTTAAAATAGGCAGGGCTGGGGATGTGGCTCAATGGCCAAATGCCTTGAGTTCAATCCCTGGTAGTCCCCACCACCACCACCACCACCACACAAAAACCTCTATTTATAGTGACTGTGTCTTGTGTGAGGGCTTTGAAGCAGAACATTTTAAAATTTATGCTGTTTCAAGCTTTTAAATTTTCTGAATTGGGAAAGGAGAGAAGCATATTATCTTGAATGCAACCAGAAAAATATTTTTGAGCTAGGCCAACATTCAAGGTGCTTTTTACTTTATTTTTTGTTATTTCTTTTGTAATTGTAGATGGCCAGCATGTTTTATTTTAGTTGTTTATTTTTATGTGGCGCTAAGGACTGAACCCAGTGCCTCACACATGCAAGGCAAGCGTTCTGCCACTGAGTTACAACCCCAGCCTTCATTGTGCTTTTTATTATGGCATCCCACTTTACTTAAAACGAAGACATTGTCATGTGTAGCTAATTAAAAAAAATTAAAATAATTTAAAAAAGAAGAGATTGATATTGATATATAACGAGGCTCAAAGAAACAGCAAACACTCAGCACACACTATCATGGCAATACCTCTAAAACAACTTGCTTTTTCAAAAAGGTCAGGGGGACCCCTGAAATTAATGTTAAATTTATAAATATTTTAACCAAAAGAAAAGGGGCTGACAGGATTGCTCAGTGGTGACCCTCTCTCAACCACAGGAACCCAACCAAGAAGATAGCTCAGAGAGCTGAAGATTCATGATGACTACTGTGGTTTAATTTTCTTAAAAAACATGATAGTAACATGGCATGACCTGTGCCAAATAAATAATATAAAGTTAGAAAATATAAAATGCTTGAGCGTAGAAAGCACCAGATATTTCAATTTAAAAAAAAAGGTTATGAATATTAAGTTATATGGAATATTAAGGTATATGAAAACAAATATATTTGTTTTATTAGGAAATGAGAAATTAAGTGAGGCTGGGCATATTGCTCAGTGGTAGAGCACTTGCCTAGCATATGGGAGGCCTTGAGTTAAAACCCCTATACAATAAAAGAAAAAAAAATAACCTGTGTGGGGGTTATGGCTTAGGGTAACTAAGCTCTAATTCGATGAATATTATCAAATCCCCAGTCTCCATTTTAATCCTAAAATTAATTTCAATGCTTTAATTTCCTTTGTGTACTAAGTGCTGTTTAAAAAATAAAATTTAATGGTTTTGGTTGCAGTTTACACAATTTCGTATTTGAAAACATTTTCAGATTTCTCAGGTGTCTCTGAAGAACTTACAAGCAAGCACCTATTTGAAAGCTGCCCTCTCTCCCAGTGGAAAGCACACAAGTTCACGTGCATTTTCTTGACCAGGGCAACCCATGAGTGTGGCACCTAAACCAGAAACTAAAATGTACTGAGCTGATAAAGCCTCTGCAATATGCAACAGACTCCCTAGAGCTCGGCCAATGTCAAGCATAACTGGTCATAAATGAATTCCACATGGAAAGGAATCTGCTGACTTTCAAAAGTTGACAGATCTCTTATTTATCTGAGCACCGTGGAACACAACTTTAATCCCAGTGACTGGGAAGGCTGAGAAAGGAGGATTGCAAGTTTGAGGCCAGCCTTGGCAACGTAATTGAGACTGTGTCCAAACAAAAAATAAAAAGGACTGTGGGATATAGCTCAATGGAAAAAGGTCCCAGGGTTCAACCCCCAGTACCTACCAAGAACAAACTTTTGATTTGCCCTTGCCTCTTTTTGAGATATTTAGATTGAATAAAAAAAAAATGTCTTGAAATTACATAGATGGGTATTAAACCAACTTTACCATAAACAGACATGTTCAATTTCACAATGAGGTACCTTTACTGAAGGTGCTGCCGTTCACTTTCCCGTTGCTTTGGTCTGCTTCACCATCTGGTTCGTCTAGTTGCTCAAGCGCTAGCTGGCGCCAACTCCGCAAGGAGGATTTCCCCACCCAAAATCCATCAGTGCTGTGGAACATAGTGAATGTTAGAATCATCCTAATGTTCTCCTCCATTCTAGGTCTGTGAAGGCCACACCAAAAAGAATCACATTCAAAATCAGCTGCGGTGCAGTTTTCCTTAACCCACCTCCTCATTTTGGCCAGCTCAGGCCTCACTACACGGACCTGCAGGTATCCAACAGCTTGTTTCCATCCTATTCTACTTCTCCTACCTCCTATTTACATTTATACTAATTGAGCCAATTACATAGGCACATTCTTTACTTGGTTCTACTCCTGTTCACACAGCTGTGCATTCTAGCTGCCGCGCAGAACTCCACTACGCCTGCACCTGCACCATAGCACATCACTCAGCAGGCTGTTTGTGAAATGACCCAAGATAGTCAACTATATTAATCCTCATTGGAGAGAAATTAACTTATTTCTCAAATTATCAAAATTCCATCCATTAATGATGTCCCTGAGCACAAAGGTGCCCTATAGGTGGGGCCCAGCATACTCCAATGTGCTGACCTTCTCTGAAGAGATGCCCCACTGGGCTCCAGTGATTGCCATCCTACTTCAACCTCCCACAGGGGCTCAGTGCCAGCCACTTCACAGGCTTCACAGAAGAAGGGGACTGAGCAGCCCCCACCCCAACAGGGCTTCAGACCCACATTCTGCTCCTTCCTCCCCAGTGGATGGAAGCCGCAAAGAGCGGCTGACTTGACACTCATGTTGTCACTAGGCCACTAATAACTGCACAACTTAACTTTTGATCTAGTTTTGCCATCTACTTCAACCTTCTTTTGAAAACCCAAACTCTGGGCTGGGGATGTGGCTCAAGCAGTAGCACGCTCGCCTGGCATGCGTGTAGCCCGGGTTCAATTCTCAGCACCACATACCAACAAAGATGTTGTGTCCGCCAAGAACTTATAAATAAATATTAAAAATTCTCTCTCTCTCCTCTCTCACTCTCTCTTTAAAAAAAAAGAAAGAAAAGAAAACCCAAACTCTTTTTAATAAGATGTTTCGTTATTACTTCTAGATTTTCAGTTTATCATGATCAATGTGCTGTGCAACGTACCCCTTTACTGTTGCTTTTAGAAGATTATTAACAGTTTTGTAATCTTCATTTAGCTGGTTCTTCAGGCGTAATACACGACAGCGCTCAACTACACATTCCTTACACAGGGCTTTCACTGCAAGCGAGAAAGAGTGAAAAGAAACACTTCATTTACACACACGCTTCCTTTGGAAAAGGCTGTAGACACTTCATAAACAGGGGGATTCTAAACTATGACAAACTTTGGCAATATAGCACACGGGTATATATCTTAAATTACTTTGGTGATTTAGGTTTCAAGACAGCAACTGTTACCTATAAGAAGAGACAAAATGTTTTAGTCTGCTCTAGTTACTTAAAAACAAAGTATAATACATTACAAGGTTTAAATGCAAATTTGATGATAATCAAATAATTAAGGCTGCGGGAAGTCATTACATCTGACAACTATAAATAGAAGGACCTTTGTATCCAGGTGATCCTCTAAGCAGAGAATACTAAAGGAAAAAGAAACAAAGGGCCTGACTGAAATATGCAAAACTTCAAGGAATCATATGAAGTGATTCTATGGAAAGACATTTCCATTGCTGTTTGTTCCTTTGAACAGCTTATTAATTTCACCAGATTTAGAATGGAAATTTAGAAAGCAAAACTCCAGGTGTGTATATAAGGACTGAAGTCTGTAGCTAAATGTCAGTTAAGAGTAACTTATAGCCAGGCACAGTGGCGCACACCTATAATCCCAGCGGCTCAGGAGACTGAGGCAGGAAGATCATGAGTTCAAAGCCAGCCTCAGCAAAAGCAAGGCACTAAGCAACTCAGTGAGACCCTGTCTCTAAATAAAATTCAGAAAAGGTCGAGTTTTCAATTCAATTCCCAGCACCAAAAAAAAAAAAAAAAGGAAAGAAAGTTGTACACAATCAGAAAACAGCATTTACTTCAGAAAGAGGGAGGATGTTGTGCCTCCTTTATAATCCAGAGGGACCAGTGTTGCCAGTTCTTCACTGAAAATAAAATGTTTCAAGGAAAGTAAGCAGAACCAAGAGGTTACAGACACCTGGCTATACAGAGATCTACCATTCAAGGTAAAATCAAGCATTTACTACTTGTAAACTAAGTAACAACCAGCAGCGTAGATGGTTGCCTGAGTACCATTCCACAGCCTGTCAGAAATCCCCTAGAGCCTGGGAGGACTGGGATATAGAATCGACCAAAGTTTCAAATACTTTGAAGAGAATAATGGAAACCCACAAACTACCACAAGACAGTTTTCTCTAAAGGGTCCTATTTTGTTTACTTGGTACAGTGGGGGTCGGAGGGGGCATCAAATAAACTTCCTCTAATAACACTGCTAAACATCTACTTTATTTCACAAATCCTTCTTCCAAATTATAGGAACACTTGGTCTAATTGTGTCAAATCACCAGACCCCAATTCATGAGGCCCACATGCACTCTTTTTCTTTTTTTCTATACCAGGGATTGAACCAGTCAGGGGCGACTGACCACTAAGTCACATCCCCAGCCTGTTTTTATTTTTGCTAAGTTACTTAAGGCCTCACAACCTTGCTGGGGTTGACTTTGAACTTGCAATTCTCCTGCTCGGCCTCCCAAGCCATTTGGATTATAGGCGTGCACCATGGTGCCTGGCCCACGTGAACTGTAGATGCTGAAAAGATATCTGGAGTTACCAGTTAGTCTTGGGCCTCCTCCGTATCTACTGTAGAAAATGTCAGCAGCATACTCAGATATTCTCTTCATAATTGAAATTTTGTCAGGGTGAAGCTTGTCGTGGGAGCACAGGCAAGCATGATTATCAATAGGCTTGGTGGGTGTCGACTCATCCAGCCACTTCTGAAGCCATTCCAGGGAGACAAACTCATATGGCTCTGAGGAAGAAAGCAACAGAAAGACACTATGTATTTTTACAGTGTTTGTACTAAAACATATAGTCACTTTCCTCAAAAGACAATGCACTGTACAAAGTTAGCAAAATCAGTAGGATCATTGCTCAGAGTGGTCTAAGGAGCAAGGCGAAGCCCCAATTAATCATCTCCTCTGCTTTAGGGGCCAGTGTCTGCACAGCACCCTATGAGATCGGCTGGTATTATTAACCCCATTCTACAAGACGCATCCACACAGAGAAGTGTCTTGCTTCATAGCACAGCAGAGCTTTGATCAGGACACCCTTGTGTGGAAACTACAAGTCATGCTCCACACTGGCTCATAAATCACACAACTTCATCCCTCACTATGTTTATTTCATCAATTACTTTTATAAACACTTTTCACGAATGCGTGATATACATTTGAAAATTTAAAAAGAAACAAGGCTGAGCTCCAAGTTAGCAATTATCGTCCTTGACAGTTACAACCGCATTTTACAAGCCTATTGCAACTACTGACTTTTCTGCATCCAAAATAATATTGGTGTCAATTAAAAAAAGTTATATCCCCCTTCAAAATCCATGTCATGATCCATTCATCTCATTATTATTTCAAGAAAGTAACATTTTAAACAAGTTCCAGGGTAAAGTACACTGGAAGTGAATTATGATCAATTTTTCAGTTGCAAAAATTTAAAACCAAACATCTCAAAACGAATTTGAATTTGGAGAAAGGGAATCCCAGCATTCCCTAAAAGTCAAAATTAAAAATAAAGGGACAGCTTTTGATTACTTACAAAGGTCTCCAGTGAGTCCCAGCATAAAACATAGAAGAAAACATACAGAGGTTGAATTCACATGTTTGTATTAGATGCTACTTTTGGTGTGATCTGAGGGACATATGCTTCAATACAAAGCTATTTTGACCAACTTTACACTTCTAAGAGTTATATGTCTAGAAAACTAACTCCCACTGTAGACTTGTCAGTCTTTACAAAATCAAAATGTGGAACTGTCAGATCTCTATTTGAGCTAAAACTGGATATCATCAAGGAGCTTTCAACTGGGAGGCTCTAAGATGGGCACTGGAGGAAGAGCACAGGACCTCCTGTTGGGACCAAAGTCTAATCCAAGTTCTGCCAATGAGAAACTGAACTTGAGCAAGTCACTTAAACTCTATGCTTCAGGTCTTTTATTTGTAAAATGAAGGTAATAATACCTGCCTTCTACCTACCTCACAGGGATGTTGTTGAGTGTAAAAGATAAGATATATGAAGCATTTTGAGCTTTTTGGAAGGAAAGAGATATAGAAAAGTTAATTATGCATTCACACAACATATAAACCAGAAGACCTTAAGATGTGGTATAGGTCACATAGTTCTGGCATCCTATAACATGGTAAGATCAATTATTTTCTAAACACCTCCAATTTTTTATTTGTCATTTATGCAGTTTAACCTGCAAGGACAGAGCACACTGGGTATATCTCAAGAATGTAAAGATAAATGAGCCACTAAGAGGGAAATAAAAGGCTCAGCATCTCTAATCTCGCCCCAGGTATATCACAGAGATTAAAATTATGAGTCATCTGAAGACTCTCAAAGAAGGGTAAATCAGATTATGATACAGAGCAACTATTCAAGAAAATTTACTAGGTGTTCTGATCTACCCAGGCTAGAGAGAGTGAAGAGAGGGCAATGTCTACTTTGCCAATTGAAATAATAAAACCATCAGAAACTACTCATTATAAGGAAAGGAAATATAGGAAAATTCAAGTGTATGTAATTCCTTTCCCAGGAAGTATCTGCTGGAATCCAGGCCCACGATGACCTTAAACACCTATGAGTCAAAAAGGCAGGTACTTTTAACATCTTCCAATCCCCTGTTAGAGACCTATTGAAAACTTCCAAACAAAGCTTATGGTTCTAGCTTTTAAATAGGTCAATATAAGATACAAAATTTTATAAAAAGTATGCATGGTTTTATAGTAAGAACAGAAGAGAGCAGAAACTGGGTCCACATAGTGATCTAACACCACACTGATTATTAACTCAGCCATTTTCCAGATTTCATTTTAGTGTGCTGGGGGACCCATGAAAGAAGAGTGGCTGTGTTCACAAGGTCTTTCCATTTTCAATTTATTTTTCAGAACTGTATGGATCTCTCCAAGAGTGTCCCTGAGAACAGGGGTATAGCACAAGGCTTATTTACACAAGACAGACTTTGCTTGTGGCAAAATTATTATACTACAAATGTTTCTCTCCCTAAAAAAAGACTCAGTAGCAAAGCCCTCAAAGGTGGCCCCTAGTATTTTTCATTCAGTCAACTGCTAAAGTATTGCCTTCCAAAGGCATGCAGCCAACTCCCAGGAAGGAATCCACTCTCATGGTCAAGGTGAGGATACCAGACTGTATGTCATCTCAGTGCTTGAACCAGAAGAGCAACTGTTAAAACATTTACTGAAGGGAGATATAACAAAACAAAACCCCAAAAAAACCCCTCTGAACCAAAGTTTAAAAAAATTTTTTTTGGAATGCAACAAATTTTCTTTTGGAAAGATACAAGCCTAGAACAATCACAGTATCAAAGATATTTGAACAGTCACAGTACCAAAAATATTTGAAACACTTTACCTAGAAATAATTTAAGTATGTTTCAAACTAAATAATTAAATAACAAGAGCCAAAGGGTTCATATCCTCAGAGATGTTAGGATAATTGGCCCTTTAAAAAATATGTTCACAAACATTTAGAAAATGCATAATGAAGACTTTGGCAGCACAAAACCATGGTCACTGACTTTGAGATTTTTACATCATTTTAAGGACAATGTTACTTCCCACAATGCAAATTATTACTAATGGACAAAAAATATATATATAAACCTTGTAGTTGATAAAAGTATAGATAACATGGAGAAATACTCTAAAAACATAAGCACAGGTTCTTATACACTAACTAAAACAGCCATGGGAAGCACAGTGATAATTTGACATATAACATCTTTGGACTGTATAGTTTATAGAGTGGTTCACAATATTCACAGCATTTCTTTCTTTCTTTCTTTTTTCTTTGTTTAGTGCTGGAATCGAACTCAGGGCCTCTTGCGAGCCAGGTAAGCAGTCTACCACTGAGCTACACCCCCAGCCCTCACAACAGCATGTCACTTTAGATCCAGGAAGTCTTTTTCTCTTGTGCAGAATTCAGGAAACTGTGAATCAAGTTCAGAAAACAGATTTCTAGGTCCCAACTCCTTTGAACAAGGCGGATAAATTTAGGTGTGAATCATGGGTTCCTTTCCAAATAATTTCCTGTTGAATTATCAGTCCAATTCTTTAGGATAATCCCAACCCTCGAACAGCGTTCAAGTAACAGGTTACAAAGAAGGGTCAGAATCAAATGAAGAAGCAGTTTGAAAAGAACTTTTTTTTTAAGGTGCTGGGGATTGAACCCAGGGGCTTGCGCATGCTAGGCAAGAGCTCTTCCACTGAGCTAAACCCTAGCCCCTAGAAAGATTTTTAAAAAGCTATTGTTAAGGCAATTTGTAATCATCTTTGTTTAAAGGTGTAACTGTAATTGAAAAATTAAGAGATCAAAAAGAGAAAACCATAAGTGCAAGCTGCCTAGAACCGAGTTGTCTTCCATCAGCTACAATTAGATATGGGGAACTCATGTCTGTGAAATGACAAATATAACTTATAACCAAAGGCATGTTAGCCTTCAAAAGGTTGGTTTCCTTTTTGAGACACTGCATACATTTGGATAAACAGTAAAAAAGGATGGCTGGATTATGTGCACTAATCAATGAACTAGAAAACTATTCTACCCCCCTTGTAACATTTGGTAATAAATTTCAAGTTAATCAAATACTATAAAAATCATATTCATAAAAAATATGCCTATTAATACTATTAGGGCACAAAATATGCAAAGAAAAAAACCAGACAAACTGCTTCCAGAGTAATGCAATTAGATAATTTTTTAGAAACAAATGCGTATCTCACCAAGTGGAAAAATCTACAGAAGTCACGCCTGCAAAGTGCTGGCCTACACCTTACAATTTATTAACAGCTTCCCAATTTTAAAGTACATGTTAATGAGAACTGTAGGGAATGCTACACATCATGTTATTACTGGTTTACATAGTAATTTCAAACGTATAAACTGCTTAAGTGGGGTATAGAAAGGGCAGGAAAAAGTCTGCTCAGATACATTTTTTGTGAACATAAACAACACAAGGCACTTAATGACAACAGTGCTGTCCTAGAATATCTTACAGACCAGCTCCAGCAGGTAACCTTTGGTACAGCTCCTTAACCTCTTCGTGTTTTGCTTTTCCTTTATCCACACTTTGCTTACGCATCTCAGCCATTTCAATACACCATTCCTCAAACTTGGAATTATCCCGATCTACCAGCTCTTGAAGAAAGGCTATTCAAAACAAAAAGACAAAAAAAAACCTTTATAATTCAGGTAGTAATGTGGATAAAGATATCAAGTATCAGCTAAAGTTTTGGAGACAACTTCCTACTATGGTCTCCCATTCTGGTAGAAACCGTCAATAACATTAGAAAAATCCCCTTCTACCTACTACTACTACATGTGTTTGTGTGTGTGTGTGTGTGTGTGTGTGTGTGTGTGTGTGTGTGTGTGTAATTACTCCCCAGGGCCTTGTACATGCCAAGCAAGCAGTCTAGCAACTAAACTATATCCCCTGCTCCCCACCTACTTCTCTATGACATGCCAGTCACCTAGAACCACCAAATGACTCAAAAACACCACTTTGAAACGGATGATGCCACAGAGGTTGGCACAGAACTAGGAAAGCCAACAGAAGACTGCCTTGGGCAGTTAGTAACTCTTTGCTCTATAAACTGAACAAGATAAAACCAAAAGTCCTGATTACCTTTGTAATTGTTTAAAGACTGCTTCTGCCTTTCTTTGGAGTGGGGGTGGGGAAGGTAACGGAACAGTCCTAAGGATCTTTATTTCAAAAGCTCAGTACTTTAAAGGAATCTCTGCTTATCATTAACCTTTGATCATGTCATTCCTAAACACATTCCTGGTATGATCCAGGGAAAGGGATTACCTGGAACTTCAACCATCGTGTTGGGCTTTTCTTGTGTCTGCAGTCGATAAACCAACATGTATGCATTTCGAGAGCAATGCGTTCCTTTGCCACACTTTGGTTTTCGGGTCTGGGACTTAGAAGGTTCTGCTGAGGTAGAAAAAAACAGAAGAAGACTTAACTAGAATGCCCTCAGTCTATTTGTTTATCATTGTGGTTGGGGCACTGTAAAAACAATTCCAAAGATACTTTAACATGAATCTAATAAAACATTCAAAGTCCATAGCAGGTTCTTAAGAACTACTTAAATTTATGGTGAAAAATGAAGGATTTTTAAAAACGCAAAGGGAAACAAAAGTTGTTCACCATTCTTCCACATAATACCTGAGTAAAAAAAGTTGGAAGAACACTATACTACTGTAGGGAGCACACAGAGGAAAGTAAAAATGTTCATCTCCACCTGAAGAACATCATTACCTTCTATAACACAGAATATAAAATAACTCAAACAAGTTCAGGATGGAATACAGTTATGAATGTTGAAGGCATTTTTTTTCTCCCTTTTGTGCACCAGGGATTGAACCCAGAGTATCTATCACACATGCTAAAATAAGTGATCTACCACTGAGCTACCTTCTAACATTTTAGGACTACCTACATGTAGAAGATAGGACAACATAAAGGGACTTTTAATCCTATAACTCTGACTAAAATGAGTATTAATGAAGACTCAAATAGCTGGGTGCCAAGGCATATGCCTGTAATCCCAGCAATTGGGGTGGTCAAGGTAGGAAGATTCCAAGTTCAATGCCAGCCTCAGCAACTTAGCAAGACCCAGTCTCAAAATTAAAATTAAAAAGGACTGGAGATTCAGCTCAGTGGTTAAGTACCACTGGGTTCAATCTCTGGATCAAAAAACAAAACAAAACACACTGAAGGGGCTGGGGTTATGGCTCAAGCGGTAGCGCGCTCGCCTGGCATGCGTGTGGCCCGGGTTCGATCCTCAGCACCACATACAAAGGGTTGTGTCTGCTGAAAACTAAAAAATAAATATTAAAATTCTCTCTCTCTCTCTCTCAGAAAAAAAAAAAAAAAAAAAAACACTGAAAAGTGAGGCATACATACTTACAAAGATATAACTCAATTGTGTTCCCAGGAAGAATCCCACAATAAAAAAAGTATAAATGGGGGATGGGCTTATAGCTCAGTGTAGAGTGCCTGCCTAGTACATGTGAGGTACTGGATTCTATCCTCAGCACCACATGAATAAATAAAGGTATTGTGTCCATCTACAGCTAAAAAATAAGAAAATTTAAAAATATATACAATGATTATTAAGAACTGAGTATTCCCTATGTAAAACAGGAAGATTGCTAAAAGTCTATGAGCATGTAAATGTGATTTAAAGTTAGAAATTCCTTCTCCAGAATGTAGTCGGAGCCTGAGTGGACACAGAGACAATCACATGCCTTGGGAGCACCCTAACTGCCAATGCTCCTCCCTGTGGACACCAAGGAAATCGGGCTCTAACCCATTAAACAGTGGTGGCAGGGGACTCAGGCCTACTCCCATTCCTTTTCTCCTGTTCAGATTCCTTGACCCAAATGACACGAGGGGAAGTTGTCGAAACGCTCGGGTGAGATGGCTCTACCTGGAAAGGGTGTCCACAACTCGGGAAGTAAACGGGTACTTTGGCCAAAGACAATGGAGACAAGGAGAGCTCTGCAAGGAGCTTTTTTCCACAGATTGGCCACTGCACAACACCAGGCAGCTGCTCCCAGAGGCACCACATCACACTTGAGGAGGGACAACACACTCAACAGGGAAGAGGAGACACGAAGAATGAAGCCCTCTTTCCCAGAATTAAATATCTTGACCCAAGGAAAAGAACAAATCCTCCAACACGGAGTATACTCTTCATCTTTTTCAGCTTAATTCCCACAATCCTCACCTGCCCCATGAAATAAACCTGGTAAGAGAAAAATTAATTATTTGCTATTGAGTTTTCCTGAAAACATGATATTATGGAACCATCTCTACAGGAAAACAAGTTTTCTTTTAAAAGCAGACATTAATAAGAAAAACTTTCAGTGATTTTGCAAACACTTCAATGCAGATATCCTTGATAGTCCACGACAATCTTGGGCCATAATAATGTATCACAAATATTTCCAGTTAAAAAAAAAAATAAGTTATATTTTAAAAGGGCACTCACAACTTAAAGGTTTTACCTAGATCTTCCTCAATCCCTAGTTGTAATTTCTTCCCCTCCATCTTTTCAATATCTTCATCATTAAATTTATACCATTCCCCAGACTGTGGATCTTTCACATGGGCGATGTAGTGGCCGGAATAAGCACTCACTCCTCTGTGTATGAGGACTGCACTGAGTTCATAGGCGTAAGACCCACCTACAGAAGGAGAGAGAACATAAAGAAATGTCAGCTAACAATATTTCTTATATGCAAACTTGAGTCTACCAAAATTCAAAGCATGTCACCTAAGATTTAAAAAAAAAAAAACAACTTTTTAGTTTTACAAAGTAATGTAGAAGACAGCATCTTAACAGCATGCCCTTGGGATCTCCATTCCCTCTATAAATTATACCGGTGGATATTACAGAATTCTATAAATTCTACCAATGTCTTCTGAGCAGTGCGGTTGATAAGTTACCCAGCAGCCTAGCTGTGCTACACACTTAAAGAAAACTGCTGCTACTCTCCATGCTACAAATATTGGTTAAAAATCACAACAATCAGATGTAATAGTAAAATGAAAAGACTATCATTAAAAGATAAATGTACAAAAAGACTGGGGGGAAGTAATTAAGAAATTTTGCTTTCAAAACAGGCAAGCCATTGGTCAAAGAGTACAAATTTCTAGTTATGATAAGATTAAGTTCTAGGGATCTCAAATAGCATGGGAGATGAGACGTGTAAATTAACTCCATGGTGCTAAATATTAGTTTCACAAAACACATGTATCATAAGACAGTATATCTTAAGGTCATACAATTTTATTTTTCCATTATGCTTCAGTAAAGCTGGAAAAAAAATAAAATATAAACATGTGTAGGCAAGACAATTAGAAAAGATAAGATGACACTGTTTGGTCAATGCTATCTCTCATCCTACAGCAAGAAGTTCCAATAGAATTTTGATTCAGGAGGAAAAAAAAAAAAGAGAAAACATTGAGAATTATGGTGAATCTGCACCGAGATTTCTTCATAAGATTTTTACATTCTGATGCCATTTTAAAAAA
Organism: Urocitellus parryii; assembly: GCF_045843805.1. Lineage (NCBI taxonomy): Eukaryota > Metazoa > Chordata > Mammalia > Rodentia > Sciuridae > Urocitellus > Urocitellus parryii. The sequence continues at coordinate 13,224,624 of NC_135541.1, forward strand.
ATAAAACCAGCAAATCACAGCCTTTATGTTATACATGTGATTTATTCAAGAAAACACTATATGTGTGCATCAAAATTTTAGCAATAGCCAGGCTTGGTGGCGAACATCTAAAATACCAGAGACTTGGGAGGCTCAGTCAGGAGGTGGTAAGCAACTCAGTGAGACTCTGTTCTCTAAATAAATTACAAAATAGGGGCTGGAGATATGACTCAGTGGTCAAGTGCCAGTGAGTTCAATTCCTACCACCCTGGACCCTGCCAAAAATTTTTTGGCAGTGATTGAACACAGTTGTGCATAACGGTCACCCCAATAATTTACGAGGCTGGAAAAAGAGGTTCACATGCCTAACAACTCAAGGAATACCCTCAGCAACTTTGTGAGACTTTGTCTCAAGGTTAAAATATAAAGGACTAGGGATACAGCTGAGTTGGAGCACCCTTGGGTTCAATAACCAATACAAAAAGGGGAAAAAAAAGGATAACGTATGCTTTATTAAAAATCAGAATAAGGCTGGAGTTTTGGCTCAAGTAGTAGACAGCTCACCTAGCATGTGTGAGGCACTGGGTTTGATCCTGAGCACCACATAAAAGTAAAATGAAGGTATTGTGTCCACTTACAACTAAAAAATATATATTAAGAACCAGAAAAAGAGGCCAGGCGTGGTGGCACATGCCTGTAATCCCAGCAGCTCAGGAAGATGAAGCAGGAGAATCACAGATTTAAAGCCAGCCTCAGCAATTTAATGAAGCAGAAAGCAACCTAGTGACCCTGTCTCCAAAAAAAAAAAAAAAAAAGAAAGAAAAAAGGAATGGGGATGTGCTCAGTTGCTAAGTGTCCCTGGGTTCGGTCTCTGGCTTGAAAGAAATTGGGGGGTAGGGACCAACAGAAAGGGGGGCTGAAATTACCTTGATGGCAGAACAAGAACATACATCTAGCTTAAGTGAAGTCTGGTTCCATCCCCAGCACTACAAAATAAAAATAGAATCCAGGGATGCACACCTATAAGCCTGGCTACTCAGGAAGCAGAGGCAAGAAGAGCAAGAGTTCAAGGACAGCCTGGGCAACTAAGACAGACAATGTGAAAACAAAAAATAAAAAGGGTTAGGGGTACAGCTCAGTTGTAGAGCGTTCCTGGTATAGTCAGTCAAGTCAAAATTGATTTCACAACCAATTTCTGGACTCTAAAAGCCAATAACCCAACAGACTTCCCTAATTCCACACAATAACCTGAAGAATGGAGACAAGACGCAAACTAGGTGAAGTATCCAGAGCCACATTCATTCATTCAATGAATATAACAACAATGAGGCCAAGAAGCAATGCTTGTAGCAATTTCCTTCTGTGGATGTGCAAAATTTAATCCACAGTATTGACAAAGCATCATATCTGAAAGCTTATTTATTTATTCAACACAATCTTCCCCAAAACTTCAATTTCTTTAAAAGTTTTTTTTTTCCTGCTTATTTCTATTCTAAGCTGCCTCAATATTCTGGGGGGCAAAGGAGAATTTGTTGAATGCTTTAAAATTACATTAGTAGTAAGAACAAGTTAGAAGAAAAATGGTCCTTCTAATCAAGGCAAGAGCAACAAAAGTATGTTTTCTCTAACAGAAACCATCCGCCTGATAAAATAAATAGAACCCTCCCCAGAAAAAGGAGCAAAAATTGGTTCTTGTTCAAACTATACACAGCAACCCAGGACATGTCAGCAGTTACAAGATGAGGAATTACAGCAGAAACACTGGAACTATGTCACATAACGTTTCTTTTCTTTTTTAATATTTATTTTTTTAGTTTTAGGTGGACACAATATCTTGATTTTATTTTTATGAGGTGCCGAGAATCGAACCCAGTGCCTCACACATGCTCGGCGAGTGCACTACCACTTGAGCCACATCCCCAACCCCGCCACATAACATTTCTAATAAAGCAGGTTTTGTTTCTTTCTTTCTTTCTTTCTTTTAGCAAAATGTGAACAGGACCGAGGGTGTAGATAGTGCTTCTTAGCACCAAAATCGAAAACAAAAGTGAAAGTAAGCATAAAACTCTAATGAGGACTCACAGACAACAATATTCAGACTAAGGTAGTAAGCATGGATTCAGAAATAAGTAAAATACCCTTTCCATTTTTCCAAATTATTTGTTTTTCTCAGTCCTGGGGATTGAACTGGGAGACCTCATCACTAAGCTTTACCACCAACCACTCACTGATTTGTTATTTTGACATGGGGTCTTGCAAAGTTGTCCAGGCTAGATTTCAACTTAACCATCCGCCTGCCTCAGGCCCCCAAGAGGATGTGATTCCTGGCTACAAATTAAATTGCCTTTAATCATGTCAGTGTTGATGAAACACCTAATGTTTACTCTGTGCTTACTCACAGAAAATGGAAATAACTGGACTAGGGTTGTGGAACAGTAGTAGAGCACTTGCCTACCATGTATGAGGCACTGGGTCCAATTCTCAGCACCACATAATAATTAAGTAAATAAAAAAAGAAAATGGAAACTAACATCTTGTCTGACCTCATAAAACATCTGTTCCCAGACAGATTAGCAAACAGAAATTACCAGTAAATTGTTACTCAATATTTATCAGAATATAGATTACAAGCTCTAATCTCCCTCATAATTTTTACTGCTTGGTAAATATATTACCTTTATGTTCCACATAAGGCTCCATATCCAAAATTTCTGAGAAGCCAATGTAGGTATTCAGCTTTTTTTTATGTCCAGTTTGCCTAATAAAGAGGAAAGCCAGTTATATTTAAAACACTCAGAAGACAATGAATAAGCTCTATCAAGTCATTTTAATAAACAACAGTAGCTAGGTTTCGTTTAGCAATCTTGCATAAAAGCCTGTACAATTCAATAATTGCATAAACAATGACTAACAGATTAAAAAGGTATCAACGCAAAGTACTGATTCCAAATATAAATTGAAAAGTATAAAATGTGCATATGTACAAAACTGCCTTGATTTTAAATACAAATGAAAGACATATCCTCATGGAAGTAGAAGTTACTATAATAAGTAAAAAAAAATTACTTAAAATTGACAGTAATAAGGAATGCAGGTGATTCAGTTCACTGCAGTTTTTACTAATAATTCTTAGGATAAAAAAGATTCCCTAATCTTCTAGTTCTTGATTACATATAATTGGCTTAAAGAATTTTATGATAAAATCATAACATGCTAACTCTTTGAAATCACAGGTTCCACGTGTAACTTCCACAATCTAATCCAGAGTTTCACTTGCCCCCATTTATCATCCTGCCCAGGACAAGTCTGTCTCAGTCCATGCACTTCCAACATGCACATTCTCACCTGTCAAAGACAAAGCGCATCAGCTGCAAGTTCAGAGTGCAGGGAAGGCTAAGAAGCCGGATCTTCCTCGTGGCATTCTGTTTGCTTTGACAATTTTCACAAAAGTATCGGTTGTCTCCTTCTAATTTTTCTTCCTGATCAAGATGATGACATATTAGTTTTACCTGTGCTTATATATCCAATGGGTGATTTTAAAAATCTAGGTAATTTTTTTTAAGTGTCCCATGTACTTTGATGCAAATTTACTTAAAAATAGTGAAAAGGGGGCAGAAATTATATTTAATGGTATATATTTGCTTAAAATTACTAAATCAGGTTCATGAGATTAAGCCAAGAATGCAAAAAAAAAAAAAAAGTTTGGTTCAGTGAGGTGTTTTTGCTTTTGCTTTTTTGTTCTACGGATTGAGCCCAGGGGCATGCTTAACCACTGAGCCCTTTTTCTTTTTCAAATTTTCCTATACATTTCTATAACAGCTCTTTGATACAGATCAGTACAATACTGACGCCCTTCCTTTCCTCACTTGCCTTCCAGGATACCACACTCACCCACCTCTAACTACACCCCTGGTGGCTCAGCTGGTTCCCTCACCTTTCTCCACTCCCTCAGTGATTTTGCGCACTGCGACTTCTCCCCAGAACTACACTTCTTAAATCTAATGAGGTCAAAACTTTTCTTTCGGGGGAGCAGAAACCAGGGGCTGTGCCTGCTAGGCTAACTCTCTGCCTAAGCTACAGCCCCAGCTCCATGCTCTTAGCTCCTTTCCCAGCCCTGTTCCCACCTTGGTCCTCCCATCCCAATAATGACAACTCCATTCCCCAGCTGATCAGCCCACAAACCCTTGTAATCCATGACTCATTCTCTCCATACTCAGTGCTCAAGTGTTGTTAGCTCTACTTTGAATATGTACGTAAAGCCAAATAGTGTTTATCATCAACTCTTCAGCAAACCCTGGCCCCTGCCTCCACCCCATTCTCAAAACCCCACCTACAATGGTCTGGTTAAATGCACTGTATCACTCCTGTGCTTATAAGCCCAAGGGCACCTGTATCTCAAAGCCAAAGTCCTGAAAAGGGTCTACTCTTCTCTACTCGGTCTGTCTGCTACAACCCTTAGCTACCTCAATTACTCTTTTTCTATCATTTTCCCTGTGCTTATTTGGCTTACTACCCCCATACCCCAGACTCCTTGCTGTTCTCAATCCACAGCATAATCTGACACACTATAATATATCTTACCTAAATTTATTTTCCTGACCCTCTCTGGTATTCATGGCTCTGAGCTGCCAGTTCCATAAAGGCTAACTGTATCTGGTTTGTTCACTACTGTCATTCCCAACAGCTCAGACAGTGCTTGATACAAAGTATCAAAGATGATTACTTCAGGCATGCTAACAAATATGGCAGCCAAGTAAGTAAAGCACTTGAAAAATTAGTTATGCAATAAGCTGTGTTTATAATTGTAACAAAGGTTTCCTCTTAGTTTTCCACTCAGTACAAAAGGGAACCACTTTTATATCTCCATGTAAGTAATCATTGATATAAAAATATTTGCATTTAATGCATTTTCATTCTCATGACATGAAAAGGTAAATCAATTTTATGGTCACAAAGTTCAGATATCCCCATCACACACACATACTATACATGACTTGTAATAGCCAAAAATTACTTTAAGATGCAGCCTGCTTCAGTACCTTATCAAAAGTTTTAGATCATCACAGAACTTCTTACATCAAAAAGGCTGACATAATACATTTAAATACTATTCAGAACATCATTTAAAAAACAAACAATAAATGCCAAAATGTGAATACCTTTAAAAACTCTGAGATACAATCTGTTAACTGTTTGTGGCCTTGGATATTTAACTCCAGTTCATAGAACTTTGATAAAAGCTTTGACTCTCTGCCACACTGATTGCAACTACAATAAAATGAGAGTGACAAAATTAAGATCAGAGTGAGAAAAGCAATCATGTTTTATTATAGTACATCGTAGAAAGGTGGAAAGAAGCATTGTATCTTAATTAGTCCTCTTTCATAGAAATTTTGTACAACACATACTAAAAAATTACATAAAAACAAAAAGTGGTAAGGCCGTGAATTGCATGATCGGAAATTTTTAGAGAGGTAGTGTCCATCTCTGAGTGTTCTATCCAGCCCATTTTACTCATGGTTCACTCCACACAGCCATAAAGCAAATGGCAAAAGTCCAACCAGTTACAGTTCCCAACACCTGGATGGCTCAAATGCAATTATCAAGTGGTTTGCTTATGGGTTCCCATGGAGGCATATGACTATAAATATTCCAGGTCCCATGATCACCCATGAAAGCTACACCTGGGACCTGAAGTGAAAACCAGATAACACAAGCAACTGTCTTAGGAGAAAATGTACCATGAGAAGTTGAAACAGACTTACACAGTTACATAAGCATATTCCCCACAGAACTGCTGCTGCACGATGTTCCGCACATCTGGATTCTTTTGTTTAGACAAAGTATCTTCCAATAAGGACATAAAAAGCTTTGAGAATTCTTGGGCATCCTACAAGTTTGGATTAATGAAAAGAAATACTGTATTTTTGCTTGTCAACCTCTAATACAAATGGTAAAAAAATTTCCAGAAACTACTGGTATTTTCAAGTTAGTACTTTTGAACTAGAACTACCTCCCATGTGGAACCAGTTTGTACACGGGAATTTTCAGAAATGAAATTATAATGTGCAATGTAATGGATTATGTAACAGATGAATTAATTCAAAATACAAAAGAATATGTAATTTTTTTGGCAGTACTGGGAATCAACCCCAGGGCCTTAATACATGTTAGGCAAGAGCTCTACTACTGAACTATACCCCCCGGCCCCACCCCACAAGTTAATTTTTTTAAAATGTCCTAATTCATCTTCCCTTAAAAGTATTGTAAAAAAACACTTAAGAGACAGGTGCAGTAGTGCATGCCTATAATCCCAGTGACTTGGGAAGCTCAGGGAAGAGGATCTTGAGTTCAAAGCCAGCCTCAGCAACTCAGCAAGGCACTCTGAAACTCAGCAAGACCTTGTCTCTAAAAAAAATTATAAAAATGGGGACTGGGGATGTGGCTCAGTGGTTAAGTGCCCCTGGGTTTAATCCCCAGTAACAATAACAACAACAACAAAAAACAAAACACTTTTTTTTTTAAAGATTTCTCAGAATATTAAAAAGTAAATAAAGTCCTTACCTGCTGTTGCCCAGTGTCCAACCCTAAGGCTTTAACAAATCCAGATGGATCAATGTATCGTCTATTACTGTTTTGCAATAAAGCAAACAAGTATTGCAAATGCTCACAAATTGTCTGAGGCTCATAATCTATTGAAAAGAAGTTTATTTATTAAAAGTTGCTACTTTCTATTTTAAAAGTCCTACTTCCTTTCCACTTGAGTACATAATTAAACACCCTTGCATTTAAACTATACACCGTGGTGCAGGCCTATAATCCCAACAATTTAGGAAACTGAGGCTGGAGGATGGCAAGTTCAAGGCCAACTTGGGCAACTGATGCAAATAAGAACCTGCCTCAAAAATTAAAAAGGGCTGAAGCCCCTGGGTCCCATCCCCCCACCCTCTCCGACACACACACACACACACACACACACACACACACACACACACACACACTTTAAGGGAAGAGGCTGTATACATGGTTACACCACTAACACCAATAATGACGACTTTCTAGAGTATCAAATCATATTGAGACATCCATTCTTGTATCAAAAACTAGCACATGATGGCCAAACACTTTCCAATAATCTCATTAATGTGGACTTGCCACAAATGGAATAATTAAAAGAACCTCAAACACACAATGCTCATTTGAATAAAAAAGATCAAATCCCAGGTTGGTGCAGCTACTGAACAGGCTTAGACAGGAGGATCACAAGTAGGAAACCAGTCTGAACTACATAGAACTGGTTTCATACATAAAAATACACAAACATACTCCAGAATTTTCAAATGTTTTTGTGTTTTTCATTCTCTGATGCTGGGAACTGAATACAGGAATGAATGCTCTATCACTGAGCTACAACCCCAATCCTACTTTTTGAGATAGGGTCACACCAAGAGGCTCATACTGGCCTTAAATTTGTGATCATCCTGCCTCATCCTCCCAAGTAGCTGGGATCACAGGCATGTGCCACCGTGCTGGGCGGTGTATCGGGTATTAAACTCAGGGGCACTCAACTACTGAGCCACATGCCACATCCCCACCTCTATTTTGTATTTTATTTAGAGACAGGATCTGAGTTGCTTAGTACCTCACTTTTGCTAACGCTGGCTTTGAACTTGTGATCCTCCTGTCTTAGCCTTCCCAGCCTCTGGGACTACAGGCATGTGCCACCATGCCCGTTGTTTGTTTTTTTTAAGACAGGATTTCACTAAATTACTAAGAGGCTATTAAGTTGGTGAGGCTGGCCTGGAACTTGTGATCCTCTTGCCTCAGCCCGCAGTGTCACTGGGATTACAGGTATGTGCCACTGTACCAGGTTACACCACTACTTCAAATAAAATACTATGAACACAGATTTAAAGATGCAGAACTAGCTAGGTATCGTGGCACATGTTATCTATTCAGGAGGCTGAGGCAGCAGGATCACAAGTTCCAGACCAGTTCTCAGCACCTTAGCAGGAGTAGGGTGACTGACTGTCTCAAAAAAGGTTGGGGATGTGACCTTGTTTTCAATCTCCAGATTTAAAAAAAAAGGAGAAAAAGAAAAGAAAATCCAACTACAGGAATGAAGCCTTGAAGAAATTACTTTGGTAATTTTTGTTAGAAATTTTTTGTTTTTTGTTTTCTTTGGCGCAGGGATCAAACCCAAGATTGTTAGGCAAATACTACCACTCATCTATAGTAAGTCCTAAAGAATTTTTGAGCTAGGTGTGGTGGAACATGCCGGTAATCCCCCAGCAGCTTGGGAAGCTGAGGCAAGGGGAGCAGGAGTTCAAAGTCAACCTCAGCAATTTAGTTAGGCCCTAAGCAACTGAGTGAGACACTATGTAAAATATAAAGAAGGGTTCAGGATATGGCCGGGTGTTAAAGCACCCCTGAATTCAAGCCCTGGTACCTTTAAAAAAAAAAAAAATTTATTTTTCCCCTAAAGAATTTTTTGAGCACCATGTTTTGAAGCAAAGATTGCTATTAACAAAGACCAAACTATTACCACTACCTACGGGGCTGCATGATGTCATGGGCATAAGAAACCTGCTTTCTGACTTGGGCCATGCGCCTCTTTCAGAGAAAATGAAACGATAGCACAGGTCTTGGAGTTGGGAGGCACGAGTTGGAAGTTCCCAGTGTGAAGCTCCCAGACTTGCATAATTTTAAAACACACACCTCTACCTTCCATCTTTGAGAAGAATCTAATTCATTTCAGAAAGCCCCAACTCAAATAGGAAATCTCTAAGCATTAAAGCAATACCATTCAAAAATAATTCATATACTGTGCAGGAAAATAAGTTTGTGGTTCCAGTAGAAATAGTTTGAAACTGATTCTGCCAAATTTACAACGAGGACAGTAGCATGTCAGTGGTTGGTTTTGCCATGGCTAATAAGTGAAATTCTCTAAAATTAAGATTAAATTTAAGTCAGCCAATTGGGAATGAGGCCCAAGGACTGTGGTTACACTGAAATATTTATTAAGTTTGTCAAACTAGGCAACAGAATAACAACCTTTTCTGCCTTACTAATTTTTACAAATCACTACAAATTAAAAGACTATAATCACAGAGTACTACACAGAAAATCTATAGATTTAAGCTTACTAAGAATAACCAAATATGCTTCCTTAATTGGAACAGTAACCATTTTGATGTCAAAATGATCTCTGCATAAGAGAGGGAGAAGGGAAACTACCTTGAATTCCAACTCCATTTCTATAGGACCCAGCACGGAGCCTGGCGCCTGCCATGTACTGATCATTTGGTTTCACTCCCTTCAGCTGGATCAGAAGGGCCCTGGCCGGCACACTCCCCTCCCAATCCCAACCCACCTTTCTCTTCTTGGACACCATCTCCCATTATGTAGTCACTACAGGTGCTCGGACACAAGTACAACGCCTGCCGCAGCTCCAAGTTTAAAAACCACACTTGAAGAAATGTGTTGACGTAACAAGTGGCTCCCAGGTTCGTCAGGCCCACGAACGAGTTCTGCAAAAATAAGATCATGAAATTCATTCCCTTTTAAACAAAAAGTCTGTAGGGAGCATTATTTTAAATTTTTCAGATCAATTAATTAAGACTGCCCCAACCAACACGGTATACAGCCATCTTGAGCCTCCGCAGCTAGTGGCACGCAGTCTTAAGGGAACCTCTGTGGTGGGGAAGAGACTGGTGGCATGGACTGCTCCAGCCACTCACACCCAGGTACTGCAGCAGGGTCCAGAAAAGGTCAGCTCTGAGCGTGACATACCCTTTCTATTTGCTGTACTCCTGAACTGCCATAGTTCAGTAGGACAACAAAGTTTCTAGACCAGTTCCTTGACATCCTGGAGATTAGAGATGAGGTATGGGAGACTGGGAGTGGGGGAAGGGAGCAGGCTCTTATTCTTTACAAAGACTGAAAAATCCAATTTTACACAGAATTCTTTTTAATACACAAAACAGCTATATGACAGCTATTTTGTGAATGCCAAGTTTTATGATTAGGAATACTGATCTTTTTTTAAAGCAAAACTGTTTTATATAAACATACATAGAATAACTAACTTAAATATAAGCCCTAGAAAGCAAAGTTATGTCATTTCTAGGAGCTTGTTCCTTAAAAAGTTCTAAATAAAACATTCAATTAAGCAAAGAGAGAATGTATATTCAAACTAAAACTCCTAAAGGCGAACGGACCGCACAGCTCCCTCTGGAAAGCATAACCGTCAGAACTGGTCCAACTCGAGTGGCTCAGAGTCGCGAAGTCCCATTGCTATCTTAAAGCAAGAGGTAATATGAAGTCTGAAATGCTTTTAATAACAGGCAAAACAAAAACCCAGAAATGTGACACAGCAATCACTTAGAAAATGAGGCATTACCTTTTTTCTTCTCTCACAATTGGGATCATCGATGTTATGAAAACTATTTTCGTCTATTTCTCCTAACCAAATATGCTCACCAATGCCAACCAAGCAATTTGGATTTCCTTTGCAGTTTCTTCTATAGGGAAGAAAACAACAAATATTATTTAATTTTAAAATACCTGGAACAGGGGAAAGAAACGATGACTAAAAATGGTTATTATGGAGCTTCTTTTTTAGGTGGCAAAATTATCATATGAGCATGATGGGCTGGGGATGTGTCTCAATGGCAGAGCAGGTGCCCAGCCCGCAGGAGGCCCTGGGTCCACCCTCAGCACTCCGCATGTGTGTAAACGGCAAGCGCCAATGTGGTGTCGCAGCATACTGAGAACCACTAGACTGTACACCTCAAATGGGTGCGTTGTATGGTACATGAATTATCTCAATAAAGCCGCCTTTTTTAATGTAAATTAAAAAAATTAAAATTCCATAATTTCATGATGAGAAGCAAATTAAAACTACAATAAGACATAATTTGTCATCTACTTATCATCAATAAACTAGCCAAACTGAGAAAGCACAAGACACTCTGAAACGGGCAAGCGTGCGCTACTGTTGGGAATGGAAACTGTTGGAGCTTGGCTGAGGGGGATTTCGCAACCTCTGACAGACCTACAAGGCTATCTTTTGACCTCAAAATCTCTTTTCAATTAAAAAAAAAATAACCTTAACAATGCAAAAACAGGGGCTGGGATTGTGTCTCAATGGTAGGGCGCTCATTAAGTAGTGTTGAGGATCAAACCCAGGGCCTCACAAGTAAATAAAGGTATTGTGTCCAACTACTTCTAAAACATAAATACTTAAACAAAATGCAAAAACATTTAAATTAGGTTACTCATTATAGCATTAAGTTAGCACTTAACCCAAAACATTAAAATGACCCAAATGTTCAAACACAGAGAATGCAGCAAAACCCACAATGGAGTACTAGACAACTGTAAAACAAGCAAACAAAAAAATGAGACGTAACTAATGTGGAATAATTTCAACAATACATTAAGTAAAAACACTAACGTATTTTAGTGTTTTAAACATCATCTATAGTACATTATGTTCATGAGGAAGGTGGGCAATCTGAAAATAGACATGTATTGGCTCATTTGATCAGAAAGAAACAAAGAATAAACCAGAATCTAATAAAACTATCAACAGGAACATGGTTCAGGGCAGGGGATGTAGTTTAGTGGTAGAGCGCTAACCTAGCCTATGCAAGGCCCTGGGTTCCATCAGCAACAACTTGCAAAATCAAACAAAACAAAATAAAAAAAACTAGAGTTTAAACAGGGTAAATGGGCATATGAAACTTCCAAATCTACCTATCCGTGTATTATTTAACTGGGGAAGCCCATTAACATTTCTTACAACACAGGCACACAAGAATTGTAGGCATCCTAAATTCATATTTCCCCAGAATGAAATATGGGGGGCGGGAAGGATGCCCAGGATCAAGTCACTTGAGAGTCATTAATTAGCAAGCTCATTGGGTAATGTCAGTAGGCTAAAGATAAAAAGAATAAACTTTAATCAGTAGGCTTCCTTTCAGAGAAATTAGCTAGCAATTCAGAAATATTAATTTCTAAATCGTCTTTACTAAAAATTACTAAAACACCCAAATAATGTGGAATAATTTCAACAATAAATTAAGTAAAAACACTAACGTAATTATTACTAAAAACATCCAAAGCTTGCTAGCATAATGGTACAGGTCTGTAAGCCTAGCTACTTGGGAGACGGAGGCAGGAAGATCCCATCCTTGAAACCAGCCTGGACAACTTAAGGATATCTTGTCTCAAAATTTTAAAAAAGGGCTTGGCGTGTGGCTTAGTGGTAAGGCACTTGTCTGTTCAAGGCCCTGGGTTCAATCCACAATACCAACACATACACACACATGGGAGCCAGGTGCAAACTATCTGCACACACACAAAATTATAGAGGAAAATATTCAACTCCAGAGAAATGCAAATTTAAAAGTCATGAAAGGTGTTTTGACTTATCCAATCATTAAATTGTGTAACATTAATACTCGAAGAACCAAGGTCAAGTGAGAGCCCCTATCCGCTCACTGCTAATAACTAACACCATTGGAGAAAGAATGCTTTTCTCCACTCTAACTTCTGATACCAGATGCACAGGCTTTTCCCACACTGACCAAACCTGATGTGGCAAAGTGTTCTAAGAGTCAGTTCTGACACTATAACCAGAGTTAGGGTGAGGGCACTGTGCCACAAAACTGTCCACTCAGATGCCAACCAAAGGTCTACAGCACTCCTAAATGGCTTTAAATCAGAGGTTCCCATAACCTCTTCCTCTAGTTTAATGGTTAGAAAGGCTCACAGAACTCAGAGCAAACTTTTATTATGCTTACTGGTTTATTACAAGGGACACTGTAAAGGCTACAGATGATCAGTCAAATGAAGAGGTACCGTGATGAAGTATGTAAAGGTCAATAACAAGGAACTTGGATTAGAAACCTGAGGCAGGAGGATTGCGAGTTCAAAGCAACTTAGCGAGGCCCTAAGCAACTGGGTGAGATGCATAAAAAAGGGTTGGGGATGTGGCTCACTGGTTAAGCAATCCTGGGTTCAAACCTCGGCACCAAAAAAACTAAAAATGAAGGTGGGCTGGGGTTGTGGCTCAGCGGTCGAGCACTTGCCTTGCAAGAGTGAGGACCTGGGTTCGATCCTCAGCACCACATAAAAATAAACAAATAAAAATAAAGATATAAAAATAATAATAAAGGGAACATCTATCCCTGTGGAATTAGGGTGCACCATGTTCCCAGCACCTGGCAGCATTCACCAGCCCTGAAGCTCTGTGAACCTGCCCTGTGTTTTTATGGAGTCTCCACTAGGTAGGCAGGATGGAAGAACTCACCAGCCACCAGTGATCAATTCAATTGTTACTCTCCCCTTCTTGGAGGCCAGGGGGTGAGGCTGAAAGTTCCAACTTCTACTCCCAAGCCAGCCAGTCCCCATCTGGAGGCAGTGCAAGAGCATCAACACTGAGCAACCTCATTGGCATACAAAAAGACACTTATCACTTTAGAAATTCTGTGTATTACATTAGGAACTTTCATTTGAATTCAATTTCTCTGAGCAAGTTAAAAAAGAAAAAATCCCCAAAGCAAATTAACTACTAAAATGTTAAAAGTCCTCCAGGAGAGGGCTGGGTTTGTGGCTCAGCAGTAGAGCACAGGCCTTGGGCCCTGGGCCCTGGTTTCGATCCTAAGCACCACATAAAAATAAATAAATAAATTAAATAAATAAATAAATAGATGGATAGATAGAGTGTGTCCAACTACAACTAAAAAATAAATATTAAAAAAAAAGTTCTCCAGGAGAAAAGAATTCAGGTCAATAGTCAAGTAGAGTTTTAAAGGCTGCCAGACTCCCTCCTGCAGCACCTGCAGAGGGCCCTGCTCCTTGCACCATGTTGAACTGAGAGGGGAAAAACAAACTCAGCTGTTCACCCCTGCTTGTTAAAAACAAAAAAGAAAAACAAATGAAAAAGAGCTGAGGAAGAGCAAGTGCTTACCACAATTTGTAAGTGCTGGGTTCAACCCCTAGCACCAACGATACCACCCACTGCTTCTCCACATGTCCTGGGATTATGCTGCATTCTCGTGGGTCATAAATCTTACACAATTATAACAAAAATTGTTCAAACCAAGCACACATATATTGTGGACTTACTGCAAACGTTAAAATAAACTGCTAAAAGTACAAGGCAAGAGTAAGCCCTATCAGATACTGAATCTTAAGGTAAAGTCGCCAAATTAAAACAATGTAAAAATCCATGTGTTGGAAACTTAATCCCCAGCGCGAGTGTCTGAAGTGGAGACTACCAAAGATGGTCAGGTCATCAGGGTGCTGCCCATGTGAAAGGATTAATGCCCCCAGTCCAGGTGGCTTCTTCTTTCATTCTTCTGGCCTGTAAGGACAGAGTCCCTTGCCGTCCCACCCTCTGCCATGTGAGGGCATAGTAACGGAGCCCACACCAGATGCCGGAGCCTTGATGAACTTCCCAGCCTCCAGAACTGTGAGAATGATCACTATGCCAGCAGTCTCAGGTGTTTTGTTGTGGCAGCACAAAGTAAACTAAAACAACAGGGCATCATGGTACAGGCGTATAATCCTAGCTACTTGAGACTGAAGCAGGAATCTCAAAGTCAAGGCCAGCTTGAGCAACTTAGTGAAATTTTGTCTTGAAATAAAAAATAAAAAGGGCTGGGGACATAGCTCAGTGGTAAAGCATTTCTAGGTTCAATCCCTAGGACCCCAAAGAAAAAAAAAATAATAATAATAAATAACAAATGAAAACACAAAATAAAACTAGATGCGGGTGCCTTGTATGGTCATCAACAGTGCTATTTACTGGGCCTTTCTCCTGCTGGATACTTTCTGAAGAAGTAGGACCATGAAACAAGCTTAGGTCAACCAAGTTGTGAACAAAAAACATGCATGTACTTCCAGGACACACATTTCTCTAATGGCCTGAAATCCTCCAAGTTTCAAGCAGCGGCTGCTGCTCTGGGTATCCAAGTGACTAGGAGGAGCCAGCCTCCCCACCCCACCTACCTACACCAATACTCCAGGGAGCAATATACATAACCTCTTTCTTTCCACCACTGAGCTCTAGGAGTTACCAGGACCCACAGCATAACCTAGCCCATTCTAGTACATTGGGTCTTTCCTATCATTTTGGCAAAAGTACATATCCTCTAACAAGGCCATAGGGTCACAGATAGCTTCTCATACATGCTAGTGAAGCTAAAAAATGGAATGATATCTATCATGAACAGTTTCTGACATTCACCAACTTTTGCAGTGCATTTTCCCACGTATCCTGGAATTCCACTGAGTTTTTATTTTACACACATACCTGCACACACGCAAAATAAGTTAAATCAAAGCCATCGCTTGAAGCATTGTTGCAAATAGCAAAGTCTGAATGAAAGCAAGCCCAGCGTCCATTTATGGGAGATTGATTAATTAAACTTTGACACATATATACAATGTAACTGTACATAAGAATGAGGGACCAAGAAAAAATGAATGCAAGTATCCAAGTTGTACACAAAAATTTACAGCAACTTTTATACACCTCAGTTAAAAACTGCAAGCAAAGGCTGGGGGTGCAGCTCAGTGGTAGACCACTTGCCTAGCATATGCCAGGCCCTTTGTTCAATCCCCAGGATCCCCCCAAAGTGTATTAAAACCTATAACCAGTGATCCAGTGTCCATCAGTGGAACAAATTATATATTCATCCACAAACACTATTAAGTAAAAGACTAATACTTATAAATAATCTAAATTTTTTTGAACAAAAGAACAGAGACATAAAAGGACAACCACTCTTACAGTCCATTAATATGAAGTTCAAGAATAGGTGGAACTAATCTGTGTAGACAGAAATCAGAACAGTGCTGCCCACGGGGGTGAGTGAGCTAAGCAGGAACAAATGTGAAGAACTTTCCAGTGACAGAAGCGCTCTTGGGGCTGGGGTCGCGGCTCAGCGGTGGAGCACTTGCCTGGCATGTGTGAGGCCCTGGGCTCCATCCTCAGCACCACATAAAAATAAAGGCATCCTGTTCATCTACAATTACAATTTTTTTTGTTTGTTTAAATACGGGGGCACTTAGGATGTAACTTAACATAGTTACGCACCCAGGGTTCAATCCCAAGAACCCTCTGCAAAAAGGTGGAGATTATGTGTGGAAGACACAAGCAAACATAATAACAAAGTGATCAAACCTGTCATCTAGCATTTATATCCCCAATCTACCAGGGCAAAATACATTTGGAAAAGAACTGACCCAGTACCACAAAAAATAGAAAAGGGCAGTAGTGGGGATTGAACCCTGGGACACTTTACCACTAAGCTACATTTCACTCCTTTTTTATTTTAAAATGAAATGACTAAGCTATGCCTAGGCTGGCCTCAAATGTTTAATACTCCTGCCTGGGCCTCCAAGTAGCTGGGTTTACAGGTGTATGACACTGAGCCCAGCAAAAGTTAACTTTTTTGAGCCTAAGCATATATTTTAAAACTTAAGAATTCAACCATCCAACCAAAAATTAAATACCTTTATTTTTCCAAATCTCAAAAGTTAGGGCTGGGGTATAGATAGCTCAGTGGTAGGTCACTTATCTAATATACACAAAGCGCTGGGTTCAATCCCTATCTCATAGAACAAAAAAAAAAAAAAAAAAAAAAACTTGTTTAAGGTGAAGTAGTATGTGATTATACCTCAATAAAAAATTTTTGTAGTAACAACAAAAACAAAAGCTTAAGGAATCAAAAACTGCAGCTTATTGGCTGGGAATATATTCAGTAGAGCACTTGCCTAGCATACCCAAGGCTCTGGGTTCAATACCCAGAACACCGCACCCCCCAAAAAACCCCAAAACACCTGCAGCTTATGTGTTATAAATATGCCCCAAGACTCCTTAATTGCCATATTAATCCAGTTGGCCTAAAATGTAGGTTTTTCGGGAAAGGGGGCCTAGCCAAGCAAGGGCACTGAAAAGTGACTCTATCTGAAAAGACTATTTCCTTTGTAAAAAGCTACTTTCCAAATTGGGAATAAAGGAAAAAGTTTCTGGGTGGGGCACTCATTGGCAAGTCAAGTAGTCTTTCCCTATCTAAACAGGTTTATTTAACTAAATATAAACTAAAAAATTTCCTTTTTCTTTCTTTGCCTCACAGTGAGACTTCTCAGTTCTCCAAAGAGGATGAGGTGTTTCCCAGGCTTCTTACACCATTTGAAAAACACTGCCTCATGGTCCAACTTCACAGGTGATCAAAACATACCCTCTTTCTTCTGAGAGTGGGAAAACGGGGAATGCTCAAATCCTCACTCACAACAGTGGGAGCAGATCCTGGTGACTTGTTGTATTGAAAGCCTTTAAAGTATTCATGCCACTTGCACAACTTTTTCCTGCTGCAGTGGCACACATCATTTACCCCAGCTACTTGGGAGGGTGAGGCAGGAGGAGCACTAGTTCAAGGCCAGCCTGAGTTTAAGGAGCACTGGCCACAGGCATGCTCAGCAATGTCAGGATGTGACTGACAAGAACTATCATCTAGAGACAGGCCAAGTAATGCATGGTTGCCAAGGTTACTTCATGGGCATATCCAGTTACCACTCCCTCTGGGTGCAACCAATGGATATTAACTGGAAACCATTTAAACCACTTGTCCTGCTGCATCAGAGTGGAGACTGGCCACCTTGCTGTCCATCCCTGGATTGACTCCACCATTCCCTGTCGTCCAACCATCAGCTGGAGAAAACCACTGGACAGAGACAATGTTTGCTCTCAAGCCAAGAGAAGTCGCGAGGCATCCGAGGCACCTTGGGACTCACGGTTGCCCTGGGATTGTGGTGTGCTTGCTTTGTTTGATTACTGTGAACTGAGTTAGCTTTGTGTTTGATAATTGGTGCGATCAAATACACACTTGCATTCCAAGACAATCCGCCTTCGAGTAATTATTAAAGCGCCACTCTAGACACTGAGAAACTTAGCTAGACCCTGTCTCAAAATAAAATACAAAAAGTGCTGGGGATGTGGCTCAGCGGTAGAGCACCCCTGGGTTCAATCCCCAGTACTGAAAGAAAAAGAACCAGAAGAATCCCACTGTCCTTGACAGCATGAGGAGGAAACCAGATCTGTGACAGACAGCTAGAGTTCCACAAAGTTCTTAAAAAAAAAAAAAAAAAAAAAAAAAACCTTTATTTTACTCACTTATTTTTATATGGTGCTGAGGCTCGAACCCAGCACCTCGCACATGCTAGGCGACTGCTCTACCGCTGAGCCACAACCCCAGCCCCACCACAAAGTTCTTAATCTTACTGGTGTGTCGGCTATGGCTGACCACAGCCCAAGCCTCCTTTATCCTGAGGAACCATTCCCAGAAGCAAATCCGAGGGGCTCTTAGGCCTGACCTCCAAACCAACACCCTGTCCTTCTGTCCTCTCAACTGTCTCCTCCTGGTGGCTCCCACAGGCCTTTAGTCAGCACAACTACATCCCATGCAGGCTACATCTGTCTGTAGAACACACACAGTTGCACACTTTCTGATCTTGTGTTTGACTGCCCTTTGGTTGCTTATAGACCACACTTTTTCTAGTCTCCAACATATTTACTCTCAGCAGTCATTCAAGTAGCACTGTTCTACTTTGCTAAAACCACAGCTATGATGTGGACAGTCTGCTGGGGTCCCCCAGGTTCCGTGGATTGAGCCCATGGTCCCCAGGGTGGAGCCCTGCCTTTGGGAAAGAATTAAGGCAGTTTCACAAACAATGCCTAGTCTTTGGCAGTTCTCCAAAGAGTTGTTGCCACTGTCTGCACCTGGCCCCACCCAGACTCTCTGGCTTCCCATTCGATAATGTGACTGCTTGCCATCCCAGGTGATCTGAGGTACCCAAGAGGGCCCTCACCACACCATACAACTTCCCTTGAACCTCCACAACTGTGTAAGTTAAATAACCTCTTTTCTTCACAAGTAGCCTGTGTCAGGCATTTCATTGAAGTACTCAAAAGCTAACTAATACAATCAGAGAACAGTAATTCTAAATTCTTCCATGCCCTCCCTACCCAATTGACAAGAAATCCATTCCAGTTCAAGGCCAACCTTAGCAACTTGGCAAGACTCTGTCTCAAAATAAAAAATAAAAAGGTCTGCGTTTGTGACTCAGTGTTTTAAGCACCCCTAGGTTCTGTGCCTGATAATCACCACACCAAAAAAAAAAAAGAAAAGAAAAAGAAAGAAATCCATTCCAGATGGACTAGGGATCTAACTAAGATGATAAAATAAGGGCTGAGGACATAGCTCAGTTGGTAGAGTGCTTGCCTCACATGCACAAGGCCCTGGGTTCAATCCCCAGCACCAAAGAAAAAGAAAGGTAAAATATTCAGGAGTTATGGTGCACTCTGGGCTACTTGAGAGGCTGAGACTTAAGGGACTGCAAGTTCCATGCCAGCCTCTGTCATTTAGCAAGATCTGGTCTCTCAAAAACTAAAGAGCTGAGAGTGTAATTCAGTGCTAGAGCACCCATGGGTTCAATCCCCACTACCAAAAAAAAAAAAAAAAAAAAAAAAAAAACATAAAAAGGCCAAGAGTAGAAGGTCCCTGCAAGGTGTACATTTACCACAGCATCTGTATCCACAATAAAGGACCTTAGGGCAGGCAGAGGCACACACCTGTAATTATAGCTACTGGGGAGCCTGAAGCAAGCAGGAAGATCCCAATTTCTTCCCACTCAGTCCCCAGCAAAAATAAATAAATAAAATAAGCAAGCAGGCAGGCAGGCAGGCAAAATGAGTTAGTAGGCAGTACTTTTTTTTTTAAAGGGGAGGGGAGAGAGAGGTAGGATTTTTTTTTTAATATTTATTTTTTAGTTTTTGGCGGACACAACATCTTTGTTGGTATGTGGTGCTGAGGATCGAACCCGGGCCGCACGCATGCCAGGCGAGCTTGCTACCTACCGCTTGAGCCACATCCCCAGCCAGAGGGAGGAATTTTTAATATTTATTTTTTAGTTTTCGGTGGACACAACATCTTTATTTTATTTTTATGTGGTGCTGAGGATTGAACCCAGCGCCCCACACATGCCAGGCGAGTGCGCTACCGCTTGAGCCACATCTCCAGCCCAATAGGCAGTACTTTTTAGACCATATACTTGTTATGAGTGTTAATTAAAAAATCAGGCCACACCACAACACCTCTAACAGGTGCTAGAAGAAATGCAGCAACTGCATTCTCTCCTGCTCATGAGAGGATGACATTGTGGGGGGCTGCCCATGAGCTACCTTAAGCATTCTCTCAGCCTTGAGCCAAGAGTACAGGTCTGGCATTGCAGCTCCCTGTAGGCTGCGGAATGCAGGTGGCCTCCACCTTCACTGGGCAAAGAAGTTTTGCTTCCTCATGGCTCAGGACCTGGGCATTACCTAGGGGAGCTTGACCAGGCCACCCCCTGCCTTATTTGGGGAAGAACATTCTATCAAAAACCCTTTGTTAGTTTCCCTATAAATAAGGAGATTCCGGGTGCACATGCTCTCTTGCCCTTCCCCCTTCCAGCAAGACAGCAGGATCTTTAAGGTCACAAAGCTGTCTTACCCCCAACTGTGTGAAAACACTATTCCCGAGTAAGCTTTTCACAACCAGCCCACAGCATGCATAGGAACATGTGTGGTGTGGTATGGTACAACCACTTTGGACAACAGTATGACATTATCTCCTAAGGCTAAATAAATGCTATGATGCACCAATTCAGTTTATCAAAATCTGTATGTATATATAAGCCGGGCACAGTGGCACACCCCCAGTAATCCCAGATACTTCAGAGGCTGAGGCAGGAAGATGGAAAGTTCAAGTCCAGACTTGATAACTTAGTGAGAGAGTGAGATGCTATTTCAAAAAAAAGAAAGTATATATACTGCCAAGTGTAGTGGCCATACACTTGTAATCCCAGCAACCCGGGAGGCTGAAGCAAGAGGATGACAAGTTTGAGGTCTGCCTCAGCAATTAGGCAAGGCCCTAGCAACTTAGGGAAACCCTGTCTTAAAATAAAAAATACAAAGGTCTGGGAGTGTTGCCCAGTGGTTAAGTACCCTTGCATTCAATCCCCCATACCTAAATAAATAATGTGTGAGTGTGTGTGTGTATACGTACACACATATACCCATATTGCACCAAAAAGTATGTTATGTACAAGAATGTTCATTGCAGCATTATTCACAATTTCCAAATCCTGGGAAAACTGCAAATAACTATCACCAGGAGAAAGATAAGATGCAGTCACACAATGGAACACCACAGAGCACTAAGACAAACACTCTGTTACCCACAGTGTGGATGGATCCTGCAGTGTTGAGCAGAAGGAACCACAGCTGCACATAGTTTAACACAGGCTAAATCTGTGGTGTTCAAAATAAGGATGGTAGTTACCTTGGAGTAGGAGGAAGAACATGGCAGGGAGCAATAGGAGAAAATGTAGGCAAGCTTGCTCTGGAGAGCCAGTAAGGGGTATTGTTCCATTGTTTGTTTCCTACTGTTCTAGGCATTGAACCCAGGGAAATTCTACCTTTCACCTATATCGCCAGCCCTTTTTATTCTTTATTTTGAGAAAGTTCTCACTAAATTGCTGAGAGTCTTGATAAGCTGCTGAAATAGCTGACCTCGAGCTAGCAGTCCTCCTACCTCAGCCTTCCAAGTTGCTGGAATCACAGATTATGTGCCACCACAACCAAGCTTATACATAAAAAATTACATCACACTTAATTATCACAAAAGAAACATTCTTATGCATCTGTTGCCAGAATCATCTTACTAGCTCTCCCAAGCATGGAGGAGAGCACCTAAAGGATGAGGCAGGAGGCTCGCAAGTGAGCGGCCAGTCTTGCCAACTTAGTAAGACCCTGTCTCAGAATAAATAAAAATGTAAAAGACTGGGGGTGTAGCTCAGTGGTAGGACACCCCTGGGTTAAACTCCGAGTACCACCAAAAAAAAAAAAAAGCATGACCGCACAATCTAGAACACACCGCCACACCATTCACAGAAGTACAAAGAGTAAATACAAAAAGAGATGCTCAATGCCTCCAGCAAAACAAATGGAAGTTTATATGCTATCTTAAATCCAGGCGGGTGGCACACAACTGTAATCCTAGCAGCTCCAGAGGATCAAGGACAAGAGTTCAAGGACAGCCTCAGCAGAAGCAAGGTAATAAGCAACTCAATGAGACCCTGTCTCTAAATAAAATATAAAAAAAGGGCTGAGGATGTGGCTCAGTGGTTGAGTGCCTGAGCTCAATCCCTGGTATCCTCCCTTCAAAAAAAAAAAAAAAAGATGTTATCTTTCACTAATCAGATTGGTGGTGAGAATTGGTAATGCTCTGGCCAGGTAATAGAAGCACTCAACTGTAGATGGCAGTGTTAAAGGGTATGAATGTTTATCGAGTATCTTTTTGTTTTCTCTTTGCACTACTAGGGATCAAACCCAGGAGCATTCTATCTCTGTGCTAGATCCACAGTCCATTTTATTTTTTTTCTTTTCTTTTTTTTCTTAACAGTTGTAGATGCAGGGGCTGGGGTTGTGGCTCAGTGGTGGAGCGCTCGCCTAGAACATGTGAGGCCCTGGGTTCGATCCTCAGCACCACATAAAAATAAAGGTATTGTGCCCACCTACAACTAAATATATATATATATATTTTTTATGTGAAAACCCAAAGGTCCATCAATAGAAAACTGGTTAAATAATTTATAACACATCTAGCCAGGCACAGTGACACACACCTGTAACCCCAGTGGCTTGGGAGGCTGAAGCAGGAGGATCACAAGTTCAAAGCTAGCCTTGGCAACTTAGTGAGGCCCTAAGCAATTTGGCAAGACCCTGTCTCTAAATAAAAAAGAAAAAGGGCTGGGGATGTGGCTCACACCCCTTGGTTCCATTCCTGGTACCAAAAAAATCAGCAACTTAGCAAAAGCGTCCCTTAGCTTACCAAGAACCTGTCTCAAAATGTAAAATAAAAAGGGCTGGGAATGTAGTTCAGTGGTAGAACTCCACCAGGTTCAATACCACAAAAGATAAAGCAGGGAGCATTCCAAATCATTTTTGGTCCAGACTACTGATTCTAAAATTACAAAGTCAATTAAGATCTACAAAACTTGATGTCACTTACTTTTGCCCCCCCCCCCGACACACACACAAAATAACTGAAATGCTGGATGTTAATGCACTCCACTGTGGCAACATTTACTATCTACATCTCTCACATAACAGCATGCTACATACTTAAATGATATAATGAAGTCTATTTTTTTTAGAGAGGGGGGGAGCCAGCACAAAGCTGGAAGTCTTCCAGTACCAGATTTTTTTTTTTTGAGAGGGGGGGGGGGATTTTTTTTTTAATGTTTATTTTTTAGTTTTCGGCGGACACAACATCTTTGTTTGTATGTGGTGCTGAGGATCGAACCCGGGCCGCATGCATGCCAGGCAAGCGCGATACATCTTGAGCCACATCCCCAGCCCATGAAGTCTATTTTTTGAAAGAAAAAAAAAAAATAAGGCAGAGCTGAGGATGCAGCTCAGTGATAGAGACTTGCCTAGCACTCTCCCCCCCACCCAAATTTTGAATTTAACAGATACCAAAAAAGAAGAGAAGAAAATGCCTGGGCAGGGGATTTTGCTTTCATGCAACAGTTGGTTAGGGATGAAGTCCTCCCAGGCACACATGCCCTGAACAACAGAAAAGACATGCAGGGATGACATGCAAGGACAGACAAGGGCACTGGCTCATGGAGCATGACACCTAGCAAACCAATTATACAAAACTGGTGATTTTTAAGAGTTCATTTGGGTTAAGGAGGAAAAGCGAGGTGTGCCAATGAGGAAATGAGACAAGTAGGTTAGGAAAGGGATTCAGTGACAGAGCACCTGCCTAGCATTACCAAAGCTTTGAGTTAGGGCCTCAGCAGCACAAACAAAAAAAGGAAAAGGAACAGAGCTGGAATAGGATAGACATTTCTCTAAAGAAGATATATAAATGGCCAATAAACACATCAAAACATGTTCAATATTATTATTCATCAAAGAAATGCAAATCAAAACCAGGAGAGCCAGACAAGTGCAAGGTGAGGAAACACAGGCACCTTCACACATTGCTGTGAGCCCCCAGAACAACTTGACAATTCCTCAAAATGTTAGTTACCATATGACCCAGCAAGTCCACTCCTACATCTATCTATTCCCAGGAAGGATGAAAACAAACATCCATAGGAAAATTCATACCAAACGTTCACAAAAGTATTACTCATAATAGCCAACAAATAATTCTGATGTCCATCAACTAATAAACATGTAAACTACTATAGAGATGTTGACGAAAGCTCAGTCCTTGTCCAGATGTCTATCCAATAGCGAGGACAGGGTTTTGAGAAAAAGGAAAAAGATGGTTTTTTGCTTTACTATTAAAGGAGGAAACACAGGGGACTCCTGTCCCAAAGGCTGTGATTCTGTCCATCAGCAAGAACAGGGAACTTTCATTTTTTTTTTTTTTAATTTTTTAGACATCGGTGGGCTTTTATTTTGTTCTTTAATTTATATGCGGTGCTGAGAATGGAATCCAGTGCTTCACACATGCTAAGCAAGCACTCTACCACTGAGCCACAACCCCAGCTCCAAGAAAAGGGGACTTTTAAAGAGATGATTCAGAGAAAATGAGATTAGGGAGGAGAGATGGGGAAAAGAAGATCAGGGAGGAGAAGGCTGGGAAAAAGAAAAAAAAAAAAACACGTAAGTTTCAAAGCAACAAGGTATAGTCAAAACATTAAGTGAACCCCTGTTACAGATACATACGCAATGCATTCTCAGACTATAAAAAGAAATGCAAATCAAAACCACAAAAAGGGATAGAGGGTGTGTAGCTCAGTGTTAGAGCACATGCCTAGCATGTGCAAGATTCTGGAAAGGTATCACTGCACATCCACTAAGGTGGTCTGATTAAAAAACAAAACAACAAAGAAAAAAAACAGGAAACAAGGGTTGGTGAGGATGAACATACTGGAATCCTCATAGGATACTAGTGGGAATATAAAATATTGCAGCTGTTTTGGAAGAACTTGGCAGTTCCACTTTAAGATAAACATAGAATTACTATATGACCCAGTAGATGCAATCCTAGGTATGTATCCTAAAAAACAGACAATATCCATCCACTTTAGAATGGATAGTCAGGGGCAGTGGTGCATGCCAGGCACTCAGGAAGATCACAAGTTCAAGGCCAGCCTGAGCAGCTTTAGCAAGACCCTGTCTCAAAAGAAAAAAAGAAAAGGCTGAGGATGTTAGCAGTGAGGTTCAATCCCTAGCACTGAAAAAATAATATGTGGTACATCCACACAAGATTATTCAGCCATAAGGAATAAAATAATGATACATGCCTTAACAGAGGAACTTTGAAAAAATAAGCTTAGTGAAGGCCAGATACAAAAGGCCACATATTGTATGATTCCATTTATATGAAATGTATAGAATAGGCTGAGACAAAAAGTAGATCAGTGATTGCTCACAGGGAAGGCAAGCGAGGGGGACAAGGCAGGACACAGTGCTAATCTAATGGGTACAGGTTTGTTTTTTTTAAGCTAATAATGTGGTCTGGGATATAGCTCAGTTGGTAGAGTGCTTGCCTTGAATGCACACAGCCCTGGATTCAATCCCCAGTGTGTGTGCGCGCGCGCGCGCACACACACACACACACACACACACACACACGCCAATAATGTTATAAACCAGAGTGTGGTGATGGCTACACAACTCCACAAAGAAAAAAAAATCTGGATTGTACACTTTAAATGGGTAGATTGTATGATATGCAAAATATGGCTCAACAAAGCTGTTTAAATGCTTTAGGCCAGTCACTGAGGCAGGAGAACCCTGTTCAAGGCAAAGCTTCAGCAAATTAGCAGGGTCCTAAGTTACTTCGTGAGACCCAGTCTCAAAATAAAAAATAAAAAAGGACTGTGGATGTGGCTCAGTGGGAAAATGCACCTGGGTTCAATCCCCACTACCAAAATAAATAAATTTACAGGGCAGATGTCAATCATTTCACTAACTTACGCCTGGGAGTCAGATTTACCCTCCTTGTGCCCCAGATGCCCTGAACTTGAAATGACTGGCTTGCTATACTTCTGGAAGCTTCCTAACTTGTTCCACTTCTTAAACAAGGTAACTCAAAAGCCAGAGACCATAACTTCCATTCCTTCTGGATCCCACAGCAGAATGTAAAAACTCCAGAAAGCGGGGCTGGAGTTGTGGCTCAGTGGTAGAACGCTTGCCTAGCATGCACAAGGCACTGGGTTCGATCCTCAGCACCACATAAACGTAAAGATATCGTGTCCGCCTAAAACTTAAGAATATATACATTAAAAAGAAAAAGCTCCAGAAAGCATTTACTAAATGCCTGCTGAAAGAAGGCTACTCACTTGAGTATGCCCAGCTTGGCCAAGTCAACTCAACATTCCGGAAAGAAAACTAGAAATACAGTTACAAGGCGGAAAAAAAAAAAAAGCCAAAAGACTGCCACAATGCCTAACGATTCAATCTAAAAGATAGTGTTAAGAAAACGCAAAGTCTAAGGGAAAGCAAAAGAGAACAACAACATATGCATAGCTCAAATGCGCAGTCGTATGCAATCAGGACGACCCCCGCCTCCCCCCCCAAAAAAAAAACCAGAAAACTAAAATACTAGATCTCAAAGAGTGAGGGAAGGTCAAGTGGGGATGGAGGGTACAGATGACGTAAGTTAACCAAAGGTTTCCCTAAAGCTGCTCTCTCCAAACACAATATTAAGATGATAAGGCCTTTGGCGTCACGGCTACCAAGATGAAGCTCACTTCCAGCAAGTTCCTTTTAACAAGTGAAAACGCCTAGCTGTGACCAAGACAGACAAACCATCAATGTTTGCTTGGCTCTCGGTCCCTACCGTCAACCACCTCACCGCCATCTTCTGGATAAGAACCCAGCACTTTTTCTAAAGGGCTTTCAACAGCATCACCTCCGCGCAGAGCCCGGGAGGGTTGCATTTCCCAGCTCGCGCAGAGCGCAGAAAGGGGGAACCTCCACCTGGCTCTTTCCTGCGCCTCCCAAATGCACGCAAAGGGCCGCCGTCTTCCTTCCCCCAACCCGCCCCAGCTTCCCAAGGTCCAGCGCCAGGGTCCCGCGAAGCCCGGTGCGCGGGCCTCACCTGCACACGCCGCGGATGCAGGGCTCCAGCCAGATTCGGTAGGCGGTCTCGATGTGCTCCTGCGACACCTCCTCGGGCCGCACCGTCTCCGCCCAGCGCCAGGCCGCCTTCTCCAGCTGCAGCCGCGGGGCCATGGCCCTGGCACAACGAGCGCCCCTCAAGCCGGGCCGCCTCCGCCTCCGCTGCCGCCCGAACGGGCTCCGCCACCTGCCAGCGAAGAGGACCAAGTGCTCTCTCAGCCAGATGGCCAGTCAATCACCTGTGCGCGCCACTGTTGCCGCGCCCGCCCGCGCCCAACCCGCACGACTGGCCGCAAAGCGCCGCCGCCGCCGCCGCCACCCGACACCACCCGCGCCCACAGACGTTGAAGGTGTATTCCCCGCAGCGGTGGGCGCATGCGCGTTCCCAGCAGCCCCTGCGCCACCCGCGCCTCTAACCGGACGAGCGGCGGAAGGGGGAGAGGCTGGCCAAGGCAGTGTTGCCACGTCTTCACCGCCGCAGCGGGGGAACAACGTCTCAACCCCCAGGGTAGCGTCCTGCGTACCACTATTCTAACAAGCCCGCGACCGTGGGGCAGAAGGCTGAGTGTCCTTGCCTCCGGTACTTCCCCTTTAACAGTGGAATCACGCGCGAGGCTACTCAACGCACACCATAGGTCCTCCTGGATTGCCGGGTGGGCCCTGTCTACAGCAGAAACCGGGTCACCACAGAAACCAGGGTCACCTCTCTTGAGGAAGACTTAACTTGAGCCTGAGCTGGTTCCGACTCCTTTCCCGAGCCCTGCTGACGTCACGGGGCGTTCTTGGCTTTTCCTGAGCTAGAACGGGACTACAAGTCCCGGCGTGCACTGCGTGCTGCCCCTCGGTGCGGGGCGCGCTGGAATACGTAGTCTTGCAGGTGCGTGGCTAGGGCCGCTGCAGATGGTGTGGGGCGCGCGCAGGGTCTTGCAGTGGGCTCCCGTTTCTTGACCATTTGTTGTTATTGGGGATCAAATCCACGAGCTCGTTACCACTCAACTACATTTTGTTTTTGTTTAAGACAGCGTCTTGCTCCTTTGCTGAGCCTGGGGGTCGAAATTGGCGAACCTTCTGCCACAGCCGAGTGTAGGGATTTCGGGCGGCGCGACCACGCCTGGCTCCCTCCTCCCTGGCTCCCGGGCACGAAATCATTTACTTTCAGCCATTTCTGCCAGGAGGCATAAAAAGTAACCTTTATCTAAATGTTTTCCTGCTGCGAATATCGCTGTTAATTTACATTTGAATGGGAGCTCTAAGGGGGAGGGGTCTAAACTCGAATTTCTGAGTCAACTGCTCTCCAGCTGGGTAACCTTGAACTGGATTCTTTAGGTGTGATGAAAAAAGTGGTTCCTGCCCTTGGAGTTGGGTGAGGGTCTAGCCTTAGAAATTCAAAGATATCCTTCCCTGTTTGTTGAAGGGTAGTGGGTGGAGTACTTGAAAAAAGGCTTCCCCAAAGAACCCCCAGAACCTACCAATTAAAAAAAGAATGGAATAGTGTGCCACAGCACACGTGTAATCCCAGGGAGTGAGATTACACTGCTCAGGGGCCGGCGGTATTACCAAAAGCTCCGTCCTGGTCCCTCATGCTAATCCAATAAGGAGAACACTGCTTGGAAAAAAGGAAAAAATTTTAGTGCTTTGCTAGCAAAGGAGAAACACAGGGAACTCCTGTCCCAGAACCTGTGATTATGCCCATCAGCAAGAACCGGTGGCTTTTAAAGAGATGATTCAAAGGCTACATTCCCTGTATTCTCTGTCTGGAGTTGTAATTGAGTATTAATCTGAGAGAGTAATTTCTTAGATCTTCTGGTGCCATTCCCAAATCTGAATACTTTGTTGTGGGTGGGTGGTGAGTGTGTGCTTAAGGACAGACAAATCTGTGTAAGATGGGGAAGAAAGGTTATCCAAAGCCAGAAAGAGAGAGAGGGAGAGATTAGGAGGGAGGAGGGAAATAAGGAAAAGAAACATCAATTTTAAAACTAAATTGCAGGGCTGGGCTTGGTGGAACACACCTGTAATCCCACTGACTCAGGAGGCTGAGACAGAAGGATCTTAAAACCAGCCTCAGCAATTTATCAAGGCCTTAAACAGCTTATGGAGACTCTGTCTCAAAACATAAAAAGGGTTGGGGATGTGACTTAGTGGTTAAGCACCCCTGGGTGCAAACCTCAATATGAAAACAAAAATAAGGGGCTGAGGTTATAGCTCAGTGGTGTAGTGTTTGCCTAGCAAGTGTGAGGCACTGGATTTGATCCTCAGTACCACGTAAGAATAAAAGTAATGTGCCCATCTACAACTAAAAATACATATGTTTAAAAAACAAATAAAAATAAGTTGCAATGGCAAAGCAGCAAGGACTATATATTCAAAGCACAAACTGGACCGCTGTTACACTCTGAGTTACTCCATTTTATAAAGTGGTAATTGGCCATGAGTTACTCCATTTTGAGTTTAATTGCTGAGGTTGATACCAAAAATGGCCCTTATCCCCTATGCTGATCCAATAGAAAGATAATTTTGAGAAAAAGGAAAAAGAAATTTTATGGCTTTGCTAGCAAAGGAGATACAAGGGACTCCTGTCCCAGAGGCTGAGGTTCTGTCAGGGGAACAGAGGGTTCTTAAAAGAGGTGATTCAAAGGCTATACTCCAGCTGTGCCCTGTCAGAAATCATAATTCTTTTGTAGCCTTGAGAGCCATTTCTTAGGTCTGTGGTTGCCAACTCCCAAGTCAGACGCCTTCATTCCTGTGGTCTGTGAGCTTAAGTACAGATAACTTGGCCTCGGGTGGGAAGAAGGTTAATCTTGTGTACCCCATGATTACAGAGAAAAAAAGAAAGGGGAAAATATCAGTTTCAAAATAAGCTTCAGTGGCAGAGCAGTGAGGGTCAAAGCATGAAGTGGGCCTGTTTCGAGGTAGAATGACTGCGCCTCATTTGAGTAAACCACCACCCATCACTGTGAGCCAAGCACAACTGAAAGGCACAAACTGATAAATTATCCACCTGTGAATTTACTGAATTAGAAGCACGTGGATGCATGGGTGTATCAGAAAACCAGGCGTGGCGCATGCCTGTAATCCCAGCAACTTTCGGAGCAGAGGCTGGAGGATCCCAGTTCAAAGCCATCCTCACTAAGCAACTCAGTGTAAGGATAGCCTTAGGCCTGAGTCTAAGCAACTCCATTTATAAACGGGTTTGAAACCTGCAGTCTCACCAGGCACTCCTAAAGGAGCCCTACAGTATGGCCCTCAGGCACAAATAAATCACTTCTGCCCTCCCTGATAAACTCAGATTGAAGCTTCAGGCAGGCTGTCCTTTCTCAAAGGCAAAAAGATCGGGGTGGGGACCACCAGACTTGATGTTTTCACCTCAGGGTAAATGATGTAACTAAGAGACCTGGTGGCAGCTGATAAAGATTAAAAGGGGGTCAAAAGCCCAAAATTTAGAATAAATGGGGCAAATGAACAAACATTCAGCCAGCCGACACTGACTCACACAGCCTGAGAGCCTAATAAGGACCTGGACTGACATCCCAAACTTTTTTTTCATTGTTTGCCTGATCCTGTGCGTTTTCCTCACCAATCTCAAACTCTACAGCCACATCTTGACCCTGGTGAGAGCTGCAACTTCCTCCTATGACCCTCTCCTCAAGTGGCCCCTCAGCTCCACCCCAGGAGAAGCCTGTCTTGGTTCAAAGCCTAAGGCTTGAGACTTTTGATCTGACTCTTGAACTTAGCATGCAGAGGGAATGTCTGTCATGAGCCTGTCATGATTAAGTGTGTTTGCAATGCTTAGAGTGTAAGGGTCCGGCGAAGCGTCGGAGAAAGAGACCACACAAGAGACTGGCTTCATGCAGTTGGCAAAAGGGGGATTTGTTGATTCAGCATGCTGAGGTTCCAGGCTCACTCAGGAAGATAGAGCAGCCCAGAGCCCAGAGCAGAGGTCAAGCAGAGCTTAAGTACACTTTTTGGAGGGGGGGGGGGGGGCTTTGCATACATCAGAACAAATCATCATGAGGCATGGGAAAATTGAACAACTCTGAGACATGATTAGTACATTCATTGGCGGGAACAGGATGGACAGGGGTGATTGGTCACTCCTAAGCGGGGTACACATTCAAACTGATTGGTTTTGGGGCCTGGATGCCTACTTGCCGAGCTACTCAGAGCCCTTAGCTATTAAACAACCAGGGAGTCAGTGGAAATATTTACTGGGCAGTTCGGGTATTGTCCTAACAGCTACAGGGATTACAGGTTTTGGGGGTAGCAGAGGAATTTTAACAATACCTGGTCCTTCACTTTTTAACCCAGGCCCTGCAGCTTGGAAACTTTACAATGCCCGGTAAACTTTACACTTTAACTCAGGTTTTGCGGCTTAGAAACAGCTTAGAAATTTTACCTTTACAAGAGTTAATCTAGAATTGTTTGCTGTGAATTGATCATCTCTATTGCAGTGCCTAGCATTAAGGATTGTCATTTCTTGATTAAGAACCTATAGAGTGGAGCTGGGGATATGGCTCAAGTGGTAGGTAACACGCTCGCTTGGCAGGCGCGGGGGCGCTGGGTTCGGTCCTCAGCACCACATAAAAATAAGTTGTTGTGTCCATCGAAAAACTAAAAAATAAATATTAAAAAATATATAAAATAAAGATGTTGTGTCCACCGAAAACTGAAAAATAAATATTCAAAAATTCTCTCTGGGGCTGGGGTTGTGGCTCAGTGGTAGAGCGCTTGCCTAGCATGCATGAGGTACCAGGTTTGATCCTCAACACCACATAAAAATAAATAAATAAAGACATTGTGTCCATCTACAACTAAAAAAATATTTTAAAAAACTCTCTCTCTAAAAAAAAAAAAAAAAACCTATAGAGAGAAATTGTATTGAGTGTTTTGAGTGAATAAAGCATTAACTAGGGCAGAAGCGGGTAGACATTCTTTTATTTCTCACCCTAGACTGCTTAAGTCACACCTTTTGCCCTTCTCTACACTCAGTGAGACCCTGTCTCAATTAAAATTCAAAACAGGGCTATAGGTGTGGCTCAGTGATCAGTAACCCTGAGTTCAATCCCTGATATTCCCCCAAAAACAAAACAAAACCAGGCCCATAGCTGGGCGTGGTGGCTCAGAAGGCTAAGACAGAGGATCACAAGTTCAAAGCCAACTTCAGCAAGGTGAGGCACTAAGCAACTCAGTGAGACCCTGTCTCTAAATAGAATATAAGGGCTGGGGATGTGGCTCAAGCGGTAGCGCGCTCGCCTGGCATGTGTGCGGCCCGGGTTCGATCCTCAGCATCACATACAAAGATGTTGTGTCCACCGAAAATTAAAAATAAATAAATATTAAAAATAAATAAAATACAAAATAGGGCTGGAGGTGTGGCTCAGTGGTTGAGTGCTCCCAAGTTCAATCCCTGGTACCCCCCCTCAAAAAAAAAAAAAACAGGCCCATAAGCATATAGAACATGTCAGACCACCAAGTGAAGCAACCTATCATCCCATCCAACACCTATCAAATCATGGAGGATCATTATGAGACTGGACACCAAAGCACAAGGACCCTGTCACCTGCTCACTCCTCAACAGCCTTGCCCAAGAAAATCCCCACAGTGATGGACCCCAATCTCTGTCCTTAGGCTTTGGCAGAGTGTGGTTTCTCTTACCATGTGGACTACCCACTCCAGATGACACCCTGAAAAGAACATCTGTCCCTCTGGACCTTGCCCTAGAATAAGTTCCTGCACTTTGGCAGTTCTGTACCCCGAGTAAGTTCTTAGGATTCTTTTGTTTTGTTTTTTTGTACTGGGAATTTAACCCAAGGGCTGCATCTGAGCTGTATCCTCAGTCCTTTGTAATTTTTTTTAGACATGGTCTGACGAAGTTGCTGAGTCTGGCCTCAATTGCAATCCTCCTGCCTGAGTTGCCCAAGTCACTAGGATTGCAGGTTCTTTCATTTCTTTTATTTTGCTATTAGCCATGAATATCTACAGACTGGTGTGAGGGTGGTGCATGACTACTAATCCCAGTGAGTTGAAAGGTTGAGGCAGGAAGATCACAAGTTCCAAGGCAGCATCCATAACTTAACAAGCCCCTCAGCAACTTAGGGAGAACCTGTCTAAAAAATAAAAAGGATGAGGGATGTAGCTCAGTTTTAAAGCACCCCTAGGTTCAACCCCCCAGTACCAAAAAAGCAAAAAACCCTGTGATTACCTGCTACGACTCTCAGGTGCCCCTCGAGTATTCAGTGAATTGCCACTGCTGAAAGTGGTATTGACATTGTGGAAACATGTTTTGTTTTTGTTAATGGCACAGCTTCCTCATCATGATACTCCTTCTCAAAATAAAAAATAAAAAGGGCTAGGTTTGTTGGTCAGTGATAGTGTCTCTAGGTTTAATCCCCTGTACTACAAAAAAAAAAAATACAGGGCTGGGATGTAGCTCAGTGGCAAAGCGTCTGCCTTGCATTCGCAAATCCCTGGGTTCGAACCCCAGTTCCAAAAAAAAAAAAAAAAAGACAAAAAAAAAATACATAAAAATTAGTGCAACTTTAGTCATGATAAAGACATTATTCCAGACCAAGGGCACAGGAAGCCACAAAGTCTAAGATAGGGCGAGATGAGAGATTAGAATTGAAAGGCAAGTCAGGACTTTGCTTTTATCCAAGGGACTCACTGAAAATTTTAAACTGGTGATGGGCTGGGACTGTGGTTCAGTGGTAGAGCGCTCCCCTCACACAGGCGGGACCTAGGTTTGATCCTCAGCACCACATAAAGGCATTGTGTTGTGTCCATCTACACCTAAAAAATATATATTTTTTTTAAAGAGAGAGAGATAATTTTAATATTTATTTTTTTAGTTATTGGCAGACACAACATCTTTGTTTGTATGTGGTGCTGAGGATCGAACCCGGGCCGCACGCATGCCAGGCAAGCGCGCTACCGCTTGAGCCACATCCCCAGCCCCATAAAAAATATTTTTAAAAATTTAAACTGGTGAATAATAATGGAGATTTGCAGTTTGTATAATTTCTTCAGTCTGGGTCAAGGTCAGAGGCAGAGAAACCTCTTCTAAGACAATTGCAGTAATACATGCCAGAGATAATGAAGGCATGAACTGGAGCAGTGTAACAGGTATGGAGTAAGGAGATAAATTTGAAAGGTATTTAGGGTTTAGATTTGCTCCCTGCCACTTGATATTGATCTGACCAGTGTTTCTTTTTTTTTTTTTTTTTTAAATATTTATTTATTTTTAGTTCTTGGCGGACACAACATCTTTGTTGGTATGTGGTGCTGAGGATCGAACCCGGGCCGCACGCATGCCAGGCGAGCGCGCCACCGCTTGAGCCACATGCCCAGCCCCTGACCAGTGTTTCTTACCCTATCTCTTATTGGACTTTCATATCATCCTTGGCAAATGTGTGGTGGAGCACACACCTGTAATCCCAGCAATTTGGGAGGCTGAGGCAGGAGGATCCTGAGTTTGATGCCAGACTAAGTAAATTTAACAAAACTCTTGATTCCCATATCTTCCCTCTAGCCACTGTCCTATCATTTCTTCCCCTTTTTCTTTTTTTTCTTTTTTTCTTTTTTTTTTTTTGGACTGGGAATAGAACCAGGGGTGTTTTTTCTGCTGAGCTGTATCTCCAATTCATTTTTCTTTCCTATTTTGAGATAAGATCCTTGCTAACTTGCTTAGGGCCTCACTAAATTGCTAAGGCTGGCCTCAAACTTGAGGTCCTCATGCTTCAGCCTGGAGTTGCTGCATTAAAAGGTGAAAGGAAAATGAGGAACAGGAAGACCAGGCAGAGGTACACTGACAAATAAAGGGACATCTCTCCATGATGGACAGAGGCAAAACAGGCTTGGGGTTCAGGACTTTTATGGGGCAGGCTCAGGGATTAGAGCCAGTTGGGTCCTAATTCTGGTGCCTAAGGGTGGGGTTGGTATGAGGAAGTGGTGATAAGCCCTTCTCAGAAACCCCCCCTGGGCAGGAAAGCAAAAATTTTTCCTTAAAATGGTGGTTGTTATTTAAGATGGCTGTCCAGATGCTAAGCAAGGATATTATGTTCCCCCTTTTTTGTTATTGAGCGCCTTAAGGGACAGGGGTGTAGATCAACCTTCTGTAGCTTCTTCCTGCTGGGAAGGAGTGGCATCTGGTCCCGAATTCAAGCATAACAGAGAAGCTATCTGTGAACCTGAGAAACTGATGTGACAGCATTTTAGAAAACAGCAGCTTCTACCTCAAGGCCTGTCCAAGGAGGGGGCGTGGCCCTTGTCCTTGGAAAACCCCACAGAGCACTCCTAGGCACATACCCACCCTGCTGAGTTGTTTGTCTGTAAATAACCAGAGAGGTCTGCAGCGCCAGGTGTCCCTGACTCAGTTAGGCTAGGTAAGGACCCATAGCAACCCCCTAGCATCCACCAATCAACATGAGACAGGGAAAATACTTGGGATGCCAGATGACCCCCCAGTAGTTTATGGTGGTTGATAACATGTTGGAAAACCATGTAGTTCAGCACATACTCCCCTCATGGCCTAAACCAATCAGTTCAAACGAATCCCCCTCTTGTACTAGCCAATCACCCCTACCCAACTTGTTCCCGCCAGTGAATGTGCTGATCAATGTTAAGAGTTGTAGTTTGACTTTCCCGCGGTATGAAATGATTTGCTGTGTGATGTTGTGACGCATAGAGTATCCCCCCAAAACCTATAAAATCTCACTGAACAAAGGGCTGGGACTCACTTCCTGGGACCACTGCATCAGAAATGGTCGGTCGTGAGTCCAGGCTCCAGCTTGCAATAAAGACTCTTGTGTGATTGCATCAGATTCGGCTCCTGGAGGTCTATTGGGGTCCCACGAATCTGGCATTACAGTGCACACCTATAATCCCAGCAACTGGGGAGGCTGAGGCAGGAGGATCGCAAGTTCTAGGCCAGTTTCAGTAATTTTAGCAGGACCTTGTCTCAAAAAATAAGTGCCTGTGGGGTGGGGGATGAGCTGGTGATGTAGCTTGGGAGTAAAAGAGCCCCTGAGTTCTAGCCTCAATACCAAAAAGAATAAAAGTAAAATAAATTTAAAAACCCAAATTATTATTATTATTATTTTTAGAGAGAGAGAGAGAATTTTTAATGTTTATTTTTTAGTTTTCGGCAGACACAACATCTTTGTATGTGGTGCTGAGGATCGAACCCGGGCCACACGCATGCCAGGCGAGCGCGCTACCGCTTGAGCCACATCCCCAGCCCCCAAATTATTTTTTTAATATTTATTTTTTAGTTGTGATTGAACACAATACCTTTATTTTATTTATTTTTATGTGGCTGAGGATTGAACCCAGGGCCTCACATGTGCTAAGCGAGCACTCTTCTGCTGAGCCACAACCCCAGCCCCCAAATTATTCTTTCATAATTCTGGAGGCTAGGAATACAAATTATGATTGTGGTTTGACCTGATGGGGTAATCAGGTTATGAAGTCAACCTATTGGATTATGGTCAGTCTATTTACAGGAAAGGTGGACACATAGGGCTGGGGGTGGAGAGCACTTGCCTAGCATGGGTGAGGCACTGGTTTGATTCTCAGCACTGCATGTAAATAGATAAAATAAAGGTCCATTGACAACTAAAAAATATTTTTTTTTTTTAAAAAAAAGGACACATAGTGTCAGAGGTGAGGATAGTTTAGAAAAGCCACCAAAGGAAAGGCCTTTTCATTCTGAAAGGGATAACAAGAGGCTCTTGTTTTTGTACTCTCAGTCCCCCACAATCGTTAATGTCTTCATGCTTGATTATCTGTCTCTTTGTGCTGTGGGAATCGTTTTAGGGTGTCAGGAAGAAGCTGTTTATTGTGTAATTTAGACAATTTATTCTGCCAGAACATCGTTTCATTTACCGGGTATTTCACCTGAATCTGGCCCATTGTATCTTTTTGTCATTCCTGCTCCTGGAGGATTATGACGCATGGAAAAATTCTGTGTGGTGTCTCTATTGGCCCAGGCCCCTTTCCCTCCTGTGTGTTCTTGGTTGGCGTCTGTGGTGGGGGCAGGTCTCACAGCACGGCTAAGCGTCTGTCTGTCTGTCAAGTATTCTCTGTGTAGTCCGTACCCTAAGAAGGCCCCACCAAGGGCACGTCTGCTGCCTCATGATCCTGTCAGTGTCCTCGGTCTATCCACCAGATTGATCGACCCTAGGTTAGCTTTTTATGTTGTGTGCCAACTTTCAACAACAGCAAAGCTTAGCAGATTTGAAAGATTTTTTTTTTTGACAACTTTTGGGAGTGTGTGGGGTATTTTCTATTCTGAGGATTTAACCCAGGGGTGCTCTACCCCAGACCTCCCCCCCTTTTTTTTTTGAGACAAGATCTCACTAACTTGCTGTGGCTGACCTCGAATTTGCTATTCTCCTTCCTCAGCCTCCCAATTGGCTGGAATTATAGGCATGCACCACTGTTCATGGTTTATATTTTGCTTTTTTTTTTTTGGTACTGAGGATTGAACTCAGGGGTGCTTTACTGCAGAACTACATCCCCAACCTTTTTCATTTTCTTTTCTCTTTTTTTAAATATTTTAAATTTTTTATTTTATTTAGTTTTAGTTGGACACAATACCTTTATTTTATGTGGTGCTGAGGATCCAACCCAGGGCCTCGCACGTGCTAGGTGAGTGCTTTACCGCTGAGCCACAACCCCAGCCCTCCTTTTCATTTTCTATTCTGAGACAGGGTCTCACTAAGTTGCCCAACATGGCCTTGAATTGTGATCCTCTGGCTCTGCCTTCCAGGAAGCTGGGATTACAGGCGAGGGCTATGGTGCCCAGCCGTTCTTGAGTTTTGTATTGTGGGATATTAACAACTTCTGCCAATATATAGGCAACAGAAAGGGGAAAAAACTGTCTCCCCACATGATTTGATGTGGAGAAACCTTGCTTAATGTTGCTGTCATGGGAAGACTACGTAATTGGAAGTCATACAGACCCTGGGTTCAAATCCTGGCTCTGCCACTCCCACTGGAACAAACCCAAGCGCCCTGCTTGGCCTGTGTGCATCATGCATGAGCCCTCTGAGGCCAGAAGGGGGCGCTTTCTCCCATGTCTGGGAAAAAACTCAAAGGTGGTCTCTCCCAGCCTCCCAGGCTAGGTGTGTGCTTCTCCTGTTGACCTGCTCTTCCCGGAGCTGGGTTCTCTCCAGACTTCAGATTTCAGCCCAGACAATTCCTCCTCTGGGAAACCACACTGCTCCCCACTTGCTAGTTATGTAACATCTCTATACTTAACATCTCTGTGCCTTAGTTTTTTTCATCTGTAAATTGAGGTTAATAGCACTACCCGCTGGCATTATGGTGAAGAATAGATGAAATAGTCAGGCAAACAATCCCTACCAACAGTAAGCACTCAACACATTTTGTTATTAAGTGTTGATTACTTACTGATGTTATGAACACAGGTTTACTATTCTATGACTTCTCTGCCCAGGTGAGGGGGGTGCCCCACTCTCTGTTCCCATAGCCCTGGTTCCTGTAACGCCAAACTGTGATTTCCCCCCCCCCCTTTTTTTCTTTTTTTGCAGTACAGGGGATTGAACCCAGGGCCTCCTGCACGCTAGGCAAGCGCTCCACCACTGAGCCCCTTCCACAGATGAAGCTTTCACGAAAGCCCGGGGCACAGAGATGCGATACCCTCAGTGCACCAGCCCATGCCGAGGCTCAGCCTTTGAAGTCCTGCTGCCCTAGTTTACAGAATAAAAAGGGCACCTGGGTGAGGAGAGCAGCTGTTCTTCTCCCCAGTGACCTGGAATAGAACGAGACAGAGCCCTCGGCCGAGGTGCCAAGAGCTGGGCTTCCAGGTGAGCTGCCACCTTCCTGGGCGTCCTGCAGCCTCCCCTTGTGTTTCTGGGGTGCATGCAGGATTCCTCATTCCTCACCCCTCATTCTTCCACTGCCCCCTAGAGGGCATTTTTCTCTAGCACCAAAGATGCCAGTCAAGTTCCCCCAGGACCCATACAGTTAGATAACACCCCCTTCTCTCCTGGGTTCAGTCCCGTTCTGGTTTAGATACAAGGTGTCCCCTGAAGGCTCGGGTTAGACAGTGCAAGAAAGTGCAGAGGTGAAGTACCTGAGCTGTGAGAGCCCTAACCCAATCAGTGTTTGAATCCACTTGAATGGATTAACTGGCTGGCAACTGTAGGCAGGTAGGGTGTGGCTGGAGGAGGTGGTGCCCTGGGGACCTGCTTTTGTCCCTGGTGAGTGAGAGCTGCTCGCTGTCCTGTCCTGAGCTGCTGTCCTCCACCACACCTTCCACCATGACGTCTGCCTCACCTGGGGCCAGAGCCATAGAGTTGGTCCTCTACGGACGGAGACCTCGGGAACCATGAGCGCCAAATAGACTTCTCCTCCTCTAAAGTCGCTCTGTCAGGCCTTTTGGTCCCAGTGGCCAGAGAGCTGACTGGAACATCTGGGGTTGTGGCTCGGGGTAGAGGCCCCGGCACCGCAGGACAACACCGAGGATGATTCCAGAGAGTGCGGACAGGGTGCCGTTCCAGGGAGCTGGGATTGAGGGACAGGAGGGAACACTATTGACAAGAGGCCAGGAAAGAGTGGTCCGGGGCGGTGACATGTGAGCCGTGACACAATGACCTGCAGACACCAGCCACGGACACCAGTGGAGAAGAGCACTTGGGACAGAGGGGACACACTCCGTGTGGCAGGAGCGCAGCCCATCAAGGAGCAGCCGCCTGGTCCCCTGCTGCTTCTGCGCGTGCGCTTCTCTGGACCCTCAGAGAGGCTCCTTCGGCATCTGCAGCCTCCCGGGAGCTGGGTCTGAAGGCCAAGGCCACAGCTCTCCTGGCCTGGGGCCCTCTCTAGAGGCCCGTGGCTGGGCCGGATGTGAGTTCCTGGTTCCTGTCTGGCAGGGGGTGAGCCCAGTCCTCCCAGCCTCCTCTCCCAGGGCTCCACTCTGGCCCCAAATCTCCATGGCAACCCTCGACACAATCCCGTCCCACAGGAGATGGGTCTAGAAGGGGGAGCCCAGCGTCCACAGTGCAGAGGCCACAGTCACTGGTGGACGTGCCTCCCTGTCCTTGTGTCCTGCCAGCTGCCCCACTAGTGGGCCAGGCCCGTCCCCGTGGCCCCAAGGATCTTCAGGTCGCCAGCTGCTGGGCGCACCATTGCTGGATGGCCACCTGTGGGCTGCTCCTGCCCCGGAGGCTGCTCCTGCTGGGGATGGCCGCCCTGGCTGCGTCCGCTCCGGAGACAGGTGAGTGTGGGCCCAGCCAGGGCACCCAGGAGGCTCAGCCCCGTCACTCTGGAGACTGTGTCCCCCCAGTCCACACTCAGCTCGAGGGCCTGGGCCCCCTTGAGTGGAAGGGGCTGGGAAGCCCTGTGCCCGGTCTTGCTTGGTATCCCCACGTCCACCCCAAACCCTTCCAGAGGCCAGAGCTCCAAGTCACCCAGAAGCAGGGGCCTGGGGGCAGGCAGGACAATTGCTTGAAATGCAAACTATGGTGGCTTGGGAATCAGGTGTCCGTGCACCCTGCCTGTGACACATCCCTGCCCCTCCTCATCTTTCAACCCTCCAGGTCTTGGGTCCTGCAGCAAAGGGCTGGGTAGGCCTGGTGGTGAGGCAAGGCCTGGGGTGAGCCGGGCCCTGGTTCCTACCCAGACCTAAAAAGGACAAGACAGGACAAGCGTCAGGGACCACCACTGTGCCTACACGACGAGGTCACCCACACCAGGCCCTCTGCCTGGCACAGGGAGTGGCCCAATCGACTCACTCTTTCCTTTTTCTTCCTCCTTTTTTTCTTTTCCCTTCCTGATACTAGAGAAGGACCAGGGCCTCGCCCAGCTAGTTCCCCTGAGCTCTGCCGGCCCGACCTTTACAAGGTCATTCTACTTTTATTTATATAAAAATTTATTTCTGGGGACTGGACCCAGGGGTGCTCTACCAGTGAGCTACATCCCCAGCCCTTTTTTGTTTTTTATCTTGAGACAGGGTCTCACTGAGTTACCCGGTTGACCTGGCACCTGTGTCCCCTGCCTCAGCCTCCCAAGTCGCTGGGTTCACAGGCTTGTCCGCCACCCCAGCTCCAATTTCCTCACGTTTTAAATTTGATTTTACTTATTTATATGCAGTGCTGAGAATCCAACTCAGTGCCTCCCCCACGCTAGGCAAGAGCCCTAGCACTGAGCACGACCCCGTCCAATTTCTTCCCTTTCTGAACTCCCTCCTTCCAAGGCAGGCTCTGACAACAGCAGGTCTACACAGACACACCCTGAGCCAGGCAAAGACCTTCTCCATGAAGCCCAACATCCTGGCTGGTCCTGGAGCACCCACTGCAGCTCCCGCCTTGCCGGGGCGACCCACCTCCTCTTCCATCCCTGCGCTTAGAAAAATCATCATAGTGTGGACACTTACACATTTTCTCATCTAATCCTCACAATTAGAGGGGGACGTTTTGGTCTGTAAGTAACATACTAGATGCAGCTTAAACGTAAAGACACTGTTTCCCTTGCGAAAGGCTGAAGCTAGACGCAGAGGCACACACCTGCCTATAATCTTGGTAATGGGGGGGGGGGCTCAGGCAGGAAGATCAAAAGTTCAAGACCAACCTCAGCCACTTAGTGAAACCCTGCTCAACACAAAACATAAAAAAGACTGGGGCTGTAACTTGGTGGTAAAGCAAGGCTGGGTTCAATCCCCAGTATTGGAAAAAAAAAAATGGCTGTAGGTGATTCCAGAGCTAAGTCAGCAGCTCAACTGTGTGAGCATTTCCCTGTGAGTCTCACCACCTCACCTTGTAAGATGACTGCTGCAGCTCCAGACATCACACCCTCAATCAACTGTTTCAGAAGCCTGAAGAAAAAGGGACTCCTCACCACACAACACTCCCTCTTTTTTATGGGGAGGAAAACCTAGGAAACTTAGGGTCTCCCAGCAGATTTTCCTTCAGTCTCATTGTTCAGAACCAGGTTACGAGCCCATTCCCAAGCCTGGCAAAGAAGATTAGGAGCATAAAACTTAGTCCCTTTAGCACCCAAATGTGTCCACTCCATCCTTGAATAAGGTAATAGTAGTAGCTGACACTTAAGTATCTCTTGTTAACTGCCAGGTGCTGTCCAGTGCCCTGACCAGTCGGAGTCCACAATCCTTTGGTTGCGATTCCAACATTCACAGGGCAGCACTAGGCCGGGACTGGCCGGCGTCTGTGGACCGCCCCTGGCTGCCCCACTTGGGGTGACTGTCCGTGGGGGGCGCTGGAGATGGTATTTGTTCTCGGAGAGCTGCTGCGGATGTCATTTGACTGCAGCTTAATAGAACATACATACATCGCGTTAATTTCATTTTTTCTGTGCTGTGGACAATTCTGAAACACACCCAGGGCTGTGGGCTG